>NW_011888782.1:21620509-21622740 GCF_000151845.1 Pteropus vampyrus | reverse complement strand
GTATACTACAAAACCTTTATTAAGCATATATTATATGCAACAGGTGAGCTCAGATCTAGAGCTGTTCCAAAGGTGAGACCAGGCCTCTGCCCTCAATGCTTAAATGGTGCTTAATATTTAAGTGCAGAATGGAGAAGTGAACAAATAAGCATATTTTGCATAAATCAGTAACACAAAGGCAGTGACATCTTGAGCCTGTAAGGGTAAAGGGCTCTCCAGGCAAAGGAGGGAATGACATCCTAGGGCGGACGAATGGCATATATAAAGGACATGTGTGAGAACATGGGGATCTTAAGATCCTAAGGGAAGTGTGTGACTATTGAAAAACACTGGGAGCGGAGTGGGTGGTGGGAACCTTCTGGAACGTCTCCTCAGGGTGTTCACAAGTTTGCTCCATTATTACTTGATCCTCATTCTAGCTGTGGAATCATGAAACTTTTAATGAAATTTTTATTATTTCTGGACTCCCAAGAAGAGAAGAAAAAATTCTTTGGGCTTGGAAAACAAAAGTAGAGGGACAAATGCTTTCATTTTTGGAAGAAAATTAAATGTGTATTATAGGAAATATTCATTCATTTATTTTGCTGAATAAGGCAGAATAGAGAGAAAGCAATTATATTTGTTTTTGTTTTTGTTTTTGTTTTTTAAAAAAATCAACCCTAAATAGCAGTGATGTTGGTGTCTAAATAAAGGCAGGCATGAATGACAAAGTCGGTTTGTCCTGGCACATGGGTGGGTCAAATCTTCTGCCTCCGAGCTCTGGGCTTCCCAGAAGCAGAGAGAATTGTAGATTTCAAAGACAGAATCTACAACGGAGTCCCAACGTATTAACTCTGTGATCTTGCATGTTACTTAACATTTCTGAGGCTCAGTTTCATCATCTGGAAAATAAGAATTAAAGCAATACCCCCCTGCTAGGATTATTCTGAGGCTTTAGTAAGATGACCTCTGTGAAGCCCACAGCACAGATCTGGCAAAGCAAACTCATATGAAGGGTGGCGACTATTTTGACTCTTTTTTGTGTTGTTGTTATTATTAAATGGAACCTTTCCCAGCAAGGAAACTCATGCTATCTTGCCCTCGCCTTCCTGCTTTTCTTAGTCCTAGAATCATAGACTTGTGGGTGGTCAGAGATAATTGTATCCAAATCCACATTTTGTAAGGAAAAGGAGGTTCAGAGAGGGCCCAGGCTGGCCCCAAATCACACAGTAAATTAATGAAACAGATAGATCCCCTGACTCTCAGTCTACCGACTCCTTCCTCATCTTGGTAAAAATACAGACCAATCCTATGGTGACTATAGATAACGATACTGTATTGTATGTTTGAAAGTTGCTAAGATAAGAGATTTTAAAAGTTTTCAGTACAAAAAAAATCTTGTAACTGTGTGAGACGATGGGTATGTTAGCTAACCTTATTGTGGTAATTTTGTAATATGTAGGTGTAGAAAAACACTATGCTATACACCTTAAATTTATATATTGTCATCTGTCAATTATATCTCTGAGGTGCGGGGAGGGGGGTGCGGAAATACAGACCAATCCTGCCAATAGGGAAACCCCAGAAAGAAATTCTGCAGGAAGATGACTTCAGCAGGGAGGAGAGGTCTGCTCTCTAGAGTTCAAAGTACAACAGACTCCATCTACTCATGATGACAGGTGCAGTCTGGGTGGTGCAGGCTTCGGCCATAGCTGTTCAGTATGTCTAATGAAAAACGATCAACAGAGCGAGACTCATTAACAAACGGATACCAGGAGTCCCACAGGCAGATGCTATCGGTGGCCTCCTGCAGGATCTGGGTGGGCGGACAGAGCCTTGGACAAGAGAGGTAGCTATTGAGGGACGGCCACATCCTGAGGCTGCCCTAGGGCTTGGGAGAAATGCCAAGTCTCTGCCAAATAATCCTACTCACTTTAGGCTTATTCTGTGCACATTAAATGACCATCTATGGGAGAAGTCAACTTCCCTGGAACCTTGCTATCAAAGAAAATAGAGCATATATACACTTTGGGTTACCCGGAAGAGTCCATCACCCCTTACAATCCAGAGCATCTGGAGTGTGTGTAGGATCTAGTGGGCTATTCATCATCTCGCAGAGATGCTGTCCCTGAGCACCCAAGGAAAGAATTCACCTCTGGCCCCACAAGACCAACAACTACACCTGGGACACTAGCAATCCAACTCTGAGAAGTCTACCTTGGATATCATCTGGCTCCTAGATAGTGTCCTAT
>NW_011888782.1:21602305-21620459 GCF_000151845.1 Pteropus vampyrus | reverse complement strand
AGGCTCAGTTTCATCATCTGGAAAATAAGAATTAAAGCAATACCCCCCTGCTAGGATTATTCTGAGGCTTTAGTAAGATGACCTCTGTGAAGCCCACAGCACAGATCTGGCAAAGCAAACTCATATGAAGGGTGGCGACTATTTTGACTCTTTTTTGTGTTGTTGTTATTATTAAATGGAACCTTTCCCAGCAAGGAAACTCATGCTATCTTGCCCTCGCCTTCCTGCTTTTCTTAGTCGTAGAATCATAGACTTGTGGGTGGTCAGAGATAATTGTATCCAAATCCACATTTTGTAAGGAAAAGGAGGTTCAGAGAGGGCCCAGGCTGGCCCCAAATCACACAGTAAATTAATGAAACAGATAGATCCCCTGACTCTCAGTCTACCGACTCCTTCCTCATCTTGGTAAAAATACAGACCAATCCTATGGTGACTATAGATAACGATACTGTATTGTATGTTTGAAAGTTGCTAAGATAAGAGATTTTAAAAGTTTTCAGTACAAAAAAAATCTTGTAACTGTGTGAGACGATGGGTATGTTAGCTAACCTTATTGTGGTAATCATTTTGTAATATGTAGGTGTAGAAAAGCACTATGCTATACACCTTAAACTTATATATTGTCATCTGTCAATTATATCTCTGAGGTGCGGGGAGTGGGGCGCAGAAATACAGACCAATCCTGCCAATAGGGAAACCCCAGAAAGAAATTCTGCAGGAAGATGACTTCAGCAGGGAGGAGAGTTCTGCCCTCTAGAGTTCAAAGTACAACAGACTCCATCTACTCATGATGACAGGTGCAGTCTGGGTGGTGCAGCCTTTGGCCATAGCTGTTCAGTATGTCTAATGAAAAACGATCAACAGAGCGAGACTCATTAACAAACGGATACCAGGAGTCCCACAGGCAGATGCTATCGGTGGCCTCCTGCAGGATCTGGGTGGGCGGACAGAGCCTTGGACAAGAGAGGTAGCTATTGAGGGACGGCCACATCCTGAGGCTGCCCTAGGGCTTGGGAGAAATGCCAAGTCTCTGCCAAATAATCCTACTCACTTTAGGCTTATTCTGTGCACATTAAATGACCATCTATGGGAGAAGTCAACTTCCCTGGAACCTTGCTATCAAAGAAAATAGAGCATATATACACTTTGGGTTACCCGGAAGAGTCCATCACCCCTTACAATCCAGAGCATCTGGAGTGTGTGTAGGATCTAGTGGGCTATTCATCATCTCGCAGAGATGCTGTCCCTGAGCACCCAAGGAAAGAATTCACCTCTGGCCCCACAAGACCAACAACTACACCTGGGACACTAGCAATCCAACTCTGAGAAGTCTACCTTGGATATCATCTGGCTCCTAGATAGTGTCCTATCAGTGCCCTCAAAATTGGCAGTCTGTCCCAACTCAGAAGCTAATTTCCTTCTCCACCTGCACCCCACCCTACTAGCCCATGGGAACCACTTCAATTTCAACATGACTTGTGATATTGTTTGCTTAACTTGCTGAGTTAACAACCACATTTTGGGCTACCCCGAAGTGTTATTTGAGAGCAAGTGAAAGAAATAGATCTTAGCAAATTTAGAAATACCCAGTTTCTCTTTGAGACACCTTCTTTCCACAGGAGAGTCAGTTGTTTTCTCAAAGCTACAAGTACCATATTTCCATTTCTGTTTTATGAAGCTTGTTGTTAGGCAACAGCCTGAGTTCTTCCACAGACACACCCCACCCAGACAGTTCTAGAAACCCAAAATAGTCTCAGTGGGAAAATTACTCTTTCACCTCATAGTTCCTCATTTATTTAAGTAGAAATAAAAATAAATTTAAATTTGTATTTCTTTGAATACTATGTAAGAGATTCATGTTGTTTGTGTAAGATTGTCGATGTGTTTGTTTTATATTCTTTATATCTTTTTCTGATTATAAAAGAGATGCACAGTCATTGAAAATAGAAAAGATAAACGTATAAAAATTTAAAATTAAACAATATTCCACCTCCCAGTGATAACCATTGGTCAACACTGAGGTTTCCTAGTGTGTCTTTCTCTGCAGATAGATTTTTAAAAGAGATTTCAGATTATAACATACATACAGGTTTTAAATCTTGTTGCATTCACTTTTCGTTATAGCATAAACATTTCCTGTGTATTAAACTCGAACATGATTTCTAATAGTTGCCATTCTGATTTTTTCGAGCCAAGTGCCTACAGACAGACATGGATGCAACTATTATGCACAAAACTGTGCTGAACATAAACCTTTGTGTATATCTTTGTATACGAGGAATGACTAGATCAGTGAATTTAAGCACCTGTGTCTCTTGCTAGATACTGCAGAATTACTTTTCAGAAAGATGACACTGTGTTGCTGACATTTTAAAAACCCCAATCCCTGACTTCAACTCACCTCCATCCCCCACACCTTCCCAGTCTTTTTGGTCAGGATATTGTGGGCTTTTATTATCCTATGAAATACCAGCTACTGACTTCGAGAGGCAGAGAGGGAAAACAAACAAACAAAAAGACTTCCATCCTTGACAGGTGCAGTCTGGGTGGTGCAGCCTTTGGCCATAGCTGCACTTTAGCAGAGAGAAAAGAAAAGATAAGGAGATTTTAAAAAGTGACCAATAACATCACAAAAGAAATTATTTTAAGGAAACAGAGACTGCTTAGGACATGGGTTTAGGGGAACACAGGAGAGGCCCTTGGAACCATATGAAATCTGGGGGAAGGAGGTCATGGGGAGTTATTGTTTAAAGGGTTGAGAGTTTCAAGATAAAAAGAGTTCTGGAAATAAATGGTGGTAATGGTTAAACAATCATTTGAATGCACTTAATACCACTGAACTGTACACTTAAAATGGTTAAGATAGTAAATTTTATGTTATGTGTATTTTTTTTAAAACGCCTACAGCACCTGGTCTTCCTAGGTGGTCTTTCATCCAAGTACTAACCAGGCCCGACCTTGCTTAGCTTCCGAGATCAGACGGGATCGGGCACATTCAGGGTGGCATGGCCGTAGACTGTTATGTGTATTTTACCACAATGAAAAAGTGGGGTGGGGGGAACCAACAAAATCTAGGAAGAGAAAGAGATGGTGATACTGGATCTGGAGAAGAAGGGGCGTCTTAGAGAAAGGAGAAGTAGAGAGGAACAGGATACTCATAAAGTCCTCGTGCTATTTGGATGTTTAAAAAATTCACTTCTATACAAACTATAAACAATCTGTAAAAGGCAACAAATAGAGAATTTATTCAAGATTTAACGCAGTTGACCACAGGAAGGTCAGCTTTCAAGGTATCCACCATCATTTTTGACACACTAAGATTCAGCCATCTCAGTATAATATAGAGCTCATTATCTACAAAATAAAAGAAAGGAGAATATAAAACAAGCATAAGCAACTTTATTTAAATCTTCGGTAAATTTTCTCTGGGTTGCATTTCACTAATTATTTATACCTTACAAGGAAGTGAATTTATTTGACATTGGGGCCACCAGGATGCCTAAGCCCTGTATCTTAGGCTTTTGCTAGCAGAGGTGATGCTCCAATCAGCAAGGAGGCTCCATTAGTGCCAGTTCCAAGGACCCCCTCGACATATGCAGGTAGCCCTGTCTTGGGGCAAGAGGATGCCCAGCTGCCAAATTGGAAGTATAACACCAAAAGGCTACTTTACACTTCCATCAGTAATGAATATGTGCCCATTTCCAAGCACATTATGACAATGAAAAATAGAAGGAACCAGAAAAGAATTTCCACGGGCTCCCACCCCACATCTTCTCACCTACCTGCAGCTGAGCCCATACAGTCTTCCTTCTCTCCCGGTGCGATGGAAGAATTGTCTCTGCTCTTGTCTACTAAAGCCGTCACTAGAACTCACCTCCTCCTAACTCCCCATGATTGTATTCCTGCCTGTCCCCTCTCTTCTGCACAATTTCCCCTCTCTGCTGGATAATTCCCAGTAAGCATACAAGCGGGCCAGAATACTTCCCATTTTTAGAACCTTCCTCTTGACTGCATGTCTCCTCCAGCTCTTGTCCCATGTCTCCATTTAGAGAGACCCAAAAGCATTCTCTCCGGTTCCTTGGCCCCCATTCTCTCTTGAACTTTCTTCTTACCCCTTCCTCAGACACTCTTTTGTCTAAGTCACCAGTGCTCTCTATTTGGCTAAACTCGATGGTCCATAATCAGGCCCTCCTTACTTGACCCATCAGCAGAATGTGACAAAGTTGACGGCTTCCTTTTCCATTGGGCACTAGAGACAGCTCGCTCTCTCCCAGTTCTCCAGCCACCTCACTGGCTGCTCTTCCGCCGTCTCCATCACTGGTTCCCTTCTGCCTCCCTGACCTCAAGCGATCCAGGGCCCCAAGGCGAGGTGCCCAGGTCTCATCTCCTCTCTATCTACACTCACTCCCTGGAGAGCTCAGCCTGTCACAAAGCTTTAAACATGATCTCTGTACACTGACAGTGTCCATTTTCTTCCAGCCCACACTTCTGTAAAGTCCAGACATGTATATTCAACTCCCTGACAATTTCTCTTGGATAGATAGATGATAAGCACCTCCCAGAAGTCACTACGAAACTCTGTAGTCATCACTGTCTCAGTAGATGACAGCTCCATTCTTCCAGCTGCTCTGGTCAAAACCCTTGGGGTCCTCCTGAATACCCCTCTTTCCTTGATGTTCTATTTCCAACACACAAGCAAGTCCCAGGCAGCACTTGTGTGTATGTGTGTGTATTCTTCTTCTTTTATTATTATCATTATTATTTATTAGCACTTTCTCTCAAAACTGATCCTGCACCAGATCGATTCTCACTGCTTCCACCACGGTCCCCTCACGCAATACATCACCATGTCCTCCTGGACAACTCCACACTCTTCTCCCTGCTTCCACCCTAGTATCCATTCACTGCACTGCCCCCAAGGTCCTCTTTATACTCCAGTCAGATCATGTTACTTCTCCACTGGAAACCACCCAGCAGCTCCCACCTCCCTTAGAACGAACCCAGACTTTCTACTAGGATCTACGAGGCCCTATGTGATCCAGCCCTGGCCTCCTTTCCCAGTCTTGTATCCCAAGATTTTCCTCCCACACTTCGTTTAGCCATACAGGCCCCTTAGCTCTTCCTAAAACAGGATGAGCTTTCCCCTACCGCAGGCCATTTGCATTTGTTCCTTCCTCTGCCTTGGAGCCTCTTTTACCAGATCTGCACATGGCTCACCCCATTGCTTCTCACAGTCTCTGTTTCCATGTCACCTCCACAGATAGGCCTTCACGAATCACCCCGTGTAAAAATATAGACCTCACCACCACCCTTCCTCCCTATCCCTATATTTGGCTTTATTTGTTTTCTTACCCTTTATCTCTACCTGACATTATATTATATATTTGTCTGTTTCTTATTTATCTTCCATATTGGCATGTGAGGATCAGATCCACAACACCTCAGATGGTGCCTGACACATAGTAGGAACTCAACGAACATTGACCGAATGAATTTATATTTTCGTGTGACTTGGCTCTTGGTGTCTTTTGCACCAAGATATTTGATATTTTAAAATTGGTTTCTAAGAGCTCATTATAGAAGAAACACAATAACCTTTTGTCTGTCATATATATTACGAATATTTTTTCCTGCTTTCCCATTTTTCTGTTTCATAAAGCAAAACTCACAGTGGTTTCTCTTTTAAAATGACCACACCATGTATTAAATGCAGATTCCTGCCCGATTCTGTCAAGATTGTTTTCATTCTTAGTCTGTGGCTTTTATTGAGCATTTTAATCTTTTCCTCTGTATTTATTAGCATTTTAATGAAATAGTGCAAGGCGCTGCCCAGAGGCTGCTAGCCAGAATCTGTTCAAACCTGAAATGGAGAAAACAGCTCTTAGGTACAACATACTTATCATGATCGTTGATGCAAATTGATCGGAGGGAGCAGAAATGACCCTGCATCACTTCATTGTTACCCAGAGCACAGGCAGATGCACGCAGGCTGGGAAGTAGCAGGTAGCTGATGCTGATTGCCAGTTCTTTGAAGAATTTATCACACTCAGTTCGGCTACTTCTTAAAAACACTCAGGTGTTTTAGCTGAAGAGGCGTGAACAAGTAAGACAGTACCAGACAGAAGGATTTTGAAGTGCTCCATGGGATGGCACGGTTGCAATGGATAATTGAGACTCTGAAATCTCTTGTACATTTACTGGTAAAAGAGGAGAATTCAAAATACTGCAGAATCTAAATATGATGTCAGGGCGACCTCAGGAGACACGAGGAGCCCAGGTTACCAACCTCAGTCTCTCAGGAAGCTCTATTCCACCAGCCTTGATCACCTTTGGCCATTCCCAAGCTAAGGAACACCTGCCCCCCAGACTCTAAGAGAGGAGAGGAGGCATCTGAAAAATGCAAAGGAAAGAGCTTGCAGAAATGACAGTCCATTCCTGACTGCCCTGTGTAGGAATAACAAGACTGTATAAAACTGCTTGTTATGTTACAATCGGGCTCAGCCTTTAGATAGGAATCCGCTGAGCCAGTGCCAGTGTCAATAAGTGCTACTTTCTGCTTATAGACTCAATGTCCCATCTCTTCGTTCGAGAATCCTATAACAGTGCTGATAATGCCAAGGTCACGGGTTCTACAAGGCAAAACGACCTATAAATAGATAAGACTAGTGGCCTGGAAATTCCTCCCCGCTTGCAGGCCCCACCAGAAGCTCCCCCTCCCCCTCCTGAGTCACAAAGTGCACATACAACCTCAGACAAAGGAATCACGCACCCCTTGCATGGACACTGCAGAGGGATATAAGCTGTAATGAATCTAACCAAGGAGAGCTTGTACTTTAGGGCTGTTAAGCCTCACGCTCTCCTTCAGCCTAATAAATTCTCCTTCCTCTAACAAAGTTGTCTGAGTGTCCAAATGCCTCCGTCGGGTGTCGCTTCCTGCAACACTCCTCCCTCCTTCCAAATATTACAGATGGGCCAGCCACTGGGCTATGCATCTCTGACTTCACAGTCTTCAGGGAGACCAGCAGGACCCCTAGGCCATCTTGCCCACGAAGACAAAAAGTGGCCTTCATTCTAGTGTCTAGTGACCTGCCCATGGGCCCCTCAGTCCTCTTCCCTCTTCGGGAGTGGAATAGGATGAGGACATGCAGCTTGAGATCGCGTACAGGCAGATGTCCTGAGTAGCCGTGGTGATATCCCGGAGTGCTTATGCTGTGGGTGCAGATTTGAACCCACCTGGGGCCTAAGTAGGACCTGAACACAATTTTGCTGGCCAGAATATGAAGGGTGGAGAGTGTGAGGGTGTTATTCTGCTCTGTAGTCAACATGAGTGAGCCCTTGGAAACATATAACTTCTGTGTTTGGTGACACGTGCTGGGCGAATGAACAAAATAATAAAGGTTTACTGACTTGAAACTAATGCAGCAAGAAAAATAGCAATTAACCAATTAAAAATGGACGAAGAACCTGAATAGATGCTTTTTTCCAAAGAAGACATACAGATGGCCAACAAGCACGTGAAAAGGCGCTCCGCATCACTAATCATCAGGGACATGCACATCAAAGCCTCATACCTGTTGGAATGGCTATTATCAAAAGACAAGATTTGATGAGTGCTGGTGAGGATACAGAGAAAAGGGACTTTTGTTGGGAAAGTAAACTGGTGCCGCCACTGTGGAAAACAATATAGTGGTTCCTCAAAAAATTAAAACTAGAACTACCTTGTGATCCAGCAAACTCACTTCTGTATATTTATCCAAAGGCAATGAAATCAGTATCTTGAAGAGATATCTGTACTCCTATGTTCATTATAGCATTATTCACAATAGCCAAGATGTGGAACTAACCTAAGTGTCCATCGATGGATAAGAAGATGGACAATATGTATTCAATGGAATTTCATCAACTATGAAAAATAAGGAAATCTTGCAGCTAGATGAAACTTGAAGATAGTATACTAAGTGAAATAAAAGAGACAGAGAAAGACAAATACTGTATGATCCATGTAGATCACATGTGATTACATGTGGAATCTAAAAAAGCTGAACTCACAAAAACAGAGTAGAATAGTGGTTGCCAGGGGCTGCAGGATGGAGGATGTGGAGAGATGTTGGTCAAAGAGTACAAACTTCTGGTTATAAGATTAATGAGTTCTGGAGACCTAATGCACAGCATGATCCTAGTTAGCAATACTGGATTGTATATTTGAAAGTTGCTAAGAGAGTAGATCTTAAATGTTCACTCACACACACACACACACACACACACACATGAGGTAAATATGTAAGGTGATGGATGATGAGTTAACTAAACTTATTGTGGCAATCATTTGACAATATAGACCTGTATCCAACCATCACATTGGACAAAGTGTGCAATTTTTTTGTAAATTATTTCTCAATAAAGTGGCAGGAGAAAAAGAAAAGTAGTGACTAAGTTTCCTATGATAAAATCTTGATGTTTGGCTGAGTAGGAGGCAACTCGAAGCTGTAAGAGTAGCTGTAGTTATCAGCGCACTGATATTTGTGAGCTATATTTAAACATGACTAAAGAAGAATGCACTTATTTCGTATTTATGACCCATTTTTTAGCAATGGATCATTTGCATGAATTAAATTTACTTCTTAAATCAAAAACCACAGTTTGCTATTTTTTTCCCTAATAAAAGGACGGTAAAGAAGGATGACATAAGGCTCCTGGGTCCTGGGTGACATCGTTACAAAGCTGCATCCTCCTTGGGCTGCCCATCCCCGGACTTCGTAGTGTAAAAGTCACAAAGCCCCACACCTGTTCACGCTACATCAATGGGATTTTGCGCTTCTGCAGCTCCAGGCATCCAAGCTGATAAACACTTTTCCATTCATCCCCATCTCTCCACGCGAGTACCCACCGGACAGTGACCTTCCGGCCTATGCCCCAGCCGTTGACCCACACAGATGGCCTGGCTCCCCTTGCAGTCAGCCTTAGCCCTCGGGTCCAGCTGCTCTCCTTACTTCTCTACGCCACACCGTGGGCCCAGAAATGACTCTGCTGCTTTTATGCCACTGTCCACCACCAGCATCCTGTAACACTGCGTAAGCTCTGTCTGTCTAGATCCGTTCCCTCTCCAGAGTCTTGCTCCTTCCCCAGACTCTGCCCATGGGGCAGGGCATAGACCCCTGCGCCTGGGAACCTCACAGAGGAGCATGGGTGCTGCAGCATCTCCAGGGATCTTCCAGGGGCCAGGGGCAGGGGCAGGGCCAGGGCCAGGGCCTCGCCCTCCGAGACTCACCAAAGTCCATACGTTCCTGGCCACCCGCCCCCTCTCCACTCCCTCCTCCTGCCAAAGGACTCTTTTTAGTGTCTAGAAGGAAAAAAAAGGAGGAAACTCTCCTTTTAACCAATATTGAAGGAATTTAGGTGTTTGAAAAGTAGAAGCAGAAAAAAATTAGATGAAAATTCCCCAGACTTTTTTTTATCTATCAAATGGATATACATGGATTTGGAAAGATGGAATAAGAAAACAGGACGCTGCATCTGGGAACATGGCAGAGCTCAGGGCCATCTGAGGTCAGAGCGAGAAGGTTTGGAACAGAAGAGTTAGTATTGTGGGCACTGTGGTTGTTGCCTGAGAGACCAAGGAGGCTGGAAAAACCGCTCGGGTGGGCCCGGCAAGACGCTGGTGTGCGAAGAGTGGGCGGGGCGAGGGAGGAGCCGTCACGGAGGCCCAGGACACAGCAGCTGAAGTCCTCTCCGTTCCTCCCTTCCCAGGCAGCCCGCGGCGTGGTCCTCTCCGGCTGTCCCGCATCCATGGGTCCTCTAACGAACAGCCGCTCACTGCTGCCCCTCCGAGCACTGCCTGGTGACCTCCCACAAATCAGAATCTCCGGCCTCAGTCCCCAGCAGTGACCTCATGGCCACTCCTCCCCTGGGCTTTCCCTGTCCGAGGCCACAGCCTGAGAGAGGACGTGGGGCATCACCTTTGCCAGGACGTGGGGCATCACCTTTGCCAGCGTGCTTTTCCTCTTTCCATCTCTTCCAAAGGCCCTCGGGTGCTGGCTGTCTTCACCCCAGTGTGAACATTGCGACATTGGCACTCTTTTTGTCCTGAGGGCTGTGCAGCCAGGAGTGAGTGGGGCAGAGAAAGAATCCCCAAGTACAAGGACTACCACAACCCTCACCCCCACCCTCCCCAACATACACTACATCCTAGGGGCAAAAAGCAGGACCAGCTTTGTAGAGGGCAGTGGCAGTGAAGGTGGCTTAACGCCTGGAGGTGTGGATTTTCTGTCACACTGGAGGTAGAAAGAAACTCCATGAGAACCCAGGGGGCTCTTGGGAGAAGCCACAGCCCCTGGGCGGGTAACACCACACTGAAGAGTTGGTGACTGCTTGAGACAGCAGTGACCTGGGGGCTCAGAAGGGTCCTGCTGACCTGTAAGCAAAGCCCCCCAGCTCCCAGGTGGCGGCTTCCTGGAGCAGCCCTCACAGCCCAGACAAGCCAAGCAAACCGCCTCCTGGCCTGCTGGCGCCCAAAGGCCCCGTTCCTCGAGGGAGCCTTTCGTCTTTGGAGATGCACCCTCCCTCCTGGCTCCTTATCGCTGTCCTTATATCCTGATCATGTTAAGTCGTAGCTTCTGTTTCATCTCTGTCTTCCGGGTCCCTCCACCTCTGATACTAGGAAGAGCAGGGCTTTCGTACAACGAGGCGGTGCTTCCCAAGTGAGGCGGGATGTGCCAGCCAAGCCTTCCTGGAACCCGGACATGGGCTGTTCCCTGGTCAGTAGGATGTCGTCTTCTCGGGGTGATTGGTGTGTGGCTAAGGGAGCTGCTTCTCTACAGAGGTACCTGGCCCCAGTGATGTGAGAAGCGCGGAGAAGGAGAAGCAAGAGGCGTCTGGGCCCAGTCCTTCCTGGGACCTCGCCAAACCCTATGAGGGGCAGGACTGCATCCCCGGATCCTGCACAGCTGAGGCTGTTGGAGCTGCAGAGTATACCACAGACAGCTCCCTAGAAGACGTGGATTCCAGGAGGTGACCACTGATGTCTGACATGTGGGGGATGCCATCGGAGAGCATAGACTTGTCCCCGACAACTGTGAGTTGCCCCTGTGACCCCAGAAAGGCATTAAGAAGATGTCATCCTCACCTAGGGGAGCCCAGGGCCCCAGACAACAGAGGGCTGGCGTTCACTGGGCCTCATCTGTACCCTGGGGCACCTGGGCCACAACAGCCAAGTGACCGTGGGTTCATCTCTGAACTTGTCTCAGACTTAATTGTCCCATATGTGAAATGATAATTAGAGCAGCGTGGTGGTTGAGCAGGTTCAAGTCTCAGCTCTGCCACTGACCACAAAACTTGAAGCAGTTCACTTTATGCCTCTGTGCATTAGTTTTCTCAGGAGGAACATACACATAACACTATTACTTAGTGTTAAGGTTTCCGCTACTTCAGGTCATGCGAGAAGCAGGTGCCAAGGCAGGAAGGGATTAAACACTCCAACGATGTGTTAAACACCTGCAAGATAAATGGGAGGGGAGCTACAGAGAGGAAAGGACAGTGTGGCAAGGCCACTGGGCGTCACAGAGCTAAAGTCACTCCAGAGCAGTCCCTCGTCTCCTGGGAATGGACTTGCCCCATGTTCCTGCCACACTTAATGGATGTAGGGGGCAGGGAGAGCCCTGTCAGGGCGTGGTGGTCAACCACCCCCAAGATGAAGGTCTGAGGGCATCTGCTCACACAGCCAGCGCTGTCAGAAGAACTTGAGGATTTGCTTAATTCTGGTGGAAGTGCTTAGAATAGAGCTGGATGGATCCTGAGCCTCCACAAGCATCTCCAGAGTCCAGTCCCTGGGTTACCTTTCTCTCCCTGTTTTCCCATGCTCTTCCCTACACCAGGGAAAGAATAAAAACGGGCTCCCCGTCCCATTTTTATTCTTTTCTCTCTTCTTCCTTTTCCCTTTCTCTTTAGAGTCCCTTCTCAGATCTGCCCTCCAGCCACAATCCCCAGCCAGAAAGGTTGCAGAGGGGCTGGGTGGGGTTCGGGGGAGGCATGGTGGGGAGGGTTTGGATGTTCCAAATGTGAGTAGGGAAGGCTTGGACCAACCACCCACGCACCGCCTCCTCCCCATGCCGGACCTCCAGTGCGGTGTGGACCACACAGCAGGCTGCCTCTAGAATTGTGGCCACACTCCTAGCTTACAGGACTTTGCACCTGGGCTGCTAAACGAGATTATTTTCCACAGGGAGGCTTTGCCAATCGCCATTGGCCTTCACTAGTCATTGCTTCAGCCAAGAAGGAAGGGGAGCTGGGAGCCTTCAGTAACTTCTCCCTCCTCCCTGAATGATAATCTACTTTAATTCCCATGTCCCCCTAGTCGCCAGTGCGGCGGAGTGCCATCAATCCCATTGTCAAGGGGAAGCTGAGGAAGCTCATACTTCTCCTTTGGGGTGAGTTGCAAAACTCTTCCTCAATCTTCAGCATTATAAGTCCTGTTTTTACTTTCACAGCTATGTACAAAAAAATCCAAATAGTATTTTTCTAAAACTGGAAAAAAAGAAAAAAAAAAGAAAAAAGAAGTCACGCCTTATCCTGAGATGAGTTTTCAGGGCCCTAGGAGGAGAAGATTCTTCCAGCAAGGTCGCCTCTCTGCTTGATGCAACAAGAAAGGCACTAGGAAATGCTCTGAAGGACAAGATGACTCGCTTCCTTGTGTTTCAAATCCAAGGAACCTGGCCAGGCTGGGTAGCCTGGGAATGCCGCATACCCAGAAGGGTGGCATCACCCATGGAAACGCCAGCACCCCAGTACAAACCGACTCAAAGAAAGGAACTTCCATGTGCATGTGTCTGCTGCACAGAGGCGCTGAGCTAGGTAACCATGGCGAGGGTGTCTGCAGCCCTCCACGGCCCCTGGCCAGATCGACACCCAATCCCAGGGCAGCTCCCAAAGTCTGACATATTAGTCCTTCCAAGTCAAGGTCACACCACTGTGCTGGCCGTCACCAGCAAGAGGCCAATAAAAAGGTTTTGGAGGGAAGACTTCAGGCTGACAAAGTCAAGTGCGTGGTCTTTCCCTGAGCTCATGCCCTCACTCCCTGAGAGTATCTGTGACTGGTTTCTGCCCCTAACCCCTGGGCAAGGAGCCTCTCTGGCTGAGCTGATGTGATATCCACTGGGTGCTCTCTTCTTGCTATCGACGGGGGAGTGTGGGAGTGTGTAACACAGAGACGGGAAAGCACCCAGACTTTCAGAAGGAGAAGGTTCAGGAACATGTCCCCAGTGGCAAAGCTGGCTTTCTAGGACCTGCTGGCTGATCGACCTGCCACCCAGAACCGAATTTGATGAACTTTTATTTCATTCCTTATCATGGATCTCCTTTTGGTGGACTGAGATTGGTTCCCTTGACAGCCGTCCTTGCAGATACCTTATCTGGAATGTTCCCATCATAAGGGTGACCACTGTGGTTAACCTAGTGCATGTTCTGCCTGACGTGTTAAATGTCAACTTGCATCTGGCCCAACCCCTCCTCAAAACCAAACCACCAGCCAGTTGTCTTTTATTGTAACTCTTCTCCCTAAGGCCACATCTGAAAGACTGTGTGATACAGTAGTGACACGTGGGAGCACCAGAGGGACACAGCCTGGTACGAATCCCAGCTCTTTCTCCCACCAGCTGTGAGACTTTAGACCCACTCAACACTTTTGATTGAGTTTCTTCCCTTTAAAATGAGAGTGATAATAACAGCTCACTTCTTAGCAAGGTCACCTCTCCCGTGCTACTGGCGCATAACTGGATGTTTTTAAGGTAATGTCAGTTCCCTTTTCAGCCCTCTGGTTGGTTGCCCGGGCCTCACCCGGGCTGAAAGCACCCAACCCTCTCCTCTCAAATAAGAATTATTGTTCTATCTATGGGAATACAAAGAGAATGTCACAGGGGCTCTGGAAAGTCACTCCAAATGTTTTCATCTTCGGATTTCGAAAAAAAATTAAACGAATCATTTCAAGCAGCTTCAAAACTGACCACTGGAACTAGGTTAAGAATTAAGAAAGTTTCTTTCATTTATTTCCCTCACTTTTTATTTTGAAAAATTTCAAAGCTAAGAAGTTAAATGAGTACTACAATAAACACCATATAACTTTTATCTGGATTCACCAATTTTAACCATCTGCCACATTGTTTGACTTCTCTTTATGGAGATAGAGAGGAGAGATTGAGAGACAGAGATAGGTTTTTCTTTGGCTGAACCATTTAACAATAAGCTACACATATCTTGATATTTAACTCCTGATTACATCAGCATGTATCTTCTGAGAGGAAGGACTCTTCCCACATAACCACAAGGCCATTATCACACACACAAGAAATTTAACATTGATTCAAAAATTTTATTTAATGTACACTTCATATTCAAATTTTTTCCAATTGTCCCCAAATTTTTCTTCATAGATTTTTTTTTTAATCCAGCCTCCAATTAAGGTTCAGCATTATATTTGAAGTTGATTGTGCTGTCCCTTAAGTCATCTTTAATCTAAGGCAAGGGTTGGCAAACTTTTTTCTGTGAAGGGTCAGATCGGTCTCTGTTTCCACTACTGGACTCTGTTGTTGAGGTGTGAAAGAAGCCATAGACAATATGTAAACAAATAAGCAGGGATGTGTTTCAATAAAACTTTATTTATAAGTACAGGAGATAGGCCAGGATGACCTGTGAACTGTAATTTATCAGCCCCTGATCTAAGGCTTTCGAGACATTGACACATTTTGAGGAGTCCAGGCCAATTGTCTCGAAGAATATCCATATACTAGGTTTGTCTCATTGTTTCTTCGTGATTAGATAAGGTTAGAAATGTTATGCAAAAATGCAAGATATATAAAGCTGTGCACTTCATACAGTATCTCACCAGGAGGCATAGGAGGTTGATTTGTCTCATTTTTGGTGAGATTAAATTTGATCTCTTGGTTAAGGTGGTGTCTGTCAGGCCTCTCCATTGTAGAGGCATTCTATCCCTGCCTTTGTAATTAAAAAGTAATTATATTAAAATAAAAAGCAAGGAGAATCTTCTGGACCACATGAATATTTTGTTCCCCCAAAACCTTTCGCCTAATAGTTTTAGCATTGATCATCCATGCGTTGATGACCCTTGCCCGAATCAATTATTATATTGAGATTTATAAAACTGTAATGTTCTAATTCTATCACTGTACATTTATTTTCTGGCATTGTGGTGGATGCTGTGTTGTGCTTTCCTGATTTTCCCATCAGGACTGGGCCACTTAGTCCTCCACCTGCTCAGTGTGTTACTTGTTGAGGGTTCTCAGCTGAGTCCTTCCCAAGAATTACCCTCGGTGGAAAGAAACTGCCTTTCCCAAGGTTATGGCCACTCTCTCAGGACAGTCCTCATCTCCGACAGTGTAGTGGAAGGGAATACAGGCCCCTCACCCCAACTTGGGACAACTCTGATGGGTCATCCCAACTCCAGAGCTCCTTGCGAAAACAGCTATTGCTCCCGCTATGATGACATCACAGCTCACCTCCCTCCTCTGTCAATCCTGCTTTTCTAAATTTCCTCCCTCCTAGAAGCTTTCTCTAGTAAACCTCCTGCACACAAATCTCCTTTCTCTGGTCTATTTCCTGGGGGACTGAACCTGTATTTATTCTTTTGTAAAAGATGCCTTTCTCTCATGCTTTCTTTTTCTCCATCCTTGAGTATTACCGTGGATTCATGGATTTTTTAAAATCTAATGTGTTATAATCTTTTCCTATCATTATTCTTTTTGGATGCTCAAATTTTCCCAGATATGGCCAGTGGGAGCCCCTTCAGGCTGCCTCCTTCATCCTTTTCGCATGTTCCCATTAGTATCTGAGCATGTCCTTGCTTTCTAGACTTCAACAAAACAAGATAATCTCATCTCTTTCCAAAAAGACTGGTTTAAGAACCAGATCTAAGCCAATCAGTTTTGGGCATGTCCATGTCTATGGATGGTGTGCATTGGTTTTCTATTTCTGTGGATGGGTTCAAAGATAATCCAATCAATGTGAAGATCAAGTGTCTCATTCTAGATAGTATGATGTAATGCTATGAAGCCTGGAGCTGCTGCAGCCTTTTTGTCACCTCCTAGCACTATAAGGATGAAATGAGTTACTATTTGTGAAGTAATGGGGACAGCCGGCCCGAGGAGGAAGTTGGATATGGGCAAAAAGAAAGAGCAGAGGAAATGTCATAGAACTAGAACTAGAGCTCTGATCAAACCGTATCTGAAGCCAACAAACTTCTGGTCTTTATATTTATATTTACAGCTGGTATGAGTCAGCTTTTCTGTGACTTGCTTCTGAGAGTATTCTACCTGATACAAATGAGGGGTCTATTTTGCAAGCTGATTTTGAGGTACCTGTGAGATGTCTAAATGTTGCTGCCAATTGCCCATTTTTCTGGGTCATAGTCAGTGTTTTTCTTATCAATGTGTGTAGTCTTTATATTTTAAGACTATAGTAAGACACTATTAACCATATATTTTTGGCAAACATTTTTGTCCAATTCTCGGTTTCACTTTTGTTTTGTTTATTGTGGATGTTGACATTTAAATGCTTTTAATTTTCAGTTAAATAAATCTACTAATTACTCCCTACGGAATTCTTTTATGTCAGAAAATCAGGAATAATGTTGATACATTCCCCACCTTCCAGAGAACCCATCATATTCCATTCCTCTGGCCACAGAGACTGGTCATGGGTAAGCACTTGTTCCAAGATGGCCCAATGAGAGAGTCAATTTCAGGACATTTGTGGGAACTGTTGGGAAGCACGTTCTCTCTCTCTCTCTCTCTCTCCCCCCCACCCCCCTCTGCTGGGGAACCTCAGCTGGTGGGGTGGAAATCTAGGCATGTTTACCATTGTTTTGTTACCATTAGAAAATGAGGCTATAGAATGAGGCTAACATGAAGAAAAGCAGAACCAAAGGATGATGAAAGAGAGACTGAGTCCTGTTGACATAGTTTAGAAGCCTGGATCCCATCACACCCAAACTTTTGGACTTTTTATTACATAAGCCAGTAAATTCCCTTTTGATTTACTTCAGTTAGGTTTGAATTTTCATCACTCGTAACTTAAAGAATTGGGCAATAAAGAACCCGGAACATAATCTCACCAAGATAGCTCTTTTAGACTAGGACTTCTCCAACCACCTTTGCCTCAAAGTGCCTTTTTCCAAGCTGCACACACACACACCCTAGAGAGGCTTTGCTTGCTTGGGACACTGTCATTGTCCAGGTCAGCTTGGCTCCCTGATGGTCTCCTGATGAGTATTACTTGGAAGAGGGTTGAGAAGGATAGCATGACAGAGGATGAAAGGATGGAAGGATCTAGTAGAGTAAAAAGGCCTATTTCTCCTACCCACATCTTGGTCTTGTCTCAGCCTCTGACTCCATCCAGATATGCCTGCCTTCAAGTGTCTGTTTTTCCTGTGACCTAGACAAGTTTCTTAATCTCGCTGCCCTTTCATCATTCTCAAAGTATATGCACAATGGAGCTAAATATATAAATCTCCTATTGGTTTTATATATATGAGAAAAAGAGATTTACTTTAAGGAATTGTTTCATATAATTATAGGAGCTGGCAAGTGTGAAATCTGCGGGGCAGTCCAGAGATAAAATTCCTTTTTTCTTGGAGGACCTCGATGTTCTTTCTTCAGGCCTTCAACTGATTGGATGAGGCCCACCTACTTTATGGAGGGTAATCTGCTTCACTCAAAGTCTACTGATTTAAATGTTAATAACACATAAAAAAAGCACTTTCTCACCAACATAGACTACTGTTTGACCAAACAACTATATATCATAGCCTAGCCAAGTTGACATACAACTTTACTAGCCAAGTTGACATGCAACTTGTCTCTTGAACTATTTTAATAATTATCCCACATATAAAGATTACTTGATTCATTAATTTTACTTTTTTTTGGTAGATAAAAAGTATCTTCTGTTCTTTGCTTTAGGGGTCTCGACATTGCCCAGGTTATGCCCAAAGCCTAGAAACTTAGGGTCCTTCCTGCCCAGAGGTCTCTTATCTGACCTGCTTATCTGACTAAAGCAGGAGTCACAGGCCTAAATGTCAACAAGGGCCAGGTAAGTAACTTATGGGAGTGAGGAAGCTGGCGGGGTCTTCAGCAAACTGAAATAGGCATGT
>NW_011888782.1:21584049-21600800 GCF_000151845.1 Pteropus vampyrus | reverse complement strand
GCAAGCAGCAACTCTGTAGTGTCCCCTACCATAGGGTGTGTTTTTCTCACTTCTCAGCTGAAGGACACACCCACTGGGCCTCAATAGGTATACAACCCTTAGCAGGAAATAGAACCACTCTCTCCCTCTGCCCCTTTTCAAAGAAATGTAAACTCAGACCCTTCAAAGCAGAAGGCATTGCCCTACAGTATCACTGAGTAATCTCTCAGTACTTCCTAAGGTCAATATTTTTTTTGTTGTTGTTTCTGTTTTTCTGTCTTTTGCTTATTTTTCTCTAGCACAAGTTCTTCTGTGGTCCTTGCACACCCATCACTTGTCTGCCATGAGTTATATTTCCTGCCTAGAGAGAGAGGAAAAGTCTGAGAATACAGGTATCTCCTTCCCATCGCTCAGTGCCCCTCTCCTGGCAGAGAGTGCTCTGTCCCTTCTCCAAATCCTAGACCAGAGTTCCCCATCTCAACCTGAGGTCCCTCAAGGGTGGATGGAGTAGAATAGATGTGTATTTTGCATAATCATTCGTATGGATCCCACATGATTTGAAGCCTGGAGGCAGAGCTAGTGAAAGACTCTGCCTTCAAGGTGTTCACCATCTACAGGGGAAACCAACAAGAGAAATAACCTATATATGGTGTGACATGAGTTAATCAGAGTCAGCACAGCACAGGGGACAGGGCCTTTAGCCTCACTGGGAAGGCGGCCTGAGATCAAGAGAAGTGCTAGCCTTTAGGAGCTAACCCAAGAGCTAAATTAAAGGTTGTGTAGAAGTTGGGAAGGCAAAATAAAGGGAGCATTGAGTCTGAGAGAACAGCCCGTTTATGGTAGACAGACCTACTGTCTCCCGTTGGTGAGGATGGGGGGCACCTGGAGTTGGGAAGGAGTTCCTGCAGATGGCAACACCGAGGGGAATTAAGAGGGAATTTGTAAGATAAATCAAAGTAGGCACAGGAGACACAAACTCTTTTGGCATAAGGTCTAAAAATTATACGAGCCAGGGAGATTATCAAGCACATATCAATCTTTGAGGAGTCGTGGCAGAAGGTCAATGCAAGCAATGAGGGATGTCCAAATTTGAAAGATTAAAAGGGTAGAATGCAGAAAAGGAAAGCCTTCTTCCTCTCTTTTCAGCCTCTTCTCCACCTCCCAATAACTATGGAGGAAAGACAGGAGTCGTGATGAGACGAGCCAATTTCCAAAGATGTAAAAGGAATCTGAAGGTTTGTGATTTCTAGGAAAATAATCAAGACCCAGGAAAGAGAGGATTGGGGTACTTTGGAGACCGGAGGCTTTGACCTTTCTAAGGTTAAGCAAGCCCTACCCTCTAACCCCTCCACCCTGTGGTATTAGTGGAGACCACATAGGAGCCTGAACATCCAATCCCCACAGGAAGTAATGAGGCACCCCGCTCCCTCCTCACTGTGATGTTATCAGTAGAGGCCTACTGAAGACTTAAGACTTTTACCATTGCCTAGTGATAATGAGGCCACCACTCCCTGCGGTGTCAGTGAAGGTTATGTAGGAGCAGTCATAAGGCGCTCCTGCCTCTTCTACTCCTTCCTAATAAAGAAGTATCGGTGGAGGCCAGGTTGGAGCCAGAACCCACACACACACCCATCAGTAACAAGGAGCGTCCCTCTTCAGGTGTCAACAAAGGCCAAGCGGGGAACTTGGACGTCTACCTTCCCTAGCAGTAGTGAGGGAACCCCATCCCCTCCCTTGCTTGAATAGTGTCACAGGAAGCCAGCTAAAATAGAAGGTTTAAAGAAGATCCAGAGTCTTATAATACCCCAAATGTTTCAATTTTAAAAAACCATTATTTATATCAGGAACCAGGAAAATCTCAAACCGAATAAAAAAGACTATCAATAGATGCTAACACCAAGATGTCGAAGATGTTAGAATTATCTAACAATGGTTTTAAAGCAAACATCATGCTCCAACAAGTGATTCCAAACACGCTTGAAACAAATGAAAAAAATAGAAGTCCTCAGCAAAGAAACGTAGTCTCAGCAAATAAATAAAAGATACGAAGAAGAACCAAATGAAAATTTTAGAATTGAAAAAATACAATAACCAAAAAATTTTTAAAATTCACTGGATAAGCTAAGCAGAAGAATGGGGGGCAGCAAAAAGAGAATCAGTGAAGGTAGAACAATCTAGAGAAGATAAAGTGGAAAAATAGAGTCTCAGAGACAGGCAAGAATATAATAAGAGATCTAACATTCATGTCATCGAAGCCACGGAAGGAAAGGAGAAAGAGGGCAAATCTGAAAAAGTGCTTGAAGAAATAATGTCCCAAATTTGGCAAAATGCATAAACCTACAGATTCAAGAAGCCAAGTAAACCCCAAAAGGGAAAGCTCAAAGAAATTCACACCAAGATACAAAATAGCCAAACTCCTAAAAACTAAGGACAAAGAAATAATCTTGAAAGCAACAAAAGAGTAATAACAACTTATAGAGAAAGGAAAAACAATTCAAATGACAGCACCAAAGGCCAGAAGGAAAATGTTGAAAGAACAGAACTCTGAAAAACAGAAAACAAAAAATAAAATCATAGACCTAAGTCCTGACATATCAATAATTACATTAAATGAAAATGGTCTAAATATGTCAATTAAAATATAAAAATGGGCAGAGGGGATTTTAAAACATGACTAAACAATATGCTGTCTACAAGAAATTCACTTTAGATATAACCTAAATCTCATACCCTATACAAAAATTAACTCAAAATGGATAACGAACCTAAATGTAAAACAGAAAGCTATAAAACTTTTAAGGGGAAAAAAGCTTTGGAAAATATCTTTAGAAATGAGGGCTAAGCAAAGAGTTCTCAGACTTAATACCAAAAGTCAATGCATTAGACATCATCGAAATTAAAAAGTTCACTCTGCAAAAGACTGTAGAGAGGACAAGAAGACAAGCTACAGAGTGGGAGAAAGTATTTGCAAACTGTCTACCCAAAAAGAATGAAAATCATAAACACTCCAAATTTGACAGTAAAAAAGCAAACAACCAATTCAAAAATGGGCAGAACACATGAAGAGACAGTTCCCCAAAGAAGATACACAGAAGGCAAATAAGCACTTGAAAAAAATGTTCTACATTATTAGCCGTTAGAAAAATGCAAATTAAAACCACAACGAGATACCATTATACATCATTCAAAATGGCCAAAATAAAAAAATGGCAACACCATCAAATCCTGGCAAGAATGTGGAGAAGCAGGATCACCCACACATTGCTGGTGGTACAGACACTCTGCAAAACAGCTTACGACTTCTTTAAAAACAAAATATGTAACTACCATGTGGCCCAGTAATTGTACTCCTGGGAATATATTCCACAAAAATGAAAATTTATGTTCACACAAAATGCCTATGTACAAAATGTTTGTAGCTGCTTTCTTTGCGATAGTCCAAAACTGGAAACAACCCAGATATTTTTCAACAGATGAATTAAACAAACTGTGGAACATTAATACCACAGAATACTACTCAGCAATGAAAAGAAATGAACGATTGATACACAGCTCAGTACAACCTGGATGAAGCTCCAGAGAATTATGTGGAGTGGAAAAAGAGTCAATCCGAAAAGGTCACCTTCTCTATGATTATATTATGTAATAACATTCTGGATATGACAAAATTATAGAAATGGGTAACAGATTCGTGGTTGCCAAGGTTGGGGGCGGGTGTGGCTGTTAAAGAACCACATCAGAGATCCTCATGGTGATGAAAATACTTTGTATCCTGACAGCTGATGTCAGTCTCCTGGTTGTGATAGTGCATAGTAGTGTGTAACATTTGGAGAAGCTGAGGAAAGTGACATGGGATCTCTCAGTATTATTTTTTGCACCTGAACATGGGTCTACTATTACCTCTAAATAAAGACGTGAATTAAATATAATAAAAAAGAAAACTGACAGGAGAAAATTATAAAGCATTAATTTTTAAAATTGTCTGTTGATACCACTTCTCCGCATCATAACTCAATTTCTCTGTTCTTCTTCAAGAAAAACTCTTTTTTTAAAAAAAGTTTTTCTTCTCTGCTCACTGACTCCAATTCTTCTCTTTCTATTCGCTCTTAAATGCGCTCTAATTAAATTTTGCCTACCTGGTTTCGGCAAAGTAGCTCGGGCCAAGGTCATTTACAACATTGCTAACCTCTCTGGTCAATTCTCAGTTCTCATCTTACTTTAGCTATCAACGGCATTTAACACAATTGATCACCTTCCTACTCCTGGACACACTCTTTGCCTTGCTCCCAGAAAGCCTCACTCTCTTGGTTTTTCTCTTACTTCACCTGATGCTCTTTCTCAGTCTCCTTTTCTGGTTCCTCATCCCGGGGTTCTCTGTCCTTGATCCTTCCATTGTTCTGTCTATTTACTCCCCAAGTGCTCATCTAGTCTCATGGATTTAAATATTATCCATCTGCTGATGAATCTGAAATTTATATTCCCAGCCTGGACGTCTCTCCCAAACTGCAGACTTGTATATCCCATGGTTTCCCTAACATCTCCCTCCATTTGTATGCTAATAATTATCTCAAAGTAACATGGATAAAACTGACCCAACTTCCGCTTAAAATCTGCTCCTTCTCAATATTCCCTGCCTTGGCTTAAAGCATCTTGATCTTTCTAATTGCCGAGATCCTTAACCTTGAGTCATCCTGCACTCTTCTCTTTCTCTCATTCCTCATATTTAACCCATCAGCAAATCTTTTGGGGTGTACCATCAAACTATGTCAAGAATCGAATACTGTGTTGTGACCATTAGCCAATAGAAGTCGAGAGCCACAAGCATTTGGTATGAACTCAGTGGGCCTCCCTCCTCCCTTTGGATAATTGAGTTTCTATCCCTTGTAACCAAGAGTCCTGGCTAATTCATTCTCTCCCCAGCTCTAGCTTCAGAAATTTGTTTAAGCATTTTCAGTGACTGATAGAATCAAGTTGTTTGTCCTGGACCATCAGCACACAGACCTTTTCAACACATGTTGCAACTAGAAAATTCTTAATATCAAAGGTCCAGGTTATAGAGATTCAACACCCATTTCCAAAATCTGCATGCAATTATTTCTTAAATGGGTTATTCATTTATCCAACAACAAAAAAAATAAGGCCTACTATGTGCCACATACTTCTCTAGGTGCTGGGGATACATCAGTGAACGAAGCAGGCAGAACTCCTTGCATTCGTATAGCTTACATTCTAATGGGAGAGATTGATAATAAACACAAGAAACTGATATAATGTGACACACGTAGAGCTGATACTCATCAGGTGTATACTAGCAAGCCAGAGCAGTTGAGATATTTCCTTACCGCTGCCCTAAAGACTAAGCATCCCCTAGCTTCCTTGGTCCTTCCCTGGAACACCATCCCCATCCCTCTGCCCAGATCTCCCTGTGATCCAGCGACTAAAGGGTTTCTAGGATCTGCATCTTATTCCATACCCTATAGTTCTGTGCTTATAGTCTAGGTTGTTAAAGATTTTAGCAACCTATAGTCTAGGTTGCTAAGAAAATGGTAAGTGCTATGGAAAAGAAAAATGAGGCCAAGACAAAGGAATGAGAACTGCAATTTTTAATAGAAAGGTCAGAGTAAGTTTCATCGAGAAAGTGGCATTTAAGTAGAGACCTGAAGGAAGGAAGGGTATGAGCTTCGGAGTTACCTGGGAGAAAAACGGTCCAATTCGAGGAACGGCAAAAATGGGCAGAGGAGTAGGAAATGAAATCAGAGAGGTAATAGGATTCTAGATCCTCATAGGCCTTGTAAGTCATCGAAGGACTTTGAAATTTACTCTTCTGAGTAAAATGGGAGCCCTTGAAAGGTGACTGGCGGAAACAGGACCTGATCTTGACCTAGATATAGATACGGATGCAGATGCAGACACAGATAGATATAAACTTTAATGAGATATAATTTATATAATGTATACAATTCACTGCTTCAGAGTATATTCAGAGTTGTACCCATTACCACAGTCAATTTTAGAACATTTCATCACCTCAAAATGAAACCCCTTACCCTTTAGATATCACTCTCCAATCTTTTCATCACCCTCTCCACCATAGGCCTATGTAAATACTAATCCACTTTCAGTCTCTCTATATTTTCCCCTTCTGGACAATCCATATATATGGGAACATATACTACGTGGTCTTCTACAATTGACTTCTTTCACTTAGCACGTTTTTTGACGTTTATCGATGTCGTACCATCTCTCAGTACTCCGTTTCTTTTTATGACCAAATAATATTTCATTGTATGAACATACTGCATTTTGTTTATCCACTTATCAGTACATGGAGCTTTGGGTTGCTTCTGCTTTTTGAGTATTATGAATAATGATGCTATAAAACATTTGTATAGAAATTTTTATTTGGACATCTGTTTTCATTTCTCTTGGGTATATACCTAGGAGTGAAATTGCTGGGTCAAATGGTAACTATGTGTTTGATTTTTTATGAGACTGTTTTCTAAAGTGGCAGTACCATTTTCCACACCCACCAGCAATATACTGAGAGTTCCTTCTCCACATTCTTTTTAACACTTATTATTTTTATATTCTAGTCATCATAGCGGGTGTGAAGTGCTATCACACTGTGGTTTTGATTTGCATTTCCCTGATGACTAATGATATTGAGAATCTTTTAATCTACTTAGTAGCCATTTGTATGTCTTTGCAGAAATATCTATTCAAATCTTTCACCTACTTTTTAATTAGGTTTCTTGTCTTTTATTATTGAATTGTAAGTGTTCTTTTATATATACTAAATTTGCAAATATTTCTCCCATTCTGCAGGTTACCTTTTCATTTACTTGATAATATCCTTTGAAGCACAAACATTTTTAATTTTCATGAAGTCCAGTTTATCTACCTGTTTCTTTTGTTGCTTATGCTTTTAGTGTCACAGCAAAGAATCCATTGCCGAATCCAAGGTCATGAAGATTTACACTAATGTTTTAAGAGTTTATAGTTTTGGCTTTTACATTTGGGTGTCTGATTCATTTTGATTTAATTTTTGTACATAGTGTGACGTAGGGGTTCCAGTTTCATTCTTTGGCATGTGGCTATCCAGTTGTCTCATCATTTGTTGAAAAGATTATTCTTTCTCTAATGAATGGTCTTGGCATCCTTGTCAAAAATCAATGAACCATAGATACATGGATTTATTGAATTCTCAGTTCTATTCCATTGATCTATATGTGTATCCTTATGTTGGTACCACATTGTCTTGATTATTATTTCTTTGTAGCAAGTTTTGAAATTGTAAAGTGTGAGTTCTCCAACTTTTTCTTCTTTTTCAAGATTGTTTTAGCTGTTGTGGATCCCTTGAGTTTCCATACGAATTTTAGGATGCACTTGTCAATTTCTACAAAGAAGCCAGTTGGGATTCTGATATGGACTACATTAAATCGATAAATCAATTTGGGGAGTATTTCTATCTTAACAATATTTAGTTTTCTGAACTACAATGTACATGGATTTTTTCCATTTATACAGATCTTTTAAAATTTCTTCCAACTGTGTTTTGTAGTTTTTAAAACAGAAGTTTTACACTTCTTATGTTAAATTTATTCCCAGGTGTTTTATTTTGGTTGGTGCTATTATAAATGAAATTATTTTCTTAATTTAATTTTTATATTGCAAATGTATAGAAATACAGTTGATGTTTTATATCCTTCTCTTGTATCTTATAACCTTGGTGGACTCATTAATTAGTTCTAATAGTTTTTAGTGGATTTCTTGGAGTTTTCTACAAACAAGAACATGTCATCCACAAACATGGATAGTTTTATTTTTTCTTTTCTAATCAAATGCCTTCTATCTTATTTTCTTGCCTGACTTGTATTTTAACAAATTCCTCTGGCTGCCTTGCTAAGAGTACATCACATCAGACTGAGAGGGGAGCAAGAGTCCAAGTGAGAAAAGATTGTGCCTTGGACCAAGTGGAAGCAAAGGAAAGGTCACGGGGTGATTCTGGATGTTTCTCTTTTGTTCTTCTCTTCTTTATTTCTTCTTTGTCTTTTGGACCATGTTGGTGATTTTTTTTTTTTTTTTTTTTTTTTTTTTTTTTTGCCTCAACCAACAACAAAGCCAGTACTGACTTACTTAAAATCCTTCCGTGGTAAAATCCTTTGTAAGCAGTTCTGCATGAAGGAAGCAGACACCAGACAGGAGACTAGAGAAACCCAAACCTTAGATGCCCCATTTCTGCAGGAACAGATTCTATAAGACTGGAAGACTGGAGGCCTATTTTTGCGAGAGGAGAAAAGAGAAGTGTCTATTACCAGGTCTCAGAAATGCTGCAACCCTCAGCAACGAGCTAAAGATAACCCAGGCAAGCAACTCTGTGCCCTGTCGTGGGGGCCCTCGATGCGCTGGGTATGTAAGGTAATTCAGGCTTCCCTAGTGAGCAACAATCCCAAAGCACCAGATCCTTCATCTTGGGGAAAACAACTTAACCAGCGGTCCTTGGGAACTAGTTTCTCCCTAAGGTAACAATACAGGAAGACTCCTCGTAAGTCTTCTTCACCCAGACCCTCCACGCCAGACATGATATCTCCCTCCTGGTGAGCAGGATCCTAACGTTCTAATCTAGACTGGACTTAGAGTGAGACAAGAGAGGTTCCTAGGGCACTCACACAATTCTGAGAGTGAAGATCTTCTGAAATTCTAGGCACTACACCCTAATGTCAGCCTGATTCTAATCCCAGCACTGCCACTGACAGCCATGTAAATGGGGACAAATCCCTTGTCCTCTCTGGGTCTCAGTTACTCATCTGAGAATTGAAGTGCTGGACTTAGGGCAGTGCTTCCTAATAATGGTCCATGAACCCAAACTGATCCGTACTACCAAATGGTCTCACTTCTTAAAATCTATAAACTGATAAAAACTGCCCCATGAGAACTTAATGTATGACCATAATGTAGCAGGTGTGTTCAACGTCCTACATATGACTCATTCTTCTAAAAAAAAAATGTTTCATCCTATCTACGGCCCCGTAGGGCCCTCCCCAGGAACTCTTGTAACTTTGCTTCTTGCCCCAACCAAAGGCAATTGGATCAGAGGTAGACCCCAGACCTAAGATAAACCAATTTGTAGTCCAGACTGAGAAAAGCAGGTTATCTCTCTCAAAACATGGGCCTTGTAGATACTCCATGGCCAATAATAGTGTGCAGTCCAGTGGTCAAGTCAGACAGACTGAGGCTGGTGGCCGTGGGGGACCATGTGCAGCAGAGGAAGCTGATTTTTAAAAGGAGACAGAGAAAAGCAGTGATGAGTAAGTCTTGTGGCCCATGAAAGGTGAGAAGCTACTTGGCTCTTGAAAGATGGAGAGTGCCCTCAATTCCTGGCTTTCCTGCTCTCGTGCCAACGTGAGGCATGAACTATTCTTACATTCTTGAGTTGTGTCCTTATACAAACTACAGCCAAAGGAACTATGTCTGAAGCAGAGGAAAGGACAAACTCTTCAACAAATATGATTGATTGCTATACTTGGGAAAAGAGTGAGACAGATTCCTGCCTCATACAGTAAAGAAAAAATTTCAGAAGGATTAAAAAATAATGTTAAAAAAGAGAACTTAAAAACTCATATTCTTTCCTTCCTTGCTGAATCAGTTAGTCTTCACTTCCTCGCCCTTCCGTGTCCCTCCCTCCCCATTCCTTTCCTCCCCTTTTCTTGGAGGTGGTAGTGACCACAGAGGTAGCAGCAGATGGGTTTGGGAGCCAATGTGGTGGCCAGCATGGTAGAGAACTTAGCTGCAGACAGAGAGATCGAGTACATCCATAACCATATTGAAGATAATGAGAGACAGCTTTCTTGCTGATGGAGAAGGGATACGTGGAAAAGGGAAAGGCTAAAAATAATCCTAAAGTATTAGGTGGAAATTGAAGGTATCTGTGCGAATCCACGGGCCTTTAAAAATGTATTTACGTAGATCGATAATGAAATAGTTATAGTCGTATGTAGAGTACACACACATACGGACACACATGTGTGTGCACGCTTATATGTTCTGCCTCTGTACACTGAGGAGGCCTATAATTGATGACATCCCAGAAGCAATAAGCAACCAAATACCCAGATTTTAGTTTCCAAATACCATTCTTCACTCTAGGACTCTTTGGAGAAATAGTTGATTCCAATGCTGAGGCAGAGAATTTACAAGATGAGCTCAGAACATATTCTTGTGCCTGAAAGTAAAGAATTGTTTAAAAAATTGTTTAAAAAAAATTTTATGAGGACATATCTGAAGGATACAGGAGAAAATTTTGATGAGGTTTTCCTGCTGGTCAAATCTGGATACAAAAATAAATAATGAGAATAATAGATAAGATAAATAAAATAGGAATCTATGAGCCTATTCAAATAAGTGAAGGAAAAGAGAAATCTCCTTATGGCAGAACGCCAACTAATTAATGTAGCAAGCATCGACATAAGAAACATCCAAACCTGTAGATAATTTTTAGGAGTTTATTTAAGCCAAACTGATGACAATTGCCAGGAAGCAAAATCTCAAAAAATTGAAAAAAATGCTCCAAAGAATGGCAGTTTTGCAGCTTATTTTATACATTAGAATCAAAGGAGGAGACATAAGGAAGGTTACATAAAATCTGTTCTCGGTAGATTAAGGGAGTGGCAGAAAAATTAAAGCGGGGAAATCTCTGGGATTAGATACAAAGTAAAACAGACACAATGAGGGGTTCTGAGGTCCGGTGAGATAGCTGTGCCCTCAGGGGTCTGGAAAAAGAGATGACTGTGACGTTTTCAAAAGTATGTTATCTTAGATGCAAAAAGAAATAGACAGGCTGACTTAAGGTAAGACTGACCTTTGTCAAGGAAGCTACAGGACTAGGACGTGACTATCCTCCATGGCTTGCTTGCAGTTAGGAATTTTTATGTTCAGATCATCCTGTGTGGTTACTTTCAGTCTCTCAGTTTATAAGGCCCGCCACGCAGGCCTCCCCTGCGCTTGTCAGGTTTAGTATGTGGTTTCTTTTTTCATCATCATAAGAATGAAGGTAAAAGAAAATGACCATTTGGCAACCACCATAATGGTGGTTAATTTAGGCAAGAATCATCAGTGGATACTAAGTCAAATCAATGGAGGTTTAATGAGGTTATTGGTGCAGTTCAAGAGTATCTTCCCACGAAATACTCGTCAATTACAAAGAGGAAAACTATGACTGAACGTAGAGAAACCCTGCAGACAGCAAATCAACCAAGTGATCAAGATTAACCTCACCAACAGTAGAACAGGTCAACGTCACAAGCCTCCTGATGCGATACAGTGAGAAGAGAACAGAATGTATGTCTGTATATTCTGTGTATTCCTCACAAGAATGCGATCTGTGGAAACCAGGGTGAGCTACATCCTACAGAATGAAAGTGTTGACCTCTTTAAAACTTTTTAGGTCATGAAGACAGGAAGAGACTAAGGAACGGTTCCGGATTGAAGGAGTCTAAAGAGACATGATTATTAAGTGCAAAGTGTGATCCTGGGCCAAACAAGAAAGAGACATTGTTGGGACAGTTGAAATCTGAATAGAGTCTTTGGATTGGATGTCAGTGTTATAACAACGCTGATTTCTGATTTCCCGAATTGGAGGTTGTATGCTGGTTATGTTGAAGAGTGTCCTTGGTTTGGGAAGGTGCACAATGGAGATTTGGGGAGTTGGAAGCATTGTGTTGCAAATATGTATATTTAAGTATTTTTTATACCTTGAATTTTAAATAATACATAAGCAACTTTTATGTATATTATTATTTACTATCATTAGTATCCCCAGAGCTCTATTCTGTAATTTCATCTTTCAGTCCTACTGTTGATTTTTTTCAATTTAACAAGTATTTCTAATTTCCTAGAATTCTTTATTGCAACTTTTCCTGTAACCATCTGTTCTTGCTTTACAAACAGAATATGTTCTTGATTCTCCCTTCAGTTCTAGACATTGTCAATTGAGCATTCCACAGGTACCTTAATATCAGCCTGCTCAAAATGAACTCTCCATCTTTGCTTACAAGCTTATGGACCCTGCAGTCTTGGAAGCCACTGAAAGCAATGGCTTTCTCTCTGTGTGGCATGGGAAGCCATTGAAGGGTTTTGAGCAGAGATATGATGTGATAAAATTTGCTTTTCAAAAGAATCATCCTAGCTTCATTGAGAGAAGAATCTAAGGAGGTGTGGGAAAAGCTGAGCCCAGTTAAAAGAAGGATGAAAAACCATCCTGGTTTGCCCAGAGACTGAGGCGTTTCCTGAGACTGGACTTTCCATGAGAAAACCTAGAAAGTACCCAGCAAACTGGGAGGAGGTGGTTTTTCTAGTTAGGACATTATGCCAGAAGGCTCAGGTATGAAATGACTATAGCATGGACCAGGTGGAAGTGATTATAAGAAGTCATATTCCAGATATATGATGGATATATTCTATAACATATGATACATGAGATGTATCATGTGAGGAGACATGAAATACTGTTTACTGAAAGAGGAGACTGTAGGAGAATCCATTTGGGGGGTAGGGATGGGGAGACTGGGAGCTCGGTGTTGGATTTGCTAAGCATGAGATGTGTATTTGACATCCAAGAAAACAAGTTCAACAGGCAGTGAAATATACAAGTCTTGAGATCAGAGGAGAGAAATTAGCACTACAGATATTGGATACAGATGGTCTTTTGAAAGAGTGCATGAAGAGTACAGATAAGAGAAGAGGTTCAAAGACTGAGTCCTGAAGATTCCAGTATTAAGAGGATGGACAATTAAGGGAGAACCAGGTTCAGAGAGCAAGAAGAAACTACCACTGAGGTCGGAGGTGAACCGGGAGAGTGTAAAGTGCTAGAAGCCAAGTGAAAACAGTGTTCGAAGGAGACGGAGTGATCAATCACCCATGTCCCACATAAGATGAGGCCTGAGAATTGACCACTGGATTTAGTTATAAGGAGGCCATTGTCGATCACGACAAGACTTGTTTTGGTAGAATGGTGGGGGCGAAATCTGGATTAAGAGAGAGTAGCTGATGAAGAATCAGCGGCAACAAGTATAGACAAGTTTTTCAAGTTTACCTGCAACGGGAGGAAGAGAAGCAGTAGCTGGAGTGGGGAGCAAAGGATTATTGTGTTTTAAGATCTGAAAAATAATAACATGGTTGCAAGCTGATGGGAATGATACAATAGGGGAAGGGAAATGAAGATGCAGGAGAAACGGAGAGAATGGTAAAGCTGTGTCCTCAAGGTGGAGAGAGGAGGTGGCATCTAGGGCACAGAGGGAGGAGCTGGGCTTAGCTCAGAGTAGAGACAATTACTCTATAGCAATAGAAAGGATGATAGAATACATGGGCAATGGATCAGGTCATTGCGTCCTTCTGGAGTGGGAGCTTCTGAGACTTCTGCTCTTCTAATTCTCAGGGAAATCAAGGTAATCGGCTCAGGCTGAGCATGGGGGAAGGCACATTGGAGCTCTAGAAAGAAAGGTAAAGATATAAAATCATTGTCTGGGGGAGGAAGAGAGTTAGTGGAATAGGGAAAAGAAAGATGATTACTGAGCAGCACTTTGGTGACTTGAGGTTTCAATAGTCATGGATCTGGAGAGAGCCAGTCAGCACTTTGAAACTTTCAGTTCCTTGAGTTATATCTGTCTCCGTTTGTTCATCCTGGTCCTTCTCAGTTTTGCTGTCGATTTTGCAAAAATGTCTGGTGGTTAGTTGACCATTCATGTTTGAAACGAAGGTCTGGCTGGGTGACTTCATGTAGGTGACGGAAGACACAGTCTTTAGATGGAAAGCTTTCCAAGTGCTGAAGAGACTAGCTGGGAAAAGACCCACAACTAGACAATTCATGGTCAAGTTTCAGAACCGGGAATTAAGAAGCGATCTTAAAAAGCTTCTGGTATGAAGATAAACAAACAAACAATTAAGCAAGCAAACAAATAGTAGCCGCAGTAAAAGTGGTCACCTGCAAAGGAAAATTTCTCAAAATGTCATCAGCAGCCTGGGAGGCTAGAAGGCAAAAATCAAGCCTTCAAAGTTCTAGAATTCTAGACCCAGTTCATTACCAATACAACATGAGAGTGGAAGAAACACACCTTTCCTAATAGTTAGGATGTATGCCAATGAATAAGAAAGTGACTAGAAAGAAAAGGCCAAGAAATAGCAAATTCATCTGAGGAGAGCAACTGAAGGGAAATCCTAGGAGAGGCTTACTTTGCATCACTTTGAATTGAACACTTTTCCTAAGGTTTGAATGTCTTTACCTCGTGCATTCATCACTTTTACAACCATTTTTGTTTAGACGACTGCTTCACGTCGACCTCTCCGATCATCGGCCTTCTGAACACCGTAACTTCTCCTCTTTTTCTTCCCACGTGGCTTGAAGGATTGGAAAACTATGTATGCTTACTTCCTTACTAATTTTTCAAACCAAATCTTGTCCTTTTTCATATTACCAAGAGTATTTAAATTTAACTGTTTATAACTGGCTTCATTGTTCACCACTGCTCCATACATAAAACGCCTCTTTATTACAGAAATGCTCTCTATTTTAATTTATTTTTCATTTGTCTGAATCCTTTCAGCCATATTACGTTTTTTAGAAAGAGCTCATGGGTGATATACTTTCCAAGTCCCTCTGTGTCCAAGAATGTCTTTCTGTGACTTGCACAATTTAATAATTATATGGTATAATTGCTAAGGTTACACATTTTCTCCCTCTGATTTCTGAAACGATGCTCGATTGACTTCCTTTATTATCTTAAAAGAGGGTGTGTATCTGGCTTTTTAGTAGAATTCATACAAATGCATGCACCAGGAACTAAACAGGACTCCCAATACCGAATTCCATGCGCTACACATTCAGTCTGAGCACTAACCTTAACTATAACCATGAACTATAACCTTAACTATAACCTACCGCTGAATACTAACCACGGAAGCCTACACCCTGACCACACCCTGAACAAAATAAGACAGTAAAACTCACTCTCATCCTCAACCCTTTACCAAAACTAAATCTTAACCTAAACCTTAATCCTTTACCTAGACTGAACAAAATAAAACAGTAAAACTCACTCTCATCCCCAACTCTTTACCAAAACTAAATCTTAACCTAAACCTTAATCCTGATGTTGCAATTTTAAAACAGGAGAATTTGGCACATGCGTAAAGTGGTTTATCAATGTAGTGAGTTAAAAAGAATCTGCTTCCGCTCTCCTCTTTGCTCACTCTGCTCCAGCCTTCTCGCCTTCTAGCTGCTCCCCTCACTTCCTTCAGGTCTTTACTCACCTTCCACAAAGAGTTTAGGGCCAACTGTAGAGTCAGAGGGAGCGTACCGTTGTCCACAAGGCCGCCCTCACTTCTGACACCAACTGCAAGTTCAGGGCTCTTCTCTAAACCATCCTCAGGTTTGATAATTTGCTAGAAGGACTCACAGAAATCACTGACAGCTGTCATACTCGTGGTTAAGGTTTATTCCAGGGAAAGGATCCAGATGAATGCAGCCCAAGTGATGCAGGACAGAGCGAATTTCCCAAGTGGGGGCAGGGAGCTCGAGCCCCACACAGAGAGGGAACAGTGTTCTTGGAGCGTAAGAAAGAATTCACATGTACGCCAGAGTTAGTCAAAAGGAAAGTTTATTAGAGAAGGGGTCACGCTCCATAGACAGAGCTGGTCTCTGCTCAGAGACAGAGAGTGAGAGAGCCTGAGAGAGACTCAGAGGGACAGAGAGAGAAACAGGAGACAGTGACAGGGAAAGGGACAGAGTAAAGGCACTGAGAGGCACCAAAAAAGATGCTGGGAGGGACTTCGAGTGTCGGGGGGATTCGGTTTATATATCTTTCTTCACTTTCTGTAAATTATAGTTTAAAGACTTTGTTTAACCAATTTCCTTTGATGGTATGGACATGCAGTATGAAAGGACAAGAGTATGCAGCGTGATCACATACCGCCCATGTAGCTGACCTTTGTCCCCAGCCCCTCCCAGAGGTCAGGCTCTGATCCATAGGTTCGCCATGGTTTTGGCCATAGAGAATGAATGATTGTATTTTCCATAGGGCATCACTTAAAGACTCTGTTTTCCCTTCCGGGTGTGGCAAATGGGTTCTTAGCAATCCCAGCAGAAATCTTCCTTTGTTCTGCAGGTGTCCTCCGGTCTGACTGCAGGGCAATAAGCATATTGCAGTCTCTGAATACAGCTTGATTTAACACTTTCGTTCTCTTGCCTCCTCCCTACATTACAAGGAAGGGATGCTCAGAGCGGAGTCCAGGAGGGATCCAAATATGAACCTTCTGGTTGCCCTGTCCTGTGGAGCCACGGACAATGGTGTTACCTCCTCTAACTCACAAAATGTGACAATAGGCACAGAGCATTGCCAATCGGGGAAGGTCACGCAAGACTTTGGTGTCCAGAGTAGTTAGTTACTGGGTTTTGATCACATACTGCCCATGTAGTTGACCTTTGTCCCTAGCCCCTCCCAGAGGTCAGCAAATACTTTCAGTCAGTTCCTCGAGAGGTCAACTGACAGATGTGACTCAAAGTCCATATCATAAATCTCATTGTTGGACAGTCCCTTGGCCAAAGCCCCGGGGCAAACAGAAACACTCTTCAGGCAGGACGTTGCAGGGGCCTATAGCCAGGGCCGAACCCAGACCTCTGGGTCAGGGTAATTCTTCACTGTGTACCTTCTCAGTGTGACCTCCCCTGATTTAAACACACAGCGTCTGCCCCAACAATCCATGTTGCCACTTGTCACCAT
>NW_011888782.1:21579021-21582345 GCF_000151845.1 Pteropus vampyrus | reverse complement strand
GCAGACAGGGAGACCAGTAAGCAGGTCTTTTCAACAACCCAGGTTAAGTGATGGAACTGGCTTGGCCCAGGTACCAGTTGCAGAACTGGGAGGATCCTGATTATGTTTTGAAGATAAAACCAATCTAATTTGCTGTAGTGTTTGCATTAGCCACCTACTTCTGCTTTAACAGATTACCCCAAGTTTACTGGCTTAAAACAACACGAAGTTATTTTTCACAGTTCTGAAGGTCAGAAGTCTAAAAAGAGTCTTTTGGGGTTAAAATCAAGGTGTTGTCAATGCTGGTTCCTTCTAGAGGCTCCTTAGGGAGAATTTGTTTCCTGGCCTTTTACAGCTACTTGAGACCACCTGGATTCCTTGGCTCATGGCCCCTTTCTCCATCTTCAAAGCACGTGGCTCCAACTTCTGCTTCCATCCCCACATCTCATTTTTCTGACTTTGACCTTCCTGCCTGCCTTGTGATCACATCGGGCCCACTTGAATAATCAAGGATAATCTCCTCATCTCAAAATCCTTAATTTACTCACATCTGCAAAGTCCTTTCTGCCACATAAGGTAATATATTCACAGGTTCTAGGATTAGGATATAGACATCTCCGGAGTGGGGGCGTGAGGGGTGGGGAGGATGGTATTATTCAGCCTACCATAGGTTTGGATGTGGGGGTAAGAAAGGGAAGAGTCAGTAATGACCCCAATGTTTTGGGGCCTGAGCACCTGGAAGAATGGGGGATCATGATCCCTGGAGAGGACATGGGGCTCAGAGATTCAGCCAGTTCTCCTTTGGAAGTTGAGTCCTGCCACTTCTTCCCAAAGGTTTCCCTGTGTTAAAAGATAATTTTCAGAAAAAGGTATGACTCATATGATCTGAGAAAACCAGGCAGATGTTACAACAAATTCAAAAGAAAGCTCAAAATAGCACGGATTTATATGGAGTAAAGGAACGTTAGGATGAATTGCAAATAGGGATAAAAGTGACTTTTCCACCATGAGGAAGAAATCAATTAAAATCACTACCAGACAGGACATTTATATACCAGTTACTTACAATTTACATAGAGTTGCAAAATAGCTCAAAGACAACGAACAGGGCTAGAATCTGAAGACCCAGAAAGGTGCGTTACAGATGGAGCACAATTTTCTATTGAAACACAAAATGTTTTTTCTATACCTGGCAGAAAGAGAATCAGAAAGTAGGTTTGACATCTGCTGGCAAGATCCATCTAAAGACAGGCAGAAAGAAAAAAAAAAAATGACACATTTTAACACAAATATTTTACGTGGGATTCGTAATAATACCTTTTAACTTTTGGTTAGTCTTTGTTTATAAAGAAGCTGTTATAAACTGAACGTTTGTGTCCCCCAGCTGCCCCAAATTCATACGTTGAAGCCCTAACTCTCAAGGTGATGGTATTTGCAGGCGGGGCCTTTGGGAAGTGATTAGGTTTAGATGTGGCCAAGCAGATGGGGCCACGTTGGTAGGATTAGTGCCCCTCTAAGAAGAGGAAGAGAGAACAGAGCTCTCTCTCTCCACCATCCCCCCACCCCGCCCCAGCCATGTGAGGACACTGCAAGAAGGCTGGCATCTGAAAGCTAAGAAGTAGCCCTCACCAAAGAATCAAATCAGCAAATACCTTGAACTTGGACTTCCAGTGTCCAGAACTGCAAGAAATAAATTCCTGTTGTTAAACCACCCGGTCTACAGCATTTTGTTATAGCAGCCTGAGCTGACTCATGCAGAAGCAATTGTGGTTTGTTGCTGTTGTTATTCACTCACTGTAATCAGCCACTTCTTGACATTTTACATTCCACTCAAATGCAATTAGACTAGAACGAATGAAAGCAAGCATAATTCATCCACTCTGCTGCCCACGGCTATCACTTTGGAACCAAGAAAGCCTTCCTTTCGTGTAGCTGCTCCCTAGCACACATCAACGCTGCTTCGTGATTTGCAGCTAAACTGGAGATAGAATGATTTATATAGTTAAGCAATAAATTTAGCAGTATAATCTCTTACATGTTCTCTTTTTTTCAACTCTTCCAATCCAATTAACATATTTGAGAGAGAGAAAGAGGAAGAGAATGAGGGCACTCTTTGCTATGCAGTAACATTGGCAGAACAAGAAGATCGAATCCAGCACTGGGTAGAACATCTCAGCCGGCCATTTATGCTCTTGCTGTCAAGAGGAGAATGTGTTGGGAGCCTGTGAATTAACTAAGAGCAAACAGGTTAACAGGAGAGAAGACAATGTTTATTTACTTGGGACATCCAAAGACAGATGTTTATAAACCCACTGAATAAGAAGCAGGAGTGAGGGCGGGAGAAAGGGCTTCTAAGGAAGAGCAAATAGAAATAGGACAAGACAGTATCAGATAAAGTTTGTTTATGTAATTACTCTTCCCCATTGATAATGGTTGGTCTTCTTTCTGGCTGTAAACCTCACAGAAAGGGGATCTACAGCTGCTGTAATTTTGGGGAAGATCTTGCTTAAATCTTCAGGTTTTTTCCTGCTGCTGCTGCTGTTCGCTCAGGTGTTTTTAGCTTAAAGTAATCTTCACGCCATTGAGGTGCGTTCTGAATTCCTACAGGTGCAGAACCATTCTTGATGTAACAGGAGTTTTCAAAGGGCACATCCTATCTCAGAGATTTTGGCCAAAGCTCCAGAGGTAAGAAAAATGTGCCCACGATCTGGAGTGAAGTGCAAGACATGTGGACAGATGGCAACCAAACCGGTTTTTGACTTTGAGCCTATCACCTGCCAGCAGGCAGAAGCATGGGGCGAGAGGCGATACTGGGAAAAGGGTTTCTTGAAGGAAAGAGTTGTTCTTCTGCCCTTCTCAAGTCTGATGGGGGAAGGGGGACTTCAAGAGAGCTGCCCAGAAAGCTTGGCCCGAGGGCCCTGGAGCCAACTGGGGAGCAAGAGTGAAGAGGGCTGCTATGGACTCCTGCGAGCCCATTCAAGAGGATGCCTACAGGGCAAGAACCCGTGCAGATGAGGAGATGTCATAAGAAGTTAGCTTGAGGTTATGTCACCCTTGTCAGGGAATGGCACACCCATGGGTGATTTCTCCAGATACACTCACAGAACAGCCCACAAGAGGAAGAGCCAGCATTTGGACATCTGGCCTCCCCAGGGGGCACCACCAACATTTTGTCTCCTCCCTCTCCTTACGCCACCCTGCATGAGTCCACCACCCTACATGAGTCCGGAGTGAGTCATGAATGGATAAACAGTAAAGAGGACCGAGAGGAGGGAGAGAGAATAGGAAAGAAGCCACCTCCCTTCCCCACTGAATTTCCAAGCTGAGCCAGGGCAGCCTTCCACA
>NW_011888782.1:21562146-21578196 GCF_000151845.1 Pteropus vampyrus | reverse complement strand
CCCTGGACCTCTCCCAGCTCGGTGTGTGTCCTTCATAGCCCTGCTCCCTGTGGAGATTCACAATGACTCTGAGGAAAGAGAGGCTAATAGCACATGGAATATATTTGGAGATAAGGTAATGAGATGAGGCACCTGGAGCCAGGTAATCTTGTCACAGCTTCGAGTTTAGGTTAGCCAGTAAGTGACTGTACTTTAATCAAAGTCTATTTTCCCAGATGGACAGTAAAGTCCCTGATAGCACAGACTGAGTCTCCCATTTACCCTACACTCTAGCTCCTACCAAAGAGCCCAGCAGAGTAGACCTTCGTAGCTATTCATTTAATGAGTTGTATCTATTGCTGAATGACAAAGCTTCTCAAATTTTAATTGGCTTAAAACAGTAGCAATCATTTATTTTGTTCACAGTTCTGCAGTCAAGGACAGCTCATCTCTGCTCAGTGTAGCGTCATCTGGGACAGCTCATCTTGGTACTGAAATCTCTACCTGGAAGATGGCTTGCTCTCGTAGCTAGCAAGCTGATGCTAGCTGTTGGCTGGGAGCTTAGCCAGTGCTGGGGGCTGGGGGTCTTGGTTCATCGCCACATAATCTCTCCACAGGCTGCTTAAGCTTCCTTATAGCCTAGTGACTGAGTTTTAATGTCCCCAGAGAATCCCCAGATGAAAGGGGTGTGGCCTTATATGACCCAGTCTCAGAAAGCGTTAAGTATCTTCCCACTGCAGTCGCAATCCAGCCTGCCCGGATTCAAGGGCACGACACGAAGACTCTTTATTGCTTAGCTGGGAGAATGTCAGTCACATTATAAGAAGTGTATGGGGGATGGGACATATCAGCGCGGCCGTCTTTGGAAAATACATCCATTCTGTTCCATGAATAAGCAGATAACATCACTTAGTGGTGGACCCAGTATTGGAACCTAACTTCTGTTCGGTACCTTTTGTTCAATGTCACAATTTTTAGAAAGTCTCCCGCCAACATGGAAAATATAAAGCTTTGGAATTCAGAGGGTTTATTGACATTTATGAAGATAATTCACCTATTCGTGTTACTGCTTCTTCAACCAAAATGTAGGCTCCATGAACATATATAATCTTTAGTGCTTAACCCAGAGCTGAGCACATAGTAGCTGTGCTGAGAATTGTGGAATAAATATATGAAACGATGAAATGCAATGCTTGTTCCTACAAGATCAAGTGTCACTTGATGAGGTGCTGCCACCTCCTGGGAACTGGAGGTATTGCCAGCCGTTTCCAGTATCATTTACCCGTGTGCCTTGGGAACTATGCACCCCTTTCTTGGCTGACGCCGCTGTCAGTTCACAGGGTGCTTTCCTGGTGAATGATTGATTTGGTTTTTAACAACAACCCTGACTCCTACATTGATTCCCATTTGACCAATGATAACTGTGAGGACCGGAGCAGTTATTTACGTCCTCATCTCTCCCTGGTGTCTCCACACGCTCAAACCGAGCCCTCGGCAGCCCTCTACCGGCCGGCTTTGCTTCCTTCACCTCACTGTGGCGGCTTTGGCCAAAGTCCTCAGGGATGCCCTTGTTCAACCCGCAGCCCCTTCGCTCCTCATCTCACTCTGTGTAGTACTGGACACGATTCATCATGGTGGTAGCAGCAGTAAAATGGGCGCTATCAAACGGATCTATCTTGAAACATTTATTTCCAATTTAAAATGGAGCTTTATGTTGTATTTCTCATAAATCTACATATGCTTCTCTTCCAGATGACTATAATTGCAAAGTAGAGCTTGCTTTGACATCTGATGGCAGGACAATAGTATGCTACCATCCTTCTGTAGATATTCTATATGAATACACAAAACCTATCCCTCAGCTAGATCCTGTACATAATCATGAAGAAACACAGGATCAAGTTCTGAAAACCAGATTAGAAGAAAAAGATGAACACTTTGAGCAAGGACCCATGAAAGAGCAACTTAGCAAAATGTTCTTTACTACTAAGCACCAACGGTATCCTCGTGGACAGTATCATAGATGTCGTAAGAAGCTGAAGCCTCCAAAAGACAGATGATATTGAAGTTTTCAGTAATCAAAGAGAAACATTATCCTGTGTCTCATTTGGCATTTGAGAAAAATGCAGTCAGCTATATTTACTAATATGTTATATAGTAAAATAATAATAAAATGCCTTTTCATCTAAAAAAAAAAAAAAGGACATACTCCTCAAAGTGCGTCCTTCTCTAGCATGTCCCATGAGTAACTCTCCAGGTTTTTCTCCTGCCTCCCTGGCTGCTACCTCTCTTTCGCCACTTCTCTTCCATCGCCTTCTCCCAGGCCTGTCCCTCAGCCTGGGAACTTCACAGGCCCCTGAGAGATCACCTCACTTCACGGCCTTGATTCCCAGCCGCACAAAAACAGGCCACTGGGTCTCTGTCACCAGCCTAGTCTTCACTCCTAGCTCCGGATCTGATCATCCAGCCCCCCGAAGACCAGTTCTGCCTAGAAGGTCCCGGCACCTCACGTTCATCTTGTCCAAAGTCAGCCTGTCATCTCCTCCCTCCGCCAAACACCCCGCCCTTCCCGCTCACTCCCGTTGCCCAGCTTAGGGAACAGCATCCCCACGCACTCGCTTCCCCGAACCACACAGCTGGGATCGCCCCCAAGTGCTCCCTCTCCTTACCACCAAGTCTACTACATAGTTTTCTGTCACTGCCTCCAACAGTGCCCCAGGCACTCAGGCGTCTTGCAGTTCTTTTAAGTTCCATCTATTCTACCTCCTCAGCATCCCTCCGACTCAGCCACTCCTCCCCTTCTCTGGGCCACCACCGAGATCCTCATCATTCAGAATCTATGCTGCTGTGACAGGCCCGCATCATCTGCCTCCTGTGACCCAATTCACCCTTTATTAAAACTTTTCAGGATGGGGCCCAAATTCCTGGTCTGGCATTCACAACTCGGCCCCCACCCCACTGCTCAAGACCATTCTCCACCCTCTGCCCAACTATCCTGTACTCAAGTCACGCATGTCACACCATCCACACCTCTGTGCCTTTGCCCACTCTCTTCCTTCTACCCAGAATACCCTTCTCTCATCTGCTGATGGCCAGAGCATTCCATCTCCACTGTACAGACAGAAAGACAGAGGCTTAGAGAGCTGGCATAACTTGTCCAAGGTTGTAGAGCTGGCAAGGAGTGGAGCTAGGGTTCCAAAGGGGACCATCTGAAACCAGCTCCTGTCGCTACTCTGCAGCATCCAGGCATTGTGACGAGCCTCGGTTTCCTCAAGTGCAAAATGGAAGGAACGAGAGGCTGTGGGTTATTCCTGCTCTGGCTTTCCTTAACCAGGATTTCTGGATTCTGAGATGCCCTGAGGCTCTCTGCTGGTGGCCTGGGTGTGCTGGGCATAGTTGCCTAGCATCCCCTAGCCAGCCAGTTGGAGGAGAATGCTTAGGCTGAGCTCCAGGCCGACTGGGGAACTCTCACAAGTGGGCAGGCATGGCCTTCCCTCGACTGCTCCAGTTTCCATTCTGTATTAGTTTTGTATTGCTGTGTAGCAAAATACCACAAACTCAGCAGCTTAAACATCACTCATTGGTTAGCTCACAGTTCTGCAGGTCAGAAGTCCAGCGTGGCAGGGCTGGGTTCTCTGCTCAGAGTACCGTAAGGCCGACACAAGGCTGAGTCCTCATCTGGAAACTGAAGAAAGAAAAACCCTTTCTCAACTGATTCAGAATTCAGTTCCCTAAGTTGTAGGACTGAGGCCCCCATTTCCTTGCTGGCTGTCAGCCAGGGATCTCTCTCAGTCGCTTCAAGGAACCCGCTTTCCTAGTGACACGGGCCGTCCATCTCCATCTTTAAGTCAGTGATGATGAGTCAAACCCCCTCATGCTTTGAATCCCCCTGACCTCCTCTTCTGCCAGCAGCCAGAAGAAACCCTGCTGTTAAAGGGCCACCTGACTGGCTCAAGCCCACCCAGAAACCACACGTCTAAATCTTCAAGGCAACCACATAGCATAGGCTCATTATCATCTCACAGATGCGAGAGCCTAAAGTAGCCGATGCTGCCAGTGTCCCCCACAACCCCTCACCCCTCCCAAGGGCCACCTGCAGCTTCAGTGGACAGTCCCCATACAGGCCCGCAGCTTCCCTCCCTCTCAAATACTTCCATCTCTCTGCCTGAGGGGCAGGCCAGAAGTATGGAGGAGTAAGTGCTTTCAGGAACAGCCCTCAGCCAGTAGGGGTGAGGATTGGTAGATAAATGCCCTGGTTTCCCCACCCCAGGTGAGGCAGAGGGTCCCCTGTGGAATTAAGCCCAGTTGCCCACAGAAGTACCTCCCACCTGCTCTCCTTCCTCCCCCAACTCACTTCTGCACTCCCAGCTAAATCACTTGCACACAAGTGTTCATCTCATATTCTGCTATCGGAACATCCCAAACTAAGACAGTAGGGTACGGAAAGCGGAAGGACTCTCAGAGGTCATACAAATAGGAAGAGACAGGCTGGCAATTTGATCCCAGGCCGTCTGACATCAGATCCCACACTCTCAAAAACCGGGTTCTGCTGCCTCTCATGCAATAGCCACAGCAGTTTCCTGGCAGTAGGGCGAGGCTCTTTCTGCAAATCCGCCTGCCGTTTGAGCTGACTCCGCCACAGAAAATCTCGTCTCTGGATTCAGATGATTTTATCAAGAGGCTGAGCAGGCCTGGAACAGTCCCAGCCTGGCCTGCCCGGAGCTGTCCCTTGGCACCAGTGTCTGTTTCCTGGCTGGAGAGAAGCCGGGATTGCCAGCCAGTGCCTTGAAGGGCACTCGTCTTCAGATCAAGAGGACACACTCGGGTCTGGGACCTGGAGAAGCTGAGGGTGGCCAGGATCCGGGGAAGAACTTTTTGAATTTACTCATTTATTGAGTTTACAGTGTACCAAGCACTATTCTAAATGCTGTGTGTTGGGGGCGGGGGAGGAGGGGAGGTGTGTGTAATAAATGTATATTCCTCACAGCAACCCTTTGAGATATGCACAGTTATTATACCCATTTTATAGATGAGTAAACTGAGGAACAGACCTACTAGCTGTGTGCCAAGGTCACACAGCTAGTAGGTTTCACAGGTTAAGATTCAAGCTCAGGTAGTCTGGCTCTTAATCATTCTTGGTTGTTTCCTCTCCTGACATTTTAGGTGAGTCTGCTGCCAGCTGCTCACACTGAGCTCTGTCTTCAAGTGCCAATTCTCTAGGGAGACTTAGGCAGAACTTCTAAACAATTTCCAACTTTGGTGGAACCTCACTTGGAAGGAGGAGCTGGCAGGGGAAGAAGCCCTCAGGTCAGAAGGAGGGACTTTGAATGCTGGAAAATCCTTTCTCTCCCCACCCCACCCCCAATTCCCCTCTGCCTTTTGATCAGCACGGCCATTCAACTTCAGTGTATTTATTTATTCCTAGCCTCATTCCCAAAATAATTTAAAGGAGCTCGAAAAGATAGAGGCACAATATCTCCATCAAAGATAGTCCACTAAATAATGTGTGGCTTACTGCCTTAATGGCTTTGTGACTGAAACCTTGATGACGCAACACTGTTAGATCATTACACATAGGGTGACCACCACGTCCTGGTTTTCTTAGAACTTTCCTACTTCTAACATCGAAAGTCCCTTGTTCTGGGAAACCCCTTGGAGACAAGCAACAGAGGGACAGTTAGTCACCTTCATTACACGGGACGCCAGGCCACAGAGTCCACTTACTAGAAGACTAAAAATTTAGCTCAGAGCTTCCTAACAGCCAAGACAAAGAGGGAAATCCCATCTGTTAAGAGATTTTTTTATGTTAATAATAGAACTTTCCACAACGACGGAAACGTTTTTGCACTGTCCAGTAGGATAGTGACTAGGTACACGCCTTTATGGAGCAACTAAAATGTGCCTAGTGGGATAGAGAAACTGGATTTTAAATTTTATTTCATTTTAATTCGTTTAAATTTAGTCACATGTGGCTGAAGGTGACTATATTGGAGAGCACTGTTGTATCAGCTCAGGTAGTCTGGCTCTTAATCATTCCTGCCTCTTATTCATTACCCTCTCTGTTCCTCAGTTTCCTTATCTATAAAAACAAAGGAGGGGTGGTTCCATAGAATAGTGGTTAGCATGTCTGCTTTACATGCTGAAGGTCCTGGGTTCAAGCCCCAGCAGAGCCACGGACCAGGCCTCGGGTGTATGGTAACACCTGTAGGTCAGGGGTGGAAGTGGGGAAATTTTTAAAAATTCAAAATAAATTTTTTTTAAATGCAGTTGGTCGGGGAAAGCCTCTTTCCTGACCTTGAGGCCTAAGAAATTTCTTGCATGACTTAACACACTCAATTTGAACATAAAAGTGGATTCTACCTGGGTGCTTTGCTTATCTGTGTAATAACAGCAGGCACTTCTATAGCATATTCTCTGTGCTAAGCGCTCTCATAAAACCTTTTCGGACATTAATTCATTCAATTCTCAAAACCACAGGAGCAGGGAGGCACTTTGGGCATCCCCAGGGCGATGGATCTCTGAGACACCTGAGGATCCTCCTGCCCTGGCCTGAAAGGAAATCGCATCTCCCTGACCTTCACGGGAGAGCCAGGAGCTGGGGAGACGGGGCGGGGCGAGGGGGGGGGAGGTGAGAAAAGGACAGGGGAACAGGGAGAGGGTTTCCCGGATGCCCCTTTCCCCACCCACAGGCCAACACTACATGACCGAGGTCGACTCAATGGAAAAAGTGAGCAACACCTGCTGTCACTCCCTGGCACCAGCGGGCATTCGGGGTGTCAGAAGGAAGACCCTCTTCTGCCAGGTAACAGAAGGCACCTGCATGGCCTTAGAGAGCCAACCTGGGCAAAAGGCTGCCTTCGCGTGTGCTCTGGATGGTCCCTGATGCCCCTTACCACACTGGCCCCTTCCGGCCTAAATGCCAGCATCTCTTGAGCCTACTAAGCCTTTCAAACTCTGGGCAGCAAAGGAGGGGCAGGTGTGATCCACCCCTCTCCTTCTGCGGAAAGCTGATGACTCCAGGGTCAGAAATAACCCACCGTCAGCTCCCCGCCTGCTACCCTTCCCCTCCCCTCCATTCCCAGAAAGTCTGGGCCCTGAGTCAGAGGATAGAGCCCAAAAGTAAACAAGGACCCAGATAATCCGCTATGAAAACCACAGAACTTTTCCGTGGAATTCTTTGATAAACCAGGGACCTAGTGAAGAGTTGAGGTGGAGAAATTCAGATGCCTTTCCCCCTAATCCAGCTGCACTCAGGGCTGTGGAGATCTGACCTGTGGGGCATGAGGAGGAATGGATATGAGAGAGAGAAATGTTTAGTGCAGGGTGAGGGAGGGAGAGGGAGAGCTGGGCCTTATTCTCAGAGGTCTTCAGGCTGGGAACAGAAAAGGGGGCCTGCCCTCAGGCCCTGTCTCCTGGCGGAGTGGACATGCACTCATCAGGAACAGTCAGAGGCCAGTCAGAGGGGGGAGGGGGGCTCGCGGGCCTGGGGAGCAGGGCTGTCCAGGTGTCAGGTGCCCCTCCTTATTCATTTCCTCAGAATAGTCTGGAACACTGGCACCCTCACCGTGGCTGAGTCACTGAGCCCAGTCCTCACATGGGACTTGGATGAATGAAGCTCTCCCTTCACGTCTCTTTGCTCCCCAGCAGAAAGGACATGTAATCGATTCCCCAGGATGGAAGAGTGACTTCCACAAACCCTAAAAATAACTGAACCACTTCATACTCTGAACTTAGCCTCTCGCGCCCGCCTCCACCCTGGCCCACCCCCTAGCCAGCAAGATAAAGGCAGCTGCTGGGGCTGGCAGGGGACAGAGACCCAGAGCCAGGGTAGCGAAAAGGCATCTAACGGAGCCAGCAAAGCAGACCCCGAACAAGAAGCTCGAGAGGAAGCACAGACCCTTGGGCCGCACCTGCCACAGACGCCGAGCACCCCCTCAGCCAAACGGATCCCTCAAGTGAGTAACCTGCCTTTTGTCTTTCCATGGCAGGGCTGGCTCTCTAGGCTGGGGTCCCCTCCCGACCCTCTGATTGTTCTCAGGATAGCAGATGTTAGGGGTGGCAGAAGGGGCCTTGCATCTGGATGTAGGTGAGTGGAGGGGTCTCTGATATAAGGATTTCACGAGGAAGCTAAGGGAGATTTAGCATGAGCCCCACGGGAGATTTCAGAGTGGCCGCCACAGGCCTGAAGGGATAGGTTCTTGCCAGTCTGAAAAAAATCCAGAAGGGCTTTAAGGAGGAGGTGGCCTGGAGTTGTGGTTTTTAAAAGAGAAGTATGGAGGTCCTCGGGCTTCAGGGCTTCTTCCCAGGCAGGAAAGAGGGAGCGAAGAGAGGCAGGGGACATGCAGGTGGAGGGCGGTGAGCAGGCCCGACTCTGCCTTGCCAGGACGAGCCCTATGCCCCGCTGCGTGGGTGAAAATCCTGGCATTCCTGGCCCAGGAGCATCTACCCCAGGCTGGCCTGAGCCTGGCTCCCCATATATCACAGTCTAGGATCTGGGGTGGGATGCAGATTCTGCTCCAGGCCATCATCTTGTCCAGTGGGAAAGCCCTGGGGACAAATCTGGGGGACACAAGGTCGGAGAGACAGGATCTGAGTCTGCGCAGATGTAGACACCTGGAGAGGGGCTGGGCCAAGGAGGGGCAAACTGGGGTGGGGGTCACTCTGAGGGGCTGGCCAGCCTGAGGAGGCCAAGCTCTGGGACACCCTAAGTCCAGTCCCAGTTCTGAATTGTGCCCTCCCCCTCCTCCCTGTCCCTAATGTCTAGAAACTTAAGCCCAAGAGTCTCAGGCCAGGCAAGGGCAAGGATGAGACAGCCAGGAGTTGGGAAACCTGCTTCGGGCCTTGAGGAGCCTCCCGAGACAGCTCCTTTCCCCTCTTTGGGCCCCAGTTTCCCTGTGTGAACAATGAGGGAGTCAGATTCAGTGACCTCTGAGAGTCCTTATGTCTGACATCCCTGGACTCTGTGATTCTAACGGTCTGTGACCACAGCAGGGATTGTGGAGATTCCTGGGGGTGGTGGCGGGGTGGAGTTGGTGGCCTGCGTATGCCATCTGCTCAGGCCACCCTGGCTGTGACAAGACAGGGAGGAGGCGGGGACAGGCATGGTTTGTTTGCCATTGGCAGGGGGTCTTCAATGGAACTCAGAGACTACAGGAATCCCCCAGAGTGTGTGGTGAGACTCAGAGGCAGGATCAAGGAGTCCAGGGTGGAGAAGGGGATGAGATGGGCCAAGGAGCCCAGGATCCCGCCGGCTGAGCCTCCCTCTGGAGAGGCCCAGGGCTGCTGTGCCGAAGCCAGGACCTCAGCTATATTTAGCACCGAGTTTGGAGCAGAGCAGTGGGTCAGGGGCAGCGAGATGGGGGACGTGCTTCTCATTCTTTCCCTACTGGCTTCTGGGGACTGTTAGTCCACCTGTCACAAGACAGATAAGACACAGAGAAAGGCTTGAGGGGTGGGAGGGCATGGAGGGGGCAGAGGTGAGCTGGGGGAGGCAGCGCCTTGGCAGAAACTGATCTACGAGAAGAGAGAGAAAGGAGACAAGCTCGAAGCCGGATTCCGGCCCGTTGCAGTCAGGAATGGACCCCTCCCTCCCTGTAACTGTCACCCTCGCACTCTCAGGGGTGCCTGCTGGGAAACAGAGGGGTACCACAGCCAATAAGAAAGCTTCACACTCTCCACCCTCTTATTCCTTGGAAGCTAGGCTCCAAATAGGGTCTAGGAACCCCGAGCCAGCACTTCCTGTTACTCATTTGCCAAAATCTGACCCCATCTCGGCCTCAGTTTCCTTCTTTAATTGTGAGTGTTTGGGCTAGAAGACCTCTGAGATTCCCCCTAGCTCAGATCTCTGAGTCTTGGGTTATGGCACAGAAGCCCCTACCTGGGATTCAGAATCTGGCTCTGCCTAACCATGAGATATTCTACTGCTTCTGCTAGATCATGGACCGCAGGCCCCTGCTGCACCTCCCTGGACAGGGGAAGGTTGGAGAGTGAGTTCAAAGTGGAGAGAGAGATGGAGCAAGACTCCCAGGGAAAGTGGCAAGCACGCCCTCTGGTGTTATTAAAGGAATTTTTTTTCTCTATGGGAAATAGTCACCGGTTTAGGGACCTGCCTCTCCCTGGCTAAGACCCCATGAGTCAGGATTCCTTTGGGCTACTTACCTGGGTCTCCACCAGGGAAAACTGATTTTGGTAACGGAAGGTGAGGATGGGCATATCCAGTTTGCCCGTTGAAGGTTTGATCATCCCTTTTGGGGCTGAAGGACAGACCTTCATGGCTAGCAGCGCCCTGCTTGCTCCCTAGCAACCCAAGTGATCCTGGGGAAGCTGAAACCCACCTCGTTGGATGCCTCCACATGCTCTAAGTTCAAGACATGGCAGAGGGCGACCCAGGAGAGGGCATGTGATTGCAGGCTACTCTGCCCCTAGACCCTCCTCCCTGCCATTTCTCCTAGCAACCAGCCCCTCCCCTACCTAGGCCCCCAGCCCCATCCTCATCTCTGCCCCTTCTTCTCAGAAGGATGGCCGACACCCAGATGCAGGTGGCCTTCACACCAACCACACGGATGGCAACTGCGGAGGACCTGCCCCGCCCTCCACCGCCAGCTCCAGAGGACCTGCCCCTGCCGCCACCCAAGGGGTCCTTCTCTAAGTTCCACCAGCAGCGGCAGGCTAACGAGCTCCGCCGCCTCTACAGGCACATCCACCCCGAGCTCCGCAAGAACCTGGAAGAGGCTGTGGCCGAAGACCTGGCTGAGGTCCTGGACTCGGAGGAGCCCACTGAGGGCGATGTCCAGTGCATGCGCTGGATCTTTGAGAACTGGCGGCTGGATGCCATTGGGGACCATGAGAAGCCAGCTGTCAAGGAGCCCATTCCCAGCGGGGATGTCCAGGGCACTTCTCGCAAGTTTGAGGAAGGCTCCTTTGCCAACAGCACAGAGCAGGAGCCCGCCGGACCTCCGCCATCCAGGGGAGATGTTCGTGCAGCCCGCCGGCTATTTGAGACGAAGCCACTGGATGAGCTGACGGGCCAGGCTGAGGCACCGGAGGTTACCGTGAGGGAGCCTGCAGCCAGTGGAGATGTTCAGGGTACCAGGATGCTCTTTGAGACGCGGCCACTGGACCGCCTGGGCTCCCGCCCCTCCATCCAGGAGCAGAGCCCTTTGGAGTTGCGCTCAGAGATCCAGGAGCTGAAGGGTGATGTGAAGAAGACAGTGAAGTTGTTCCAAACGGAGCCACTGTGTGCCATCCAGGATGCAGACGGCGCCATCCACGAGGTCAAGGCCGCATGCCGGGAGGAGATCCAAAGCAACGCGGTGAGGTCAGCCCGTTGGCTCTTTGAGACCCAACCTCTGGATGCCATCAACCGGGATCCCAGCCAGGTGCGGGTGATCCGGGGGATCTCCCTGGAGGAGGCAGCCCGGCCTGACGTCAGTGCAACTCGCTGGATCTTTGAGACACAGCCTTTGGATGCCATCAGGGAGATCCTGGTGGACGAGAAGGACTTCCAGCCATCCCCAGACCTTATCCCTCCTGGTCCAGATGTTCAGCATCAGCGGCATCTGTTTGAGACCCAAGCACTAGACACTCTGAAGGGAGAAGAGGCTGAGGCAGAGGCCCCGCCCAAAGAGGAAGTGGTCCCTGGCGATGTCCGTTCCACCCTGTGGCTATTTGAGATGAAGCCCCTGGATGCTCCCAGAGACAAGGTCCAAGTGGGTCACCTGCAGCGGGTGGGTCCCCAGGAGGGTGAGGGGCTCATGTATGAGCATCTATCCAGTGACAGCTCCTCAGCACTGTCCCTCTCTCAGACTGCCCCCCAGAGGGATGAGGTGAAAGGGGACGTAAAGACCTTCAAGAACCTTTTTGAGACCATTCCCCTGGACAGCATTGGGCAGGGTGAAACTTCAGCCCCCAGGAGTGTAAGCAGAGCCAATGGAACTGATTCCGCTGGGCAGTCCCGAGACACAGGGTCCCCAGTGTATGCTATGCAGGATGCCAAAGGCCACCTCCATGCCCTGACCTCTGTCAGCAGAGAGCAGGTAGTCGGAGGTGATGTGCAGGGCTACAGGTGGATGTTTGAGACACAGCCTCTAGACCAACTGGGCCGAAGCCCCAGTACCGTCGATGTGGTGCGGGGCATCACCCGGCAGGAAGTGGTGGCCGGAGACGTGGGCACTGCCCGGTGGCTCTTTGAGACCCAGCCCCTGGAAGTAATTCACCAGCGGGAGCGGCAGGAACGACAAGAAGAAGAAGGGAGTCAGTCAGGTCCCCAGCCTGAGACACCCCTCAAGGGTGATGTGCAGACCATCCGGTGGTTGTTCGAGACATGCCCAATGAGTGAGCTGGCAGAGAGGCAGGGGTCAGAGGTCACAGATCCCACAACTAAGGCCAAGGAACAGTCCTGCACCTGGATGTTCGTGTCCCAACCCCTGGACAGGCCAGAAGGCTCCAGGGAGCAGCACCTGCAAGTCAGCCAGGTCCAAGCTGGAGAAAGGCAGACCAACAGACATGTCTTTGAGACAGAGCCCCTGCCGGCCTCGGGCCGCCCCTGTGGGAGAGGGCCTGTGCGATATTGCAGTCGAGTGGAGATCCCTTCCGGGCAAGTGTCTCGTCAAAAGGAGGTTTTCCAGGCCCTGGAGGCAGGCAAGAAGGAAGACCAGGGGTCAAGGGCAATCCCTGAGCCCATCCCTGCAGGCTCTGTGCACAAGTTCACCTGGCTCTTTGAGAATTGCCCCATGGGCTCCTTGGCAGCTGAGAGCATCCGAGGGGGTGACCTACAAGAAGAGCAGCCCGTGGGCCCATCAGGCAGCCGGGTGCCAGAGAAGCAGGAAACTGCAGCCCAGGGGACCCTGCGGACTCTACACGCCACGCCTGGCATCCTGCACCGAGGAGGCATCCTCATGGAGGCCCGAGGGCCGGGGGAGCTCTGTCTTGCCAAGTACGTGCTCCCAGGCCCAGGGCAGGGGGGCCCTTGCATACGGAAGGAAGAGCTGGTATCTGGTGAGCTTCCTAGGATTGTCCGCCAAGTGTTGCGCCGGCCAGACGTGGACCAGCAGGGGTTGCTGGTTCAGGAGAACCTAGCAGGCCAGCTCCAGCTCAAGCCGCTGAGGCTTCCAGCTCCGGGCAGCAGCAGCAATGTTGAAGACTTGGACCCTGAGTTCCAGCAGTTGCTGGCTTGCGGCTTGGGCACCTCGGTGGCGAGGACTGGGCTGGTGATGCAGGAGACAGAGCAGGGCCTGGTCTCACTGACCGCCTACTCTCTGCAGCCCTGGCTAACCAGCAGGGCCCCTGAGAGGAGCAGTGTGCAGCTGCTGGCCAGCTGCATAGACAAAGGAGACCTGAGTGGCCTGCACAATCTGCGGTGGGAGCCACCGGCTGACCCGAGTCCAGTGCCAGCCAGCGAGGGGGCCCAGAGGCTTCCCCCAACTGAGAACATCATTCATGTTCCCCCACTGGACCCCAGCATGGGGATAGGGCATCTGAGAGGCCCCAGGGTCACCCCCTGTCCCCCACAGGCCATTGGAATGACAGTCCCTCTGACTGGCGAAGAAAAGCAAGAAGACAGTTGCACTGAGCAGAAAGGGATGGCAGCTTTGGCAAAGTCGGAAGGAGCCATGACTATGCCCCCAGGGCCTGGGGCCCCAGACCTCCAGGCAGCCATGCAGGGTCTGCGGATGGCAACAGCTGAGGCCCAAAGCCTGCACCAGCAAGTTCTGAGTAAACACAAGCAAGGCCCCACCCATAGAACGGTCTCCACACCCTTCCAGGATGGTTTTCCGCAAGCACCTGCCACAGCCACTGGGTCTGCGCAGAGCAACACCAGACCTATGGCTGGAGGGGACCCCAGGATCCCAGCAGCCCCCAGAAAGGTCAGTGGGGAACAGAAAGCACTGCCCAGAGGGCTGCCTGGAGGGTGGGTGACTATTCAGGATGGCATCTACACTGCTCACCCCACGAGGACCTCTGACCTATATGGGGGTGTCCAGCTCTCTGAGAGGGAACTCCTACCAAGGGACAGAGAGACTGCCCTCTCAGCCCAGGCTCCCAGCCCACGCCAAGAAGGCCCAGGTCAGAGTCTAGGGCCAGGTCGGGAGGAGCCTGTGGGCTGCACGCAGAAGGCCTGGGGGCCTCCAGAGAAAGCTATGGCAGGAGTTGGCCCAGGCGGCCTTCAAGCTGCAGAGACCACCCTGAAGGCTGCCTCTTTAGCCCGTCACACTCTGGCCTCTGGGCCCTGGGCAGCAGGTGCCAGCCTGCACTCCCATAATGCTTCTGTTCCTCCTCCTCCTCCTCTCCCAGCTGCTGTGACGGGACCTGACTTCTCAGCCCAAGCCCGCCATGATGAGGACTCCACTTGGCAAGCCTCCGAGGCCCTGAAGAGCTCCCTTCTCCACTCCCACCCCAGCCCTGCTGGCCAGAGAACCCCTTGGGAATCACAGACAAAGACCCCAAATTTGGAGCCCACCATGTCCCCAAGGAAGAAGCCCCAGCTGCCTCCCAAACCTGCTTATCTAAGCCAGCTCCCACCTCCTCAGAGGCTGCCCAAGCCCTCAGCTCGATCTCTCAGCTCCTCCCAAGGAGAATACAAGCTAAGTGAGACAGATGCAGCCATCCCTCAGCCGGCCAAGGTCCCCACCACTGCAGGCCAGGGACGTGAATCTCTGACTGGGTGTCCCAATGGTCAGAACCAGCCCAGCCCCCAACATGGCCCCAGCATCATGGCCTCCAGGCCCACCAAGAGTCAGGCTGTGGGTTGCAGTTCCCAGAGCCCTGAGCCCCCCAAGTTCTCAGCTCTCAGCAGTGACCCCACCTCACTGCAGCAGAACCCCAGCCCCCTAGAAGAGAAGCTCACAGAAAGTTCCCAGCAAGAGGCCTCTCAGAGCCCCAAGATTCTGCAGGGAAGCCAGCAAGAGCTCCAGAGCCTCCTGAACGAAGTACAAGCCTTGGAGAAGGAGGCAGCAAGCAGTGTGGATGTGAGGGCACTGCGGAGGCTCTTTGAGGCTGTGCCCCAGCTGGGAGGGGCCCCTCAGGCTCCTGCTACCCCTCGCAAGCCTGAAGCCTCAGTGGAGCAGGCCTTTGGGGAGCTGAGGAAGGTCAGCACGGAGGTTGCCCGGCTGAAGGAACAGACGCTGGCCAGGCTGCTGGACATTGAGGAGGCTGTGCACAAGGCCCTCAGCTCCATGTCTAATCTCCAGCCTGAGGCTAATACCAGAGGCCATTCCAGAGGACCTTCAAAGGACCACAGCCCCTTCAAAGTCAGTGTCATAAACAGCAGTAAAGCCAGACCCAACTGCACAGGCCAGGAGGTCAGGGGTCAAACTGCAGTCAAGAGTCAGACCGAGGCTACATGTCATCCTGAGGTCCAGAATCAAGCTAAGGTCAGAAATCACACAGGGGCCACGGGTCAAGCAGTCTCAACCACCCCTTCCACCAGGAGGCTGGAGACTTTGAGAGAAGATTTAGGCCTCCCTCGAGTCTTGCCTTCCACCAGAGATTCACCCTCCTCCCCAACCTGCATTTCTATCCAGTCACCCACAAGGAAGCTCCCAAAGGCTCCCAGCCCCGGGGGCAGCCCAGAAGTCACAGAAAACACACGCCTGGCCCAGGATGTGAGCCAGGCCCTGCTCCACCAGAAAGGTGTCCTGGATAAGGCCGGGGAGCAGGAGGTCGCCCACTGCTCCGGACAGCCCAAGCCGGCTCCTGCCCCAGCCGGTCCTCTGCCCAGCATGCAGCAGAAGTGCATTCTGGAGCTGCAGACTAGGCCAGGCAGCTCCCAGCACTACGGAGCCACGAGGACTGAGCAGTATGAGGGGGCGGACGAGAGCAGGAACACAGTCCTCGCATCCTCCGCCACGGTCATGGGGCAGGCAGGGTCGCCCAGGGGCCCAGATCCCCACCTTGGGCTCCAAGCCTCCCCCTTGTTGCGGCAGTTCCTGCACAGCCCAGCCGGGCTCAGGGGGGACCTGGCAGAAGCCCAGAGGGTCCCCGTGCCCTGTGGCCACTCCCAGCCTGCAGCCCACTGAGCCCCTCCACCTCCCACCACAGCCTCCCATCTGTCCCTGGGACACCTCCCTCCAG
>NW_011888782.1:21559565-21561651 GCF_000151845.1 Pteropus vampyrus | reverse complement strand
CTGGAGAGGACAGGGCCAACTAGACACTGTATTAGTCTCTGTTTGGGATTTGACTGAAGGTTCCAGAGGGCCCTGCTCAGCTCCTTGATCACCATCTCCATTTATCAGAAGATCATCCTAACAGCCCAAAGGTCACACAGACAAGGGTGGCAATCAATAATGTCTCTAAAAGCCAAAGGGACTGCCTACCCGCCCCCTCTGCACCCAAATGGGGGGGAGGGGAGTCTGAATAAACCCAAGTTTTATTCTCTTTTCTGTGTATGTCTGACTGTGCATCTGTTCCAGAGTCTGGTTTCCCACTGGGGAAAACAGCCACAACCTCCAGGTGCCCTGTTTTCTTGGCAACAGCAGTGTTGGAAGGCTAAGAAAAGCCACCCCTTCTTCTACCATCTTGGCTGGGATCCAGAAAGGCCTGCCCGCACCCCTATTTTCCTTGCTCCCCTCACCCCGCTCCTCCTCCCGACACACACCGCTGCTGTTCTACCTCTGGCCTCTCTGCCTGGCAGTTCTTGGACATCATCTTGGAGTGGCATCTGACCAGAATCCTGCTCCAGAGTGGGAGAGTAGCCCAGTCAAGCCTGGGAAGGAGGGAGGGCCTCACGCCAAGAGAACTCTGGTGACCAGTGGTCAAGATGGCTGGGCCACTTCTCCCTGCTCAAGCCAGGTGCTGTGTGCAGAGCAGGGGTTTCTGGGAGGGCACAGATCCTGGCCGGGAAAGCCAGAATGATTGGGTGAAAGGCCTTTTTCACTCTTTCAAAAAGCATTGAGTGCCTGCTGCATGCCAGGCCTGTTCTAGGCAGCAGAGACACAGAGCTGAGTTCTAATAGGGTTCTGCTCTCAGGGAACTGACTTTCTAGAGTGAGGAGACAGAAAGACAGTGAATAACCAGGGAAAACTATCAGGAATAAGGGTGAGGCGCTTGACTGGGCCATTCTCCCACTCTGGGGTAGGGGTCTTAAGATATAGTGATGTGACAATGACAGGTGACTGCCTTAGAGGACTTGGCCAAGGCAGACCTCTCTAATAATAATAATAATAAAAACGTCCCCTGAGATCTAAATAATAAAGAGCCAGTTATGTGAAAATTGAGGTGGGGTGGGCGGCAGGGCATGCTAGGCAGAGGGAAGAGCATATGCAGAAACCCAGAGGTGGGAGCAAGCTTAGCTCCTGGATTTTCAGGATAGCTCTTTGTAGGAAGGGGTGTTAGCAACCACCCCATCCCACATCCTGCCTCCTGCAAGGTTCTATGGAAATTTGCCCACACTTTGCTTCAGTTGAACAGGCAAACTCCTACCGCCAGCCAAGGGCTCAGCCTCCCACACCCTCACAGCCCTCTCATTGCCTGCTCTGCCGATATGGGGATGGGGGAGCAGTTCCCCTAAGCAACAGAGCTCTGAGCTGGAAGGAGCCCGTTGCCTGTGGAAGACTGTGCTGTGTGGGAGCAATTAAGATACCAAATCTACACATTTGGGCCTGATACCCACATCTCACTGGGCCCTAAACCACATGTCCCCCTCCCTGACACTTTGTGGGACCTCACTTGATTACAGGGCCCAGCATCTTCTAGTGTGACTGTTCTCAGTGTTGTCATCTGTAAAATGGGCACAATTATGGTACTTACTATTGTGAAGATTAAGTCAATTAATACATGCAAAGTGCTTGGAGCTATGCCTAGCATCTGGAACTCAAAGATGTTCACTTTTAGTATTATTGTAATCATGAGTTTTAACATTTCTCTTCTCACCTCCAGGTGGAGTCCCTGTCTTGTTCATCTCAGTATCTCTAGTGATTATCTCAAGTGCCTAGGACTCCATAAATGTCAAATAAATGAACACGTAGATGAATGAAATGATTAAGTGAATTCCCTGACTCATCCAACTAACATTTATTTAGTACCTACTTCATGCTAGGTTCTGTTCAGGGTGCTGAGAATAGAGATGAGCAAGGCAAAATTTATCCCTAACCTCATGAAACTTACTTAAGTTTAAAGAGGGAAGACAATGGTATTATAAGCAGATAAAATGATTTTAGAGGGGAGTGATACTGTGAAGGAAATAAAAACAAGGTCAGTCCATGAGAAGAGGTT
>NW_011888782.1:21519549-21559165 GCF_000151845.1 Pteropus vampyrus | reverse complement strand
GCCCCGCCGAGGCCCCGCCCCCGGAACCCAGAGCGGGGGGAGGGGGGTGCTGCGTTCCTGTCCACCGTCGCCAAGGTGACGATGACGTTACCCAGGCCGCGGAGTTCGGAATGTTCGGGCGGCGGCGGCCGTTGCTGGGAAACGCCAAGCAGGCAAGCGGCCAGGGGCCGGCTCCGCGCAGCAGACTCCGGACGCCAGTACGCGCTGTCCTGGCCGGCCCTGGCTCCGAGCCTCCCGCCGCAATACCAGAAGGATGCCGGGTTCCGGTTCTCGCCCAAGTCGCGGCTCCGCCCGGGACAGATGTGCCGACCGGGCGCCTCCTCCTTTTCAGTTACTCTCTGTCATTGCCTGTGTCCAGAGTTTGCCTATCAGTCCACATCTTCATCGCCATCATTCTGCCTCAGGCCACCATCCATCCCCCCTTTCGCGGACCACTACTATAGCCTCCCAGGAGGTCTTCCTCCCTTTGTCCTGTCTTTCCTTACAGTCTGTCATCCACTTGGCAGCCAAAGCTCTTATCAAGACCTTACCCGACCGAGTCACTCCTGTATAATACCCTCTACCGGCTTCCAAGCCCACTCTGTCTCAGATCTAACTCTTTTCAGCAGCCTGGGAGAGCAGAATGACTTGCCTTCTCTGCTTTCCTCTCCAACTTCACTGCCCCCACTCTCCTCCTCACCCAGATCCCCCTAACTAACACTAGCCTTCTTGACCTTCACAGAACACCTAAGCTGATTCCTGCCTCAGGGCCTTTGCATTTGCTGTACCCTCTGCCTGGAAGTCTCTTCTCTCCGATCTTCAGTGGCTGGGTTCCTTTTCACTCAGATTCCAGTTTAAATGTCTCTCCAGAAAGTCCTCTCCTGATCCATACTTCCCCTGCCTCCTCCCAACCTCCCCTGTCCCATCTAAACAGGCCTTCGAGTTATTGCGCTGTTTTATGTTTCCCTGAGGTGATATCGCACTATGAAATTATCTTGCTCATACATTTGCCTAGTTTCAGTGTTCTACATACTATTCCTGCATAGCAAACCACCTCAAATTTAGTGGTTTAAACAACAATCATTTTATGATGCTCATGAATTCTGTAGGTCAGGAATTTAGACCGAACACAGTGGGGATGGCTGTCTCTGTGCCTTGATGTGTGTGTGTGTGGGGGGGGGGTGTTGCTCAGCTGGGAAGCCTCAAAGGCTGGGGTGATTGGACAGCTAGGATCTGCAAACATCTGAAGATTCACTCACTCATATGTCTGGCAGTTGATGCTGGCTATTGGCTGGGACCTCAGCTAGAATGTCAACCAGAATACAAAAGTATGGCCTCTCCATGTGACCTGGGCCTCCTCACAGCATGGCAGTCTCGGGGGAGCTGGACCTCCTACATTTGGTCTCATTGCTCCAAAGGCATGTATCCCAAGTAACGAGACAGAAGCTGCATTCTTTTTTATGATCTAGCCTCAGAAGTGACACAAAATCACTTCTACTGCATTCTGTTGGTTATAAGTGAGTCACAAGTCTGCCTAGATTGAATGGAAGGGTTTGTCTTTAAAGGCGTCACTCGAGCCTAGCTCTTCTTCCTATAAGTGTATTTCCTGCCTCTACACTCAATTTTGGCTTGGTCTGCTCTGGAGAAAGCACAGTGTTTGCATTGGAAGGTGAGAGTCAAGTACGGTTTTTGTTTTGTTTCTGGTAGGGGAGTGGGCAGGGGAGTTATTGGGGATTGAGAAATGTATAGCCAAAATGAGGTTCTGGAAGTGTTGTACTCTAAGGGGTATTGAAACCCAGTCTGTTTTTTTCTCATTCTGAACTCTGGAAATGCCCAGGAGAGGGCTGTGGTTTTGTCCTCTGGGCCATGGGGAGCAGGAAAGTGGCCCAATGGGAATGGAGCTTTAGAGAAGTGCCTCTGGCAGTTGGGGATGGGGGGAGTCATGATGCCTGTTAAGAGCCACTGCAGAGATCTAGGCAAGAGATGACCCTGAAACCACCCACAGGTCTGTTAAGGCACCGGTCCCCAACCATTTTGGCACCAGGGACCAGTGCTCCTATGAGAATCTAATGCCTGATGATCTGAGGTGGAGCTGAGGCAGTGATGCTCGTGCTGGGGAGTGGCTGCAAATACAGGTGAAGCTTCGCTGGCTCACTTGCTGGCTTGCCTGCTGCTCACCTCCTGCTGTGCTGTGCAGCTGTGCAGCCTGGTTCCTAATAGGCCCTGGACCGGTACAGGCCAGGGGATTGAAGACCTCTATAAGTTACATAAAGTCTCTCTGCTGTGCTATTGGCAAAGGATCTTCCATTTGATCTTCCCAAAGTCCTGAAGCACAAACAGTTTCTCCTCGTTTTCTCCTTTTCCATGAGGGCAGAGGGGCAAGCCAGAAAAAGGCAGGCCAGGCTTCTCCCCCGCCCACCCCCTCACATCAATCTGTGCTGGCTTCCCAAATCTCTCTTCCCCTTCCTCCTGCCTTTCATCTCCACTGTCGCTCCAGAGTTCTGAGAGTTTGTACTGTGGCAACGATCATCCCAAAGTTCTCTCCACTCTGGTGCAACCCCCAAACTGTCAGTCCTCCAGTCCAGCCCTGCAGGGGCTCCTTGCCACCTTTACCATAAAACCTACACTCTTTAGGTGATCAAGGCCCTTCTTGTGCAACTGCTTCCTTATTTATAGCCTCTCCTCCTCCATTGCCCTGGAGAACGATGCTTTATGTTCTATCCAGGCTGTGTCACACTGCCACGGCTTTGGCCAGGGCCAGCTTACCGGTTGGGTACAGCAGGCATGGAGCTTCAGGCCCACCATACTTTTAGGGACTCAAAGATGTTTTAACTTCTTTTAAAGTCAGAAGAAAATAAAAAGAATGTTTAAGTAGAAGGAAGCATTTTAATATATAACATTAACATGTTCATTGTTATACCACAAGTTTATATGGAAGAAAGGAGACCATGAAGGCAAAAGTGCCTAAAGCCTACAAAAGTCATAATGCAGTCCTGGGTTTGCTTGTGTCGTGCCCCCTTATTCCCTGCTCTGTCATTTCTGGGGGACTTGGAGACTGGGCTCAGAGCAAAAGCCATGGAGAGTGTCCTTTGACCTCTCTATCTTATGAAGTTTTGTAGCCTGAAACACCCAGGTGTAACCTTTCGGTTTTGTGTGTCCCTCCGCCACTATACTGTTAGTGCCTGCAGAGCAATGCGCCCACTCCGATTTCCCCTATTTTGGTAACCGCTCCCCACCTTTGGCAAAGCTGCCAAGTTAGTTTAGACGCCGGCTAACTTCGAAGAAAACTCTGGCAGAGGCGCAGCCTGGGGGTACTCGGGAATAGACCCCTGGCCCCAAACCAGGAACCATGGGGGCTGAGATCCGCGCCCGGGACCACCAGGGTCCGGGGAAGGGGCGCGCAGGGGCTGGTACTTGAGTCGTGCAGGCGGCAGCTTGGCCTTACGCCCCTGCCAGCTCCACCCATCCCTGATCGCAAGAAGGAAACAGGCTCTGCGGCTCTCTTCGTGCCCAAAAGCTCCGCCCGCCCCCCTTCCGATGCACCCCCTACCTCTTCCCCTCCCTCCTCCTCAGTTAGGTTTCTTAGGAAAAAGTGCCGCTGAGAATTCCCAGAAGGTCCCGGATGTGAAGTCACTGGCGTGAGGTCACCGAGCCTGGTTCCAGGAATCAGACGCTCGTGGGGGAGGAAGGAAAATTGCAGAAAACGAAAGAGAGACAGAAAAGAGCCGTGGGTACCGCTGGAGGGGCAGCCTGGCTCGGCTGGGTCCCAGGCTCTTATCTCCAGCCTGGTCTCGGCAGTTCTGACGCAAGGAGAGGTTTACGAGGAAAGGATGCTTCATTCCCCTCAAACTATATAAATGCTTTTTAGACACCGATACACAGATCTCTGTTAACCAAGATCACGAGGTTGGAGCAGGTGAGGAAATAGGAGCGTTTATCCACTGTTTTGGAGGCGGCGGGTGGCACTTGGCCTTGCAGTTTGGAGAACAGCTTGGCAATTGGATCAGAATTTAAACACCCTTTGACCCATCCAATTGCACACAGAGGGATTTATCCTACAGACATGAACACAAGTGTTGTTTAAAATACCAAAGATTGGAAACCACCTAAATGTCTATCCACAGGCAACTGGCTTAAATAAAGTATATGGTACTTCTGTATCCCGGGATGCTCTGCCTTTTGAAAAAGAATGAGGCAGTCGTGTATGGGCCAAATGTCCAGGCTATAGTGTTGGGCGAACAAAACCAGGGAGCATCCTCCAAACTCCTGTCTGTGCTTCTCACTGTGGTGACGTTTTAAAGCTATATATTCATTTAACAAACATCTATTGAGAACCTGCCAAGTGCCAGGCACATTGCAGACACTCGGGATATAGCCATGAACAAAACAGACTGAGCCCCTGATTCATGCGGCTTATGGGAGTGGGAATAAACAAATGGAATGCATTAGGTGTGGATAAGTAAGTGCTATGAAGGAAATGAGAGCAAGGAGTTTAGAAAATGTTGAAGCTGTGCTGTTTTAGGTGGAATAGTCAGGGAAGGCCTCTTGGACCAGTTAACATTTGAGCAGAGAATAAGAGGAGAGAACTTCAGTTCTCCATCAGGCAGAGGGCAGAGAAAGTGCAAAGGCCCTGAGGCAGGATTTTCTTTGGCATGAGAGGAGCAGTGGAGAGTCCAGCATGGCTGAAGCAGAAAGGGCCAGGGGCAGAGCAGTAGAAGGGAGCGTGGCCAGGTTGTGAAGGTGAGTGGTGGGGACTATGGAGGCCCCTGAAGGGGCTTTGGCTTTTATAGTGAGATGGGAAGCCAGTGGAGGGCCTTGAGCAAAGAAGTGGCATGATCTGACATAGACTTCAATAGGTCTCTCTGGCTGCCGACTGGAGATAAATGACAGAGGGTCCAGGGTGGACTCAAGGAGCCCAGGGGAGGAGGTTGTTGCCATAATCCAGGTGAGACACAACAGTGGCTGGGCAAGGATGATAGATGTCAAGCAGTGACGTGTTTCCAGATGTATTTTGATAGCAGAGCTGATAGAATTTGCTGATAAACCAGATGTGCCTGTGAGAGAAAAAGGAATAAGGAGTGAGTGTGTACCTGCAAGCATGGATCTGCCATTTACCAGGACGGGGAGACTGTAGGAGGAGCAGTTTTAGGGAGTGGTCTGAGCTGCTTACGTGGGTCAGAGGTTCAGGGGTAATGGAAGAAACAGGAGAGTTGTTTGGAATTTGGAGCAGAGCGGGTCCCAGAAGGATACAATTGGCACACTTGGACTGAGAAATTTGAGAAAGGTTTAATGAAAGGACTCTTTACGGAAGTGTATCAGGGTTGAGAAACCACGGGAACAACGTAGGACCCCGCGTGCTAGTAGCCATGGGGACTTATCCATCCATAGTTCTAAAGGGGTGAGAGGTGGGCGTAGCTGGAACCTGGGGACAGAGAGCTAAGTGGAAATGACAACATCCAAACTTGTGTGATTTTATCTAAGGAAGAGAATTTATTTTGATATACGAGTTTGAATGTTGCCAACTGACAGGAGCTGAAGCCTTTGGTGCAGGAGAGCAGCCAGTCCATGGCAGCCCCACAGAGAGAACATCTCTCTTCACCTGCCCCTCCTCCCTCTCTGAATGCATGTCTGTGTTGGCTGGTGGTCAAACCCTAAGGGAAGCCAGAGAGAAAGGGAGCCCCAGTGAGGTGGCTTATACAGGTCAGTCCCCAGGCACAGAGATGGGAAGGGTGGAGAGTGGCACTGGGACAGCAAGTGGAAGATGCTCAGCATGGGGGTCAGCAATGAGGATGTGCTAAGCCATGGCTGGAGAAGAGGCCACTTAGGAGGCGGACATAGAAAAGGGGCGGAAGTTGCTGCCCTGGGGCCATCTGACATTTAGAAATTGAGAGATAAAATAGAACCAGGAAGGGATCCTCCAAAGGAGCGGTGAGACAGGAAAACAAAGGACCATACCACCGCCAAGTGACGCCAGGTGATGTCAGGTGACGCAAGTGTGTCTAGTAGGAGAAAGGGAGGGAGGAAGAGGAAGGGTTGGGATAAATGCTCCCCATAGGTCAAGTAGGATGAGGGGTGTATACATGTCCATATTTGTGTAATGTACATAGGCTGTTTCTGGAAAGAGACCCCCCAAAAACCAAAACAACTATTAATAGTCCCTCTAGTACAGAGACCTAGGGTAAGCAAAAGGAAGGAGACCCGACTTTTCATTTTCTTCCAGTTTGGATATTTTTAACCATGTACACATATGAATTTTATCAAAGGGAAGAAAATATAGTTTTGTTTCTTTAAAAAAGACTCTCTCATGGCAGGAAAGAGAATTTTACAGAAAGAGTAGATCCACAGTTCTCCCTAATCTCCTGGAAGACAGGCTTGGGTAGCACTGGGACTTGAGAAAGAGAACGATGGAGTCTGGGAGGGTGAACTGAGAAGAGAGGGGCTGGAAGGATCACCCTGTGTCCATTCAGCCAACGGCGTTAGAAGCAGTGGCCCTGAAAAACAGCGAGCGACTTCCTCCTGTCGCTCGCGGTGATCCTCCTCAGTTACGTGCCCCGTCCCCGTCCAGCCCAAGAGGTCAGGAAAACTCTTCACATCTTAGTATCTTTTCAATGATTTTACATGCCATGCTTTTAAGATTTTCAATCTTGCACATCAAAAATAAATCCCCTTCCTCGATGAAATCGCACAAACTTGGATATTATCTTAGAAGACCGCGATTCCTCATAATTCTCTTTCGGATGAAGCTGTGCTGTAGACAGAGTATTTCTCTGCAGAGCACAGAATCCTTTGGATTAGAAGCTCCCTCCCCCAACCCCGTCCCCACAGTTAAGAATCAGCTCCAGGTGGAAATTATGTCTGGATTGTGCACAGATTCTTATCTCCATCACAGATCGTGAGGATGGGGACCCACTTAAGGGTCCCAGTAGAACCAGACTCCTTGGAGCCTCAGGCCACTTCAAGAGGCTTCTCAACAGATGGAGGGGTGAGGATGGAAAGAGGCTGGTGGAAATGCCATTGAGAAATCCGCGTCCCCTCCTTTTCTGGGCTACTTTGTTGAGCTGGGAGTGGGATCCCCAATCTAACAGGCTCGAGACTTTTCCGACTCGAGGGACGGGCCAGAAGAGGGAATCCCGGGAGCCACCAGCCCATCTCTCTTTCTTGGGGACTGTGACGTGCTCAGTCTGGGCTCCACTTCACTCTCCATCTCCCACTCCCAGAAAAACTCAAACTTCTCAGTATGCCCTAGCTTTCGAGTCTGTCTCTGTCCTGCTAAAAAGAACGTTTTGGGAGAGCAGAGACTTCATCTATATTATCTGCCACTAATGATCCGGGACTAGAACAGTGTCTGGCATAGTTCAGTAAACAGCATGGGTAAACAGGCAAAATGACTTTTCTGTAGCTCAACCTGTATATCAAGGAAGAAATTAGAAAACTCCCCTGACCATCCCTCACTACACACACTCTCTCCATCATCTCCTGAGAACCGAGGCTCCTGGGCTGGCCGCCTGCACTCAGTGGTGTGTACTGAAGCCACCACAAACTGTCTGGAGAGCTGAGTGTGCACACCTCTTTCGATTCCGCTAGCAGTACCAGTAGCTTGAAAGCAGCCATGGTGGGAGAATTTACAATGTGGAAATTGGCAAACACTGCAAATCATGACTTTTTTTTAACCTAGAGAATTGGTTGTTAAATGTTTACCACCAGCACACTACTGCTTCGGGTCCTGATTCTGCCACTATAATTCAGACAAGTCACTCAGTCACTCTGAGCTTCCATCCTCCATGGAATGAAGATCCCATGAACCTACCTAACAGGATTGTCTGGTGAAGTAAATGTGATGACAATCCCGTAATGTGTTTAGCACAAGGTTGGCTTCTAGTAAATACACGGTCCACTTTAGTATCGTTCCAGTTATCTATTGCTGCATAAGAAACCACTTGCACAATCTAGTGGCTTGATACACATTAATTTTGTTCACGAATCTATAATACGGGCAGAACTTAGTGAAGATAGCGCATAACTAGAGAGGCATGAAGGCTGGAGGGTGGAATCACCTGAAACCATGTTCACTCATTCCTCTGGCATTTGATGCTGGCTGTCAGCTGGGACCTTAGCTGGGGCTAGAGATCGGAACAGCCACACGTGGCTTCTCTACGTAACCTGGGCTTTCTTACAATATGGTAGCTGGGGTTCGAGGGTGAGTGTCCCAAGAAAAAGCCAGCCAGTAGCAATATCATCTTTTATTAACTTACCTTAGAAATCACACAGTATCATTTTTTCCACACTTTTTTGATTAGAAGCAAGTCGCTAAGGCTGCTTATATTCAAGGGGACAGGAATTAGATAGCCCCTTTCAATAAGAAGACTGTAAGTTTGTGGACATGTTTTTAAACCATCACAGCTAGTATTATTGTGGCCTTTAGCATATATACTCCAGTAAGTGAATTACCCTCTTTTCTTAGTCTTAACTTCCTGTAGGCGGGCAGGGATCCATTGGATCATTAAGGCTGCCATTTGCTGCTCCTGAAGTCAATTTGGGCCCTTCCACTGCAGAGTTCAGTAAAGGTTATAGCAATGGATTTCCTCTCACAGGAGCTGGCCTTGACATTTGTGTTCCAGTTCCTTTGCATGGCATCCCTGTTGGCCTCATAGAAACTGACGGGAGGGATCTGGGCAGGGCACAGCCCTGAGGGCAGGTGATTTTACCTGCAGGACCATGACCCCAAGAGGTTGTACTCACCCTGGGGTGACCATGAGGGTAAGCTTATGGCTTCAACACACTCACAGGCCTGCACTGAAGTTGGGATGGCAAGATCACTGCCTGGGAGTCAGGTTATGGGCTCACGGTATAACTTCTTTCTTGCTCTTAGGTTTCCCACTCTGTCGGCTGGGAATAAGTCTGTGGCTTGGGCATTTGGAACAGATCATCCTATTATGTAGAAAGGTGGGCTAGAAGCCAGTTTCTTCTTCTGGCAATGGTTGACAGGGTCATAAGCTGCTCTCACAGGAAATAGGAAAAGACAAAGCAGAGAGAAATCTCCTGCCTTCTTCTATGGGACATGAATCCATCTCAGTGTCTTTGATATCCACAGAGCTGGGGTCTAATCCCAGGGAGGGAGGATGAGAGAGAGAGAGAGAGAGAGAGATTGAGAGAGAGAGAGAGAGAGAGAGAGAGAGAGAGGAGAGAGAGAGAGAGAGAGAGAGAGAGAGAGAGAGAGAGAGAGAGAGAGAGAGAAATGATGATTAGTGGGGTACTTCTTTAGGAAAGACCCAGAAAACCTTCATTTCAATGGTGAGGGCAGGAAATACAAGGCCCACCATGCGAGAGCTGGAGAACAAGCTACGAGGGGCTCAAGAGAATGAGGAGGTGCAGAGAGTTCAGGCCCAGCCTGTCAGATGGCCCTCCTCTCCTCTTGTTCCTCTCCTGCACCAGCTTATGCCAGTAGGTTTCTGTCCTCTTAGTGGATCCTCCAGGTGAGTCGAGGAAGGGCCAAGGCCCCTGTGTGCCATGCCTGGGTCAGGGAGTTCCATGAGACTCTTTAATACAGCTTCCAAGGGCATGCTGGCTCTATGAGAGGGAACTCAAGGACCAACTGGGCTACCTCTGACCAGAGAGTGACCCCTGGAACATAAGATCCCCCACTCTGGACCTGAGTCTTCTCATCTGCAAAATGAGCAGAGCTGTCTAGAGCAGTTTTTCCTAAAGTAGGATTCACGAATCTCATGGCCAGTAAGAATATCTCAGAGAAACAAGTGCCCTGGGCTCATTTTCCCCAGAAGTGACATTTAGTAAAGAGAATTTACTAACATTTAGTAAAGAGAATGCCGTTAACTGTAGTTTAATGTGCTAAAATATTTTCACGTCATTTTCATGTTATTGCTTATATTTGTTATATACTATATAGCAATAGGGCCCTGAATCATAGATGGATCAGTAGTTCAAAAGAGGTTCACTAAAGCATAAAAGTAGTATTGAGAAGATAATGCAATATAAATAATGCAATATAAAATGCGATTATGTATACCAGTGTAGATGAGGTTGTAGAATGAAATAAATTTACACCAGCAGGAAAAACTTATGCATCAGAAAGACAGATAAGGGAATGAACATCTGAAAACGGGACTTTGTTAGCTGGTAATATATTTCCTCAAGTCCCTAAGGCACCATTTATTATGCAACTTTGTCAAATAGTGAACACAAAGCCCACTGAGACTTTTGCATCATCTTCACAGCACGTTCTGTAGGATAGTTAGAAAACCGATCAAGTCTCTCCAGAATGTGGGTAAAATAATAATGTCCAGTGTGGTATCGATATATTTTGTAATTAAAGACAGAGAACAGATCGAAACCAGAGAAGCATCATAAAAGTTGTCCGACTTACAGTGAGAGCCGACACGATCCACACTATGGCTTGTCAACTGAGTCACAGGCTACTGAGGAATCGTATGAGTAGAGAAAAAAAAAACAGAGTAAGCTCTTGGCAAAATTCTTCTATCAAACAACACTTTTGGATGTCACACAAAATCCATGGCACATAGCGTGAAAGAACAATCGCTGTCCTGAGTGAGTGCAAGCAGACAACTGGCTTTATTGTTGAATAAAACCACTTGTGGCAAGCCTTGTTCATTGTTGATCCAGAATTCATTCCATCTCTTCTTTCTTGATAACAGATTCCTGATTTTGATCCATGCACCAAGGTCTCCAGTCTCAGGCAATCGATGACAAATGATCTAAATTGATCATGACTAGCCCATTTCCCACTTTTTCAGTCCCCCATGCTGCCACAGGAGACCGTGAGACCTAGTTCTAGCCAATGAAATGTGATGGAAAGTCTGCTTGCGGGTACTTCTATGAAAATTTTTGTCTTTTTAAAATAAAATAGGCATACATACTGAGACCTCTTTCACCTTCCTGACTCAACCAAGGTCATGATGTCTGGTGCTGGGCAGCCATCTTGAAAATACAAAGCAACCAGCACAAGGTAAAGCCTGAGAGAATTCTAGAGATACCAGCACTGTCATTATCGAATGCGAATGGCTGCCTCCTTCCAGCCTTCCTGTTATACTACAGAAGTGAATCTCTCTCTTTTTGAAGCCATTCTGTTACTGGCAGTTGAAAGCATTCCTAATGGGTGTACCACTCATGTGTCTGCTGTCCACATATTTTCTGAAAACACGTGAGGGAAAGGTACCTGATGACTTTTTTTGTTCTACTTATCACTAAATTCCTTTGCAAGATAAGATGAATGAGCTTCTAGATTCTAGTTGGGTTTGGCCATGGGGAGGGAAGAGACCGAGATCAAGGCATTTAGAGCCCTGGTTCCCCGTCTGTGAGTCTCCATGCACTGGATGTATCCTTCAGCGAGGGGCCACTGGTCCACACAAAGCAGTGGCCCACTCTACTCACTTCTCTCCTGGTGATCTGCTGCTGCTCATTCAGGTTACAGCGCCACCCCTTACGGGTGCTCCTGTACCTACGCAATGTAATTGTCTTTTTGTAAATAAGCTTTCTTAAAATCATCCTATTTTGAGTGTGCCATTATCCATTGGTACTGACTGACCGACCAGGATCAATTCACAGATTTAAAAGAAAACACCACACACACACACACACACACACACACACACACACACACACACACAACTTGCATCTGAAAGCCAACCGCACACCACTGTATTTACAAAGACCAGCTGTCAGGCAACAATCTGACTCCTGATCTAGATATGTGTCGAAACAAATAGCCAGAAGGGTCAATGCCCTAAATTCATGTCCTCTCTAACTACGTCTTTTCCGACACCGAGCAGAGATATGGACAGACGTTGTTTGACAAAGTACGCTGTCTGTTGAGGAAAAGATAGTCTTGTGAGGTTTAGATCTAAGAGATGAGATACAGCATCCCTTTGCGCCTACTGCTCTGTGCCATAGGTGGCCAGTTCAAGCAGCATCTTAGTGGCATGTTCAGAATCTTGATTACCCTGAACCTTTGCCTTTAGGGCAAGACTATCACTGTTTTCAATGTTGAAGATAAAATATCAAGAATTTGATGATAGAACTGTGGTGCCAAGGCTCAGCCTTTGAGAATATGACTCTTTCCCTACATTTGAAGGTTTTCATCTCTTGGCAGAGAAATAACTCAATATAAAGGCAACCACTAGAAAAATTGAAAACAGACTATAAACCTTCAAATCATCAGACAAAAATACAAACACATGTGCGCGCACACATGCATATCAAAGAAAACAAAAAAATACGCATAGTAAAACAGAGAGAACAGAGGAAGCATTAAAATGGAAAACACAGAAGATAAGACGACAGAATTAAGGCTAATATATCAGTTATATCAACAAATGTAAATGGGATAAACCTGTCTTTATAATAGAAAAAAGATTCTCACACTGGATGAAAAAAACAATGTCCTATTGTGTTGTATAGAAGATATGCATCTTTACGAAAATAACTCAGAAAAAATAAAAATAAAATATAAACCAATGGATATAAGAAAATACTGAGCTGAGGCTGCATCAGTCAAGGTTAAACTCAAAATAAAAATGTTAAATGAGACAAAAGGAAGTTAAACAGAAGAGAGAATAATATCCACATTAGAATCTGATTTTTAGAAATCTCTATGAACCAAATCTCTATGAAATAGCATAAATCTAAAATCAAGAGTAAGATATGATAGTTAAGAATAATATACAAAAAAATGCAAGTAGAAATTGGATGAAACACAAAGGCACATTTTAATGGACCCCATCAGCTCATGACCTATCAAGAAAACAAAAGATAGAGAGGAATGTGGAGAACCTGAATAATATTAAATATGATTGAACTTGAGGTGTAAAAATCTCAAATAAAATACCAGCAAATATAAATCAACAATATCACAAAAGAATCATTCATCATATCCAAGTAAGTTCATCTTAATAACATCCAGGTGGTTCAATAATATTAGAGAATCCCTAATAAAACCGACCATGTTAACAGATCAAAGAACTATATAATTTCTTCTAAATAGATGCCAAAAAGACATTAACAAATATCCCACATCCAGTCCTGCTTAAAACAAACAAAACCGTAACAGAATAGCAAAATTATGTATAGATGATGTGCTTGAAAAAAGGAAAACTATCAGAGACAATAAGAGAATTCAGGATGATGGCAGTTTCCAAGGCTAATATATAAAACTCAGTAGCCTTCCTTTACATTTAAAAAAATGCAATTTATCGGAAAATATAATATCAAGAAATTGAAGTGACAATGGCACTCAAAAAGATAAAATATTCAGAAAAATATTTAAATGACATGCAAAGGCCTTTATACAGGGAACATTCTATACTGTGCTTTTAAATGGAAAGACACATTATAAAAACATCAGTGTTCGATTAAGCTATCAATTCAATGTGATTCTAATTAAAATATAGCTGACCTTTGAACAAAGTGGGGGTTAGGGGAGCCAACCCAACCCCTGGCAGTTAAAAATCTGACTATAACTTTTGACTGCCCCAAAACTTAACTACAGGCATCCCTCATTATCTATGGGGGATTGGTTCCAGGACCCCTGCAGATACCCAAATCTGAGGATGCTCAAGTCCCTTATATAAAATGGCATAGAACAGTACATACAGTTGGCCCTCTCTATCCACAGATTCTCAACCTGTGGATTGAAAATTCTGTTTTCCATCAGCAGCTGGTTGAATCTGCAGATGCAAAACCAGGGATGCAGAGGGCAGACTGTATATTTATTGAAAAAAAGCACATGTGTAAGTGGACCTGTGCAATTCAAAGCCATGTTGTTCAAGGGTCGACTGTACTCAGGATTTTTTTGTTTGTCAGGTGGGGAACTTGTCAGAAAATAATATGAAACTCGGATGTGGAAATAAAGAAGAGCCATAAAAATCCTAAAAAGAAAAGTAACACAACAGGGTTAGACCTATCAGATGATAAAACACATGAAATTATAATATGTAAAAACAATTTGGTACTCAAAGATGAAAAAGATAACCCAGTGGACCAGAACAGAAAACCAGAAACAGATCCCAATACACATGAAGATTCAACTTCTGTTTAAGGTAACATTTAAATTAGAAGAAAAAGGTGATAAGAAAATCAACTAATCGTTTGGGGAAAAAAATAAAGTGGTAACCCTATTGCATTCCTTAAGTCAAAATAAATTCCAAATGAATAAAGGATTTGCATATTAAAAATAAGATCATAAAACTCTACATGAAAGAATTGGTGAATTTACTTATAAGATTATGACAGGGAATATAGCACACTAAACCCGGGATCCCTAAAGTAAATATTTCAGAAATTTAAAAATTTTAAACTTCTATATGGTAAAACATACTATAAAACAAGGTAAAAAGTAAACCAGGAATAAGTGTGAAAAGTGTGACAGGCGGAAGGGCCCATTTTCTTAATCCTCAAAGACCTAAGCATCCCAAAACAAAATAAGAATATAAACCAGCAATTTAGAAATACAAATGACTTAAAAAAGCCTCAATTTCACTCATAGAGAAATGCTAATTAAAAATTTGGATAATAATTTGGCAGTACCTGCTAAGGCCAAACATAGGTCAACTTTAATATATCTCCTTTGTTTCTCCTATCAGACTAGCAGAGATCAGTAAGTCTGATAATATCCAGTGCCAGGGAGGATGTTGGGAAACAGGCATGATCAGATTCTACTGGTTGAGAGTGAGATCGGTCCAACTTTCGGGAGGGCGATTTGGCAATATCTGTCCAAATCCTTTGACCCAGAATTCAATAGCTCAGATTTTTAATCCACAGATCTACACTCAAAAGTCTTCCAGTTTAGATAAAGAAGAATGTTCAAGAAATGTGCTTGAAGACAGTCCCCTTTCCTCAGCTTTGCTCTCCAAGGCCTTAGTGCAGTAGGTCTCAAACTTCAATGTGCACCGGAATCAATGGAGGCTTTGCTAGAACACAAGTTGCAGAGCCTTCCTCCCAGAGTTTCTGGTTCAGTGGGTTTGGGGAGGACCCAGGAATCCAAATTTCTAACAATTTCTCAGATAATGCTGATGGCTGTTGGTCTGAGAGTCAGACCTTTAGGGACTAGGGAGAGAGGAGGGATGGGGGCCTGGAGAGGCAAGTTCCTTTTAGGGGAAGGTGGAAGAGGCAAGATGGAGAGGGACAGGACTCTTCTCCAGACTGGGAAGAAGAGGAGCTGGTAGGGTGGAGTTGTCCAGAGAGGGATGTTTGAACATCCTAAGGAGACAACTCTCAGTCCCTGTTCCCAGCCTCACTAAAGACTCCTCTTTCCTCTCCATAACCAAGAGTGGGGAAACGGTAGAGCCACCACCTAGGCTCAGTGAATCCATAGGCTTGGATAAGGAGCCCATTGGCCATGAGCAAACAACATGGACAGAAAGAAAATCAGAGAGCCAGGCCATCCTGGACAATGAAAGCCATCTCCATCCCTCAGACAAGCCTTGGCGGGGTTGGGGTTGGGGCGGCACAAGGGAGAATGCCCCTGCTGATTGAGGTTGAAGTTCTCTTGGGGGCTCAGCTGCTTTGATTTGATTTTGAAAAATAACATTTTTTTCAACAAGTGGTGCTGGAAAAACTGGATATTTACATGCAAAAGAATGAAGCTGGACTCTGACCTTACACCACATACGAAAATTAACTCTTAAATAAAGACCTAATGTAAGAGCTAAAACTATAAAACTCTTAGATATAAAATAACATGAAGCTCCTCGCACCTAAGAATCCTGGTGGAATAAAATTCTTACCCGTTAACACTAATTTAGATGGAGAAAAACCTAAAAGTTGAATCTGACCTGTGAGTCCCAGATGTCCCTCATTGGTTGGGAGGCAGACATGCTGTTGGAAGTTATCTCTTTCACAATTACAGCACTATAATTGTCATTCCTTCCCATCTTCCTCTTACCAAGGCAAAAATTTCAGAACAAATCTGGTGTAGAACTTGAATTTTTTATATATGTACGTACTTGTGCAACCACTGCCCAGATCAAGACATAGAACATCTCCAGCATCCCAGAAGGCTCTCCTGTGACTCTTTCTACTCAATACTTCCGATTTTAGTATATGTGCTGCCAAAGCGAGCACTAGTCAATATTTCCAAAGGTAACGTTATCTATCATGGTGCTTTAGTTCTGCCCATTTTCAAACTTTATATAAAGAAATGGAATCATAGTTATTCTTCTTTTGTACTCAGGCTTTTTACTCAATATAATGTTTTAAAGACTCATCCCTGTCTTTGTATGAGGCAGTCATTTCTTCTTTTTCAGTGCTGTGTAATATTCTATTGTGAGATATATCACAATTTGTTTCCGCTCACTGACTGAACATTAGGTTGTTTCTGGTTTTAGGCTATTATAAATAAAGCTGCTATAACATTCTTGTGTCTTTTGGTAGACATAAGCACCTTGTTTCTCTTGGGTATATACTGACGAATAGAATTACAAGATCATAAAGTTGACCTATGTTTGGCCTTAGCAGGTACTGCCAAATTATTATCCAAACTGATTGTATCAATTCCCCCTCCCATCAACGATGTATAATAAATATGGTTAAATTTTCAATGTTGCTACATTTGGTATTTTAAAAATTTGTCCTTTTCATTGTCGTCTTCTGATGGGACTGCATTGTTAATTTTTAAAAATATCTATTTATAACTAGTAATAGTTTATTTACCTAAAACGGGTGGTCCATGGATGCTGAATATTTGAGAAACTCATTGGACTCTCCTAAATATTCAGCAATTCCCTGAGGATGTGTGGGTGTGTTTCTGCCTATGTATGTGCCATAGTCACAGATGGATGCTGCTCCAGACCCCACCCTCCTTACCCTGGAACAGACCCTTCATTTCCCCACCAACAGGAAGAGCTTACTTGGGATCCCAGAGGGAGATGTTTCCCATCACCAGCAACATCTGGGCAACATCTGGTGAGCCCATCCCAGGACAGGGAGCTGCATTTCTGGAGAAAACACATCACTTATTTGATTCCTTTTACTCTCTTATATTTTCCTTTATCCTCCTTCTCTTCTTAGCTCCAAATCCCAACACCCATTGGGCTCCCTACTCTAAGCCACCAATGCAGCCCTTGCTAACTCCCGGCCCTGGTCTCTATCTGGTCTGGTTTTCCCAGTACACGGCCCAGGAGAATGCAAACCTAGGCAGCCTACGAGACCCTCATTAACTCCAGTGCTGAACCTAGCCCAGTGCCCTGATCAGGAGGCAGCATCTTCAAACTCAAGGAATGTTGAAGCTGGTGGGGTTCTCTGGTCCAGTGCCCTCCATTTTACAAGTTGGAAGATGGAAGCATGGAAAGAGAGGGAGGGGGAGAGGGAGAGGGGAGGAGAGAGAAACTAGAACTCCGCCCGAGGTCACAGAGACTCCCTTCCTTCTGGGGACCTGGCCAGAGGATTAGAGCAGGAAGCACGGGGCAGTGGAAGAAACGATTCCTTGGGATCAGCAAGGTCTGTAACCAACAGCCACAGGGAGAGGGTGGCTGAGTATCTGATGGGGAGAGTGGTGGGCGTAATAGCCCAAAAGGCTGAGTCACCTCTAGCAACTGACACCCAGCTCTGGTAGCCTTTAAACTCCCTCCTGAGCTGTCTCAGCCACCAGCATGGCTTCAATGTTTCAGCCCTGTGCTGAGGACCCTTCCATCTCCACTTCCAGCCCTGTCCTCTTCTTGAGCCCCGCCTCCTCCCTGTACACATCACTAGGTACATTTACTGAACAAGTTCTTACTGAGCACTGAGGACAGTCAGACACAGCCCCAGCCCTCCCACTACTCAACACACAACACACAAGGAAATGCATGAGTAAACCACACGACCAAGGGGGACCGATGGCCGGTGCAGGCTGGAGATCAGCATCTTTGGAAGTTTGAACCAGGATGAGAACACACCCTAAGAACATTATCAAGGGTGTGGGTTGGGAGTGTAAGGTAAGGCTGGAAGAAACTTAATGTTATATAGAACAGAAAACTTCATGTGTCAATTAAAAATATGTGCAGCTGTGCCAATGTTGCAAGCACAATGTACAAATAAAAAGAAATATACACCAATTAAAGACATTAAAATGGAGGAGCAGGGAAGGGAGGGAAGGGTGGGGGTATGAAGAGAGGTGAGGCTGCAAAGGTGGCCAAGGCTCAGATTATTCCAGCTCTGTAGGCCTCAAAGAGTTGAGGCTTCATCCTGAGGGCACTGGGAAGTCACTGGAAGTTTGGCTCTAGCTGTCCAGACCCCTGGTGCTGCAGGCTCCCCAGCTCCACGCACTCAAGGCATCCAGGAAGGACAGGGGCTGCAGCTTCCCCCAACCCGCTTTTCTCCTATCTTCCTTTCCTGGAAAAGTAAAGGGCAAGCGACCCCTCCTGGCCCCCTCTACTCCTCATCTGTGGCTGAAGAGGGAGGGGCCTTCACCTTCATCTTCACCCCAGAGCCGTCCAGGCAGCACAGGTCACCCCACCCCCCACCCGGGGGAAGGTAGAAAAGAATCCTGAGGGCTGGGCTAGTCAATGACGACTTCCATCTAGGACATTCGGAGAAGAACCCAGAATGCAGCGGGAGCAGGATTGGGAGGGGGAGGGTCAGGCTCCCAAGAAGACTCCCTGGAGGAGGCAGTGCTGCTGAGACGAGAGGAGAGGCTGCAGCAAAGGTGTGAGGGTGGAAACGCTCCAGAGACGCGTGGAGGGTAGGGTCGGCATCTGCGAGTGGGAAGAGGGGCGGAAGGTGGGAAGAGGGGCCAGGATTCGCTGCCTGGGCGTGCACACACTTTCCCCTGGGCAGGAATACGGGGACAGTTGGCCCCTTAGTCAGAGAAGGCCTTGGCGAGAGCAGGGAAGCAGTGGGTCATTTTAGGTGGCCGGGTCTGGTTCGGAAGAAACCTTTTTTTTTTTTTTTTTTTTTAAAGGAGGGATGGGGTAGGGGTAGCTGGTTCCAGAAACCCCTAGCTCAGAGCTTCTGCAAGGTCTCCGGCCCGTGATCAGAGGTGAAGGGCAGGCCCATGGATTACCCCCACCTGCCGCTCCAGGTTCATCTCCAGACAGTTTACTTTACAGGTGGATCTGGGGGTGAGTGGTAGGAAGGGAGCAGAGGTGGGAACGTTTAGGATGGATTATAGGAATCTGCCTCGGGCAGGGTAGGGATGAGGGCGTGTAGGAGGCCTAGGCTCAGCCAACGTCCGGACCTGAAGTATGCTCCGCCCTGCTCTGGGCCTCAGTCTACCCATCTGTACACCGGGACCGTGGGGTGAGGTCAGGATCTTCACAACACTGCCGGCAAGCTTGGCGCGTCGGCGACTTTCTGAAGCGGCGGGAGCGGGGCTGGGGAAGGGCAGCGGAGGGGCAGGGGCCGGGGCGGGAGGGGGCCGAGGGCGCAGAGCCGTGCAGGCCCCGTCGCGGGTCAGAGTCCGCAGGGAGGCCGGCGGCCGCGGCGCAGGGCTCGGGGCGGGGGAGGGGGCGGTGCCTCCGGGGCGGGGTGGCGGGCGGCCTGGCGGGCGGCCGGGCGTGCGTCAGCGCGGCCAGCCCCGGAGTTTTCCACTGACGACGAGGGCGGAGCGGCGGGCGGGGCTGCGCAGACAGTCTCCCGCCGCCGCCGCCGCTGCCGGACGCGCAGAGCCGGGACTGCTGGGCCGACGGCTGCCGGCCGAGCGAACACTGGGTCGCGGTGCGGAGGGCGTCCCTAGCTGGGACGCGGGTCGCGCCGGTGTCCTTGGATAGTGCCCGACTCTCAGGTAACCGTTGAGGGGCTCCTGGCCGGGCTGGACGGGACTTTGGGGAGGGGGCGTCCCGCGCAGGTGACACTGCTCCTCTGGCCCCTGCCTTTTGCCCGCCGCCACCCCGAACGGGCTCTGGGGCAAGGACAGCCCAGCCGGGTTCCGGACTGCGCGCCACAGCGGGGTCCGGGGCTGGGAGGCGAGAGGCGCAGGTTTCCCGCTCCCCTCCCCCGCCCCGCCGCCGGCACCCCGAGAAGTCACGGCTCCCCGAGCTCCGTGCGGGTGCTGGCCGAGCCGAGGCTGCGCGCTGGTGGCGGGGTGACGGGGTGCAAGCGGCCGCGGGGAAGTTTCTTTTTCACCCAGTTGCCTGAGAACTTTTCAGAAGTTCCTCGCGTGGCTGGAGCAGGTGACATTTGTCGCCTCCTTCCTCGGCCCCCCCACCCCCGGGAGCCGGTGCCAGGGCTGCGGCGCGTGCCCGGCGCCCCTGGGAGGCGGGGATCTGGGAGGGAGCGGAGGGATGAGCGAGGAGTGAGGCTCCGTGAGTCACGGACCCTGGGAGGGGAGGGAGGGAGGAGGGATTGTGTCGTACGCTCACCTGTTTGTCAGTCGCCGTCACACGCAGAGGCCACCGCTGTGAGTCACGGGCGCAGCTACTCCGGTCACCCTCAGACTCACGTAGTCTCTCTCCCACGCACTCCTCCCCTCCCCAGCACGTACTTCCTCCCGATACTCAGTTTACCCTCCCCGGGGGCCCTTCCACAGGCACGCACTGTCGAGATGCCCACTCCACGGCAACCGTCATACACTTAGTCACTCCTGTTCTGGCACGATCACACACATAGCCCACACTGCTGACACAGAGGGTCCCTCCCCGACTCCACTGCCCACCCGCCACCTCCACTTAGATGTCTCAGTCCTCCCGAGCGGAACTCATCACCTCACCCTCAAATCCTTGACATCACTGCCCTCTGCGGTCTCCATATCCCGAGGTCACCAAGTCCATTCCCCTTTCTCCTGAGCCCTTGTACTGTCATCTCTCACCTAGCTCTGGTAGCAGGGTTTAACCGGTCACACCCCCCTTCTGTCTTGGTGCTGAGCCATCTTTTTAAAATGCAAATCTGGTATTGTCACTCCCTACTTAAACCCTGCGGTGGCTTCCTGTGCCCTCAGGCTAAAGCCTGCCGGTGGGCCCAAGCTGCTGAGCCCCTCCCTCAGCCTGCCCCTCCCCCATCCCCTCTCTGTCTCTCCCTCTCTCAAGTCGCTCACACATGCTGCGCCCCCTCTCTGGAACCCTTCCCACATCCTTTCTCCGAAAGACCTGTCTTCACCCCCAGGTGTACCCCTCCTGCCTACCCCGCCATCCTCCATCGCAGAACACGACAGGGTTTGAACACTCTGGTCATACTCTTGCCTACTAAACTCAAAGCAGCACGAGTGTATGTCTTGCTCCCTGTATGCTCAAGTGCCTAAACAGTGTTTGGCATGTCATGGGAGCTCAATAAATTTTTGTTGAATGAATGAATGAGAGTGAAGGAGGCCTCACTTGGGTGGAGGAAGCAGTTGCTGTCAGGTGCAGTTTCCCTGCTGCAGAAGCAATTGCCTCATGTAGCCAGCAAACATTTGGCACCTACCCAGTGCCAGGCCCTGGAGGCCAAGGCTGAGGAACTGCTCCCCCCTTCACTTTCAGAGGACCGGGTGGGGGAGGGGCGTGCCAAGGCTTCCTGTCTGCCCTCTCTGGGCTGCCCAGGCTGTTTTTCCAGCCAATCCCCGTGGGGGTCCTAGGTGCTCAGAGGTGCCCTCCCCTACTCCCAGGAAGCAGTTCTTTAGGGCCTGGGGGTCATGTGACCTTAGGTACTAGGGGAAACTGACCCAGCTTGGCCAAGGCCCGGAGCTCTAAGGTTAAAGGACAAATTCTTCAGATTCTTTGGAGTTGGATGGAGGCCGCTGAGGGTGCCCCCTCCCCAGTACTCACTCTGGCCGGGGGCTGGAGCGTTGGGACTGCTGACATGCACCGAGGAGTTGGTGTGACTTTTCAGAGGCCCTGCGATGTACCCCCTCCCCCAGTAGCCTTTGTTTGCTTGGTGCCCAGGGTGGGGTAGCCTTCCCTGGATTCACACACACAGTGTGGCCTGAGTACGTAGATAGTTGTGGCAAGTAGGGTAGGGAGGTGTGCCCCTCTCGTCTCCTGGGCTGTCAGCTCCTGTGTGTGGTGGCAGGAAGGCGGCCTGATTCTCAGGGCCCAGGCAGATCCCGGAAGAAGTCTGGTTCTCTTTGATTCAGGGCCTGTCTCTGGGGTTCCTGGGGGTGTGGTGTTTCTGTCTGAGCCAGCTCCTGGGAATTGCTTTTCCTTCCTCCAGGACCCTAGGAGGGGGCCGTGCTCACCCTGGGAACAGTGCCATAATCGGGATCTTGATTCCTGGGTAGCTGCTGAGGGCCCCTCCCCCACCCTCTGACTCACTGTCTGACACTTTTCTTGGACTCTTCCACTATCTATCTTTCATTCCTTTTTCTGACTTGGCCTCTCCTTGTCTCAGGCTGAGTCTTTTTGTCTCATCTCCTGCTTCTGCCTCTTTCAGCCTCTGGCTTCCAGGTGGGACAGGTTCAATCTCCCTCCCCCCACCTCAGAGAATATTAGGGAGGGCATTTCTTTTCAGGTCTGCAGATGCTGCTGGAGTTCATCACAAAATCTGTGGCATGCTCATAGTTTCCCCTGTCCTGTTTCCCTGTCTGCAGCCTTGGTGCTTTTAACCCCTCACCTCAAGTTCCTATTCTGTAGATAACCCTGAGGCAGAACCAAGGTGTCTGGCTTGAACCTGCTTCCTTGACATCTCTATTTGTTTACTCGTGGGGAACAGGGAGCCTCCTGAAATGCCTGTGTTGGCATCTGCCTGCAGCCTGAGCTTTCCTCTGCCCTCAGCCACCCTCTTACGAGTACACTCTGCTGCAGGCTGGGGGATGGGCATGTGCACACTGACCAGTTGCCCGCCAGAGACCTCATGTGCTTAAATCTTCTTTCTGTGTTTGTACCCGATATGAAGCGCCCACCTGCTTATCTCTAATGATCCTTGGGTGCCTTCTCTTTGCCAGACTCTGTCCTAGGCATGGGCACAGTGACAGCCAGGCAGAGAGGCCCTCAGCCCCCTGTGAGGGAGATGAAGTGAGACCGTTGCAGGGTGGGGAGTAAGGGCTGTAATGGGGGGAAATCTCAGGGCCCATCAGAGACCAGAGAGACGTGTGGCGAGTGAGGAGGAGTGGGGAGTTTCAGGGCGACCCTCTTAGAGATGATTTCTAAAGGGGGTGGGCATGAGGCTTGGTTCCAGCTTGTGCAAAGGCCAGGAGTAGGTCATGGTCGTTAGGGGCACCACAAGTTCAGCTAGACTATAAAGCAAAAGTCTTGTAGATAACCCTGAGGCAGAACCAAGGTGTCTGGCTGGAACCTGCAGGATGAGTCTGGAGAAGAGGCGGCATCTGGGCCTGCTTTAGTCTCATGGAATTCTGGACTCGATCCTTAAAGGGGGCTCCAGAGTGATTCTTAGGCCCGGGGGGTAGTAGGTAGCTGTGCGATTTGAGAGGATCCCTCTGGCTGCAGGGTAAAGAATGGCTACAGAGAGGACAGGACCAGAGGCAGGGGACATGTATAGTAGCAGGGGGGACAGAGACAAAAGGGTAATAAACTTTTTAACTTGTAAGTGACATACATGAAATGCATAAAGTATATGAATCTTACATGAACAGCTAGATGGTTTTTATGGTTTTAGACGTCCTTGGACTGTATCACAACCCAGGTCAACATAGAACATTTCCAGACCCTCCGGAAGATTCCCTCATGGCTATCCCCTGTGAACCCGCCGCCGGCCCCCCACCCCCCCCATAAACACTGTTCTGACTTGTATCATCACCGATTGGGTCTGCCTTTTCTTGAACTTCATTCATATGTATTCTCGTGTCTGGCTTCTTTGATATCAGTGAGATTCATCTGTGTTGTGTGTATCCAGGAGCTCACTCTTTTTTTTTTTTTTTTTCCACAGTGTAGAATGACACATTCACTAAGCACTTATCACTGTTCTAAAAACTTGACATGTACTGATTCATGTAAAACTCCCAACCCAGTGAAGTTTTAAGACCAAGGATTGGAGGGGCACGGTTAAGGGACTTGCCCAGCTCACAGCCAGTTAAGAGCCAAGCCAGGGTTCAAGTGCAGGCAGTCTGGTCCTGGAGTCACGACTCTTAACCCTGGGCTGGATGGCCTCCATGCTGCCTTCTGAGTCTGTGCCTGGCTTTGAGTAGATTAAATGAGCTAATGTGTCCTCCCAGGACTGGGTGACTAGTGTGGATGGAGGGAGAGGGGGGGAAAGAGTTGAGGATGACTGCAGGTTTCTGGCTTGAGTAACTGGGTGGGTGGCAGTGCTGTTACTAAGATAGGGAACACAGGAAGAGGAACAGATGGCACTGGTGGGGGGGGGTAGGGAATAGAGACAAGGGGTTCGATTTGGGGCCTGCAGAATTTTATGTTTCTAAGGCACAGTCAGGCAGAAATACCAAGTGGGCATTTGATTTGGGGCGGGGGGTGTCAGGGTTGGGTGTGTGAAATGGGAGGCATTCGGTACCCCGTAGACAACATCTGGAGCTTGGGAAAGGATGGGTTCTCCTAGTGGGACTGTAGTAGGGACATGTCTGCGTGTGGTTTGTCTGTGTGTGTGTCTCGAGTGTCTCTGGTCTGCATGTGTGTATATGTGTGTATGCCTGGCTCTCGGTCATGAGTTCCCCTGTCTCCTGGGAGAGCCTGCAGGTCAGCTGGGAGCCGGGTTGTTTTTGTTTGTGGTTTGACCCTGGGACGGGCCTGCCGAGCCTGAGAACCTACCCGCCGAGAAGCCCCCGGAAACACCTGTGTGTGTCCTCTTCCCCCGGGCCCAGTGTGGAGAGTTTGCAAGGAGTGGAGCTTCTCTTGCTTTTCTTGTGCATGCTGGGAGAGGCTGTCCCTGGAACTAATTTTACCCAGTAAACTCCATTCAGTAAGTCAGTTGACAGCACACTCTCTAGGTCTAGGATACAGGGACTTCGTGGGAGGCTAGGCAGAGGGAGAAAGGGTTGTTTAGAAAGGATACCTGAGGAGGGGAGATCGCCAGCCTTATGGTTGGTTTTTCCTGTTCTCTCTCATTTCCTGTGATGGCAGTGGGGGAGGGGCTCCCCAGCACTGGGGCCTCTTCATCGTTTCCCCTTCCTCCTGGTGACCTCCTGGGGGCCTAGCCCTGAGTGCTACCGGCTGGGCAGAGACAAGGTAGCCATGCTCCGCCCTCAGGCCTGAGTTCTTTGGGGATTCCCAAGCCGTGGAAGGGACTGTTATTTGCTGTGGCATTTAGGGGAGGGAACCTCACGTCCTCGCCACTGCACTTGGCTTGGGCCAGCCAGACTGTGGGAGTCTGGCTGCACCCCTCCGCGGAGGGCTGGGACCCTCAAAGGACAGGAACGAGTGGTGTGTCCTGGGGTGCTCCAGGTCACCAAGCTACAGACTGGAGAGAGTGGGACATTGTCTTGGCAGGTCAGTTTCACTGTAAGAGCTTTTTAAGGGGAAAAAAATAATTTCCATAGGAAATTAATTCGAACAAAGAGGGCTAGATGTTGGAGTGGAAGGGAAAATGGAGGTAAAATTTTTAGATCACACAGGAGATGAGAAAGAGACACAGAGTCAGCTCCAGGTCCCTCAGTCAGACCTGGAGGCAGGGGACTTCTCCTGCAGATGGGAGTTTCTGAGGGAAAGTCTGAGCAGCTCTTACACAGAAGAGGAGGGGTTCAGGAAAGTCCTGGGGCTGGGAATCAGGGCCAGCGTCAAAGCCAGCCTGTTTCCTGGAGTGTCCTCGTTAGCCTGGCCCTGGAGCGAAGGCCTGCAGCTGGTGTGTGTGTGCAGGGTGGTGTGCCTGTGGGTGTGCTTGGAGGGGAGGAGGAGGAGGAGGAGGAGGAAGCAAAGCCACTGTGCAAGGGCTGTGCTGTGCAGGCTGTCGAGCAGACGGCCTCACACACACATACACAAAGGCACACAGATGCGAGCCATGTGAATCACCCAACCAGTGAGTCAGCCCCCAGGATTCCTGTTGGGGAATGAGCGAGGCCAGGCTGAGGTCTGTCGGTCCATCTGTCGGTCTGGTGTATGCGTATGTGTGTAGGTGGGTTGTAGGAGGTAGTGGGGAAAGTGCCTGGCAGTGTCCTGGGAAGGCTTTTGGGCAGAGGTGGCGGGAGTCTGCAGGGGCCTCCTGGAGGTGTGCCCCCTGCACACACAGCTCCCTGGGCCGGGGCAGGAGGGGCCTGGGGCGCCTTGGGGTATAGGTGGCAGGGATGATGATCACAGCCTGTCACTGAGAGCTTTCTCCTTCCCGTTCCAGGCCATCTGTGCCCAGACCCCGGAGCACTCCTGCACCACCATGACTGGGCTGCTGAAGAGGAAGTTTGACCAGCTGGATGAGGACGACTCCTCGCTCTGCTCGTCCTCCTCTTTGTCCTCCTCGGGCCGCCACTCTCTCTCCTGCTCCCCAAACTCTTCAGTCTCCCCAGCCTGGGACTCGGAAGAGGAGGGCCCCTGGCATCAGATGCCCCTGCCTGACCGTGACTTCTGCAGCCCCCGAAGTTTCACCCGTGAGTCCCCACTCCCCCTGGGAACCCCACCACACCCCTTCTTCCTTCCTGAAGATGAAATTGGGAGGCCTGCAAGAAAGCCGTTCTGGCCTCTGGAGGTCATGTCCCTGTGGCTTTAGCTCCCTTCCTTGGCTCCCTACCTTGTCCACTTTCCAGAATACAGTGGTTGCTCAGGAATGCCCACTGTCCAGAGGTACTTGGGCCTGGCTAGATTCACCTTTGACCTTGGGACTCCCCTGCTTTGAAATCTGGACGTTCAGGATGGAGCTCTTCAGAGTGGCCCTCTGCCTCACCCCCCTGGCTCCTCCCTCCTGTTCCAGTTTCGTTTCTCCAGCTTTCGCCTTGTCTTCCTTCCAGCTGCACCACTGCAGCTCCACACCCCACACTTCTCCGCTGAGAGTCCTGTCAAGCCGGTCCCTGTCCTGTCAAAATGCTGTTTGGCTTTGCCCGAATGCAGTGAAAAGTTTCTTTCCCAGTTATTTTTCAAGCCGGTGTGACTCTGATTCTAAACTGACAAAGGTGGCCCTGGAGCAGTGTTTCTCATTCTTACTTTTCATTATCACTCCCCCCAAACCCCAAGCAGCCATTTTAGATAATTTTTTTTTTTTCTGATCACCCCCATGCAATATTTTAGTACCACAGATACGATGTCTGTTTATGTACTATATGTATTTCTGTGCAGTATACATTACAAAGTATGCTTTTTAGCACAAAGAATCTAACAGTACATTAACTGACTGAACTACTATGGGTTTATCCTGGAAATACAAGGCTGGTTTAATACCATGAAATCGAATCTTACAGGTTTCCAAATGCTTATGTCAGAGGAGGAAAGCCATAAGAGCTATTGTAGATGCTGAAAGAATATTTGATAAAATGTAATGTTCCTTCTAGATAAAACTCTTGGTAAGATCGGAATAAGTAAATTCTATTTAAATGATAAAAAATATGTTTCACCCTAAAAGCTGATTTCAATTAATGAAGAAATATTGGAAGCAGTCCTAAGTCAGGAACAAGATGAGGACGCTGTCTGTCACCATTGTTGGTTAACGTCATTGAGGAAGTGCTAGCCAACTCAGTTCACGAGGAGAATAAGAATTCTATATATGGCATTGGGACAGGCAAAATTACCATTATTTGCATGCAGATGGTTGGCTACCTGCTGAATTCAAGAATATAAACAGGAAACCTTTTAGAAGGGAATTCCCTCAGGTATATTGAGATATATGCAATTGCCAATATTCAGCTATTTTATAATAATTTTTATGGTTCAGCCTAGTAAAAAGCAATAATATACCAATATATGTATGAATATCTATCTAATCAATAACTTATAAAAGGAAGGCCTTTGTAAGCCTGTTGGCAAAAACACAGAAGCTGTAAAGGAAAAGATCAATATATTTTTGATTGCATAAACCTTAGAAATTATTTTGTAAAATGCCATGAACAAAAAGACTTAAAATAGTTTCACCAATAGATAGGCTAGACAAGTGATTAATGTCTCTAATAGAGCTCCTACAAATCAATTTTAAGAATTATAGAAAACTGTACAAGGGACCTTATAAATGGCTAACAAAGATGGTAAAGAGGTTTAATCTCCGGAGGACTCATGCCCTGCCCCCTCTCTGCCTGCCTTCCAGCCCTGTCTATCCTGAAGCGGGCTCCCCGGAAGCGCCCAGACCGCGTAGCCTTCGATGGCGTCACCGTCTTCTACTTCCCTCGGTGCCAGGGCTTCACCAGCGTGCCCAGTCGTGGTGGCTGCACCCTGGGTATGGCCCCTCGTCACAGCGCCTGCCGCCGCTTCTCCTTGGCCGAGTTTACACAGGAGCGAGCCCGGGCACGGCGCGAGAAGCTCCGCCTGCGCCTGAAGGAGGAGAAGCTGGAGGTGCTGCGATGGAAGGTAGGGAGACCCCTCTCCAAGGCCCACACAGCGCGGCATTGCTTGAAGCCCTAGCCCCGAGGGGCGCGGCATCAGGGGTGGGTGCCGCTTCGCTCATTGTGTATTTGGGAAGAGAGGTCCGTGGGGCCAGTAAGTAAGTGCTTGGTCGAGGTCTGTTGCCTGCATTATCCGCAGACAGAGTGGGGTGCAGAAGGGCTCAGGTTTGCTGCAGGGGCTGGGGGCATGGTGCCTAAATCTGTCCGACTTCCATGCGGAGGGGGATGTGGAATCCATGGACATTGGGGGTTGGCGTATCTGTCTGGCTTGGGGAGGGCATTTGTCTGTGAACAGGAAATCTCTCTGCAGATGCCCTGAGGGCAGAGTTCTTGGCTGTCCCTGTCACTATAGTATCCATAGTGCCCGGCCCAGAGTAAACACATGGGAAGCATTTGTCGAGTGACCAGTGGCTAGGGGGACTAAGACCACATGTCTGTGCTGCTCACATCCCACCTCTCTCCTGTCGATGCAGCTTGCAGAGTCTGGGGCACCTGAAACAGAGGCTAGCCTGCCACTGACGGTAGACGCCATCGATGACGCCTCTGTGGAAGAGGAGTTGGCAGTGGCCGTGGAAGCTGGCCGGCTGGAGGAAATGACTTTCCTACAGCCCTACCCAGCCCGGAAGCGGCGGGCCCTGCTGCGGGCTGCTGGTGTACGGAGGATCGATCGAGAGGAGAAGCGGGAGCTGCAGGCTCTGCGCCAGTCCCGGGAGGATTGTGGCTGTCGCTGTGATAGGGTCTGTGACCCTGAGACCTGCAGCTGCAGCCTGGCGGGCATCAAGTGCCAGGTACGGTGGCCGGAATGAGCTGTGATGGGGAGCCTGGGCTTGGGAGCATCCCTGGGCGCTACAGCATCCTCACAGGTGCCTCTCCTTTCTCTGCAGATGGACCACACGGCGTTCCCCTGTGGCTGCTGCAAGGAGGGCTGTGAGAACCCCAAGGGCCGTGTGGAGTTTAATCAGGCGCGGGTTCAGACCCATTTCATCCACACGCTCACCCGCCTGCAGCTGGAACAGGGGGCTGAGAGCCTTGGGGAGCTGGAGACCCCTACCCAGGGTGGCCCACCCAGCCCTGGTGAGCAGGTCCTGGCCCCCACTTTCCCGCTGGCCAGCCCCGCCGTGAGCAGCGAGCTGGGAGACCACAGCTGCAGCAGCGACATGACCGATTCCTCCACAGCATCGGGCACCAGTGAGGCCGCCGACAGCCCTGCCCACCCGGCCCTGCCTGGCCCTGGCTTCCAGCCTGGTGCGGATGATGACAGTTTAGAGTGGATCCTGAGTTTCAGTGACTCTGACCTGGGCGGAGAGGAGGAGGAGGAGGAGGAAGCAGGTGTGGGAAGCCTCGACAACCTCAGCAGCTTCCACCTAGCAGATATCTTCAGTACTGGTGACCCTGGCGGCCTGGCCAGCTGGACCCACAACTATTCTAGCTCTAGTCTCACATCAGGCATCCTGGACGAAAATGCCAACCTGGATGCCAGCTGCTTCCTAAATGGTGGCCTTGAAGGGTTGGGAGAAGGCAGCCTCCCTGGCACCTCAGTGCTGCCCAGCATGGACGCCGGCCAGAGCAGCTCAGTGGACCTCAGCTTGTCTTCCTGCGACTCCTTTGAGCTGCTCCAGGCCCTGCCAGACTACAGTCTGGGGCCTCACTACACCTCTCGGAAGGTGTCTGACAGCCTGGACAACCTTGAAGCACCCCACTTTCCCTTCCCTGCCTTTTCCCCATCTGGGGACACCAGCATCTGCTTCCTGGAGTCCATCATGGGCTTGTCCGAGCCGGCTGCCGAGGGCCTGGCTCCCTTCATGGACAGCCAGTTGTTTGAGGACACTGCCCCAGCATCTCTGGTGGAGCCTGTGCCTGTGTGAGGACTAGGGTGCCTTTTCCTGGCCCCGAGAGCCCTGTTGCTGCTGTGTTGTAATTTGAGGGCTCCCAGGGTCTATATTTAACAGTCTCCCATTGGCAGACTCACCCATGTGGGCACTCCTAATTTTCATGCAACACTCTGGATTTATTTATTTTTGTAACTTTCTGTGCTGAAGAGGATGGGAGGGGGCTTCCCCCTTCCGTGTCCCCCCGCCACCCCCACACAGTTTCTTCCACTTCCATGGCACATGCCAGGAAGAGGAGGACATGTGTCTTCCCTAAAGCTTTGCAGACCCCTCTTCCGTTTTATATGATGTTTCTTAGCCCAAAGACTGAGATGGGCTGGAATCAGCCACTTCTTCTGGCTTCTGCCACTCTGAGCCCTAGTTCCCTGGGTGGCTGAATCCTCTGGACTGTGAAGACTAATTTATTCCCATAATTTATTTGGAGACTAGGCGGCTTAGGCTTCTCTTTCCCGGTGGGTTGGTGGTGTTGGGGTTAGTAGGGCACAGACCCCAGGGGTCCCTTTTGCCTTGCATTCCTGGCAGCCCTGCCCTGCCTGGTCTTAGGTGCAGGCCAGGTGTGGATTCGAGCCCTATGTCTACTGTGGCAGCTGCCTGGCTCCAGATGGCTAAGCAGGCAGGGGCTGGCCCAGGACAGTGTCTGGACAGGGGAAGGGCTGAGCTGGGCTGACCAACCGTGACCAAAACCTTCTGCCCCACTCAGCCCCCTCTGCTTCCTGTCCTCTGCCCCATATCTCCCTTCCCCCAAAGGCCACAGCCTTTATTCCCTGCCCATCAGTGTAGGAGGAGGGGGAAGCAGGAGGCCCAGAGGGGGCAAGGGGCTTGCCTTGGAGCCCACAGCATGCCCCCTGCTGGCTCTTGGAGCTTTCTGGGCACTGAACTCCAGCCTGGCCCACTTGCCTATGCCCTGAGGCCAGCTGGCCAGGGCAAGCGGTAGCTCCTTATGGCTTTTACGTCCATTGTTTGCTGATGTTGAATTTTGCATCATAATTTCTCTATTGTCCTTGAGTATTAAAACTATAATTTATTCATTTTACTCTGTGTCTGTGCCAAGAAGCCCAGGCTCTGGGCCTCCCCTCTTGCCCAGGAGGCTCTGCCAACCTGTGTGCTTGTGGGAAAACCTTGTACCTGAACTTACAGGTACCAATAAAGAGGCTCTATTTTTAACTGTGGTCTGCATTTGTGGGACAACTGGGAGCATGGGTACACCCTCAGGAGGCAGTGGCGAGGGAGGGGGAGTACCCTGTAGGGCAGTGTGGACAGAGGCTGTGTTGGGAATAGGAGTGGGGGATGCAATACACTGGGCCTCTTTCCATGCAGGCATTAACCTGGAGACGGGAAGCCCGCTGAGAGAGGCTGGCCGTGCACATGGAGCAGTTTTCCCTTTGGATGAGCCCATCTCTCCAGTGGGCTCCTGGGGTGGGGATAGCAGCAGGGCAGTCTTCTGAGACAGGCTATCTGCTTGGATAGGTGAGGGCACTCTCCTACTCACACACACTGAGCTGGGGTGTGTCGTGAGTGTGAAGTGGAGGCAGGCAGTGGGATGGGCTGGGTGGAGGCCTTGTGTGGGGCTGAGCTGCTGAGGTCCCTGGGGGCTTGAGCGCCACCACCGGAAGCTGTAGAACTTCATCCACCTGCACCAGCCAGACCTGTCTGACCTGTCCCTGGCAGCCTGAGCTGCAGGCCAGAGGAGCAGGCAGCACTCGGCCCTGGTGAGCCCCACTCCAGCAGCCTGAGGAGCAAGGTCAGCCTCCCCTTTAGGAATAATGATTTGTACAAGGGCTGAGAGGGCAATCAAAAAGACCTGACTCCTTTTCTTGTTCTAATTCTCTGTCTCTTGGTCTGTGTTGGGCTCCTTTATCTCATGTCTACGGTTTACTGGTTAAGAGCACGGACCCAGAGTGCCAGGTTTGAATTCCAGCTCTTACCTAGTAAGGTAACTTACACAAATTACTTCCCCTCTCTGTGCCTGGGTGTCCTCAATACTGTGCAAATGACACTGCTCACCTCATAAGTTCCTTCAGTTCATAAATACACAGCACTTGGAAGAGTGCCTGGAACGTACAAGCCTCCTATGCATGTTTGTGACTTTTCATGTTTCGGCCTCTTTTTATGTCTTGTCTTCTCCCTCTCCCCTCCTTCTCCCCCTCCCTCTCCCTCCTTTTGCCAGTTCTGTCACCTTTTAGATATGTCTTACCTCCAGACATGCATGGACATGGCCACATGGCCATATCATCAGTGGCCCCTAGAGGACTCATGGCTTGGAGTCTGGCCTATGGTGGGGCAGCCTGTCCCTGCAACCAGCTTAGGCAGGACAATCAGGTCTTAGGCTTCTCAGAGTGGACTACCCTGGTACAGTCTTCCTTCTCACTGGTCTCTAGTAATCCTGTAGAGGTTGCTTCAGCATGGACAATCTCTCCACGGGCTGTGAGGCTCTGCTCTGACTAATCTGGGGTCTGGGTGGCAGCCCCCAGCAGCTCCAAGTACCCCAGCGGGAAAGCACCTAGAGGCTCCTACCTCATGGACACAGCCCATGGTGAGACTGAGCCTGCCCATCTAGGGCCACAGGGTCACTTTATGGCCTTTTTTTTTTTTTTTTAAGATAAATGAACATAATTTAGGCTTTACAGCAATAAAAAAGTGATTAACGCACAATCCTTTACAGCATCATTCTCCATATAGAAAGACCTGTCTCTCAACACAACCCGCCCCAAGAATCTTGGTTGTAAAGCACATTATGTATGATAAAGGGAACTGGTTTCCCATGAGACGATGGTAGTGACCTGAGGAAAGCATTCCAGATCATTGACTCATACCAAAAAGCCATGCACGTGACCACAGTAAGTTATAAGAACAAGGCTCAGCAGCCACCAAGGACGACTCAGGCTCTTCTAAAAGGGACCCTTACCTGTCCACTGTTCCCAAACCTTAGTCACCAGACAACTTCTCTTGAAAACTTTGCCATATCTGCATTCTACTCATACTAAGCATTTTACTTTTATATCAATTACATTGATATGCTTAAAATTTAGAACCAATCTATGTAGCAACACCCACAGATTCATGAGTTTGTTGTGCTATTTTCCTCCATTATATAAAAATATTTAAACACACAGTTATTAAACTTTAAAATGTTTGCTGATTATCATTGGCAGAGATTCGTACCATGATTGGGGAACATGCGGATCTAGTCTAATTTCCTGCCACAGATGGGGACAGCGAGACCTAGAGATGGGAAGGAAGGGTCTTGGGAAGGTCACGCAGGGAGACTCTAGACCTCCTGACTCCCAGTTCAGAGTTCCTTCCCCTGAGGTTGGCCTGGCCCCTTACTGCCATCCTGGAAAACAGGAAGAGAGGCATTGGGAGCACAGCAAAGGTAACCTCTATCACCCTCTTGCCAGTTACAATTGACATCATTCATCTAAGTAAGGACCACTGCTTTTGTCCCTCTAGGTGTTAAAAGGGCTTCTGGTGGATGAATCAGTCAGTGTCTTTTACAAAAGCTGGAGTGAGAACTAATTTTTCTTGGCATGTATTTCCCTGCCCCAGGAAAGGGCAATGTGGTTTCTCCCAAATCAGTGAAGACCAGCAGAGGCCACCGAAGACCTGGGGAGGAGAAGACAGAATGTATGGGATAGAGTGGGCCGATGACCCTTGCAGCCTGCAGGATGATGGTCTCTCTCACCCAGTGCCTCAGCTGTGAGGACCTTGTGCAGCTGGTCCTCCTGTCTGGGCCCGGTGCCAGGGAGGATGCAGTGAACAGCATGTCAGAGAGAAGCGCTTCTTTAGCTCCAGGATTCAGGGGACCAAACAGGAGAGGGGAGGCAGTTATGGGATGACATAACTATTAAAATAGCTGTGGAGCATTTTTTTAACCACCTCTTTGTTTGCCTCTTCCCCCTCAGAGAGTCTAGAGTAAAAGTGAGGCCCATTAGAAGGTAGCCAGTGAACCCCAGCAGAAGCTAAGCTGGTTGATGTCTTTGTCCCCAGAGCAAAATTGTTTCTTGTGCCCTAAAAACATAAAGCTTTGGGATGCCCCTTAGACCAGATGAAGCATGATTCATATAAATCACACAATCTAGAAATGGGGGAGAATAAATATGTCACTGTCCGAATCTCCACTGACCATCCCCTCCATGAACTGTCCATAGGTTGATGGCTTCCACCCACTCTGGCTCTCACTGACCATAGCTAGGGCCGCAGAGACCCTCGAGCCTTTTCCAAAATTTCTTCTCTGATTTTGGGGTAGTTGGGGTGCTCTCCTAGGACCTGGGACAGAGAGAGAAAGGGTGTGAAACATCAGGCAGGGCTCCCTGCCACTATCCCAGGCTATGACACCAGGCTCTCCCTGATAATGTTGGTGCCTTACATTGTGGCAGACTTCAATAGCTTCCACGAATCTCTTGTCCTTCAAGTAGTTGAAAGCTAGTTTGAAGCCTGTCCGGGGGCAGGGAGAATATAGATGGTGAGTGGCACTCTGATGACCTGAGAACCCCTCTGGGTCCCACGACAGCCAGAATAACGGCCTTGGGTTCTGGAGTCAGGGTGGCGGTTCTTCTGCCCAGCTCCCTCCCACACCCACATGCACTGTGGCTGGCTGCCTTACCGATGGTAGGGTTGGCATGATGACTGTACTTCCAAGCCAGCTCGTAATTGGTGGCTGCATCCTTGTAGGATTGCTCCTTCTCCATGATGAAGCCCATGTACTCGTAGGCCTTGCAGCAGGACTGCAGAGAAAGTGGGTCAGAGCTTCTAGGAGGGGAAGCCACATCCGTTCCAGCACCTGGGCACCCTCAGCCCTTCTGCCCCAATCCCCCTCCCGGCCCCACTGACTCCTGCATGCCTCTAGACTCAGGAACCTACTCTCTCCCCATTCCCTGTTCTCCCCCAGCTGCTAGACCCTCTGGGCCTCCGCTTGCCTTGCTCTGAGCTCTCAGTTCCCATCCCGCTCTCGTCCGGCCTCTTCTCATTCCGTTCCCTCCGCATCTGCTCTGCCCCAACACCAGGCCGCCTCAGCCCGGCGTCCCCCACCCCCGCAGCCCCGACCGCAGCGCGCCCCTCGCCTTGTTGTACTGCACGCAGCGCCGCAGCAGCTCTGAAGCGAGGTCGAATTTGCCGCCTTGGCAGTAGATGTCAGCTAGAAGGAGCCAGCTCTTTTCCAGGTCCTCGGCCTCAGCCATCGCCCATGGGGCCTTGGCCAGACGCTTCAGCTGCGTGCGCGCCTTGGGGACCTGCTTCAGCAGCATGTAGGCCTGCGCCACGGCCAGCAGCGCGGGCACGCTGTCCTTCTGCGCGGGGTGGGTGGGAAGCAGGCAGCGCTGGCATCCTCGGCCTCACCCCCCAGCTCCGCCCGCCTGCCCCCCTGCCGCGCCAGCCAGCGCACCTCGGCCTGAGCCATCTCGATGAAGGTGCCCAGCGCGGCCTCCACGTTCGCCTTCTCCCTGGTGGCCAGCAGGCAGAGCCCCTGCAGCAGCCGCAGCTGGGTCTGGCCCCAGGCGGTGTGCGGGTAGAACTCACGCAGCAGCTTCTCCGCGGTGCGCACTCCGTGCTGCTCCGACTCCTTCCTGCCAGGGGAGCTTCGGGCGTTGGGCGAGCCGGAGGCCCCCAGCCTGCCCGCGTGGCCCTCGCTTGGCCAGGACCCAGAGGCCACAGGCTCTCCCCGCCTTCTCCAGGGTCCCGCCCCTGCCCCCAGGGAACCAGTCGGGCCCTTACTTGCTCTCAGCCACCAGGTTCTCTAATGCCTCTCCGCCCACAATCTCGTTGTCTGGGTTCAGACAGATCTGCACCATGTAGTAGGTGGCGCTCTGGCCCCAAGTGCTGTCCTTGCGGGCTTTGTTTAGGAACTTTAGGGCTTCGTTGGGCTGCCCTATATGCCTATAGTGGAGGAGAGAAACCAGAAATCAGATGGGGAAACTGAGGCTCAGGGGCCACTCCGTGGGTCAGCACTGAGCAGGGGTTGGATCCGTGGTCTCCCTGCTCCCCGCTCTGGAAGCTTAATTTCAGCTTCCCTGGTGCTGAGCAAAGGCCCAGCAAACCTGTCAGGGAGAGAGCCTCCCGCATCGGACTGCCTGTCACACCCACCCCTACTCACCAGCAGTAGATGCCTGTGCAGTAGTTGAACCCTGGCTCCAAAGGCACTCGGCTGGACAACTTCTTGGCTAATTCAAAGAAGGCAGGGGCGTCTTCAAGTTTGCCGCTTCTTCGTAGCAGATCGATTAGTTTATTCAATACAGGAAAATTGTCTAAAATAAGAGCAGAGGTCTCCAGGCTGGGAGAAGCTGGGGAGGACCAGGAAACTCTGCCCATCTGGGCTGAGCAGGGACATTCCAGCCCACTGGTCTCCAATGTTGAGAGAATAATAACAACGATGCTTAAAAGTAGTGATTGCAGCTAACACAATATACCTGGCATTAAGTATTTCACCTGTATATTAACCACACAATGAAGTAAGTTACTCTTATTGTTCCCATTTTACAGATGAGGAAGTGAGACACAAAGACGTTAAGGAATCTGCCAAAGGTTACAGAGCTGATAAGTGGAATACCAGGATTCTGACCTAGACAGTCTGGCTCAGGACCCACGGTCCTAGCAGCTGTGGTCTGCTGGGCCTCTGGGCAGATGCTGCTGTGGGCCTGCTGTGTCTGGTGCCTTCCCCAGCCAGAAGGAGTGGTTTTATGCCGTAATGAGAGGCAATGGAGCTACATATCAAGGGAGAATTTCTAGCCACTTCCAAGTAGCTATGACCTCAGAAGGGGACTTCTGTCAATCCCCAGTGTTTGTGACTTGGGGACAGACAGGCTGTCCTGGGTCCAGTGCCAAGCACTGCCCCCTGCCTGAGACCAGGAACTGGCCCCTTGGACTCGGGAAGGACCAGCATGTTCCACTGGGGCTTTATCAGTTTCCTGCCTCTCCGGGAACAATCAGAGAGGAAGGGGCTTCCTTTGCCCAGCCAGGAAGGAGGGGAGAGGACCCACCCTTCTCCCACCCTGGAGAGAGCAGCCCTTGCTCAGCGGGAACTGACACGCACAGTCTCAGTCAGAGGCTCCATGCAGGTAGCTACCTGGCACTTTCTCCAGGACTTGGTGGTAGAGATTGATGGCAGCTTCGTAATCCTGTTTTCTAAACATCAAGTCAGCCATCATCTATCAGAAAACACATAATACTCCAGAATTCCTGACAGCAGCTTGCATGAGTGTAGAGGGAAAATGAGGGGGAAGGGGGCAGGGAGGAAGGGTGGGAGAGGCTTCCCAGGCTTCCCAGGTAGCCTCGCTGGGAAAAGCTGCCAGAGGAGGAGCCAGAGGGTGCTGGGAAAAGCTGCCAGAGGAGGAGCCCAGAAATTGGGGCCTGCCTGGAGGCAGAGTGGGGAGCTCTCGGATGAGGATGGAAGTGGGACGGTGAGGCCAGGGCTAGACACAAGTAGGACGTTTTGACACTGGTAGAGCCAGCCCCTTCACCCGTGTCTGAAGACTGCCTGCTCCAGGCAGTAGAAGTAGAACGAGGGCTCCCCTCCTCTGCTGGGGTGGTCTTAGAGGTGGTCTGGTGATAGGGAGAAGCAGGACTGGGTGGGAGGCTTTTTCCACATGCTTCTCCAAGCTCCAGGAACCCATCCCACCCTTGCCTTCACCCGACAGTGGGTGTAGTTTCCCCTGGAGTGAATCAACTTCACCGCCTCCCGTGATTGGCCTGGGAGGTGGATGCTGCCCTCTGCTGCCAGCCCCTTCCTTTCTGAAGGCTGGTGGGTCCACCCTGGGTCTCCTCTGCCCAGAGAGCTCCTCAGGCCTGGGTCAGCCAGGCATCTGAGTTTATGGGGTTAGGAAGCGCCTGCAGGTGGTCACAGGGACCCTGGGGAGGGCAGAGAAGAGGTCTGGGGTGGGCGTGGGGGCTCTTACCACAGAGGCGGTCTCATGGTTCTTCTCTGTCTGTAGGAGGATGGCACAGTGCTGCTCACACAAGTCCAGGTGCCCCTGGAGCAAGTAGAGCTGTGCCAGCTCCAGCACCACCTGGAACAAGACCAGATTTAATAAACTAACCGATGAACGTCATAAGAAAACTCGGGGACTGATGCCTTTTTCTTTCATATCCCATTTCCATTAGCCCTGCAAAATATGTATCAAATCCCCTAGAATAACAGCCCTCCCTGTCTCCCACCCAATACTCCGTCATACCATGAGTTTTACTAACTACCCTCTGAAAGCTGGGGGCTGGTTAACTCATACCCATGCTTCAGTTTTGGCTCTAACCTCACCTCCTTTGGAAAGCCCTCTGTGCCCCAGATTCTGGGATAGGAACACTTCTTCTGAGTTCCCATAATGTCCTGACCCAATGCAGGCATGGATCGCATGGTATTAGAACTGCACGTGTACTTGTCTATACCACTTGCCCGAGGGCAGTCTATGGGCAGCGCCATGCCTTACCCCACTGTGTCTGCGGGCCTAGCATAGCACCTGGCACCTATTGGAAATCTGTTAAGTGAGTGCACATTGAAAGAATGAATGGGTCAGTCATTAAGCCCTTCATCTGCTCCCTTAGCTGGAGCTCCAGCCACCACTCCCTATCTGAAGCCATACCTCCTTCACAGCTCTAAATGCCCCAGAAGCTTAGCCCGGGCTTCAGGCCCAAAGAGCCCGTGGCAGTCACTCTCATAGTCTCCCTACTTCCAAGGGGCCCTGAAGACACCAGACTACCTTGACTTTCAGCAACGTCTTCCCCACTCTACCCTCCACAAATGGCTGTCCAGAGTAGGGTTTTTCAGTTTTGCTCCAAGGGGTAGGGAGGCCCTTGGGGTCACTGGCCCTGGAGTCAGCTCCCCACACCAGGCGCTCCATGCCCCTTATACCTGAGCTCCTCAGGGAGGCCCAGAGAAGGAACTGGCCTCTACCCTGGTCAGGGAGCTCTGCGGGGCATCGTGCTCCAAGCGAAGGAGCAGGGTCTGGCTTTGAGGACCCCACCTTATTGTCAGTGGGTGAGTAGGAGAGGGCATCCTTGTAAGACTGCACCGCCTTGGCATAATCTTTCTCTGCCAGGTAGTGCTCTCCAAACTGGACGCAGATGGAGGCTGCCATTTCCTTCTGGGAGGGGATCATTTCCGGTTGCTCCAGTGGAACACGCTTCAGTATCCGAGACTGGAGGTCCATGGCCTTGGGAAACCGGTAAATTCAGGATCAGAAACCCAGAGCCTGATGTGCCAGACCTCAGGCCAATTCAAAGACAGTCCCACCTCTCATTTCAGAGCCTGCAGTGTTAGAAAGAGCATTTATTTCAAGTACCCTTGAGCAAATCTGGGTCACTCTGGACAGGCAAGGCCACTGGCTGAGAACTCAGGAGGAAAGTTGGCACTGCGTCTGGGGCAGGAGCAGAAGCAAAGGCACAGAAACGAAACATTCTATTGCCCTTGACTTGTTTACCTGTTTCCATCATACCTGGGCACTTACCATGTCTAATTTGCTTCGGCTGTCCTACAGGCTAGAGCAAGCACACA
>NW_011888782.1:21514387-21518899 GCF_000151845.1 Pteropus vampyrus | reverse complement strand
ACTGTGAGAATTAAATAAGAAAGCAAAAAGCCTAGTACAGAACCCAGCATAGAGCACTGCACATTGTCTATTATCATCACCGCCAGTATCCTTGAGGACAAAGGCACTGTCTGATTCCTCGCCTTGTCCAGCCCAGCCCAGCCAGGCTTAGAGCACTTTGGTGTACCCTCAACGAATGAGCAACGGTGGGGGAATAAATGGAAGGTGGAATTCAGAAGTGTAACCTCAATCATCTTATGAGGACCAGGCCCGGAGGCTTCTAGACCTGCAGTGCTAGCCTTCCTTCTTCAGCTCCCATCAGAAAATGGCAGATAAAGAGCTTGAGTCTACTTGTTAATTACCTTGTTCAAAGTTTCCAGCACATCTTCTTTTTTATGGCTCCTGTAAACCTTTGCCAGCAAAAGCAAGCACTTGACGTCATTCATCATGGATGGGATTTCTTTGACTGCAAAATGGAAACTCAAATTAGAGTTCTCTAGCCCCTGGAAATCCAGGGATGGGGGAAGGAGGCGCTGGGTTCAGGATTTAAGTTCGTGCCTGTCCCCTGCACTGTTCTGCAAGAAAAGAGAGTGGGGCTGGGGGTGGGAGGCGAGGAGGCAGTGTGCCCACTCCTCATGCGAGGGGAGTGAGCTGGAGCGCTGCCTCACCAAAGTCATGTTCCAGAGCCTGCTTCAAAACCTTTTCTGCTTTGCTGAACTTCTTTAACTTCAGGAGCAGTTCAGCCAGATCACAGCGCAGAAAGTCCTGTCCGCTGATCTTCTGGGCAGCCTCGTAATAATTAATCGCCTTAGTGCAAACAGGAAATATTGGCATCAGGTCTGGTTCTACACTTGAGCGCCTCGCGCTGTGTTCCTTCAGCAGCCACCACACCTGTGTCCCTCTCCAGAACACGGAAGCCTAGATGAAAAGGCCCTCCCAGCTGGAAAGGCTCAAGCCCCAGCCTGAGCAGGTATGGGGGGTGGTAGGGAACTTCCCAGTTCTCCCCCTCACACCCCATTGGGCAGGGAGCTAGAGGGGAAACTCAGCCACTCTCCTCCCACCCAGACGTTCCCACCCACGCACCCTCCTCCGTTTTCCCTGCTGGGCTGGCCCTCCTCACCCCTTCCCACCCAGCCCAGTCTGACCTTGGCATACTGGTGGGTCTTCACATAAGCTTGTCCAATCCTGCTGACCAGGGAGGCGTCATGTGGGTTCTTTCTATAGGCCTCATCATACACCTCCAGGGCCTTCTCAGGCTGGTGGGGAAATTATCGGGGGTCTCTCTCTTCTCTCCCGCTGGAGAAGTGAATTTGGGGGGCCATGAGGCTTTTGCTCACCTCCTGAATATTCATGAAAGCATCACCCAATAGCAGGCTGGTCTGGGGGCCAGGCAGATGTTCACAGAGCTCCCTGCAAAAGTAACCAAATGCTTATCTCAGACCTCGGCATCCTTCATATTCCTGAATCCATCACCTTCTTTCTTTCTCATCAAATCTGGCTAACATTCATTCAGTCAGCCAATCATTCATTCATCATCTAATACGCATTGAAAGCCCACTGTGCATGAGGCACTGTGGTAGCTACCTTAGTCAAGGCTCTCCTCATCTGTCATCTGGACCGTGGCCAGAGCGCTTCTACCCATTCCTCTGGCCTCCACTCCCAAACGTCCAGACCCCTCTCCATGAGGCAGCCACAATGCCCTTTCTAGAACTCTGATCTGACCACGTCACCCCACTGTTTACTGGTTTCCCACTGCTGTTGGGATAGCCTCCCCTACTCACCACCCAGCACTCCCCTCCCACCTGAACTGCCCAGCTGGAGTTTCACCTGAGGAAAGTGACAGGACAGGTCTAACTGTCGAATGGTATAGACAGTGGCTTGGGGCTTCAATCCACTCTCTGTCCTCTCTCACCTCACGCTGGTCACATCCAAGTCACTGGGCATTTCCTCAGGGACAGGCAGAGCCAGGGGCCAGAGCAGAAGAGTATTTCCACGGTTGCCCCCAGAACGTGAGCCATAGGAGTTGGGGGCAAGCAGGGCTTATGATCAAATCAGTTCAGAGTCTGCAGAGCTCTGGGACAAGACAGCCTGGCTGATCTTTCATGCTAAAATCCTAACCCACGAGAATTTCCATATTTTCGTCAAACACACTCTGAGGACAGAATCTGGAGATCCAGGATGAAGACATACAAGCTGGAGAAAACCCTCTGTAAAGCTGCACTGGAGACGAGGCTGTCGGTGCGCCGCCTGGGGCTTACCGGTAGCATCCGACGTAGAGGCGGATGTCCTTGTGGGTGTGCAGGTAGATGCTGGCCATCTTCTCCTTGGCTTCGATGTAGCAGGGCTGCTTGGGCGTGATGTTCCTGAGCATGTTCAGCGCCATGTCCACGTTCCCCTTGCTCAGGGCCAAGTCCACGTTGGCAATGGTGATGCGGATCTCCTCTGGCGTGCCACTGAACTCGTTGATGGCATCCTGCATGACCTTGGTGGCCTCATGCTAAGACAGGAGAACCCAATGGACCCTCCGTCTGCTGCCAGGGTGGGTGGCGGCAAATGGCAACACTTAAAACCTCTTTTAGGAAACTTAAAGCAATTCCCCTTCTCAATCCTGGCCTGGGGAAGAGAGGAAACACGAGGAGTCCTGTAGCAGGAGCAGTCCTGCTACATGGAAGCCAAGGACAAGATAGCCCACATCCACCTGTGGAGCAACTTCCATGGCAGAAAAGAGAGAGAGCCCTTTGGTGTCCAGGGCCACTGTTACTGGAAGGCCAGGGGAAGGTGCCCGGCTAACCTGGAGGGTACAGAAACCCTAACTATAAGAACCTGCTTGTTCCTTAGCACCTCATAGTCTTCCTGTGGGGGACCTATGAACACATCTTGTACATTTCTGCTTTTGTCAAGGATGCTTTAATTTTATGGTATTGGGTACATAAAGGTCTATTTGAATTATATTTTCATTATGTTTGTACCCATGATTATTTTAACAGTTATTCTCTTTGCCCATTTAGGGGCTTTCTGCCTTGAATTCAGCCTTCCTAGATACTTCTTCCTCAACTTCTGCTTTCTTTTTGTTTGCTTGGTATGTTTCTATCAACTTTTAACTTTTGTTCTGGTCCCTTTGGTTTTTGGAGTATAGGCAGTAGGGGTTCCGTTGTTTAAATCACCGTGAATGTCTTTTTCATTTAATCAGCACATTTATTTCATTTACAATTTTATTATCGCAGATATGTGCTCTTGGGCTTTTTGTCAATTTATTTTGTTTTCATTTTTATATGCTGCTAGTGGTTTGCTTTATTTCCGTCTTTGACATTGCTCCTTTTCTTCTTTTGAATAACGTAGTGGCGATATTCCCTTTTTCATTCTATTAATAATCATCTTTCTATCAAGAAATATTTTCTGTGTAAACTTTTATTTTGTACTCTCTTCTACAGAGTTAGAAAAAGATAGCATGTTTATAGTAACCCCACCTTCACTCCCTGGATTTTTTTCATGGGATATTATTGTTATTTTGGCTTTAATAACTTTTATTTCAAGAACTTAGCAATTATATTGGCTAAGAGTCAAAGTTACTGTAGTTATTTCAATGCAATTATGTTTAGATTTATTTAGATTAGTTCAATGTTTAACTGGACTCAATTCTGTCCTCCATACCTCAAATTTTTTCCCACATATAAAACATTTTATTTCATGCTTTGGTTGTCTGGATGATATCTACAAGTAGATTTTTCTGCAAAGTTTAATTAACACCATAATTCTTGAGTTATTCTATTTTTTGGAGTGTCCTTTATTGTATTCATACATGAAACAACTGGGGTATATCCTTCTCCCCTCGACACTTTATAAATATTGTTCTATTGTCTTCCTAAATTGAGTATTGAGTAAAAGTCCGAGGCCAATTTGATTTTTTTCTCCTAGTGGCTAAGCTGCTCTCTACCCAGATGTTTATAGAAACCTTCACTTACATTGCTCATTGCTTATCCTTGACTCCCATTCACTTCATGAGGATATTACCGTTAGACTCGTTCTTGGTCTTAATATTTTACTGCTGTTTCTGCCCCACACAGTGCCCTTCCGAGCTGTGACCACGTCTTTCCTAGAGGAACTGTCCCCCTACGTGTCTTCAGTGCCTTCTCTGTTCCCTTGGTTCCCTCTTCTTCGGGAAATCGATTATGCTGGTGTTGAAGATCTGCTGTTGGTCTTTCTTTTCCATCGTCCTCTCAAATCGCTTCAGTCACTTTCCTGGTTTTCTCAACCTTTTCTTGCAGTCACGGAGCTTCAGCAAGGGCTAGCCTTTCTCCTCTTTCTCATGGGATTATAATTTTATAATGGTATCATTGTTTTCTGTGGTTACTTTCCTTAACTCTGTCAGCTGACTTTTCATCTTTCCCTAATTTACTAGGACCCCTTTGTTGACCTCTTGTGTTCTACTTTGAGCTCATTTTACAAGGCTCGATGTTCTTTTTCTTTTCACTGAGTGTGGAAACGTTTTTTGAAAAAATTTTTCTTTGTATTTTTCATGTGTCATGAAAATTC
>NW_011888782.1:21494347-21514017 GCF_000151845.1 Pteropus vampyrus | reverse complement strand
TCCATCCATCCTTCCATCCTTCTTTTCTTCCTTCCATGACCTCTAGAGTTCCATGTGAGACTCCTGATCATCGCTCGGCCTCTCATGCAAACAGCTGCAACTAACTCTGCCCTTTTCTCACGAACTAGGCTGGGAAAAGAGAGTACCCTAGCACAGCTGCCCTGGGGGCAGATCTCGCCTTGGCTTTTTCCATTGGCATAGCCCTAGGGTCAGGATGGAACCCCCTGGCTCACAGTGAAGGCCACAGCTGACAGATCTGTTATCTGAGCGGAGCAAGGTACAAAACTGTTATCAGGTTATTTCCCTCCTTACTTTCCTCTGGCTCACCTCTCCTACTAGGGATTCTGGGACAGAGAAAACCACGGGCATTTCAGAAGGGAGCTCTTGTTCAGTAGCCCTGCCCTTCTATGGGCTGGAAGTGGGTTCTTCCAGGAATGTCCCCGCTTTTCCTGTGGCTTGACCACATCCCCGGTTCAGAAAGTTTCAAGCAAATGCCAGAACCTCAGGCCCCCCATTCACTACACCTTGCTTTTTCTCTCCCACCTAGGGTAACTTCAGAAAAGACAGGGGCTTCGTGGCCTGTTCTCCTTCATCCCCAGCTCCCGTCACAGCGCTTGGCATACAGTAGGTCCTCAGTCAATAGCTGAATAAATGGCTGATTGAGTCAATTATGTATAGAGAGGCAGTTGTTTCCTAATGTTGTTACAGATGAAGATTCTTTCTCTGCTTAAAATTCTTTTGTTCCTTTTAGCAGATTTAAAGGAGAGAAGTAGTGTAAACAGGCTTCCACATTCCCATCTTTGCCCAGAAGGAGATTTTAACTTTAAGGAGAAAAGGTCTCATGGGCTGGTTCCTTGTCTATTGCAGGGTCATCATTGGAGGAGGCAGGATGCCCAGTACTGGTAGATCATGGAGATGAGCCTGGACCTCTGCTGACAAACCCCTTCCTGGTGAGCAGGTGAGGCCGGTGAGGCCAAGGGAGCATGTGGAGCCCAGTTCTCACTACCACCAGGCCTCGCCCTTGCTTCTGTGTCCCTCATTACTCCCAAGCACCAGCAAAAAATGCCCAGGTGCTTCCTGCCTTTGCCCAGCGAGGCTTTCCAAGGCTCCAGGGCTGCCTCATACAGTTAAGCAGGTTGCACACTGCAAAACTCCAAGGGGACATAGTTCATAAGGATGACGGTATAACCGGCATCCACTGGAAGTGGTGCACTGCTCAATCCGCACAACCACCTGTGGTGGCCCTGACGGGCCTGTGCTCTGCCTCCCTGAGATCCTCATGGGGACAGCGATGTAGGCAGGGGACAGATCATGCACGTCCCACTCGGGTTTGGACTTTATCTTGAGGGCAGTGGGAGCCACTAAAGGCTCTTAGACAGAAGAGAGATATGTTCCCAGATGAATAAAAGGTCAAGTCATAGCATAAGTAAACATCAGACAGAATCAAAAGGCTGCTTCCCAAGCCCTACCCTGGACCTCCAACATGACCCAGTCCCAAGGGAAGGGAGCATGGCCTTTCTTACCAGCTCCCCATTCATCCGGAGGGCATCTACCAGTTCCAGTAAGATGGACACCCGTTCGCTGGGTCGCACAGAGGGCCCGCGGGTCTTCTTGCCTTCTTCCATCTTTACAGCTGGTAATTTTGTGATCATTTTCAGGGTCTTTATGGCTTCTGGATAGTCCCCAGACTTGTTGAGGGCCCTGGCCTTGATGAAGTGGTAGAGGGGGTGGTCTCGGACCTAGACGGGCATAACAGAGTGTGGGGCTCCAGGTCACCACCGCTGCTGCTGCTGCTCCCAGTGCCCAGAGTGGACAAAGCCCCAGGAGCCCACTGAGCCTGCCCCTGCCTTCGGGCCAGCAGAAGGGTCTGAGGGATGCAGGAAGCTCTCAGGGCTTCTCTCTTGAGGCAAGTCGGGGCTACAGCTAGGTGGGCTTTGGGATACTGAGTGGGTGACAGGACCCAGGAGACCCCCACCTGGAAGTTGTGACTGACGCCCAGCTCTAAGCAGTGGGAGCACATGGAAAAGTTGCCCTGAGCCAGGTAGATCTGGGACATGAGGAGGTGGGCGTCCACGGAGGTGGGGTCCAGCTCCAGGCAACGCTGCAGGGTACTCTGGGCATTCTCTAACTCTCCTAGAAATAACAAACAAATCTCTACATCCAGGGATCCTCAGGGACTCCAGGGACCCAAGGTGTAAAGGCAGAATGAATTTTTCATGTTCCATTACCCAGAAATAAATACCCAAGTTGGGCATTTTACCCAGTTCTGTTCTGTTTCGCTGGGAGGCCTCCCCCTAAAATGAGAACTACACAGTTTTTGCTTTGACTGAGACAAAAGCTAGGAAACTCAAACGTCAGTTTAACACTCGCTTCTCCATGTGACCCTCAAGGAGATGGCTAAGTCACTTCACTGCTCCATCTGGAAGCTCCGGGGAACATTTAAGTCTCAATTCCCACACCTAAGAGGAGAAGAAAAGCTAATAATAACAGCAACTATAATTGCCACAACTTATGGTGCACCTGCTCAAAGCCCAACACGTGTGAAGCAGTTTGGCAAGGCTGGTTTACTCTTTGCCCAGTCCCGCGAGGTTGGTATTATTATCCTTGTCTTTTAGATATAGGACTGGGACTCCACTGAAGTAAGTCATGGACTTTAGAAGGGACAAAGTCGGCATTTAAATCCAGGGCCCTCCAGCTCCTGAGGCTGAGCTCAAAATACCTGGCACTGTGGGGCTGAGAGGCCACCCTGTAGCCAGGCTGGCCCTTAGCAGGTGGCAGTGGCAGCCAGGGGTAGGGTGCAATGAGCTGGCGGGGGGAAGGCTGTCCTCCCTCTGCATCTAGGTCCCTCAACAGCTCCTGCTCCGAGAAAAACAAAAATTGAAAACACAAGCTCAGGGTCACCAGAGGTCGGGAAGTAAAACAGGCCAGGGGGCAGTCAGGTCCCTCAACAGCCAGATCCCCCCACATAACGACCTGGCAGGTAGAAAGCACCTGTTCCTGGGTCCCTAACTCCCTGTTCCTACTCTGTGTGCAGCAGAAATGTGAAGATGTCACCATGGCAACCCCAGCAGCTAGAGACCTTGCTTTGGCCCTAAACCTCTGGGGGGTACTCCTGCCTTCACCTTGTACCAAGGAGACCCTGAAGCTGTGGAAACACCTGGTGCTCAGATAAGTACTGGGAGGACCGAGGATGAAGACGGGGGAGACTTCAGCAGAGTGCAACCCATACAACGCAGCACTGGAGGACAGACACATGCCTTGGCATTCTGCAGCCTTTGGAAGCCCCCAGGGCACCAGAGATCAGCTTGGCTTTTAAGCAGACCGGGTGAAAGCCACGAAGAGAGGACGAGAGGGCACTCATGAGGGTTCTCTCCCTCTTCCCCTCTCTCTCCAGGATCTGGCCTTGAGATGGGAGAAGGATGCCATTCTGGCCACCCAGAAGCTCTGAAAGTCTGATGGCACTGTGTCTCACCTCACCACGAGGCCTGCCTGACCACACTCCCACACCCCCACACCCTGCTTAAGTTTTCTCCATAGCATTATTGTGTCCTAAAAAAACAATACAATATTCTTAGTGGTTACATCCTTCCTAGAACACAAACTCCACGAGGGAATTTCTGCCTATTCTGAATACTCCTGGATCCTACTGTCAGAGCAGCGCCTGCACGTAATGACATAATGGGGTGCAGTGGCTAGCACCTGCCACAGACCACGCAATCAGCAAAAGGCCTGGGTGGGAGAGACCCCTGCTGGCGAGGGAAGTTAGGAAGGTTTCTGGGGATTGGAAGGAACGGGCAGGTTGGGTGAGTGTGTGTGTGCGTGCGTGTGTGCGTGTGTGTGTGTGTGTGTGTGTGTGTATGTGTGTGTATGTGTGTGTAAAGTAATCCAGTCAGGAAGCCCATGGACACTAACCCAGGGGCAGAAGTCCCACCAGGTGTCTGAATAGATAAACATATGTGGGAGGACGGAAGGCCCCACCTGGCCACCAGGACCCACAGGCTCACCTGAGAGATACTTGACCTGAGCCATGACGTACAGGGGGTCGATCAGAGCTGGTGCTGCTTTCACCACAGGATTCAAGATCACAGCAACTTGTTTAAGAAGCGGAGACACGATCTGGCCTGGCAACCTGGGCTATAGGGACATGGGTTCTGCTCTAAGAGAGACTCCTGGAGTTCTCGGAAAACATTCTCTCAGTGAAGGAATTTACTTTACTCTACACGTATTTATTATCCACTCTGTACTATCTAGTGCTAGAGCATAAGCTCCAGACAATGGAGACTTGGTTTTGTTCACGTTTCTGTCCCCTGTACCTAGCATGGTATCTGGCAGATGGTAGCACACTCAATAAATATTTGTGGAGTGACTCATTACAAGGCATGAGGGTACATTAGGCGTGTAAGATATGATCCTTGCCCATAAGGAATCTCGACTGGCTGGGAAAGCAGGACCGACAAGTAAAGACTAACATATTTCTTAGAAGACTTCTCTAGGATAAAGGCAGGGACATGGGCCAGTGCCTGGCCCCTCACGTGAGGTCCCTAGACCAGCAGCAGTGGCATTTCCTGGAGGTTTGTTTGAGATGCAGGGCTTCAAAGAAGTCAGTATCTGCACTGGAACAATGCCCAGGTGATCTGAATGCTGCACGTGCAAGTTTGAAAAGCACTGGGTTCCCCAACTACCGGGGGCTCAGAGCAGACTGGTGATCAGCCAGGTGAGATACCTGCCTCTGTCGGAACCTGTACTCCAGCCCTCTCCCCCGCCCCCACCCCCCCCTCCGAAGATGTGCCTTGTACCCTGCTCTAACCTGCCTGGGGCAGAAGAACAAGTACTCCCTGGCGATGCAGACCAAGAAGAGAGGGTCCAGTTTTTCAAAGTACTCAGAGCCCAGGGGGAGGCCCTGCATGCCAGAGAAGTGCAGCTCCACAGCCTCCTTCAGCAGCGCTGTGGCCTCCTGCTCCCCCTTGTGCTTCCTGGACGCCAAAAGGGCTTGGAGGAAAATCAGCACCTGTGGAGGGAGGCGCAAGTCTGGAATCAATGCCAGCTGGGCTCAGTCGGTAGATGAGGGCAAAGCAGAAGTCCAGGCCATCTTGGCTGCTCTCTGCTGAAGACTGGGGGTGGGAGGAGGGTGGGGGACACACTTCTGGAGCAACCTGCGCCCCCAGAGAGCTCTGACCTCAGATTTCCCCAGGGACTGCTGCACCTCCTTCAGGAATTCCAGCTGGTGCTCAGCTTCCTCCAGGCGGCCCTCTAAGATCTGGCACCAGATGATCCCTGGAAATGGGACAGAACAAGGATGAGCAGCCAGCTCCGAGGCAGAGAGAGATAGCAGGCCAGCAGGCCAGCAGGCCAATGAACACGAGTGGGACAGTGGAAGGAAGGGTCTCAGGCAAGGATCTTTTCCAACATCTTCATAAACTTAGGAGTGATACATGCTCATGGTAAAGAATTCAAATCCTAAGGCAATACAGAAAAAATATCCATAGTTCATGGTCTGGCTTTAACCATATTTCTCTCCAGAGATAACCACCATTAATAATTTGGGGTATATTCCTCCAAACATCTTTCTAAGCATTGATATGTTATTAATTTGTACACATGTTTTTGTCTGTTCCAATTCCTGAAGTAGAATCGATGGGTCAAAGGGCATGCATATCTAAAATATTGAGACAAGGCCAACTTGTCCTCCAAAGAAATTTTAATTAATATTACTGCCAAGAATTTGAAAGTGTCCTTCCTGAAAACCCCACAGATATGCTTTACTCTTTGCCAGTCTAAACAGTGAATAGTAACTTATTTTAATTCACATTCTTTTGATTATTAGGGAAGATGAACATCTTTTCATATATTAATGGCCTTTTCTTTTTCTACTGTGAATTTCTTGTTCATAGCTTTTGCCAGTTTTTTTTTTCGGGGTGATTTTTTTCCTTCATATATTATGATTATTAACCCTCTGTAGTGAACATTTTCTATTAGTTTGCCACTTACCTTTTAACTATTTTTACAGTGTCTTTTGTCATTCATTAGTTTAAAAATTTTACATAGTTAAATCAGTAAAAATATTTTCCTTTACAGCTTCTGAGTTTGCTGTCATACTTTGAACCACCTCCCTCCCCAGGGAACCCAAGTCCAATTTAATTTTTATGTTTAAACACTTAATTCATCTGGAATTTATTTTTGAGTATGGCGTGAGATGGGGGATTTACTTTTAGTTTTTCCTTGTTGGATGAGGACAGGTATCCAACCATGAGACCTTGAAATGCTATTGGTTTGAAATATTATCTTTATCATAAGACCTGTTTCTATATCATTTTATCTATTTGTTTATTCCGGCGTTGGTCTCAAGCTGACTTAACTACTATTGCTTTGTGATATATTTTGTATCTGGGAGGATAAATCCCTTCTGTTCCCACTGTTCTTTTACGGCTATTTCTTGGTCATCCTGGTGTATTTATTACTGACGGCCTTCCTAATCGCCATCTTGGTTTTCCATTATATCCGGCCCACTCTTTGGCTCATCTATGTAATTTTTTACTTTGCAATCATATTTTTAATTTTCAACAACTCTTTCTTGTTCTCTGTAATTTTTTTCATAGTAGCACGTTCTTTACTCATTGACATAACAGGCTCCGAAGCCAGCCAGCTCTAGAACTGTTTTGTTGGGGAAAGTCTCTTCTGTATCCAGACTTAACTTTGCTCCTCAGAGGGCCATGGCTTTGCACGTTCTGCTCGGCCCCTCTTTCAAACTACTAGCAGATTTACAAATGGACTAGACTAATGAGTACTAGCGACTGGGCAGATTTCCCAAATTGTTAAGGTTACTGACTTTCTCAGACAGGCCAGATAAGATGGTGGTGACTCCGGGACGCGCGCGGGTGGGCTCAGCCTGGGTTGGTGTGTGGGACGCAGTCTGTCCAGTGCACTTCCCTTCTGGCTGACTGGCTGGGGCTCTTCCTTAAATGAGGAAGTGGCGAAGGGCTCAGCTGGTGGAGGAACGTTTTAGGGGATTTTGCCTATATGCTGAGCAGCCAAGTCTTTTTGTCCTTCATGTCCCTGTGATGCTGGGAGGTCATCGCTGTGCTGTGCTCCCTCCAGAGCCTCCTTGAGCCCATTTCTGATTGTCAACAATCCTCCCGTTATCTCGCTGACTACCCCATGGCATGTTTTTACTCTCAGCCTCTGGTGACCCCAAGCTTGTGTTTTTAATTTTTGTTTTTCTTGGAGCTCTCTGGAGAAAGCTGGTCTACTCGGTATCTACCTAACTTGTCTCTGTCCATGCTGGCTCGTGGGTTTCCAGGCCGGCCTGGAGTTTTCATGCATTTGATGTTATCTGCTTTACATCTTCTAGGAATGTGAAGTTCTCAAAGTTTCTGGTCCACAGGGGCACCTGTCCCTCTTTCTAGGGCTGCATTATCTTTTTGAAGCACCTTCCATTATTTTCGTGGGATCTGGGGATGGAGGGAGAGGCATGGACTGAGGAGTCAGACTAATACACTGCATCAGAAACTAGGACGGGCCATTCTGACAATTCCGCTGCTCTGATGAGGAACTGGAGCGCAGAGAGACGTGACTTGCCCCCGCAAGGACACGGGGTCTCAGAGCCAGGGCAGGAAGCAGGCCCTGGACCATGTGGCCACCTCAACCCAACCTGAACATTCCTGGTTCGAAATTCACCAGAGACCATGGACTGGAGGCCTTTTCAAAATGTGTAAAATGAAAACTGGGCTCTGGAAAATTCATCTGACATTTATATAAAGGGGAACAGGAGTATCAGAACAGACAGGGAAGTAAAACTCTCAAACATACTGGCTTCGGTGGCCTTTTAGCTCAGGGGCTGCAGAGGGAGGGTCTGCGGAGGTGAGGCTAGAGGCTTTAGGGGTGGGGTATGCTGGGGCTAGGACTGTCTCCAACACTGACCTGTGGGGCCTGAGAAGCAGCAGGGCTGACCAAGCATAAGGGATAGGCTGTCAGTCTTGCAGGGGGTCAGGGTATAGAAGCAGAGATCTGATGTAGATCAGTGTGGCTTTGAACACACTTTTGAGAATTCCTGTGTCTCTTACATCTATGCTTTTAGATTCATGGAAAGGCACCCTGTCATATAATGTATCCCCAAACTCACACACCCTCTGGGGAGAATGCATTCCCATACCTCTCTTTTGGACTCATGGAGGCTACCCTACTTGGCTCCCTCCACCCATCCTCCCACACCCTGCCCTGCCCAGCCTGCACAGACCTGTCAAGGCAGCCACATTGCTCTCATCCAGTTTCATGGCCTCCGAGTACCACAGAGATGCCTCCTTCACTTGGTCCTGCAGGATGAAGAGATGGCCCAGCTCTGTGGCCATGTGGGCGTAGAAAGGTGTGGCTATGAAGGTACGCTCGATGAAGCTACACACTAGCCTCAGAATCACCTGGTGCTTTCCGCACTACAAGGAATCAACACACGGGTTGGGGAGATCAGTCAGCCCAGCCTGTCTGAACAAGGCCACGTCAGAATTGGGGGTCACTTTGACAGGAGAGCACAAGAGGTACCCTACGTCCAGGAAGCTGGCTCTGTGTAGCTCGCTATCCAGCTCCCAAAGAACCTGTGGAAACTGTCTCCAGGCACAGGGCCTTCCAAGGGCCCCGTACCCTGTCTGGCCATAGTAATCGGTCCAATGAATCACCAAGAAGTTTTTCAAAAATTGAAGCTCGCTGAGAGAAGCTCTTTAGGTCCCATTGATGAGAAGTGGCCTTAAAGGCCGTGAGCAGCCACGTCCCCTGCCATGTCTGGAGAATGAGGCAGAGAGAATCAGACACAGACACGGAGGGAGAGAAGGTATCCCAGGGGTATTCGATCCCATAGTTCTGGTCTCTGAGGCCCCAGAGCGGCCCCTGTTCTTATGGCAAGTCCTTGCTTTGGTGCTGAAGGGTCTGACAGAGACAGACTGTTTGGCAGCCTAGTCTGTTTGCACCTTGCCCAATATCAGAGAGGCCTAGGCAAGCCAGCTTTCCAAGGTCACGTCCACAGAAAGACTATGGAAGCTGGGCACCCAAGGCCAGAGTGGGGTGACTATTGCACAACAGCAGTAATACCGCCCTCTTTCCCCAAATAAGACTCCTCCTACTCTGCAGGCACTGCCAGACCTCGGCTCCCTGATCTCAACACCTCTGAGGGGCACCTGGGCCAAGAATACAAAGTACACATGATACTGTGCTGGCCAAAGGCAGGCAGAGGCCACAGGGTGTGGGCCACCAGCCCAAGAGGCCAAGTTTGAGCCAGAGAGGGGAGGGGCAGTGTACTTGAGGAGCTTCTAGGGGGCCGTAGGGCTCCCCTGTGGAACACAGTGAGAGGTACTAGTGCAGAAACCAGGAAAGAGCCTTCTTACCAGTCTGCTAACCACAAGAATTTTATTTAGATGGAGGCTTGGATTTTGGGGCTCTCTTGTCTCCAGCGCCTTAATCAGATTTCTAACGTGCTCAGCAGCCTGCGGGGACAAAACAAAAAATGCCAAAGGCAATATGTCAAACGGGAGTTGAGCAGAGGTTCTCAACCCTGGCTGTATATCATAAAAATACCCAAGTCTGGGAGCCAGCCCCAGAAACTTGGGTTTAACTGGACTTGGGTGGGCCCAGGCATCACAGCCCCGCAGATGAAGCTTCCAGGAACATTGTTCGCCCAAGAGCTGACACTGCCTGCCCCTTTGATCATGAATTCGTGAAGAGAAGCTGCCCTTTCAGACCCACCCAGGCAGAGCCAGGAGCCAGCTGTCACTATGCCCGCCCTGTGGCCCACCAGGCCAGCAGCTGACCCCCTGAGCTGGCCCAGGAGCAGATGGTCAGGACGGGTCTCTGACCCCAAGCCTCTGCTCAGTTGTGACATGAGTCGCCACATTGGTGCCTGTCTGTCATTCTGGTGAATCTTCCCAAGAGCCCTGCAAGTCAGTGTAACTATCTGTATTTTCCAGTTCAGCAGCTGCAGGGGCAGAAAGGTTAGGTAATTTGCTCAAGGTTACCCGGCCAACTAGGTGACTGACTGACTCCAAAGTCTGTTTCAACTGACTCCTCTGCCCACTCTCTCCCCAGGAGTCGGGAGTTCTTAGTTCCCAGCTGCAAAGAAGTGCCAGGAGAGAAACCCCTATGGGGCGGGCCCACTCTACTTAGAGAGTGTGAGAAAGATTAGAACTGGGCAGCTTGGGCTGGGGCAAGGGTTTGAAGTGGGGGCACAGGAGGGGCATTACATGCTAACCCTGCCCGTGAAACTAACCCCTAGGCCCGGCCCTAGGAAAGCCTGCTTGGGGCTCTGGGGTCACAGGGAGCTGAGGACAGGCCTACCCTCACGCTGGGGCCATTTTCGAGGGTTTCTCCCAAATACAGACTATCTCCTCCACCTCACCCCACCCCACAAAATCCATAATCCCAGAAGGAACCAGAAGCTTCCTCTTCCTGCCATGACCTCTTAGAGACTCTTGACTCGCCACACTTTCCACAGAGTCAGTGTATTTATTCAGAAGGCAAGGTTTGGGCTGAAAACACAAACTCTTTTTGAGAGTAAGAACCTGTCTGTGCCTTGAGGTATTCATTCAGAATTCTAGGTATTTCTGACTGCATTTGAGGGCCATTTTGAGTTTCTTTGGAAAACTATAGGCTTAGGTGAAAGTTCAGGGCCAGGGTGTGCCTGGTCAATGTCTGAGCAATTCCAATCATTCCCTAAAAAAACGGCATTTCCTAAAATCTGAAACACAACGATGATGCTTATTGGTCAACACAGATCAAGTTATAAAGTGCACCAGGCACTGTTCCAAGTTCTCTGTCACCTTGTTTAGTCCTTACGACAACCTTACAATGTGGGTGGAATTAGCTCCATTTTATAAATGAGGATCCTGGGGCTTATCCAGGTGGAGACACCTGCCTAGGCGCACACAGGGAACACTTGGCAGAACCAGAGTCAACCTCACTGCCTGCCTTTAGAACTGTATTGCACAAAGACCAAACCGGAGCAGACCTCTTTGGCAAGGAGTATGGAGGAAGGGGGACAAAAGGAGCTAAGATCCAGGGAGCACCCTCCAAAGCCTTGGGGATGAAGGTGTTTTGAGGGGTTCCTCCTTGGCTATGTTTGTTTCAAGGCGTAACTTCTAAGTCTCAAAAGAACTTACTGTGGTCACGTTTCCTTCTCTTGCAAGCTCATGCACAGCTAGAATCTGACAGGCATCAATATTGCTTTCATCTTTTTCTAGGATTCTGAAATAGGAAGAAGAGCCACATGAATGAAGAGTATTTATAGGCAAGGCTAGGATGGTGTGGCGGCAACTTCTGATTGTCTTCTCATATCTATCCCCCGCCCACCCACCCTCCACCCTTTTTTTTTTAATAAAAGGACTCCCAACCTGGTGGGGCACATGGCTATCCAGAATAAAGACTGCATTTCCCAGCTTCACTTTGTAGCTTAGGTGTGGCCACGTGATTAAGTTTTGGCCAATAGGATGCATGTGAAAGCGCCCAGTGTGATACACAGCGGTGCCTTCCATTTTTCCTTTCCTCCTTCCTGCTGTCTGGAGTGTGGCCCACATGAGCAGCATCCTAGGAATGGCATCCTAGAAATCAGCAGGGAGATAGAACAGGCCTGGGACCTTACAGAGTTGAGGATGGCCACTTAAACGTTTTCCTTAGAGAGGAATAACCTTTTATTTTTATTTAAGTCACATATTTTGGGTGTCTTTGTGACAGAAGCCTATTCATATCCCAACCAACACAGACATGACCATGGTACCAGGGTTGGGGGTGGGCAGAGAGGTGCTTGCAGCTGCTATGATTGAAAGGCACTTTGGTTTCTACTACGTGTCATTGTAAACATGCAGTTTCTGATCATACTATGGAGTTTTTCAATATGCTATTTCTTTATAGGAAACTCCGTATTTTTCCCTCTACAGGGAAGGAAGAGGTTTGTTTTCTTTTCTTCAGAACTGTGCTATATGTTACCACACGATTTAGTAGCAGTTCATAGTGATAACTTAATAGTCCATTAACTTTTTTCAGGGAGAAAATAAGTATTGTATATATCAGAATGATTTGATTTAAGTTTGTTAAGGCATTAGAACTTAAGGAGATAAGCTTGTTATCTAGAAAATTCATTCTTAAAAACTTCCATCAAACATCCCTCCCCCTGAAGCTGTCTTTCTTTCTATTCACAGTAAAAATACTTCAGGATCACTCCATACTTGATGTCCTCCTTCCACAAGTCCCAATGACTCCTGAACTCTCCACTGTCTTGCCAACATGCCCGGCCTCAGACTAAAAGTTTTCTCTCAGTCACCCATGACCTCTTTTCCCCTAAAGTTATTTTTTAAAAGTTGGTATTAAAGTGTATCATACCCGTAGTTTAAAAAAATGAAGTAATGCAGTAGTTCCTAGTCCTGTTCTCCATTTACCCTCCCCTCCCCCCGACTCCTGCTGCTTTTGAGTTCCTTTGGTAGTTCTCCATCTCTCCTTTAAATAATATGCTTAGACCTCCTGGTATGCCTACTTCTTGATTTGTCCATTATAGGCTGGAGCTGCTGGCTTTCTGCCACGACAGGTAGGTGGTGGTTCATATCCGTCCTCCCTCCCCGCCGCATCTTGATAACGACCCTATCAGTCCCATAACTCCTCCAGGGGCAATTATTATGTTTATGTCTTGTTCCATCAAATATACAGTATCTCTCGTCTCCCCACCTTGTAAGATGGGGATACGAGCAGCACTGTGGACCCTCGCCCCTCACCTGTGTCCTGTTTCTACTGTCTGCTCCCAGTCCTGCCGAGCCAAGAACAGCTTCATCTTCAGGACCAAGGCCGGAAGGAAGCTCCCCGAGGCAACGGTGATCTGGTTCACCACCTCCAGGGCCCCCGAGTAGTTCTGCTGTGTCATGTAGTATGTTGCCTGTCCAGAGCCAAAGAGAAGAGCCTCTGCCAGTGCCCATGAAGAGAGCTGGGGGGGTCAGTGTCTCTACCAGGACAGGAGCAGAGCCCGACCCATGGGCACTCAGAGTGACCAGCCCAGGTCCACAGCAGTCTTGGGTTCTGGGACCAGCAAGGCAGGGGCTCTGGGGAGACAGCTGAGGCCAGAGCAGGCCAGGGCTAAGGCAAGGCCATGTGAGCACCCCACCCCCAAGTTGGAGAGCTGGGGTCGCTGGGCGCTTTCCACAGTTCCGCAAATGGCCCATTCATTTCCCATTTATTTTCCTGAAGTTCATCACTGAACGCTGCTCAGTGGGGCCCAGGGCAGTCACTTGGTGTCATTTAGGGATTGCAGACAACCCCCTCTATACCAAGGCTGCAGTGCTCTGTCTCTGTCAAGTACCACCAGGCTGGAGTGGTGGCCTCTGCAGGCCAGTGCCAGCCACCAGGTTCTCCTGAGTGAGTCATGACACAGGTGCCTGAGGGGCAGAGAGCAATGCTCCTAAAAGATTTGAAACTGGACTCTGAAAAATCTAAAAGGATGGCTTATGCTAGACCTACAGTAACTACTCCATGAAGAGATTGATTAAAAACAAGGGATTATTCTAAATAAAGATTTATTCATAAATGTGTTCAGTGCAGGACTCTTTCTAAGTGTACAACTGGAAACAATCTCAATAACCAAATGACAGGAGATTAGGCTGGCAAATCACTTAGGTCTATACAATAAGGGGTTGGCTGTCTGTAGACATTCAAAATGACATCTGCTGATGACAAAATCTTGCTTGAAGAAAAAGAGACCAGATGATGGATTGCCCTATGATAGATTGCCCTTACAACTGTATTAAATAACAGCTCTATCTCCCACCCTAAGGTGGGTCCGTATGATCCCCTTCAAGATCAGGAGAGTTGGTGGCTGGTGGCTCTCAGGGGAGCCTCCCTCTTGGGATTGCCCACGGCCGAAGGAAGCTGTCTGGTGCCAGGTCACACCCCTCTGTAAGGGGCAGCCCACACCCAGCATCTTGTCAGCAAGGGGGACAGAGAAGGGCCATCCCAGCTCCACCACAATGCCAAGTAGAGTTGCCAAGGCCTTTGCTGTGTGTGACAGCTGTGCCTGTGCCATCTGGCTGCTCCCTCTGCACAGTCCTGCTTCTTTCGATTTCCCCGCGGGTGTTGGTCCCACGGCTCTCCCTGACAGAGCTCCTGCACAAGAAACTTCATGGCTTCTGCTTCCTGGGACACCAGCCTGAGGTACACCCTGAACCCATGCACAGAAAAAAAGACTGGAAGCACTGCCCTAAAATGTTAACATGAGATATTATGGAGTGATAGGGCTCAGGATGTTATTTTAATTCGCCTTTTGACCTTTTTTAGACTTCTGGGTTTTTTTTGTTTTTTTTTTTTTGTTTTTTTTTAATGAGCACATATTCATTTTATAAGGAAGATACAAACAGAAGAGAATAAAAGGATAGTTTTTGTCTTAGATTGATTTGATGAGGGTCACACAAGAAAAAAGGAACTTAATTTAAATTAAGATCAGAAAATACGAAACATAAAACATAGCTCCCTTCTCTTATGGTCAACTAAATGAATTTAACAGGTGAGAAGAGGACGTGTGAAAGAAAGCTGTAGAGGAAAAGGTCAGTAAGGGAAACCAAAAGGCAAACGGAAAGCTGAGAGAGCTAAGGACGGACAGACCCTGAGCGGGAAACCCTGAAGGCCCCATGGGGAATGAGACGAACCGTGGCCTGAGCGGGAAGGAGGGGAGCACCGCAGTGGGCCCTGGGCTGCTGTGACCCTGACCCTCTCTGGGCCTCTGCTCCTCATCTACCAGGTGATGGGCCTGGACACTGAGGGTCTGGCCTGAGGTCACCTGGTGGGTTTCTGGCTCCAAAGGCCCAGGCAGGGACACTCCCACCCCTGCCCTCCCCTCTCTGCTGCCCACCTTTCCCATCAGCCCCAGCACATCTTTGGTGTCCTGAATTCCTTGTTCCAGGTACTTGATGGATTTCTTCACAGTGTGGGGCTTGTCTGAGGTGAGGTCCACCCAGCCTCTCAGGACATAGCCCTGGGATAGGAACAGATGAGAGATGAAGTCCATGGTCCTGCATAGCCTCAAGCCAGACTGCCTCTCCTGCCTCCTGTCACCCTTTGTCACTCCACACCCTCAGGCCCTGCCAGGTAAACTGCTTGCAGGCCCCGGGGCAGCCCTGCTCTCTCTCACTGCCAGGCCTTCGCATGATTGTTCCTTTGCCTGGAACGCCTTCCCAGCACACCACCCCTCAGACCAAATCCTTTCCCCTGATTAACTACTGCTAGTCTTTAAAACTCAGCCTAGGAGGCTGTCCTTGACCTTGCAGGCTGGGGTTGGGCCCTTCCCGTGACCCCCACAGTTCTACCCTTTACCGAGGTGCCTTGTCATTGCCTGTTTACTGGGCTCAGGAGGCCAACACGGGGCACCAGAGCAGGGCCACTGCTGTTTTCCTCACTCCTTAGACCAGCAGGGCCTGGCCTGCACGGGAAGCCGGAACGCCCTCTGGGTGAGCAGCAGCCATTCCGAGCTCAGAGCCCCCGGGCCTTGCCGGCTCTCCTCAGCCTTCACCCAGCCTTCACCAGCCTCTCCTGGCAGATGGGGTGGGCCAGGCCGGGGAGGGGAGATCCAAGGGGCCCTAGGAAGACCCTGCCCTGATGCTTCTCTTATGGCCTGGACCAGTGTTTCTCAACTATTTTCCATTAATGCTCCCCTAGGGAGCTTTTTTAGGCAGTTCTTCCCTAATCACTCTCTCCCGCTTCAAGAAATGTTACCATCACAGATACACTATCTATGTGTTATATGTATATCTGTGTTTTATACATAAACAGGGAGATTTTTTTTAACCCTCCTCTTAGAACCAATTTTTACTCCCCCTTGGGGAAAGGGTGATCTCACCCCTGCTGAGAATGCATGGCCTGGACTGAGGTTTCAAATTCTGCCATTAGGGCAGATTACTGCACGTGAGATCCGTGATATGTGAGATCTACTGTGTGAGCCACCTCTGCTATCTAGCAGATCACTGCCATGAGGAACTGCAGGCCCAGCAAAGCCAGTTCATCTAGTTTTTCAAAAGAACCAGGAAATCTGGACTTTTAGGTAAAAATCTTGTGATTTCTAAATGTCAGCAACAAAATCAAGATTTTAGGACTATGGATGCAGGCCACAGAACAGCTCTCTGCAGCTTGGACTCTGGACAAATGCCAGCGTGTACCGGGCTAAGCCTGAGACAACATGGTAGGGGCACCCGTGAGACCCAGGGTCTTGTCAGTGTCTGGCTGAGCCCTCCCCAAGGGCCCTCTGTGAGGGTAATGGCCACGTCCTCCCATGACGTGCTGAGACATTGCTCTCTTTGGCTCTTGCCCCCAAATGCGCAAAGCGAGTACCTCTCTGGAGCTGCTGGAGACTTTCAGCATGCGGTCGATGTACTCCTTGGCCTTGTCGTGGCGGCCTAGAAGCCAGAGGAAGAGGCCGGCATAGTACAGGGCAGTTCCGCTGGCCACTTTGCGAACCTCCTTCAGGCTGCTCTCCAGCTCCTGAATAGCTTCTTGGTCTGTGAATCCCAGAAAGAAAGCAGAGGATTAGTGAAGGTGAGAAGGTCTGCCTGGCCCTATAGGGGCCATTGAGGGCTGCCTCTGAGGCTCCTCAACACGTGGAGCTGACCACACACCAGCCTGGGGCCTGGAAATCAACAACACTGTCCCCTGCAATGCCACGGGCTCTGCCCAGGCCGGAACTTGGGCTTGCTGTCTGAGATTTATCTTTTCTCCTCTGTGCCTAGCAGTTTGCTGAGTAGACAAACCAAATCTGAATCCCCTACCTCAGGCCCACAATCCATTCTGGGTGGAGAAACAGTAGTTCGTAGTCTCTGGAATCTCTTTAGAGAAGTGGAGACTAGCAGTAGAATTATTTACATCAGCTTGATTGTTTTCGACAAGATCTTGACAAAGGAAAGCAGGGTATTTCCCCGACTTTTGAGGTCTTGAAGGAGGACCCCTCCAACTGTCATGCTCTCTGCCTGTGGCTCCTACTCTCTGCCTGTGGCTCCTACTCAATGTGGCTCCTACTCAATGAGGCCTCAGGGAGAAGGGGAGCAGCAGCCACTCCTCACTAGTCAATAGCACCAGCAATCACTGGGGCACATACCTCCTTATGCAGCCCTTGAGGGGCTGTGTCTCTCGAGTGGGGCTCTTTTTCTCTGGTGGGGCTGGGCCCAGCTGAGCATGGCTGCACTTACCGATGGTTTCACAGCACTTGTGAGCATAAATGAGGGCCATGATGGAGCACAGGGACACGTCTGGGTGATTCCGGATGCTCTCCAGGTTGTTGATGGCATCCTGGATACGTTCTGCAAAGGGAGCCCACGTAGTTATGCTCTAAGGCTCCAGGCCCGGAGGACAGGAGGCTCCGTGGCAGAGACATGGGGGTGCTTATCAGGGCTGACACAGGCTTAACACCACCTGGCTTCCCTGGGAAGCAGAGGACTAACTGATCAAAAAGATCCCTAATAGCCTGAGGTCCCTGAAGACCGAAGTTCTCTGTAAAGGCTGCTGTCACCATGGTCCAGGCTGCAAGAGGCTGGAGGGCTTGGAGCTGAGGATGTACCCATCAGTATTCACGGGAATTCCCGTGAGACTGAGATTTTTGGCTGGGGGTCAGTTCTGAAGAACCTCAAGGCATTTCCAGCTAGTTGCTCAAAAGCCACCAATTACATTTATTCCTCCAGGTCCACTGCTGTTGGCCACGGGCAGCTCAGCTGGCCCCTAGCCCAAGACCACCTTCTGAATGTCAGTGAGTCGGCAGCTGCATGGGCCCCACTCCTCTCTCTGCTCCTATACCATACCTACCGGTACCCATATCCACCACTTTCTCTTTTTCCTGCACTACCAGCTCTCAGCTTCCAAACCTGGAATTAGTTCAATAATCATGTGGTTATTTCTCCACCCACTCGTTGTACGGATGGAGAAACTCAGGTGCAGAGCAGCAGTAGTGAGCCCTCTGAGGTCTCAAAGTCAACTAGATATGGACTGTACAGGCTTTTGTGGATCAACCTGGGGATCTAGGCATTGAGTGTAAGACTGTTTCCATGACTGGAAGGGGGCATCCAGGTGTTGCCATAGTGCTGGGATAGTACCCAGGGCGGGAGGCCAACGCTGACAAGTCTTTACCTTCTCTGAAGACTCCATAGGCTTTAAAGAACTGTAGCACTGGGTCATTGCTGAATTTTTCCAGGCCCATGGCTGCAGCCTGCTGCACATGGCGAAAGTACTTTTCCTGGCTGTAGTAAATGATCCTAGCCTGTGAGAGGGAAGACGCAGTTGCAACGGCCCTCTGTCTCTGTTCTGACCTGCTCCCTCCCCTATTGCCTGTTCCTCCTCAGTTCTATAAAGGGAAGAGATGGAGAGCATTCAGGCCTCATCCTGTTCTTCACCAGCCCCAGGGACAAAGGAATTTGTTTCAGAATTATCCACAGATTCTGATTCAAATGTGATGGAGGATTTAACTTAGGCTATCTTAGGAAGGGACTAAGGGGAAAGAAAGAGGACTAATAATAAGAATAATTGTACCAGTAGTTGGTTACAAGTTGTTGTGGGCTAACCACCTGCTGGGAACTATATCCAGGGCTTTACATCCGTGAACTTCTATGTTAGCCTCTCCATTTACTTCCCAGTTAAGGGAGCTGAAGGCCATGGAGACTGTGGCTTGACAAAGGTCATGCAGTAACAAGGGCTGAGATTTCAAAGCAAGTCTCACTTCCTCTTATGTTTTGTGGGTGCTGGGGTTGGGGATAGATGTGGTTGGGTTGTAACCAGCCTTGTGGGCCATATGAAAGGGCCCAAACATCATCCTGAGGATAACAGGAAGCAGTTGGAATGGTTTTAAGCAAGAGGAGAGAATTATTCAGATGCGTGTTTTTGCAAAAAACACTGGTGGCTGTGGATGTGGTGGGGGGAAGGGGAGTAGGAGGGGGCTGCTAGTGAAGAAAGCTGAAGCAGAGAAACCCCATTGGGATTGGGGCTGTTGCTGGTACCCAGGGGTGAGATGGTGGTGATCCTGGTCTAGGAGATAAAAAGAAGTGGGCGACATCAGGAAATATATAGGAGCTGACATTTCTTGCTGATAGGATCAGGGGATGGAGATGGGGAAGAGTTAAGTATGGTGGGGATCAAATGGTGGTGCCATCTAAGGAGGCGGGGGACACAGAAGAGGCACCAGCAGGGGAAGGCGAAATGATAGCAAGATGATGGAGATGGGTTTGGGATGCGTTGGTTTAGAGGAGCTCGGGGACAGGACTGGGTAGGGATGCGGACTTGGGGCTTAGGGTGCACAGAAAGCACTAGAGAGGATGCACTCGCTAGAGAGAGTGAGCCGAGAAGGAATCAGGACAGCCTGTAGCGGCCGAGGACAGAGGCGGGTAAAGGGAACATCAGGAGCAGGCAGAGAGGTGGCAGGAGAGCAGCAGGGCGCGGGGGTCACCGGTCCAGGGGCGGAAAGTCCCAAAGGGAGCGGCCGGGCAGCGTCTGGGCCACGCACCATAAGGGAGGAGTCATTGCAGCTCATCTCCGGGCGCTCACCGCTCCAAGACCGGGTCTGGTGGGGCCGCGCGGGGCGGGATTCCCGAGTCAGGGTCCTGGGCACGCCTCTCGCAGCCGGAAGTCGGAGGCGCGCGCGTCCTTGGAGACGGAGCTGCCCGCCGGTTGCTAAGAGCGTCAGAGTCAGGGGCCGG
>NW_011888782.1:21471206-21494297 GCF_000151845.1 Pteropus vampyrus | reverse complement strand
AACTTAGGCTATCTTAGGAAGGGACTAAGGGGAAAGAAAGAGGACTAATAATAAGAATAATTGTACCAGTAGTTGGTTACAAGTTGTTGTGGGCTAACCACCTGCTGGGAACTATATCCAGGGCTTTACATCCGTGAACTTCTATGTTAGCCTCTCCATTTACTTCCCAGTTAAGGGAGCTGAAGGCCATGGAGACTGTGGCTTGACAAAGGTCATGCAGTAACAAGGGCTGAGATTTCAAAGCAAGTCTCACTTCCTCTTATGTTTTGTGGGTGCTGGGGTTGGGGATAGATGTGGTTGGGTTGTAACCAGCCTTGTGGGCCATATGAAAGGGCCCAAACATCATCCTGAGGATAACAGGAAGCAGTTGGAATGGTTTTAAGCAAGAGGAGAGAATTATTCAGATGCGTGTTTTTGCAAAAAACACTGGTGGCTGTGGATGTGGTGGGGGGAAGGGGAGTAGGAGGGGGCTGCTAGTGAAGAAAGCTGAAGCAGAGAAACCCCATTGGGATTGGGGCTGTTGCTGGTACCCAGGGGTGAGATGGTGGTGATCCTGGTCTAGGAGATAAAAAGAAGTGGGCGACATCAGGAAATATATAGGAGCTGACATTTCTTGCTGATAGGATCAGGGGATGGAGATGGGGAAGAGTTAAGTATGGTGGGGATCAAATGGTGGTGCCATCTAAGGAGGCGGGGGACACAGAAGAGGCACCAGCAGGGGAAGGCGAAATGATAGCAAGATGATGGAGATGGGTTTGGGATGCGTTGGTTTAGAGGAGCTCGGGGACAGGACTGGGTAGGGATGCGGACTTGGGGCTTAGGGTGCACAGAAAGCACTAGAGAGGATGCACTCGCTAGAGAGAGTGAGCCGAGAAGGAATCAGGACAGCCTGTAGCGGCCGAGGACAGAGGCGGGTAAAGGGAACATCAGGAGCAGGCAGAGAGGTGGCAGGAGAGCAGCAGGGCGCGGGGGTCACCGGTCCAGGGGCGGAAAGTCCCAAAGGGAGCGGCCGGGCAGCGTCTGGGCCACGCACCATAAGGGAGGAGTCATTGCAGCTCATCTCCGGGCGCTCACCGCTCCAAGACCGGGTCTGGTGGGGCCGCGCGGGGCGGGATTCCCGAGTCAGGGTCCTGGGCACGCCTCTCGCAGCCGGAAGTCGGAGGCGCGCGCGTCCTTGGAGACGGAGCTGCCCGCCGGTTGCTAAGAGCGTCAGAGTCAGGGGCCGGAGTAGCGAGGCGCCCACGTGACAAGGCGCTGGTAATCGAGCGCCGAGAGGGCGAGTCCCTGCTGGCGGCACCGGGTCTGCACGCAGGTTAGGGGCACCGGCGCCGGAGCCGGGCGGTTGCCATGGGCCTGGGCGCCAGCGCCGAGCAGCCCGCGGGCGGCGCCGAGGGCTTCCACCTGCATGGGGTGAGTCGCCCCCGTGGCGCCGGGGACCTTGGCCCGGCGCGCCTGGATGCCTGATCGCCGGCTCGAGGACGGTAGCGGCGGGATCCCGGTCCTGGCGCGACCGCCCCGGTGGAGGGTGTTGCTCCCTTTCCTGGTGGGAGCCGCCCGCGAGAGGCCGCCCCGCGGCACTCCTGGCCCCTGGCCTGTCTGGGGCCGCGGTTGGCCCGGCACCCATCCCAATGCCAGCTGTGCAGGAAACGGGAGCGTTTCCTGGCCGGGTCGGGCCGCCCCGGAATGGCACTTTTCCCGGGTGAGGATTGCACCGGGTCCAGTCGAGACGCATTTGGGCACTTAGGTCACATTTATGATCGCCTGCTGTGTGCCGCGCTTTGTGCTGGGCATGCGGAGAGAGCCGGTAACTCCCAGGCCCCGGCGGTCTTCGCTCTTCGGTCCAGGGGGTCGGGGTAACCAAGTGGACACCAGCTGCGGGGGGCGCATCCCGCCCGTCGTGGGGTCGGAAAGGCTTGCGGGGCCCGAGGACCAGTTAGAACCAGCCAGGGAAAGGGGGAGTGGGAGAAAGCCGCAGAAGGCACGAGGAGAGCATTTGCAGCAGTGGGAGGGTCCGCGGGTGAAACATCGCGGAGAGGCGCTGTAAGGTCGCCGTTGACGTGTCGCTATAAGGAGATCTGGGTGAGCACTCTGGGGAACGTGGAGACGGAGTGGGGTTCCTCGAGTCCAAAGGCGAGGAGAGGGGCCCTCAGCCAGATGGAGATTTGGGGTCAGGAACTGTGCTGCGTAGAGGGGCCGTAACCGAGGTGACAGGCACCGGAGGGTCTCTGGCAGGAGCGCAGCGGGAAATAACCCCTTTCCCCTTGTACAGCGTGGATGGCTGCAGAGAAGGGTGCAAACTTGTCAGTTTTGGTGCCTGGCTATTGCGTAGTCTGTATCGTGATTGGCAGGCCCTGTTATCAGTCACGGGGTGGGGGTGGGGGGCGTTAAAGAAGGGGTTTTCTAAAATAAAAGCCAGGACCCAGAGTTGACAGGATTTGTGCTCGGTGATGAGCTTTCTCTAGCGGACATCATCATGGTGAGGCACCTCAGAAAGGGTGGGACAGTGGAATGCATCCAGCAGGAGGATCTTCCAACAGATTTGATGGTAGGCAAAGGAATTGAGGATATTGGTAAAAGGGAGGGATGGGGTGATGGTGAGAGTGAAGACAGGAAGGGCCTTATTGGGGAGGGACAGAGTGGAGGGGTCCAAAGATGGGAGGTCTTCATTCACAAAAACAGATAGTTTTGAGCTACCTGCTTTGTGGCAGTGAACAGATAAAGCAGTGAACAGAACAGACATCATCCCTGTTCTCGTGGAGCTTATGTTTGGATGCCAGCAGGGAGAGAAGGGAGCCAGACAAGAAATAGAAATATATGGTAGGTGGTGAGGAGTGCTAGGGAGAAAAATAAAGCAGGGTAAGGGGTTACAGAATGAGGCGTGGGTACTGTTTTGGATAGAGGGGTCCAGAAAGGCCTCTGACCAAGTAATGTGTGAACAGACACTTCTGAAGGAAGTAGGGAGTGGAGAATACAGATGCTCAGGGGAGGAGCCTTCCGGGCAGAAGGAGGTCCGGAGGTGGAGGAGGCTGGTGTGCTGGGATGGTGTGGTCTAGGCAAGGAGAGCGGTCAAGGATGAGATCAGGCTGCGCTGGACCTTGCATGTTGTCCTGAAGATTTGGGGTTTTCTTCTGAGATGTGGAGCCATTGGGGAGTTTTGAGTGGAGGTGTGACATAACCTATTTACATTTTTAAAAACTGAAGAACAGGTGTGCTGCCTTCTATAAATATTGGCATTCCCACTGCCTGCCAGGCGCACTGGAGAAGCCCCCGCCTTCAGCGAGCTTGGAGGCAGTGGAGGATTCACCAGAAGTGGCTGTTCCAGGGCAGTGGTTAGGAGCAGGTTACTGAATCACTGAGTCTCTTCCTCCTCTGTAAGTTGAGGTTAGTAAAAGGGTTAAATGATCTAAAGCAGGTGGTGCAGTCCCCTGGCACCCAGCCAACCCTCAGTGACTGTCTGCTGCTGTCATGGTTCATCACATACGGTCCGATGGGGAAGACAGGGGGGACAGTTATGGGCGGTCGGGCTACAGGGCCAGGTGTGATGAGAATGCCCAAGGCAGAGCTGGAGAGAGGGCCCTTGTTGCAGGAGTGGGGGTACAGTCGGGGGTGTCGTGGGCAGCAGCAGCAGAGATTATTTCCCCTCTGGAGTCACAGCAGGTGATGACAAGGCCTTGGGCAAGAGCAGTGAGTACCTGCGAGATGGAGGACAGGGCCACAGGAGAGAGTGGGCAGAGGCCCTGGGTGGGCATGGCCTCAGGAGCAGGGCTGTTCTAGAGGGAGATGGAGAGGCGTAGGAGTAGCCCCGAGCCACTTGGGGAGTACTCCCCAAGCTGTTCTCCATTAATTGCCCTTTGGTTTTCCAAGGCCACTTTGTCCCAGCTTTCCCCTGAAGGGGTCAGGTGGTAGCCGGGCCTCTGAGCAGATACAGTTGTCCTCTGAGCTGGGCTAACTGGGGTTCGAGTGGCTTCTGGGTGTGCTCTCATAGGAAGCCATGGCAGCTCCTAGATGTGGCAAGCAGAGACTCAATTGGTGATGCTGCCAGGAGAGTCTTAATTAATTTCAGGGGCAAATGGGCCTTGATCTGAAAGCTCAGCAGTGAGCACCCCTTCAGCTTGGAGAATCCAGGACTGGAGGGGCTGGTGGATGGCAGAAGCCACAGGGCCTTCTCCTGCAGAAGTGTCCAGAACCTCTGTGCCCTCTGGGCTGGGGCCTGGCTCATGCCTGATCTGCAGAGCGTCTAGTGCTCTGAGCCAAAGGCCTGAGGGTGTGGGGCCCACCTTCAGAATTGGGGCCTGGGGATAAAGGCAGCATTGTTTGAGCAAGGCTCTATAAATAGGGCCTTTGAGATGGATTTCTACCATGGCTGCATGCCCTGGTGGTTGTGCTTTTGGAGACAGCAGGGAGTTCCTAAGTTCAGGGCAGAGCAGAGAGCATCCTTGGGCTCAGAATGGCTCCTGGAGGAGAGGTCCTGCCTGGCAGTAGAGGCTTGATTGCAAGGCAGAGATTCGTCGCTGCTCACGGGGCTCCCTAGCTCAGGCTCCTTCCTGCCTGTGGGGTCTGCTCTCTCCAGCCACGGTTCCTCAGCAGCTGGACTGACCTTCAGTCTGTTGCCACAGGGTCTGGGGCTCACTGGGATCTGGCCACAGGCCGCCTTCCCTGCTGCCTCTTTCTGGACGCAGCCTTGGTTCCATCTATCATACGTCAGGCCCTCCCATCCTGTCCACATCTAAGCCATTCCAGTAAACTCTCCTGGTTTTCCCCATAGGCCTGCCCACCCTGTCTTCATGTGGCCTCCTGGTAGTCCCCAGGGCAGCCCTGGGCTCTTCTGTGAGGGACTTCTGGAAGCATGACCTGTGGTTCATGATCAGGAAAGAACCATTTTCCGAAAGAGGAAAATTTGTGTCCAGGAAGGTAGACAGAGAGGATGGACTTTGACAATGTCCACATGTGGCCTATCCAGAACAGTTCATGCATCCTTGTCGGGACACAGGAGTGGTGATGGCCTCTGAACGTGAGGGCCAATGACTTCTTAGAGGTCACGGGAACTGGCACAGTGACTGGCCTTTGCTGTCGGCAGGTGCAGGAGAACTCCCCAGCCCAGCAGGCGGGCCTGGAGCCCTACTTTGACTTCATCATCACCATCGGGCACTCGAGGCTGGTGAGCTCCCACATCCCGCCTCTGCTTTGCTGTGCGTGCGTGTGTGTGTGTCTATCTGTCTGTCTGTGTGTCCGTGTGTTTCCTTCTGTCCCTTTTTTTCTGCAGGGAGGCCCAGCCCCATCTTTCCTTCTCCCAGGGCTGTACTTAGCCTGACTGGGGGCCGGCCCATGGCTCAGCTCCTGAGCTCTCCAGGGCAGGCTGGAGGCAAATGGACTCTTGGAGGTGGCCACAAGGCTTAAGGAGCTGCCCCTTGGGGCATGAGAAATGTGAGGCCTCTGGACAAGAGGCAGCTCAGGGCGAGTAGCACTGCAGTGCTCTGGAGCCAGGAGGCTCTTTTCTTACTTTGTCATGTTTTCTGGGCCGAGGGAGGCAGGTTTGGCATTGCTTGGGGGTGGTGGGGGGCACCGTAGCTGCAGACCTAGGCCTGGCCTATGCACCTGGGCCCAGCCACTGCCCCAGCTCATCTCGCACCAGGCCCTGCCAGGGTAGCTGGCCACCAAGCCGTTGCCCTATCTCAGACCCAGAATTGTCTGAGGGGCCCGGCTGGGGTTTGGGGGGGTCTTTGGAGTCAGCCTCCTGCCCTTGCAGAACAAGGAGAATGACACACTGAAGGCCCTGCTGAAGGCCAACGTGGAGAAGCCCGTGAAGCTGGAGGTGTTCAACATGAAGACCATGAAGGTGCGCGAGGTGGAGGTGGTACCCAGCAACATGTGGGGCGGCCAGGGCCTGCTGGGCGCCAGTGTGCGCTTCTGCAGCTTCCGCAGGGCCAGCGAACACGTGTGGCATGTGCTGGTGAGTGGGGTGGGGCTGGGCACGACGAAGGTGGGGTGCTGAGTGGGGCATGGGGCTGTGTGGGCAGGGCATGTAGGGGAAGGCAGTGGGGCCATCGTGGGTGTGTGTGTGTGTGTGTGTGCGTGTGTGTGTGTATAGGGGTAACTGGGGGTAGGGGATGGAGTGTGGGCGCAGCTGAGATAGGCCAATAGCCAGTGGGTCTGTCCTAGGACCCCCCGAGGGCAGGATCTGGCCTCACTCGTTCCAGTGTCCTAGAGAGGGCAGCACATCATTGCCTGCACAGTGTGCCCTGCCTCTTGTTAGCCACGTGACTTTGGGCTCTTTGTTATCCTTTATACCACGGTTTCTTAGTTTGAAAGGTAGGGATACCATCTCCTGGCAAGGTGGTTGTACTGCCAGTGTGTTGCTGCTGCTTTTAGGAGAGAGAGAGAGAGGATGAGAGAGAGAGAGCACATGCACACGCGCGTGCGTGTGTTTTCTGGTACATTCTATAAGATGCCAGTATCATGTTTTTTCCTGGCAGGTCCCCTGAGAGCACCTTTGGGCACTGGGCTGGTGTGTGGGATCTGAACTTTAATGAATCTCAGTGACTGAGTTTCATTGTCACAGATGTTGCCGTGTGTCTGTTCACAGACACACATGCACATGTGACATGTACGTCTCCTAATGGTACCCAAGTTCTTAAGAATGCTGGGTCCTGCAGCTTGATGGAAGGAGGGTGCCCTGAGTTGGAAACCGGCTGATTTGGTTTCTGTTGCTCGCTGGCTTCTTGGAGAAGCCTTCTCACCCTTTTCAGCCTGCCTCAGTTTGTCCATGAGTGCAGTGGGGGTGATGGTGCAAACCCCTTTGCATCTCTCTGGGAGATCGGGAGGGTGGAGTTTTCCAAGGGAGAAAGGAATCTTCGTGCCCAGTTCCTCTCACCGCCCTCGCCTCCAGCCCCTACCCAGGGATCTTCGGCCACAAGCCTGCAGCAGCAGCAGCAGCAGCAGCAATGCAATTGGGCACTTATTATGGGCCAGGGTGTGGTTTTCATTCTTTACGTATACTATTTTTAAAATATTCTCAGCAACCCTATGAAGAAGCATTACATAGCCTACTTTTAATTGTGGGGGAACCGAGGCTGGGAGTTAAGTAGTTGTCCGCAGTCACCCAGCTAGCAGTTAGTGGAGTCAAGAGTTGAGCCCAGGTCAGATTCCAGGTCTCAGCGCAGGGAGCCATGCCACGGTGCTGCCCTCTGCTGGGCAGGCTGTGGAACTGGGGAAGAAGGACAAGCGTCCCACTTACTACTACCTGGAGAGGCAGCCCCGCTGTCTTCTCCCCTACCTTCATTAGCAAGGCCGATAGTTTGAGGCTCTTTCCCCAGGATGTGGAGCCCTCTTCGCCTGCCTCCCTCGCCGGCCTGCGCCCCTACACAGACTACGTGGTTGGCTCAGACCAGATCCTCCAGGAGGTGAGGAGCCCGCGGCCCGCCCCTCCCCAGGTCCCCGACGGGGCATGGGGCAAGGAGTGCTGCTTATGAGAAGTACCCGATTCCAGTGCTGGGAGCAGGGCTCAGGCGCTGTGTGTTTGTCATAGTCCGAGGACTTCTTCTCACTCATTGAGTCCCACGAGGGGAAGCCCTTGAAGCTGATGGTGTATAACTCCGAGTCTGACTCCTGCCGGGAGGTGACTGTAACTCCCAACGCAGCCTGGGGTGGAGAGGGCAGGTACTTCCTGGGCGTGGAGGGCTGTAGGGTGGGGACCTGGTGGGGCCCTGGGTAGGCCTGGCCAGTTGGGCATGGACCTCCAGAGTCCCATGGTGGGGGTGGAGGGTTGGTCCGGGTCCCAGGGGTCCTGAAGCCGATCATTGGTCCAGGAGGCACCCTTTCAACCCCCTCACTGCCCTTAGTGGGTGGGGGTGGCAGAGGTAGGAAGAGCTGTGGGACTATGTGGGACAGCTTCTGGATTGAATGTTTCTGGCCTTTGGCAGTCTCGGGTGTGGTATCGGCTACGGGTATCTGCACCGGATCCCAACCCAATCCCCCAGCCACCACAAGAAGCCACCTGGTGCCCTGTCAACTGGTGCCCCGTCACCTGGTACCCCACCACCAGGGGCCCCACCACCTGATACTCTGCCATCTGTTACCCCACCAATTGGACCCACCCCTCAGGACTCTCCTGTCCTTCCTGGCCCACAGATGGGTTCTAGGCAGAGTGACTATATGGAGGTACGTGGGGAGCACCTGCCAGCCGGGGGAAGAGGGGAGCTTCATGTGGGCAGAGGGGCCTGCCAGCTGGGGAGAGAGGACTCTGGAGCCCATAGGAGGCCCATCTGCTTCCGGGATCCAGTAGGGGCAGATGGGCCCATTCTGGGACAGTGAAGCCCACTTGGGTTCTCTTGCCACTTTGGTCTGGAAGTGAAGGTAGCGGTGAGGCATTGGTTGTCACTTTCATTTCATGAGTGGGAAACTGAGGCTCAGAGATGGGTAGAGCCTTGTTCAGTGCCTGAGCCATTGTGGTGAAGTCGGTCCAGGAGCTGGGCATCTAGAACCCTGGGCAAGTTGTCTGGCCAAGTCTGCATGGGAGCGCCGGTCTGGCTGCTTGAGCAGGTCGCCTGAGTGCCTTTGGGCACGGGGCTGGCACCTGGGTCTGTACCCAGGGCACGTGAGGACTGCTCTCCAGGCACACTGGAATTCAAGGAAGGCCTTCTCTTCTTGTGGGTCATTGATGGGGCCTGGCCAGGTGAACACCTGGGATCAGCAGAGTAGGAAGAGTGCTCCCCGTCCGTGTCAGCACTGCAGAGGGGCCAGCCATGCCCCTCCGCATGACTTCACATCACCTGTAGAGGAAGGGGCAGATCGCAAGGCTGTTTGCTCCTACAGGCAGAGCTTCTGGGGCAGGCATGGGCTGGGGGTTAGGTCGAGGTCAGGATGCTGTCCTGACTGCCCTCTCCCTGTTCCCTTTTCTTCCCTGGCTCCCCTAGGCCTTGCTGCAGGCGCCTGGCTGCTCCATGGAGGGACAGCTTCCTGAGCCTGTAAATCCCAGCCACGGTGTGCCTGGCCTTGGGGGACTTCCACATTCCATGGAGACTTCTCTTCAGCCTCCGCCTCCAGTGCAGCGAGTCATGGACCCAGGTAGTGAGCAGGCCCCAGGGGGGAGGCTGAGGAACCTGGCATCCCGGGAGAAGGGAGCCCTAGCCTCAGGGCTGGGCTTTGGTGGCAGTGCCAAAACCGTCCTCAGACCTGCCAACTCTCTTGTCTCATATACACCAAGGTGGTTGCAGGTGACTTGGTCCAGTGTGTGGATGGAAAGACTGCAGTCCAGAGAAGAGAGGTGGCCTGCTCAAGGTCACATAGCAAACTGGGGACAGAGCAGGGCTTGGGCCTTCTGCCACTGCGCTAGTCCCATGATGCCCAATGCCAGGCCCCTTTCTTTCATCAGAAACAGGAAGTGGAGAACCTCTTTGGGGTGGGGGTGGGGGTGGGGGTGGGGGTAGGGGAGCATCACCGCTGGCTGAGATTAGTCTTAGGCTGGGCCAGAGTGAGCCCAGGGTACTGGCCTTTAGCGGGCAGGGTTTTGTGCTGTCAAAGGACTGTGCCCCTTTCCCTAGGCTTCCTGGATGTGTCAGGCATCTCCCTCCTGGACAGCAGCAATGCCAGCGTCTGGCCCAGCCTGCCCTCTTCCACAGAGCTGAGCTCCACAGCTCTCTCCACCTCAGGGCTGGAGGACATCTGCTCCAGCAGCAGTTCTCATGAGCGTGGCGGTGAGTGGCTGGCACCTTCTGAAGCCAGCTGGGAAGGGTTGTCCGTAAGGCTGCCCCCAGTTTCTCAGCTAGGTTAGAGGCTGGCCTTCGGAAGGAATCCAGCCACAGCAAGGCATTGTACACTAGGTTTCCCATCTCCCATCAGCACCTGGGGTGGGATTTGGGGGTCAATGGTGTTAATGTCCTGGGCCACACTGGCCCTGGGTTCTGCAGGCCTCCTCAGCCCCGCCCTGTGTTTCAGGTGAGGCCACGTGGTCTGGATCGGAGTTTGAGGTCTCCTTCCCGGACAGCCCAGGTGCCCAGGCCCAGCCTCTGGACCACCTACCTCAGCTGACCCTTCCCGACAGCCTCACCTCTGCAGCCTCACCGGAAGATGGGCTGTCTGCTGAGCTGCTTGAAGCTCAGGCTGAAGAGGAGCCGGCAAGCACAGAGTGTTCAGATTTGGGGGCAGAGGCTGAGGCTGAGGGTGCAGCCAGCCAGGCCCAGCTCTCTACCCCTGAATAACACCCTGGGCTGTGACGAGGCCCCTGATGGCACTTCATGAGGCCCATATGTGGGGAGACTACTCAGGCCACACTATGGGGCCCAGCCCAGTGTGTTCAGCTTCCTAGGCTGCGGTTCCGAGTGACATGCAGGGACTTCTGCTGGCCAGGGGCTTTCGTGTCCACTCAAGACCTTACTGGTCTCCAAGAGATGACCTCCCAGCATTAATTCTGCATGATGGTCCTGGCTTTGGGGAATTGGGCACTTGTAGGGGGCTGGGAGTAGCACCCCAGATTGTCTGGCAGGAGCTAGGGTAGGGAAGGCTGCTTTGCTGCTTGTGTAGGGGCGTGGGCCACGGGGAAGGGCATCTTTTGGCCGTGTACCCTTAGGTCCAGTGCCTGCTCTTGCTTGGCCACTGTGGCTTCCCAGGAGGCAGCAGGGTCCAGACACGATCAGGTGTGATGATGAGGTGAGGAAGGGGTTGGTGTGGGATGTCTGATTGCTTTGATTCTTCCTGCACAACTCAGCCAGCCCTGTCTGTACTAGAAGGCACCCCCACTCAGCCAGCCCTGTCTGTACTAGAAGGCACCCCCATGCTCTGGGGACCCCTGAATCCCCAATTATTCTCTCTTCTGTCATGTGCCCTCATCCATGTGCTACACTGCACAGTTGGCTTAGGCTGACAGGCCAGTCACAGTTGGAGGCGCAGTGAACGTGACTACGTTCCCTTGAGAAGGACTGGAAATCAGGCCCTTCAGCAGACTCACCTGTGCTTGGACCACGATGTTCCTTCCCCAGGGCCTGTACCCTACAGACCTGGTATCCCCAGTGGTGACTCCTGTCAGCTCCCAAACTTATACAAGTCTTTTCTAAATATACAAGGCATCCGGCCAGCTCCACTGGTAAATAAGTAAGTTACAAATTTAAGATCACCAACCTGAGCAAACTCCCAAAGCCAGTCTTGACTGGATCTGTCTACACACAGCCCCCACCACAAAGGGGAATGAGGGGCCTGGACAAGAGGGGGCAAGGCCTGGCTTCCTATACTATTTCTTTCCTATAGTATTGCGGGAGGGGGCTGTTCCTCCCACCACCAGGTACCTTGGGAGGCAAAGGCTAGGTTGGTTCTTCTGCTCTGCCCAGTTCCTACGGGAAGAGAAAGGCTCCACCCAGGGACAGCCCTTTGTCACCTGAAGTCCTGTCTTGGCTAGTCCCTCACCTTCCCACACTCCTTGCTGATGACCATTAAAGCTGCCTCTGGTCTTCTAGCCTCTGTCCAGATAAAGTCCCTCCTTTGCTGCTTGATTTGTAGCGTCTGCACTCACAAGGAAATGAGAGCTCTGTTAGGCCCGTAGGACAAGGACTGTCTGCTCTGGGGGACACAGACCAAGTTTATGGAGGGCGGGCCCCAAATCAGCAAACACTGAGTTTCTAGCACTGTGACTGCATTTAAAACAAGCCTTGTCAAGCCCATCAGAGTGGCTGATAAGCCTCCAAGGCAGGGAGGCCTCATGCCCAAAGCCAGTGCTGGAGCCTGGTGTCCCGTCCTCCGGTCCTCCGGAATCCAGGAAGTTACGCAGCTTCCCTTGACCTGAGGTCACCCTCACCCAAGGTTCTGGTTCTTCCTCACTTTCATACTCCCCTCCCTAAATTGCAGGATAAAATAAATATCAGTGCTAATAATTTCCAGGGTAAACACGAAACCAGAGGTTTCTTAATTTCTCTGTAATTTGCTATGAAGGAAAATGACAAGTGAAAAAAATAAACTTCAAAATATTTTAACTAAAGCCTTTATTCTGTACAACTGTGAAATACAGATTTTTACCCTTTTGGCATTGCAGACTGTCAAACTTTCTGGACATGATTACTGGTTTAACTGGAAGGAAAAAAAGTACAACCATGCTGGGGCTCAGATCTATGACAGAAAGGGAGCACAGCCACCCTGAGGCTCCGCACCTGGGGCGAAATGGCCCAGCAAAACTCATTCCTTTAGCCCTAGGGCCCCTCATGCAAACACAACTGAGGGCTGGTAAATGAGGTTTCTTCTTTTTTTTTTTTGACATTAATTCACAACTATTGCTAAAAAATGTGCACCAAAAGCGCACTATTGTATCCAACAGATATAAAGGATTTTTTAAAAAAGAAGCCGGCTGCTGTCTGCGCAGGGGAGAAAGACTCGGTGGAAACGTGGCATGTCTTCGCTCACTTCTTCAAAGAGCCAGAGGCAATGACTTGTCCACTTTCCAAAGGAGGCTGACTAGCAGTGAGGGAACCCTGTCTACAGCTGTGCGGATCAGAATAGCTCAAACAGTAAGGTCTGGACCCAGGCCCATCAGCTGCCTCCAGCTGAACCTGTGAAGATGCAGAAAAGAAAAAATCCTCCCCACGCCCTCCCCAGTCCCTGCTGTTGTGGGGACAGGCCACACACAAGCTGGGGAGGCAACTGGACTGGAATAAACTGCCCTCTGAAGGCACTTGTGCTTCTGGCTTCATACAGGAGGCTTGTCTCATGTAGTTTGATGGGGCGGACCATTGTTCTAGTCTGAATACAAATGACCTTGGGGAGAATCCAAAGAGTGTTTTTCTGCCAAAAGTTGAAGTGTTTATCTCCAATAAGTTATATTCTGTACAGGATCCAAATGAGTCTATGAAAACTTTAGATTGTTAGAAAGAACAGTGAAAAGAAATCTGGATATAGGTTCAACAACAAAAACCTGCATATAAAACTCTGGAAAAACAAAAATGTATACTTCCAGGATATGAATACTGAATTAACTCACTGACACCCTTTCACTCTGACACCATAAATTTTAGGTAGCATTTAAATGAAGTTGAAATTTCATCATGGTCTTAAGTGTTGATGGTATCATGCTGCTCACCTAGAGCAAGAACCTGTGGTGTCTCCTGGCTTTACCTGTAAATAAAACAACATAGAGGAGGAAGGAGTAGAACAGCCATGTCTTGATGTGGCTGCCACACAGTCCGGGGTGCTGAGGGGCACGGGCATCACTGGGCACGGGTGGGCGTATCCTGGTCTGGCAGTCCAAGTGCTATGATCCAGCCCCTGAATTTCAAAAGATCTTCCTACAAGAACACATCTGAGATGCAACATTAAAAACAAACCCAACAACAATCATTTATTATGAAATGAGCTGGCTCTCGAATTGTGCAACAAGAAGTTCTTATTAAAAATAACTGTCTTAAATGGTGAAAACAATTTTTTTTTTTAATGACAAACCTGGAAAAAGCTTTCATGGGTACTGCATGAATGGAATGTACTCTCTTAGAAAAGCTACAGAGCGTGTGGGTTTGAAGTTGAAGTTGAAACACAGTGACAGATGTGGCTCTACCAATGTGTCTCTAACAAGTGCTAACAAAGATAAGGTCCTTTGAAATAAAAGGAGGAAGCCACGTGTGCGCTGGCCTGTCATCAGTTCTCTGTACATCTCACAAGACATAGTCTGCTGGGGGCTCTTCTGCTCTCACTCTGCCTCCCTGGGGACAGCTTAATCTACACGAGGAGACTGGTTTCTATATTACATCTCGATTAGTCACTTCAACTGAAAAAGAATCTCGGTCCACACCAAATTGGCCGGTAGAAGTCGCTTCCGCTGGGGCTCAGTGGGCTTCCTAGGACTACTCTTGGGGCCACAGAGGAAGGTCAGTAAATGAATACCCAGGAGCGTCTGCCCACCCTTCACGTGGACTTCTGCCGGTAATGGAGAGTGAGGTCACCACCGCTCTTCCATATGAAGTGTTTCACTGTTCGAAGGTCCATATTTGGATCCAAAACCTGAATAGCAAAAAATGAGTAATAAAAAACTGTCAGAGCCTCTAATATTTAAGACTTTTACTGTTAACTCAAGGACTCTCATCAGGTGACCCAGCTTGTCCTCTCCTTCCCCAAACCCGGTGGGCTGCTCTTGCTGCCACAGCTGCCATGCATGCAGGCACAAAGCCAGGCACAGTGAGATGTGCAGCTTGTGTGGCTGGGCCAGAAACACCACCTTCAGCCATTCCTCTGCAGAAAGGCCTTGAGTGCGCCTTGATTTAAAACAGCTCCACCTACCGCCACTCAAATCCTAAACTAACATTATGGATACTGCCCTGCAAATCGAGATGGTCCCGTGTCTTTCTCTGTTAGGGGCCTCAATAATTGGGCTTCTGCAGTGTTCCTAGGAGTCTCTGTCAAAGCAGAAGCCCCCCAAAGGCAACAGACTCAGGAACCAGAACTGTACCACATTATGTGACTTTCTGAGCACCAGCACTGGAAAAGTGGGACTGTGGTTGGCAAGTCCACTTACCTGGTCCTGGCACAAAAGTTCAATTTTCTCCTCTGCTAACACGGCAATATCCTCCTCTTTTTCCTGTTCTCCTGGTTTTTCATTATTAGAAGAGCTAGTGGTTTGAGACTCATTATCCAAGTTGATGATTTTCTCATAAACATGTTCCATTACTTTCCGGACTTGGAGCATGTCACTAGCAGAAAGTCTATCTCTGTGAAAAGCAAGGGCAGATTGTGACCTCAGGAAATCACTGGATAGTCTCTCTTCCACATTCTTTGGTGTTAACGTTTGATAATTATGAAAACATACCACAGAAACATAAACCAAAAAAAGTTTTTAGTCATTGCCTTAATCCATTTCTAGGATTGCCAATTGATTTTCTATAGTGTTTTTTTAAGGCACAGATTATGTGCAACTGAGATTTAATACATGTTCTTAAAACTTACATATACTTAAAGAATAATAGCCTTCTGGGTTTTATTTCCTTAAAGATTTTCCCAGAGCAGCATGGGCAAACTAAATGCTCCTGGAAGGGAAGGCAGTCCCCACGGCTCACCAGGCTCTGATGCTCCCGGTGCTCATTTCTCTTAGGGCCGTCTCCTCCCTACAGCCGAGACCCTGAGTCTCAACCTCCTGCATGAACTCCAGACTCACGAACCCAACAGCTGGCTGGGTATCTCTAGCTGGATGTACAACAGGTACTCAAACGCTCCATGTCCGAAACTACATTCATCAACCTCCTCACCCCCAAACCTATTTCTATATTTCTGATATCACTTAATAATGGTCAAACCAAGTAGCTTGGGCTCAAACTCTGAAAGCCACCTTGACCTTAGGATCATCAAATCTAGTGGAAGTGATATCTAGGATGTGCGTGCGTGTGTGCGTGCGTGCGTGCGTGTGTGTGTGTGTGTGTAAGTAGGTGGGTGGGAGGGTAGGCAGAGGTATAGATGAGGCAAAATGTTTAGCCATGTGCTGAAAATTACTGAAGCTGTTTGATGGGATGATGGGGGTTCATTCTCCTATTCTCTTTTTTGTATCTGTTTAGAAATTTCCCTAACAAAATGTTTTTAAAGTCTTGTTGACTTTATTTGCTAAGATATACATCAATGAAACCTCTTAATTTCTTCTCTGACTTCCCTCCTAGTATCTTCCCACCAACTCTACATCTTGTGTTGAAGATACATAAGTCTTTGCTAATTTTCAACATGTGTATGCTCTCACTTCCACATCCCTGATCAAATCATTTCCTGGACCTGGAATATCTCTCTTTTGAAGTTCTATCCATCCTTACATGTCCAGCTCAAATTCCATGTCCTTCGAGAAGCCTTTCTGGAGAGCTCCAGCCAAAAATCCATGTCTTAGTTATTTGTGAACATCTGTAGCTTACCACAGTAGCTACTTGGTAAATGGTTAAATTGTATTAACTTTCAATATTATAAAACTAGCTTTATATCTAGTATTTGCTTCTTCTGCTATAAAAGCAATCATAAAGAATAAAAAAACTCTCTAGTAATAGATTAAAGCATCAAAAACACTACATTTACTTACTTTTTTAAGGTTTTCGCTCCTGAAGATGCATGAGGTTGGAGGTAGAAAGGAATTTTGTTGAATTTAGGCATATTTTTCTGAAATATTAAAAGTAAAAAAAGGTATAATAGTTTTTATTAGCTGATAAATTAGAACGATATCAACAGGAAAACATTATTTACAAATTATTTTACAATTAAAAATCATTTTCTATGAAAGTTATAGTAAGCTATCAAATTATCTAAGTCAGCCTTAGACAAAATATATCAGAAAAGTATAACATTTAGTTTTGTAATGAAAGATAACATGTAACATCAGTGGCAATATGAATTTGCAAGTATGGCTCTTTTCAAATTACAATTCGAGGTATTAAAGGGAAACATTTTCTTTTAATTACTTAAGCCATATAAACCCAAATCTCAATTCTACATTAAAATATCAGGGCTGATACCTAAAGCCCCAAACAAAAAATTAAGTGCCTTAAGAGAAACCCAAAATATTCACCTTTGAGCAAAACCATACACTCTATGCTGGTGAGGGCCCTCATCCAACTGAAAGGCCAATCGGGTCCTCCCACTTTCTTTCCCTCTGACATTAGAGTGAGGTCTGAGGTTTTAAACAAGAGTAGAGACTTCAGCCAACCCCCTAGATGTCTACTGTGAAGTAAACCACATACTTAGATGAAGAATAAAATTAACTGGTTATTTTTTTCTCTGGGTATTAATCCCCTCCGAGCCTCCATGTCATATCCTGTCTGGATGTCTCCTCCCAGAATAAGCCACAGGCCTAAAGTCAGCAATGCATCCCAGGTGAGTTTCATACTCAAAGGAAGTAGTGGTTTATGGGGAGCTCAGACTTATAGAAGACCACAGACTATCCATCAGGTGTCACACTGGCTTTAAGTTCTTGGAGGTATTATATGTGGGAGAGAAAACAAATTTTCTGAAGGTTCTAGAGATTAAATCTCTTTTCATCATATGGCTTTAGGAATATACAAAATAGGTCAACGGCACATAAGAGCATCTAGAAACAGACCCAAGTATATACAGGAATTTAGTATATGATAAGGACAGTATTTCAAATTAGTAGAAAAGGACTGATTGGTTATTAAAAAATTGTGTTGGTGCACTGGCTATCCATTTGTAAAAAGTAAGCATCCAACTTCATACCAAACAGAAGAAGTTCTAATAGATTAAAGATCTAGACATAAACAATTATCATAAACATACTAGGAGAGAATACAGGAGGACACTTTTGCTACTTTGGAGTAGAAAATACCTAAGCAAGATGTGAAATTCAGAGCCATAAAGATTTTGTCTAATTATATAAAAATTAAAACTTTTTGCCTGACAAAGATACCATAAACAAAGTAAAAAGTCAATTGAGAGGCACAAATAATAGTCAAAGAATTAATATTCAATATGAATAACTCCTACAAATAAGACAGACAAACAGCCCAAAAGAGAAATGAGTAAAAAATACAAACTGGCAATTCACAGAAATACAAATGGCCACTATGAAAAGATGCTTAATCTCACTACATTTAAAAAAATATATTATATTGAAACAATGAAATAATAGTTGTCTATCTTTTTAGCAAAGATTAAAAGTATCTAGTGTTGGTGAGGGTGTGGGGAAATGGGCCCTCATATCCTGTTGGTGAGAGTGTGAGTGTAAACAGCCTTTGTGCAGGGCAATTTGGCAATAACTATCGAATTTAAAATGTGCATACCCTTTGATCCAGCAATTCCACTTCTAGGAATTTATCCTAAAACGTACACAAAGATATATGTACAAGGATGTTCACTGAAGCATTATTTGTAATAGAAAACATTGGAAACAACATAAATGTCCATTAATAGGGAACAGATTAAATAAACAATGTATGTGTATACAATGGAATATTATATAGTCTTTAAAAAGGGAGTGATCCATATGTAGAAACATGAAAAAGTGTTCAAGATATATTTTTAAGTGAAAAAAAAAAAACCAAAACAAAAAAACCCTAGTTGCAGAACAGTATGTACAATAGTTCTTGTGCAAAATGAACTATATGAACACATGTATACACACACAGATAATATATGCTTAGGTACTGAAGGCTATGCACTAAACTATTAAGTTATTACCTCGGGAGAAGGATAGGGAGTGAGTGGAAGAGAAAGTGTGATTGAGAAAAGGATAAGAGTTTCGCTTTATTTTCTTTAATAAGCATATATTATTTTTATAATTAAAAACCAACAAAGATGTAAACAAATAAATAATTATCAATTCTACTTCTGCAGCTTTGGAACTTCATGGAAGCAGAAGAGTATTCCACTTGGTAGTCTAGTTTTTATTAAAGTTTAAGATTATATAGTCTAAAGCAGTTCTTAATTTCCTTCATGATTTGGAAAAAAGTAAGAGGGCAAAGTGGGAGTGGAGGACACTTACATCCACAGTGATGTCAATTACCCATTGTGGCACCGTCTCATTAAGAAGCATCGACTCAGTCTCCCCTCCGGAATCTCGGCAGAGCAGCCTAAACACAGCCATCAGATATAAGGGATGCAATAAGCACAGGTGACAAAACCACCGTTACAAACATTAGATGGAGGGGCCCTTACAGAGTTCCTTTAGGATAACCCTGACTTAGCTGAGGAAGTAAAGTGCAGCCAGGCAAAACAGCTCACTCAGCTAAGAGAGCAGGCCCTAAAATTCAGGCCCCCAGCTTCCGAGGCCAGGTGTCCACCCTCTGAGTCCTCGGGTGATGAAAGGAAACCTGGGTGTCGCCAAAGCACTTGAGAAAGGCCCCCGGGCAGCACTCCTGTGCAAGGCATGGGCCTCCAAACACACCGGGGTCAGGCTACTTTTGGCAACCACACTCTCAGGAAACCACCACGAAGGAAGAGAAATCTGTGCTCAAGGCCGGACAAACATTCTTCTTACCCCTGGCCCTACCAAAGAGCCCAGTGAGCTCTCCCCGTGATGCCGCCAGGGCCTTGCTGGCAGTGTGGGGTAAAGCTGGTCTAGCTCTTTCCCGCAGGGCCTCACGAGGACTGCCTTGTGCAACAGATCGGGCCACTGCTGGCACGACCCTTCCCAGGAGCGGCCCGGTCCATCTTCCCTGACTCAGCCTGAGGGAAGTTACCTACTTTGATGCTGTCCCAAGGGCGGGAATTTCTGGTGATATCATGTTCCCTGACCCCGGCACTCAAGCTGGCTGAGTCAGAGGAAGTGAGACTTTCCTGCGAAAACCTAGAGAAGCTGCCTTGAAGCAACGTATTGACCTCATTTTAACACCAGAGGCTCAGCTTTCAACTAGAATGTGGTCTAACAGCATTAGATACTTAACTATTTCATGGAGATGGAAAAGCTTCCAAAACCCTGACACCCCCAGAAGTTAATAATAAACAATTTATAACATCTGTTTGAATCAATACTTCTTAGCAAACGGGACGCATTCTCAGGCAGGGCCTCCAGCCCTCCTCAGTCATACCTGAACAGTGTGCGGCCTCCAGCTTCACCGAAGATCACAGGGGTGTGAGGGGGCACTTGAAAATATCCATTTCCCTTTTGGACTCGGTTCTCCTGCTCCCCATTTACTAGAAAAAGATGCAGATGGTGTCAGATGCAGCGTTAGTGCTAAGAACACAGATTCTGAACATTTTGTTTACACAGCCTTCAAACACTGTAAGATTTTTAAACTTAAACATCTTTTTAAGTCAGCCAGAGTCAGAAATAAAGGCAAAAAAACAGACCAAAGTTAAATTCCTAACAAGAAGAAATATAGCAACTTCTGATGTACCTCACGAAAAATGACTGCATTTTAGAGGATTTTAATAGAAGAGATTAATGTTTGAGATTTGAAACAAACACATAACCATCTACTTGAGCCACAAGGAAGTCTAGGACAGCCTGTTCATAAATGACAATCTGCTTTTTCTTTAGAACACCAAGCTCAAAAAATTTCTTGGGCCAGAAAAAAGAATTTATATTTAATGGCAGCCATAACTAATGGCAGAGGTATCAGTGAAAAATGAAATCCTCAAAGAGGTCATAATTGTTTTTATTGTTCTCGGCAGATTTCATTTCACTGTTTTCTTTGTAATCTTCTGACCCAAGTGCAGTTGCCCCACCTCCCCATAAACACTTCCCTTTGAATGTGGAAGCAACCTCACCCTCTGATAACCACAGCACTATCAGAACCTCCCTCGTGGCATCCAGCACTGGTCTCTGATCATGGAACGCTTTAAGTGGCTCTCTGCCCTACCAGAATGTCAGTCTGAAGGACAGGGTCCATAGACATTTATCTTCATTACCCCCAACCACAACTCACTACGGGCCTCCGAATACTTGAGCTGCTTAAAGTATAATCTAAACAACTCCTGAGTACCCACTGAGCATGGAGCAGGTACAGATTACCAGACAGGTGGAACGTGCAGTGTCCTGAGCTCTGGCTGGGGAGCTGGGTGGGCCCTGCCCTACTTCCACTATGGCAGTTTGATTTTAAGGATGATTTGGGGTTTCCTGTCACTTCTTCCATATTCCCCCAAACATAGCCTGAAGCCAAAGGGGTGCTGGCTATACCACTGTTTCTTGATTACTTAATCTTTATCATCTTTTTGGGCCTCTGAGGGCATCCTGTCTAACTGCCATGTTAGAGATACAGAAGGACAAACCAAGAACAGGAAATGATATGCCCATAGCTACATGGCTGATAAATGGCAGAGCCCACACCAGAACCTAGCTTTCTCAACCTCCTGTGGAGAGATCTTTCTCTGGCTCGCAGTCCACTATACAATGCTGATGGGGAGCAAAGTGGGCCAGGTGACATAAAAGAAAGGCCACATGGGTGGGGTCAGTGCTCTTTCTCTGATAGGGACAACAGAAGACTGGCTTTCAGAGAAGTGTGCCGCCCTTGCAAGAGAGATTTAAACCCTTGTCACTGCTGAACACCAGAAGCAATCTTCAGCAGAATCTTCGGAGAATTCACTTTTCAGTAGAGTAAGCCCTCAGTAGGTAGGACACAGTAGGACATAGGTTACACATGACCTGGCAAATTTTAAGGTTTTGTTTTCCCTTCTTTAGTCAAAATGAGCCGAACTCAGACATTTAAAACACGTCTTCCTCTGCTGCCCAGAGAGAGCTGTACCCGCTACCTATGGCACGCACAGCTTTTGAATGCTGTTTATGACATTAATTCTTTATACATACTTGTTCACTCTGACACTTCTGAGTTGGAATTTAATTTTTTGAAACATTCAGAGCCAAGACCAGGTAGATCTTCAGACTCAGTAACCTCAACATCTCACGCCAACATGAAATATGGCTAGACAAGGACAAACCTGGCTTTCTGATGCAACTAATTAGCTAGCTTTGGCAGTAAGCCCAGCAGGTCTACAGATACTCTGAGAAGTATCTTTGGAATATACCTGCTAGGCTACCTCCTTTTAAGGACAAAGGTCATTTTAACCATACTGGGTTTATTCTATCTATCTAGAGCAGTCTCACTGATTGAAAGCTCCTTGAAAACTCAGTTAAGACTGGATGGATGTTTACTTTGGGCTGTAGAAAGGAGGCAATGAATTGGGCACACTACAAATATTCTGTTGCAATTTAGCAAATACTTAAAATATTTCTTAAAATAACCAGTTGAAGTTTCTTTAACTTCTGAGTAATTTTTAATCAATTATCCTGATATAAAAGCACCAACCATGGTTTACTTCATTTTCTTCTTCATCCATTGGATTCACATGTGTTCTAGGCCAATATTCTAGCAGTGCCTGGAGTAAAAGTCCTCCTAAGTTCACTACAAAAAAAGTTATTAAAAAGGAATGGAAAATAGTTAGTAATTTTCACCTGAAAATAGAGAAAAATTATAAGTTCTCACATATTCTGATGTTAAATTCTTAACCCAATGCCAGTGATGCTTAAAAAATCAGATTTCGCCAAGTCTATTAAAACTTTATCTTATAATGTTTAAAGCAGTGATAACATGGAACAAACAGATATCCTATCTGGTTTAGATATAGCCATTCTTTAAAAACAGAGGAACCACAAACAGGAGCTGCATTCTTGAAAGGGCTGTTTTCATATGAAGTCACTAAAACTATATCTGTCTGTATTAGGTAATTCTACATGCTACATTCTTAGGAGAACACTGACCAAAAATACTGACAAAACATAACAGAATCATAATAAAGATGAGCACATAGCAAAAAACAGCACAGACCCACCTTCTCTTTTGCAAGGAAGAAGAGAAGGAAGGACACAAACTCACGTTTTGGATCTGACCCATCAGGGCTGCTGAAACCAGCATCTTTTGCAGAAACCCAAGCAGCAAAACAGTCACTCTCATCCAAAGTGATAGTCAACATCTGTCAAAAAAAAAAAAAAAAAAAAGATGGTGGCATTCCATTCGAATATATTCTTCAGCTAAGTCTAAACCTTTATTTATTTGTGCTATTTAACTAAGGTGCTAAGCCAAAGGTTCAGAATCAAAATGTATTTCGTGGGATTCAATGCAACCACAATTTACTGGGATACCAAAAGGCATTTAAACTGCATTTTACAAGTATTAACATGAAAAAATTTTTTCCTTTCACACTTAAAAACACAGGACTCTAACTAGTAATACTTAATTTTGACCCACATTAGAAATTTTCAACTATCCCAAATGGCACAAATATCAATTGCTAACTTACCCCTGTTTTTAAGTCTACTGAGAACCAATTTGGCACATACACCATCTTAAATCTTTTTTTAATTTCATCTTCAAAATCCACTTTGCCAAGATCTTCAACTTTACATGCCTATACATCAAAAAGAAAGTATAATAATTATCAATATTAAGTAGCAAATTAATTTGATTCTGACTTAGCTATTCAAAATTTTACCCATTTTCACATTTGTCTAAATGAGTCTAAAATACATTTCAGAAAGAATGTGGTCAAATATTTTCATCTCAAAGCCTTTACCTTTAAGTAACTACTAAAAATTTTAATGAAAAAACCCACAAAATATTCTTTTTGGAAACTGTAATTTAATTTTGCTGATACTGATACACTATCCACTTACCTGGAAGCAATGTCAAATAAAGCAAAAAAAAAAAAAAAAAA
>NW_011888782.1:21450411-21471156 GCF_000151845.1 Pteropus vampyrus | reverse complement strand
ACAGATACTCTGAGAAGTATCTTTGGAATATACCTGCTAGGCTACCTCCTTTTAAGGACAAAGGTCATTTTAACCATACTGGGTTTATTCTATCTATCTAGAGCAGTCTCACTGATTGAAAGCTCCTTGAAAACTCAGTTAAGACTGGATGGATGTTTACTTTGGGCTGTAGAAAGGAGGCAATGAATTGGGCACACTACAAATATTCTGTTGCAATTTAGCAAATACTTAAAATATTTCTTAAAATAACCAGTTGAAGTTTCTTTAACTTCTGAGTAATTTTTAATCAATTATCCTGATATAAAAGCACCAACCATGGTTTACTTCATTTTCTTCTTCATCCATTGGATTCACATGTGTTCTAGGCCAATATTCTAGCAGTGCCTGGAGTAAAAGTCCTCCTAAGTTCACTACAAAAAAAGTTATTAAAAAGGAATGGAAAATAGTTAGTAATTTTCACCTGAAAATAGAGAAAAATTATAAGTTCTCACATATTCTGATGTTAAATTCTTAACCCAATGCCAGTGATGCTTAAAAAATCAGATTTCGCCAAGTCTATTAAAACTTTATCTTATAATGTTTAAAGCAGTGATAACATGGAACAAACAGATATCCTATCTGGTTTAGATATAGCCATTCTTTAAAAACAGAGGAACCACAAACAGGAGCTGCATTCTTGAAAGGGCTGTTTTCATATGAAGTCACTAAAACTATATCTGTCTGTATTAGGTAATTCTACATGCTACATTCTTAGGAGAACACTGACCAAAAATACTGACAAAACATAACAGAATCATAATAAAGATGAGCACATAGCAAAAAACAGCACAGACCCACCTTCTCTTTTGCAAGGAAGAAGAGAAGGAAGGACACAAACTCACGTTTTGGATCTGACCCATCAGGGCTGCTGAAACCAGCATCTTTTGCAGAAACCCAAGCAGCAAAACAGTCACTCTCATCCAAAGTGATAGTCAACATCTGTCAAAAAAAAAAAAAAAAAAAAGATGGTGGCATTCCATTCGAATATATTCTTCAGCTAAGTCTAAACCTTTATTTATTTGTGCTATTTAACTAAGGTGCTAAGCCAAAGGTTCAGAATCAAAATGTATTTCGTGGGATTCAATGCAACCACAATTTACTGGGATACCAAAAGGCATTTAAACTGCATTTTACAAGTATTAACATGAAAAAATTTTTTCCTTTCACACTTAAAAACACAGGACTCTAACTAGTAATACTTAATTTTGACCCACATTAGAAATTTTCAACTATCCCAAATGGCACAAATATCAATTGCTAACTTACCCCTGTTTTTAAGTCTACTGAGAACCAATTTGGCACATACACCATCTTAAATCTTTTTTTAATTTCATCTTCAAAATCCACTTTGCCAAGATCTTCAACTTTACATGCCTATACATCAAAAAGAAAGTATAATAATTATCAATATTAAGTAGCAAATTAATTTGATTCTGACTTAGCTATTCAAAATTTTACCCATTTTCACATTTGTCTAAATGAGTCTAAAATACATTTCAGAAAGAATGTGGTCAAATATTTTCATCTCAAAGCCTTTACCTTTAAGTAACTACTAAAAATTTTAATGAAAAAACCCACAAAATATTCTTTTTGGAAACTGTAATTTAATTTTGCTGATACTGATACACTATCCACTTACCTGGAAGCAATGTCAAATAAAGCAAAAAAAAAAAAAAAAAAAAAAGAAGAAAACCAAGGAACAAGTAACAGTTGATAAGCACTTTAAGGACTCTGAAGCCACCTTGGGAGCTATGATACAGACAGCAGGTCTAAGTTTCTCTTTCTTGACCATTACAATCCTTCCTTATTCTCCCTCACTCCCTAAATGCGTGTTTCCCCAAAGCATGTCCTGAACTTCCTCGGGTGCCATGGAGCACTTCAATCCTGAACAGCTCATCGCAACCCTGAAGCTCGTATCAGGATGCTCCTTCTATCTCCTCATCCTAACAGCGACCTGGCTCTTTCCTCAGGGTCCCAATTCTTCAGTCATCTCTTCAAAGGGTGACTCTGCTGCTTCTCCTACATCCCACAGCTCTTTAATGGCACAGTGAGACCACTGTCCATCATTTCTATGTACAAGTCCTTTTTCTTTGATGCCCATGTCATTTAGTTGCAGTTAACTGTACCCCTCTTTTTCGGCAACCTCTGTGGTCACTCTCCCTCATTCACTAAAAACGTGAGCTCTGGTACAATGTCTTGTAGTCTATCTCGAGTTCTTGCTTCCATTCTGGACATCAAAATCTACACAGACAACACAAAAGACATGCTGGCTTCTCAAATCTTTGACAATATTCCAACTATAAATGTATGATCTCCAGCCTCAACTGAATCATTGCTACCTGGGATTTCTTCTGCTTCCAGAGTCAGTTCTCCACAACGTGGTCTTTACTCTCATATCTTTGACCTTGCTACTTCCTTCACTACCCTCAGCACATGACTCTGACCTTTACTCTTCAAAAAAATTTTTTAAAAGCCTTGACAAAATCCCCTTAACTTTTCTTCCTGGTGCAAGGAAAAAGGCTTCCCTTTTGCTGTGCTCTGAATTCTCTCACCTCTCCCTTCTCCTTGGAGGCCTTGTCTCATCATCTACCCACTTCTTGTCTCTACTGGCTTCTCTCCATGAGCAGCGAAACATGTTCAAATTTTTCCCATCTGAAATATACCTGAACACTGAAACAAAACCGTCCCTTGATTATCTTATCCCTAAATCTTCTCCATCTACTGCTTCTTCCTGTTCACCTCACCAAAGTCAAACTTCGTCGAAGACTGCCTCCACCCAAATTCTGTTTCTTCACCTCCCAATCACTACTCAATCACTCCATCTGGCTTTTGTCCTCAGGAATCCCTAGAGACTGCTCTCTCCAGACACGACCCTCTTTATTGGTTAAATCCATGTGCACATTACATTCCATATTTTACATGGGCTCTCAACAGGCCAATGCTGCTAACCATGAGCTCCTATCTGAAATGTTTAATTGGTTCTTGAGCTGCCATTTACTTTTAGTTTTCTTACCCCTTTTAATTATATACCTTTGTGGCTCTTTTTTTAACGATTCCAGAAAGGGTGATGATTTGTTTTTCTCTTTTCAGTATAGACGTATCCCTTGGAAACTCTGACATTTTCCATGACTTTAATTATAATCTACAAGCTGATGACTGCTGACCCTATTTCCCCAACCCAGCTCTTTCGTCTGCACATCAGGCTGCACAGCTGTCCGCTCGGCACACATTTCTACCCAGATGTCCCACATAAACTCAAATTCGTGTCTTTCTCAGCACGTCTCTTTCCTCCAACAACTCATTTTCCTCTTTTATGCCCTATATCATTTCTGCTCACCAAACTATCTAATTCAGAAACTAAGGATTCATCTTTGCTCCTTCCTTTCCTTCATATTCCCTCTGATTCAAGCATCACTCTTATCTACAGGCCTAAATATCTTTCTAATCATTCCATTCTTTTCTCATCCCCCTTGATTCTACCCTAGCTCAGATGAGTATTTCTGATGATGATATTTTCACCTGTATTAATGCAACAGCCTCCTTACTACTATGTGCCAGCCACTATGATAAATACTTCTTGAATATCCCCTTAGCATCACCAGGAAAACAGGTACTGCCACATTTTAGAAGTAAAGAAGGAGGCTTTGAGAGGTTCAGCATGTTATGGAGATCACTTGGCTAGTAGCTGGCAGAGCCAAGATTATAATTTAGCTCTGTCCAACTTTGAGCCTATGTTTCTAACTACTCTTGACTTCTCTTTTGTTTAATGTCATGTTCATTATGCCCAATTGCTGTTGAAACGTCAAGGTCTAGTATCTGGGCATAGAAAGCTGTTAGGGACACAAAAAATGCCAATTATAGTACATGCCAGCTCAGTGCCCCATCTAAGTAAAACTATCTCTCATTCAGCCAGCAGGACCCTACCAAGGCTTCAGCTAATTAGAGTAAGAGAGGACATCAGACCCATAGGCAGAAAGTAAGTCAGCCCTCAAAGAAGAGCTGGCCTGATTAGATTTCATTAGATATTCTGGAAGGCACCAGGTGCTGGGCAGCGTGAGGCGAAGCCCAGCCCTGGGCAGAGCTGGGGCCACATCAGTCGTGGAGTACCCAAGTTTCTGCTGATGAGATCCTCGGGGCTGCTCTGGATGCTCCCCATCCCCACAATGAAACAAACAAGGTTTCTAGTTTCCTGCTAAGCATGTGTCTGTTGTAGAAAAAGACCAGTTGGACTTTTGGAGCCTGCTGCAGTTAAGCTTTCCATTCATGTTCTGAAGCCATGCTCGCCCAGCAACCTTTCTGTAATGCAACTTCCCACAGCTGCCCCACAGGGAAGGAAAGTGTCAGTCAGGCCACAGTTCCTATTCAGACAGTCCCTTTTTCCCAGAAAGAAACTTGTTTATCTTACTCTGTCACTCTGAAAGTCAACTTAAGTGAACCTTTGTTCCTTATAACCAAGAGCCTAACCAAACCCTCAGATCTTTTCCATTAATCCTTTATAACATATCCAACACCTGTCTTTTCTTTTAGATCCCCAAATCATTATGCTTTAGAAAATTGTCTTCCAGCTTCTTTCCCATGACACATAGTACTACCACTTTGAATATGGGATTTTCCTGCTCTAAAATCATCTAAGATTAAGATTCTTTAGGGAATACCAAAGAAAGGCTAATTCTGGGGCCTGCAATTCAAGACTCTGGGCAATGACTTGAATCTCATCTTTGTGCTTATACCCTTATTACTCCCTTATACTCATCTAGTATCAAATCAACAACACAAAACTGCTCATCTTGCCCTAAATAAGCATGTACCTTCCCTCTTTTGTGCCATGTCATTCACTCCTTCTTCCTGAAATGCCCTCGCATTATTCATCTGATGAAACCCTTTAAGCCCCTGTTGAAATGATTTCTATACCATGCCGCTCTCCTGATTTCTCCAGTTGCAAGTAATTGCCCTCGTCCATAAGCTATCCTGTGATCTGTTTACTCCTTAGGCTTTCACATTTCGCCACTCTGCTCTCTTCCTACCAGAAGGGATGGACTTTTCTGTCATCTATAACTCTCAATACAGTTCAGTTCCCTGTACACAATACTCATTCAATCCAGGAAATACCTGTTAAACAAAAATATCAACAACAACACTAAGAAGGAATATTTGTCAGAACTCTAAAAGCAAACTTTTCAAACTGCCTATAAATTCGTCAGTGCTATTTAGAATGTGGTTGAACAGCTTAATACATCTCAGCTATTTCAGAGGGAGTCATCTTAAGATGATCTAGAGTTGTAACTGATGCTCACAGTGAAGACTGGAAATCCTAAGAAATGGCCAAACTTATTTCATGTACTCCAGTGGTTTCAACCTAGGGTGATTTTGTATCCTTCTTCCTCATTCTGCCCCTTAAACATATGGCAATGTCTGAAGACATTCTGGGTTGTCACAATTGAAGTGGGATGGGTGGTTACTGGCATCTAGTGGGTAGAGGCAAGGGATGCTGCTAAACATCTAACAACACACAGGCCAGATCTCACTCCTCCTTGCCCCCAGCAAAGACTTATTCGGCCCCAAATGTCAATAGTATCGAGGATATGGAATTCTTATGTATTCATTTTAAGGTAAGGAAGCATACAACAGAGTTTGTAATATATTAAACAGAGAAATGGTTCTATTTGAATTTTAGGTGCTTAAAAAAATAAACTATGGCCTTATCTAATATTCACATAAGAAAGTACACCCCCATAAAGTATCATTACGATTAAATCTTAATTTATACATTATCTTTTTTTCATACACACACAAAAAATAGGATACATAATCCAATAACCTCTATTTAATACAAAAAGATACTCACCTTCAATACATCCCAATATGCCACATTATTATTGGTATCTTTGGTTAATATATGTCTCTTATCATTAAGAATGTGGCATTGAATAATACTAGCACCCCCTAAAGGAAAAAAACCCACACAATTAGCAAAACAATCCTTCTACTACATTTAAATTCACAGTAAGGTAACAATTGTTAACTGGTATACAACAGAACATAAATCACACTAGCCACCAGAAAGAAGGCGAATCAGAAGACTATATAATTATATCTAAGGCAACTGAAGGCCAAACAAAAACTGTCTGATTTTAATATCATAGATTAAAAGACTCTTCACTTCAAGGGTCTACTAGTGGACAACTGTGAAGGGCAAACAGTTTTATACACTGGAAAAAGTGCAAATGACAGGAAACCTCTGAATTGGCCTCATCTCTCATTAACTTTTACATCCTATCTTCCTTGTCTTTTATACCTCTAGAAGGGACATTCTATTCTAAAGATAACAGCATGGACATCTAACTGTAGATGAATGCATCATTCAATATTCTAACCCCAAACTCTGATATTAAAGTTAGAGGTACTACTTGCAGCTGTGGCACGCATAATTCAAGGACCAGATCTGACTTTTTCTGACTTGTGCCAAGATAACAGTAAATTCTATATATTTTTCAAAATGGCTGTTGGCTTTACCAAGACCCTGACTATTCTGATTTGGGGTAAAAAGATTAACTCAAGAAAGCCTACTTTTTGTCTACGGCCATGCCACTCTGAACGTGCCCGATCTTGTCTGATCTCGGAAGCTAAGCAGGGTGGGGCTTGGTTAGTACTTGGATGGGAGACCACCTAGGAATACCAAATGCTGTAGGCATTAAAAAAAAAAAAAAAAGCCTACTTTTTAAAGTCACTAAATAGCAGTTTTTAAATGTTTTTCTTTTATTAAAAATGAACCAATATGCCATTATGAGTCTTTTGCTGATATCAGAATTACATATAAAGGAAGATTATCTCCTTTATTTTTGTCAATCTCTTAGTAACTATAATTAACTTCAATAAAAGGTATAAAACCTTCCAATTTCCTTACCTTTGATAACCTGGTCAGGTTGTGTACAAAGGGGTGTTATAGGATTTGTACAGTCATTGTCATAATCTCCAGAGGCTCTAAAGTTATGAATTCCCTTCAATGTCTGAAGAAACAAAATTCATTATTTAATCATTTTATGCTTTATAAGCTTTCCCAATCTGTTTAAAATGGCAAGAAAAACAAAGAACAAACAAACGAGAAAAACCCACCAATAACATCAATCAAAAAATACTGTCACAAAATATAATTACCTACCATGATTAAAAAGACTAAAACAAATATTAAGAATGGGATGTTGTCTTTTTGAAGAGAACACCAAGCAATCTTCTAGGTAAATTATATTGATGTCAACAGGCCCAATGAAATTTAGACAAGATATATAACATTTTTCACAAGTTCAGAGAAAGACCATTTGCCCTGTATATAAAAAGGAACAAATGCAAACACTTTCTCTTCTGTTATCCACAAACTGGTAAGCAAGAAAACTAAAATCTTCTTTAATTAAGATTTAAGAATACTACTTTTGATAACTTCTCTCTGCTCATCCTCTATTTCTACTCATTCTTCATGCTAAAAAGAAAAAGGAAATGAATTTAAAAGCACAATTTTCTGACTGCTCTGTTTAGAAAAAGAGAATCCTAGTGAGTTTCCCTGCTGTGTTGGTATTTGAGTTGTCTATTTTCAAATGAAGTTTCATGAAGTCAGAAGCTGCACTAATATTTACTGGTTTTATCAGGCCACAGTGCCTATTCTAAGAATTTCCATATGTATTTCTTGGTTCCTGGCAAAGAAGTTAGAAGCTTTGAGTGTTACCTTAATTTTAGTTCAACCCTTAGGATCACATCTACATTCATAGAGGCTTTCAGATTTTTGCCACTGTCCAAAAGCATGCTGAGAGTCATGTTCATACTGAGCATTTGCTAATGGTGTCTGGCAGGTCTGTGATAACTAACCACGCGTTTATAATCCTTCGCCAACTGTACAGTAGCTCACTTACCCATTTATTTACTGTAGATTTAGTTGTTGCAACCCAGATTGCAGGAGGGGGATCAGCTGATCTATCAAGCTCCATCTGAAAACAAAGCACAAAAATATTGTTTTGTGAAATGCTGACTCATCTGAATTGCCAGGAAGAGTTACACATGATTAAATATCAATTCTGTCTACGGCCTTGCTACCCTGAACACACCCGATCCAGTCTGATCTCGGAAACTAAGCAGGGTCGGGCCTGGTTAGGACTTGGATGGAAGACCACCTAGGAAGACCAGGTGCTGTAGGCACAAATGAATGAATGAATGAATGAATATAAATTCCTTCATTCGACATTTGTGTTGACTTTACTATGGCATGTGTTAAAAGCTAGTAAAAGCTAGGAATGTACAGATGAATGAGGGAGTCTGTGCTAAAGAAATTCACGACCCTATGAAAGTTTTGGTGGCTTCTCATTAAAACAGTGGCTTAAAGTTTTAAGTGTGATTAATTTAAGGGATTTAAATGGATAGTCAAAAGGATGACTTATAATATTTTGTTTTTGTGTTCTTTCTTAATAAGAAATGTTTTTTCTTTGAAAATGTTTGTAGTAAAAAAAATTCTAACAACACAACAAACATTAAAAGTACCCATGTAATTCACTCCCTTGCCCAAGGACAGTGCACTGGTGATCAGTTTTACCGTCTGTCCTTCTGTATTTTTAAAATATTATACATATAAAAATTCTAATACATACATACATGCAATGCAAATAAAATCAGTCTATTTTCGTCCACTATTCCTCCTGTACCAGAAAACTGCAGGTTTGGAGTTGTGGGGACATGGCTTGGCTCCTAGCAAGCAGGAGTCCTCTTTGGTTCAAAGTGATGTTCCTTATAACATGGTTATGTCTGCGCCAAGTGCTTTTTCTATACAGCCAAGAGATCCTGGCAGCTGCAGGGCTCACAGTGCAGTGTTTCTCCTCCACACTTGTCTCCCCCCTCAGCCTGCTTCCTGCACACATGCTGTGCCTGCATGATTTCAGCTCCAACTCTCTTGCTTCCCTGAAGGATTAATGGTTTTGTCCATTAGAGTGTGTCACTATTTTAAAGAACTGTACTTGGCCAGTTTTGTGTAAGCTCCTAGACCACAGGCATCCTCTCAACTGTCTCGTTTGACCTCTATTCCTTTTTTAGCCCTTCTTCCTACACTGTGGTCTGGGTTTCAGATGTCACTTAGTTTCGTAAATGATGGGTATTTGCAGTTATTTCTTGCTTTCCTTGCTGTCGTCAGATGATTTCTGAGAAAGGGGGGCAGTGCTGTCTTCATGCCTCTATTTTAAATCTAGAAATTTCCTCACTGTTGTTTTGATGTGCAATTCTGTGATTATCAGTGAGGCTGGACTTATATGATGATTGGCCATTTTTCAGTCTAGGCTTCACTTCTGGCAGGCTTAAGTATGGACGGCTTCCCAAGTACCTTTTTACCACATCCCAGACCGTGATTATCAGAACCACTTTGTTGCACCAATGCTGTGGAGTACGAGCCAGCTCGTTCCCTCGTCTTCAGGAGCCTCTTTTACACCCTCCCTCATGAGGCAGTGGACACATTTCTGCTTTGCTGTCTGCTCACAGATACTTGAACTCTTCCAATTCGTCCTCTAAGGACAGGTTAGGAAAGCCAGGCAATGTCAGGAGCAATGTGGGGCAATCCCACTAGGACTTCTCTGCGGGAGAGCCAGCCTTCCCTGATGTACCCAAGTCACCATTCTTCTACAGGTGACTAACAAAAATGTTAAAATATCTTTTTTACAGCCCCACAGTTGATTCATGTTTTAATACAGATTTTGCCATATTTGGCTGGCACACGGAACAATCTTAATTATAAAGCTAACATATATGACATATATACCTTGAGAACTGGTGCTTTTTCTTCACAAATTAGCACTCGAATGTCAGGGTTTCTTAGATCCGTACAATAAATCTTCCGGTCCCTCCCTCCAGAATACACGTGTGTGAAGGCATCATTGACTTGCAGAGCCCAAACGCCTTCATCATGGACTCGGTACGTTGCTATACATCTCTGCTGGCCAAGGGACCATAGGCGAATTGTCCCATCAGAACTGCCGGAAAGGCACTGGGAATGAAGAATGCTAAGGTTAGAAACTTGCCCAAAGTTTCTCCTTTCCTATGCTTTGCACTTGGCTTCTCTCCTGACTCTACACCGTCTAACACACACCTTTAAAATCTGCATTTCTGCCTCTGAAAAAACTTCTGACAAGCTTGCACCACAGGCTGAAATGACCAAAGGGAACGGTACACGCTCAAGCAGGGGAAACCTCTGAGTAAAGCTGCCTTTGTCCTCTCTATCTGGCCACTGGCAGCATCAGCAGCCCCTGGGAACTAGTTAAGAATATAAATTCCCAGGTCCCATTCATGACCTCATGAAGCAGCAACTGTGGTGGGGTCCAATCACCAGGTGACAGGCTCTCCAGGTCATTTGGTACACTAAGTTTGACAAGCATTGCACTAGTCCAGCAAGCCTTTTGGTGCCCTGGGTCACACCTCTGCCTCATCCCCTCATTCATGGCTCTGGATTTCTGATGGCCTGCCAGGTCCTTTGGATTCTACTGACAGAAGTCAGAAGCAAAATCTAGTCCTAGGCTAGAGTCATTCACTGTCTGGGACCTTGGATACTTCCCATACAAGCCTCAAGTTCAACATCTATTAATATAAAATGTGGACCTTCAGCATTCAGTTAACGTTAGCAATTCTGATCATTTCTAAAGGCTCAGGAGCATCAACTACATAGAAGTTGCTGGCACACAAAGCAGGGCTGAGCACACTGTGAGCCTGAGAGAAACAGGCTGAAATGGCCACTGCACATTCACATTCAGCACGCCTGGTGTCTCTAGCAGTTACCGTGGTGACTTGCAGAAGAGGATAAAAACTTACTCTCTGGAAAAAAAAGTGGCCCCGAAGAGAAAGCAACTGTTGGTGCTGGTGTATGAAATTAAGTAGGCAAAGAGCTTCAAAAAAGAGAAGATAGTTGTGGGCTTAGAGATTTGGAAAGCGTCTGAATAGATGAGACCTTGAGGGATATTAAGGATTTGCTGGCATGCCCTGTGACTTAAAGGGGCCTTTAGATCTCCAGATATGTTTAATTAAATGAACACCTACTAGGAGGCTCCCCCATAAGCTGCCATTCCAACCAGTTCACAAGGGCAATAACTAGTAAAGAAACTGTCATGATTACGGTTACAAGCAGACCTTCGACACATGTGTGGGAGAGTGTGGCAGTCTCATAGGGAGGAGGCAAGGAGGGCCTCCCCATTCCAGGAAGAGATGCTACCTTGAGGTGGCAAAGCTTTGACTACTCAGATCCTAGACTGTGTACCTAGAGAGAGTAAGGTCTAACGACTTTAGATGACAGGCAGCAAGTCCTCACAGCCTAGGCGACTTGCAACAGGGAAGAGATAAGTCCCAAATCCAGAGTGAAAGCAGAGTGAAATCACAGCTGAAAGCAGATGAGGAAACAGCTGTATCAGCCCTGATAATAATCTTGATAGCAGCCAGTATTCTAAGATTGCTAAACTCAGGCCTCCAAATAGATACCAATCACTTTTAAAGTGCAATGCTGGCGAACTCTTTGTGGTGTTTGGTAGTGTGGTTGAAGGATGCGCCTATTTTACAGGATTTCTACTGTCTGATATCTTGTACAAGTTAGAGGAGTCATCAAAACATTTCCCACCACCTCCACTCTTCCACTGGATACACATGAAGACCTCCTCATTATGAGGTGACTCCTGGGACCAGGAGAATGCCCCAAGTGTTTCTGTTAAATCAGACTTAGGTGTGCTCTGTGTTTCTGTCAGTGGAGATGAGAGGTTCCAGTGTATTGGGGCCAAGCTACTGTTAACCAAAACAAGTGTTTCTGGGATAGTCATTCATACACAATTGCAACTTGCAATAGAGAGCAGCCAAGTGGGCAAGGAGTGGCCTAACGCTCGGAGACCCCTAGACCCATGAGCTAGGTTCTGTAGGACCTGTATTACCAGGAAAACCCTATGTACCAGGTTGTTCCAGCTCCTCAAACAATTGCCTGAGCAAGCACAAGGAATGAAAAGTGCCTCATCTCAGTAATGTTGGCATCAATCAAAACAAATGCAATGGTGACAGACATCAAATCGTAAAGTTTGCTAAATAAGAAACTTACTTTCACAACAAAGGAAGTGAGGGAACAGGTTGAGGTCCATGGGATTCACTGGCCTATTATACATATCTTGTCACAAGTCCCTGAATTACAATGTCACGGGAGATCCTACATTAGAAGTTGCAGGGCAACTCTGCAGGATGCAATATACACAAAGGTCCAGTACCTGATAACTATCTCTTCTAAATGACAAGAGCTGGAGAATTAGTAAGTAAAGGTTTCTTCTCCCCACCCCCACTGCCCTTTTACCCAAATGAGTACTTATTATAGTAGGTCAATTCTCTAATGTAAATATGCTTTGTTGCTGACGGTTAAATGTACATTTAGTCTATGGGGCCATAAGGAAAAGGGGTACCAGAAGCACCTGAGGAGGAATGATACCTGCTTAATCACACACTCTCAGGCCGACAGGCAGCTCTTAAAGTAGTACCACAGCACTGTCTCTGCTTACAGAAAATATCCTGATTTCAGGTGAAGTGCATATAAACTATACTTGTTATTTAAATCATCTTGGGGAAAAGCACGTTCATAATATATACACAGGAAATAAGGCATGGAGTGTAGTAGACAGGCAAAACTTTAGAAAGTCTGCCAGGCCTAAAGCCCCGCTTCTAGAAATCATCTTGTCTACAGCCCCTACTTAAGGGCAGTCCCATGGAGACTATATGACTCAGTCCAATCCTGGGCAAAGTTAAGAGAACAAGGCAGGGGCACCATCTCGAGCGCAGCCTAGTGGCTACATTGCAAAACAGGCAAGGCGCTGACTGCACGGGGTTTCTTAGATACATGAAAATGGGGCTGCAAAGGATCTCAAGAGCTCTAGAAAATGCAAGGCTTACAGTGATTACTTCTAATTTTCTCACTAACTATATGAACTAAATATTATGATTCCCACTTTGCAGGTGAGCAAACTAAGGACTAGTAAAGTGAAGCCCTCCTCTCAAGGCCACACAGCACATTAACGCTGAGAGCTTTCCATGTCCCAAAGACCTTCCTGGGCATCTTTGCCTGGTTCAGAAAAATTATTTCCTTCCTCTGGCTAGTTGTTCACCTTTCACCTCTGGAGACAGAGGTTTCTCCAATTCACGTCAATTTCCATGACATAACTTCCACAGGAGTAACAAGTGTGTTACTCAATGGTGTTCGCATCTCAACATCTTCCTACTCTAACTCCAGCAAAATCAATTCCAATTAGCTGTGAACTTATCCCTGCCCTACAGGAAAAAATGGCCGGGGGAGGCAGGGGCACATGGTAGAGATGTGTCATAACATAAAATGGTGCTCAGTCTTTGTTTTTTATTACCTACATTGATGAAAGATCATTTCCCCACTGCTATAGAACTAGGATTATGATTTATAATTCAAAATTATGTAGCCAACAGAATACTAGCATATGTTCGAAAATACCAAAATATTTTTCTTGGAAATACCGAGTCTAAGTACTGTGTTAGATGACTGAACTTATAGACTGTATCTATACGGTCAACTGACAAGATCCGCCCTGAAGTCAGACCCACTGTGAGGAAATTTTCCACTTAATACATCGGCAGAAAGCACTGACTACCACAGTTCCTGTCTGTGTTACCCAAGGTAACATTTTAAATTATTCTAGCCTATATTATCATAATTGCTTTTACTGATCTGCATCAGAATTATTCTGAGGAAATTCCTTGTCTGGCCTTTATTTAAAAGTGGATTATTACATATGCGACAGAGTATTTTAAGGATTTAAAATTAAACCATAGTTTATAATATGTGTAGCTTTTAGTTCAAGTCAACCTACCCAACAGTACACAAAGTGGGGGAATTTCTGCTGTATGAAATTTTGTCAAAGTTATTAGGTAAATAAATGTCCACATGAAACTACATACCTGTGTGCCATCTCTATTCAATAGCAATGCTTTTACATTATCCGTGTGACCTTTAAGCTTCATTAGTTTTGCACATGTTCTTGGATCCCATACCCTTAAAACCTGTGAATTTCAACAATATTAAACAAACTGAGTGAATTTAAATACATGAGTGAATTTAAATAATAGATGTATAAGTCAAATGACAACCATTCAATTCTGAGAAACACTGCTTCTGCCAATGGACACTTGTCTAAGGCTCCCAACCTTTTTAAGTAAGAGGAAGCCTTATTAATGTCAAGAAGCACAGGCCTTCCTAACACCATCCACCCGCCCCATCACCACACACGACAGTAATTATATAGTTATACTCTTATTTACATAAAAGCTTTCTTTTAGCATCCACCAGGCAAAAACACTCTCTACATATTTAGTAATTACGCAGATCAAATTATTTTGGTTTCTTTGTTTTCTAGTGTTAAAATACACCCTTTTAAACTCCCCCTTACCTTCTCAGTGGACCCTGATACGATGATTGTTCCCAGCTGATTCATTGCCAGGCTATAAATGGAATCTTTGTTCCCACTTAAAGAGGAAGCTATTAAGGATAAATGGAGCTAAATGTTAACAAAATTATCAGCTTTTTAGTAGCTAGTCAGCAAAAACTGCAAGTTTAATTATAAATTTAGAAAAATCTTATCTTTATGAGTGCTAGAAAATAAATCTACCTGGAATGGAGAATGTGCTAAACAATAATACTGTTATCAGATTTTCCATGTTTTCTGGATTTGAGTATACAAGTACTCAATAAATATATGCTAAACTGAATTGCACCACCATTTAAAAACTATCCACCTATGTATTTTCAAAGATATACATGTGCCAATATATATGAAAAATATGTGCAAACTCATTTTCAAGGATATACAAATCAAAACTAAAATATTATTTTCACCTACAAATCCAATAAAAAAATAAGGTAATGCTTTATTCTCAGAAAACACGGCAAAATGGCACTGTCATACATTACTTGTTAAGAGGATAATTTGGTACAACTCCTAGAAGGAAATCAGGCAATGTGTAGCAAGAATCATGTCCATGCCTTTAGAGTCAGAACAAAATATTAATGAAGTGAAAAAGTTGCATATAAAACTATCTGTATTGTATGATCCTAATTTTACAATAAATATCAACAACATACTGAGAAGTGATAAGTATAAGACTTAATACATGTAAAGTACTTAGAAAAGTGCTGCTTGCAAAAGTGCTCAATAAATGTTAGCTATTAGTATTAATTCTATAATCATTAAAAAACCTTATGTGAGATCCACTCTAAAAACTTATGTGAGATCTAAGGAAAATGGATCTGTTGCAGAGTCTAAGCCTGGTCTCTGACTTTGGGACATTACTGCTTATTTGCTTTGTTCCTTCTTGTTAGCATCTCTTTGAGGAGTGTCTTACATATAGAGAGAGCTAAATGATATATCGTGACAGCTCCCAGCAGGGACCAGCTGCTGAATCACTGAGACAGTGTGCAGGTAAAAAATCAAGGACAATAAGGGGAGAATAGTACTTAGATTGCATATATTCCCGAGAAAAAAGGCAAAACAATATTCAAGAAATTTCATTTACCCACCTCCCAACCCGCCCTCTCGGCTCACACTGGTTAGACCAGAACTGCCTAAGCTAAGCCGATGAGAATATTTCGTGGTTATGACAAACTGAATTTATAATCATATAGAGATCTAGATAGTTCAGGCCCTTGTCCTGAACAGAGCTTCCAGGCCAGGCTTAGCCAAAAATGTGCTCCTAAGAGTTCCTTCTGACACTCTGCGAAGAGGACTACAGTAGGCTGGGCCAAGCGTGAAGCTGAGTTTCAAGTCTAGACTTGTATGGGTCTGACCTAGTAATCTGAGATCTCTTAGTTGATGAGGCACCCATGCTATTAAACTGCTGTGAATCCCTCTGAATTGCCTTTCAAAGCACCCTAGCCTCCCTGAACTCTTGTGGAATTGGCTGGATCATTCAGTGCTGCTCTGAAAAGGTCCTGCGAAATCAGCACTGAAAACCTTTTCGTTTTTTGCTTTGGAATATTCCATCTTGGCCATTAACTCAAAGGCTCTTCATAGTAGCACTTAAAGGTCAGAAACTGCCTACTTTGTCAGGTAATCACAACCTCTATCAATAATATTTACTGGGCGTGTGGCTTTGGGCCAGGCAATGCTGTGGGAGATACAAAGTAGTGAGGTGAACTCTTCTACCCCGCAGGAACTTACACTTTAGCTAAGGAGCTAAGACATGCACATGTACGGAAACAACCAGGTTACCCCTGGAGAAGTTACCATTTTAAGACTGCAGTGAGGAATTAGCTCTTTGTTGTTCAATCATACTCTTGGGGGCTAGAATACTGTAGGTAGAAGCACTCTCAAAATATGAACCACTGTCTCGATGCAAATTGATCAAAGATGTTTTATAAACCGTTCCTTATGTCAACTTGGAGCACTTTCAAAGAAATTTTCTTCAAACACCTTACTTGTGACAGTGTTATTTGAGGCAGTCAGTGCTGTTAGAGTATTCACATCCCAAAGGAATATTTGTCTGTCCAACCCAGCCGACGCTACCAGTTCTTTATCCTTGGCATACGCTAAGGCTTTTACATAATCCTGTAACAGAACACATGTATCATGATCGACTCTGTAGCCACATAAAGTACTGAGATTCCAATATTACACTAAAGACACTGAAAATTATGGTAACTGTTTTACCTTATGTGTCCTTAACGTTGACATGCAAAATCCCTTATGTGCATTCCATACTTTTACCGTTGTGTCAGAAGAGGCAGATATTACTAAAAGAGGCAAAGAATTAACAAACCACTTAGTAGTGGAACTTATTACCATTTTAAAGACTTATTGTAAAATAATGTAACACCGTTTCAACCTAATGTTCATATATATATATATATATATATACACACACACACACACACACACTTGACGTGTTAATGTTCATATATATACACACATATAGTACTATATTATATATTTTAAATATATATACTATATATTTAAAAGCTCTTTCTAGAACCTATTATATTTTGTCTCAAATACTTTTTTTTTAATAGGCAGGGAAAACTTTTTAATGTTCCTGCTGAACTAATGACTAAGAAAAAATTCTCTAAAACAGACTGAAAAACTAAGAAATAGATCTTAACATAATAAGAAAAAGATATTAATAAGCCTAAAAGAAGAATGCATATTATGAGTCTATTTACATATAGTTCAAATGCGGGCAAAACTAATCAATAGTATTTAGAAGACAGAAGAACAGTTACCTGGGACAAGGGGTAGTGACTGAAATGGTGGCACAGGGGGCTTCTGGTAATGTTTCTTGATATGGGTGTTGTCTCAAGGTATACATGCTTTTTTGTATGTATATATATTATACTTCAATAAAAAAGTTTACATAAAAAATGAAATTGTATCAAACTGAATTAAAAGCTTCCTAAAACCCAATAATCCAAAGAAATACTTACATGTTTTCCCATTACAACAGAGTACAATGTCATTTACCCAGTCGGTATGGTGTTCCATAGATGCTATATAAGGATCTTGCTGAAATTAAAGGAAAAATCATAAAGATGTCATAAGTTTATATTAGAGGATGAAATACATTACAAATTATAGATATGTTTAGAGTCTTCAATTAGTGTGACACACTGCTCTAAGGCCTTAAAATTGACAACTGAATTCGGAGTAGAATTTCATCGAACAGTTGATGCTTCCAGAAAACAGACAGAAATAGAAGTTGTGTTTTAGGACAGTTTTATTACTGATGAAAGCCTAGGTTTCCAGGACAAATGTTTAATTTTTACGTCTTGAGTTAGCGAAGGCAACAAGATCTGGGCGAGGCACTGTGTGTGACACAAAGAGCTCCAGGAAGGGGTTTACTAGAAAGGACAGGACGTGAGCAAATCGACAGGCTTGGGGGAATTGGAATCAGTCGTGGTGAAGGCTCACAGTGGATAGTAGGGGCAGAATTGAGGCTGATCGGAGTGGTAAGGAGCCTAGCCGGACTGCAGGGGGAAATGAACACTTGCTTTTAGCTTCCTACTGCAGTTTTCACCTTCTGAATGAAATGTTTTCCTCATGATATCTACAGTCCCTCAGAGAAGAAATGAAAAGCCAAGGGCTAAAGGAATAGTACCTGAGTCACCATTTCAATTAGATAATTTGAGATTCTATTCTTCTTACTTGGCTTAATTATCAGGAGAGATCTTTTAAAGACCAGTATTTATTTACATCCCACACTTTTCAAGATACTGCATGGGCAAAGAGAACAGCTCTCTACAAGTCTATGTGAGAAATGCTATTGCAACCTGTCATAAAATGAAGACCAAAAAAGATGTTTGAGGACAAACAGGCTCCTCTCTAGATTCTTCGAGGTTAACTCTTATGAATGTTTTTCTTAATTTGTTTAATATACTGTTAATTCCCAGAAAGGTGACATTCTAATTCAAATATGATTCCAAAAAGCACTTAAAAGCCATGGTTTTCTTGCTTCCCATGTTTGACAGTGGGCCACCAGTTTCCATGGTTAAAGACTCCAAAGCCCACCAGACCCAAGTCCACTTAAAGAAACAATAACCAGCAACTGTGAAAAAGTGTTTCTTTTTTGGACTGAACATTAGATTTGCAGAGCTTGCTAAAAAGAGAGATTTTTAAAACTACAAGGTTTAGCATGAGGGTTCTAAAGTTAGATGGACTCTAATTCTCTGTCAATGACTAGCTATTTCAGCGTGGATTTCTCTGAGCTTGCTTCCCCTTCTATGAAAATGAATCATAACTGCTGTCTTGAAGGATTACAATGAGTGTTAAGACCATATTGGATATGGAAATGCTAAGAGTGTCTGGTACATAGTGAGGAGCTCAATAAATGGCCCCTTTCCTTCCCTGAATCTTCCTTTCCATGTCATTCACAATACAGGCATTCAAACAAAATATAAGAGTTCCTTGCCATTTGAGTGGGGATTTATCTGTACAAATATTTAAATCCTGGTTTCTATTTAATAAAACAGCCTTTAAATCACCTGAAGGGGAGCATACCATCTTCAGATTTTTATACAATTTATATTGTCAAATAAGGCTCTATGGATTCTATGGGTACCCTAATCATTTTTAAATGAAGAAATCAAATATCTGTTTAGGATGAACTATAACTGTAACAGGACTGCCAAGGAGCTTTTGGGGAACATATTTAAAGCAGAAAAATTAATTATTGCAAGCAATTCTCCTGCCAGACAAATCTTTTGTTTCTTTGTAGCAAAGTGCTCTTATCACAGACCCAGTTTATGGAGTCCCTGCCTTAGCTAAAATACTTCTAAAACTCCCCTAGGGCTGTTTTTCTCAAAGGCTCATAGAATTCTGGTTGTAATGTGTTTATACAGTGTACCAAGTAACTCAGTGCTCAAAGAAACCACATCTGAAACTGTGAAAGGTGCCACGCTAGACAGACCAAAATTTACGGAGCACAGATTTCAAACGTAAACCCGATCCCTGCCTTACCTTGTGCTGGTTGACACTCCATATCCTTATGATGGAGTCGCGACCTGCCGTGAAAAGTCTATTGAGTGCTGGGTCCAGCTGCAGGGCATTGACTCCATTTCGATTGTACTTCTCTACTTCATCTCGAATAACGTATGAAACCTGACAAATACGTCAACATTTGCTTTTTATGAAGTTGCAAAACATGCAATAAAATGTAGCCGACTAGTGGCCAATCTGAAATTAAAAATCCCATGTTTCCCAACATAGAACTTATTTTTCAATCCAATAAAATCTGTATTTTACTCTATAGAGACTGAAGGGCTGAGGAGAGAAGAATGACATTAATAAAAATCTAGTCCAAGCAAGTCTGATGCTAAACTATTGTAACTGCCTCCTAACCGGCCTCCTCTCTTGCTCAGGTTTGTCTTAAATCCATTGCCACAAAGCAGCTGAAGTAATTTTTTAAAAATGTAAACTGGAAAGTGCCTCACCTCTGCTCAAAAACCTCTCCAGCTGCTTACTCCACTAGACTCACAATTTGATCTGCGCTCTTTAACAGAGCCTCAAGTGCCTTGTTCACCTCTGCGGCCACTCACCTTTGCTCACTCTGCCCCCATTCCTTGCACACCCTGTGCCTCCAGACAGTCACACGTGCTGCTCCCCTCTGTTTGGAAGCTCTTCATCCCACTCTCTCTGGCTAGTCCTACTGCCGTCTTCAAATTTTTTTAAATGATGCTTCCCCAAAAAGGCCTTCTCCGAGGTGGCAAGCAAAATGAGGTTTTGTGTTCCACTAATACACTAAATTTTTCCTTCGGAGCACTTCCTCATACTACATTTCTGTAGGTAAATTGTCTGCTTCAAGAGAATCAACCAAAAGCATTTATAATTTAAAAAAAGTCAAACAGCTGGCTGGCAGCCAAAAGAAAATTTTTCTAATTTAATGAAATAACCAGTTAAGAATATTAACAAGGGTGGGGGTTGGCGGGGTGGGGGGGGAGGAGATCCATTTACAACAGCAATAAGAATAAAAACCCACAAATAACTGACAGTATAAGGTACATAAAAGAAAACTTGTATAAAGGAGACATGCCATGTTGTAGCACAGGAAGATTCAAAATTAACAATTCTTTCCTAAATTTCTGATTTTAACCTTTGTTCAGAATCCCATCAGATTTCTTTCTAGAGGTTGACAAAATATATCTTAAAATGCATTACGAAGCTAAAG
>NW_011888782.1:21432078-21450361 GCF_000151845.1 Pteropus vampyrus | reverse complement strand
CCTGTGCCTCCAGACAGTCACACGTGCTGCTCCCCTCTGTTTGGAAGCTCTTCATCCCACTCTCTCTGGCTAGTCCTACTGCCGTCTTCAAATTTTTTTAAATGATGCTTCCCCAAAAAGGCCTTCTCCGAGGTGGCAAGCAAAATGAGGTTTTGTGTTCCACTAATACACTAAATTTTTCCTTCGGAGCACTTCCTCATACTATGTTACTGTAGGTAAATTGTCTGCTTCAAGAGAATCAACCAAAAGCATTTATAATTTAAAAAAAGTCAAACAGCTGGCTGGCAGCCAAAAGAAAATTTTTCTAATTTAATGAAATAACCAGTTAAGAATATTAACAAGGGTGGGGGTTGGCGGGGTGGGGGGGGAGGAGATCCATTTACAACAGCAATAAGAATAAAAACCCACAAATAACTGACAGTATAAGGTACATAAAAGAAAACTTGTATAAAGGAGACATGCCATGTTGTAGCACAGGAAGATTCAAAATTAACAATTCTTTCCTAAATTTCTGATTTTAACCTTTGTTCAGAATCCCATCAGATTTCTTTCTAGAGGTTGACAAAATATATCTTAAAATGCATTACGAAGCTAAAGCGATCAGAATTACTAAAGACTGAAACTGAATAATTTACTCCTAAAAATACTTTTAAAAAGTCACATGAATATTTACATAGGGTCTACGTGGAGAAGGCTCTGCTAACATGACAAGAGAGATGGCAATCTTTACAAAGGAAAAGAGCAACACTGATCTGGCCAAGTACAAGTCAAAACCTTTCGTGTATACAAATGTTCAGAGCAGCATTACTCACAACAGCCAAAAATTGGAAACAACTCAAATGTCCAACAACTGACAAAGGATAAATAAAATGTGGTATATGCATGCGGTGGAATATTATTTAGCCATAAAAGGAGTGCAGTACTAACACATGCTACAATATGGATGAATCTTAAAAACATTATGCTAAGTACAAAAGGGCATATATTTTATGGCTCTATTATATGAAATGTCCAGAATATGTAAATCCACAGAGACAGAAAGCAGATTAGTGGTTGCCAGGGGCTTGCACTAGAGGAGAATGGGGAGTGACTACTAATGGGCATGGGGTTTCTTTTCCGGGTGATGAAAATGTTCTGGAATTGAGTGATCAATGCACAACTTTGTGAATATATAAAAAAATCACTGAATTGTCTGCTTTAACAAGGTGACTTTATTTTATGTGAATTTTATTTAATACGGCTATTAAGTTTAAAAAAAACTTCTGAATGTCAAAGAATAATATGAGCAAGGTTAAAAGACAAACAACATCTAACTGGCAAAATAATGAAAATAAATATGAAAGACAAAAGTTTACTCTTGACAACATACGATTCTTTATAAAATGATAAGAGAAAGTCCAATTATCTAACAGAAAGAACAAGGACTAGGAAGAGGAATTAGAAAAAAAAAGAAAAGAAAATGGCCAACAAACTAATCAAAGAAATGAAAAGGGCCAGGGTTGTATACATGAAGACAACAAGGATGTCACCTTAACTCAGCCTTCTGAGTGTAAGTAACTTAACTGAAATTTACTTGCATCAACTTAAATTTAAAAAAAAAAATTATGTAACATAAGGATAGAAGGATGTCTAACAGAGCTCAAGGGCCGGTAATACAGTCGTGACTCATAAAAGACATTTTGAAAATAAAATCATGACACTTCTCTGCTGAAGCCTTCCAAAGGCCTTTCATTGCATTTAAAGTAAAGTCCAAATTGCTCACATGCTTTGGTTCTACCCTGCATCCACACACTCATCTCAAACTAACTTCCCCCAGCTTCTTTCATGACAGTCACACCAAACTCCTTTCTGTTCCTCAAACACATGAAGCTCTTCTTTCTATCCAATCACCTTGACTGTTCCCTGTGCCCAGAAGATTCCTCACCTCTCCAGTCCCCACAGGAACTTTTCCCCCAGCTTTTGTCTTGTCTGGCTCACTCCACCCTTTTGTCTTAGCAGAAAGTTCACCTCCTCTGAAAGGCCTTCCCTGATCTCCTTTCCCTATCACTCACCCTACCTATTTCTTACACTGTTCTTACCACATTCCATGTTTATCTTTTTTGTTACACCTTCTACAGTAGAATAAAAGTTGCAATAGAGCAAGGAACTTGTCTGCCTTGTTCCTCCCACCACTGTATTCTCCTTATAGTGTCTGGCATAAAAGACATTTAGTAAATATTTGTTGTGTGACTCAGACATTACCAACCAAGTTGGCTTCAATGTCAATTTTAGTCTCTCTGTCTTTTTCTCTGGGGCTTCTAGGCCCCTTAACCTGCTTCTCTTAAAGCACATTTCCTTTAATAGAGACTGTGTAGCATATATGAATCTTAATTTTCAAATTTCTGGGAGATTATCTGATTGGTCCAGTGGAAAGAGCCAGAGAATAACATGATTATCAGGCCCTCATTTCAGGTGAAAAGTAATTTTTAGCACAACAAGCCTGGGCCAACCTCTTCAAGGGTATCTACTACAGATGTGTGATTAAAAATGGCAAAGAATTAGAAGTATCCTAATTCGATAAATTTTGGCACATATATCTATAAAATACTATTTAGTGATGAAAAATGTTCACAAAGAACTAGACTATTGACATAGGAATAAAATCATGATATATTTAAGTAAAATAAGTGTGGTCTAAAATAGCACAGTATAATAATCATTACTGTAAAAATGTTTCAGAATATTAAATACATATTTAAAAATACAGTTTAGAAGGACATACATATATAAAACTACCAGTAGTTATTCCTGAGTGATGGAATTATGGTGTCACTCACTCATGCCTTTTTTAAAATATGGTATGAATATTTTACAATGGACATGTATTAGTTTTGTGAATTTATAATTTAACTTTTTTTCCAAGTAATTCTTGTCTATATTCATAAAATCAAATAGTACTGAAAGACAGTAATGAAAAACCACCTACCTATTGTCTGCATAATACTCGCCATACTCAATCTCCATCCCTAGAGGTAACTAATTTCATCTCTTGGTGGTTTCTTCTGGATAGTTACTACATTTCGGGAAATAGTGTGCTTATCCTACAGCTTTCTGGCTTATCCATTTTAGACTTACCTATTTATTCAAGACTATGGTATTAGGTTTAGCTCTGAAGCTACCCTCGATAACTCCTTCTGTAGTCTTCTGATATATCACTATTTTGGGTTGAATAAATAATCAGTGCTACAGTATTTGACTTTGTAATTGCTATGTACTAGCCAAGTACTATATTATGAATACATTTCTTTCCTCAGACAGCTTTTTGTATTCCCTAGAGTTCTTTCTTTCCTTCATCAATGGTTTCCTTTAACTTCTAATTTTAATTGCTGTACCATATTAAATATTCCAGCAAAAGCCCACCCCACCCCCTTTTCCCAGCAGGCTTCCCCCTCAGAATGCTCCACCTTCCACTCCAGTCTGGGCCAGCTGCCCTTGAGGTCTGCTGGCACAGTTATCATCTTCAGTGCTTCCCTTTACTGCCTTTCTGGGTTAGAGCCATTGTTTCCTGATTTCCAATGTCTCTTTTTTTGTTTATTCTCAGTTTTGCTAAAGTACATCTCAGGACCTTAAGAAACTAACACAGGAAAAGGTACATAGGAGGTGACAGCCCTTACATGCCTGAAAAAGTCTTTACCTTTACACTTGATTTGGCAGGATAGAAAAGTCCATGTAAAAAAAAAAAAAATGCCCTCAGCTTTTGAAGGCACTGCTCTAACTTTCTGTGGCATCCAGCCTTGCCGTGGAATTCAATGCCATTCTGTTTCACCCAACTTTAAGGTGACCCTATTTGCATTCTCTCCTATATCGCCACCAGCCCTTCTGCCCCTCTCCCCAAGCTTTTAGGACCTTCTCTCTCTCTGTTTTTTATCATTATCATTTTTTGTTCTTTTATCATTAATTTTGCTAAGCGTTTAGAAAGCCCTTTCAATCCAGAAACTTGTCCACCTCAGCTCTGGAAAATTTCATTGTATCAGTTCATTAACAACTGTTTTTTTTTGTTCCTTAGAACTCTCTTCAGTCAGATGTTAGAACTTTCAAACTGATCTTTCATCTTTTATGCATCCTACATTATCTTTGTCCTTTTGTTTACTTTTGTAAGACTTCCTTTACTATTTTATAACTCTATTGTTTTAGTATGGTGGACAAAATAGAAACAGTATCTTCAATCAGGAAATGGCCAGATAAATTATGGCCCATCTATGCTTTGTGGTAACTAAGAATAAAGATGAACTACATACAGTGGTAAGTTCTAAGACATATTACATTAAAAACTTATTAAAGGAAAAAAAATCGGCTGCAGATAAAGAAAATAAGATTTAATTCTTTCAACAGATATTGATTAAGGATCCATCAGTTGCCAGGCTATATTCTAAATGTGGAGGCTACAGTAGTGAGCACAAAAGTCTTCCTGGAGCTTTATCATTCTAGTGAGGGAAAGAAGATAATTAGAAGTGACAGTAAGTCAAGTAAAAATTTTTCCCCAAGTTATAAGCAAGCTTTGCAGGCAGAAGAGATGGAAGTAAAATAAAGAGAAAAGTAGGTGTTGGAGATAGAAGCAATGAGTCTTGAAAAAACTTCATTTTAGATAACATAGGATTTGCTTGAAAGGGAGGAGGAGGGGGAGTGGGTACTATAAGAACTCTGTAAGGGGCGGGACTCTAGAAGGAATTATGCAGTTTGGAAGAGATAATCAAAGGGACTTTGACAGGGAGAAAATAACAGTCCCCTAGCAGCAAGTGCCCAGTTAAGTTACACTTTAAGTATCTGTAGCTGGCTCAGTAAGCATTAATTTTTCCCGCAATTCTCTGGGACCCAAAACAAAGAAATCAGATAGTGGGGATAATCTACTCAATTTCATATGGTCTGTCTCTGCATTTTAAGCTTATATACCCTAAAGCTAGTGGTAATGTGCCAAAAGCGATCAGGAGAAAAACTATCTTTGATTATTTTATTTCATGATAATCAGGTTAGTTTTCTACTGCTGACATAAAAAATTACCCAAATTTAGTAGCTTAAAACACTCCCATTTATTATTTTACAGTTCTTTACGTTAGAAGTCAGGCTAGACTTGGGTGGGTTCGCTATTTAAAGTTTCCCACAAGGGCCAAAGAGACAAGAGTCGGCAGGTCTTTGTTCTTTCCTGGAGACTCTGGGAGAGTCTGCTTCCAAGCTCATTCATGCTATTGGTCGAATTCAGCTCCTTGAGGTTGTAGGTCTGAGGGCCTGTTTTCCTGCTTCTACAGGCTGCCTGCATTTCTTCTCATGCTTTCTATGTGTCTTCTACCTCAGAAGGTACCTCTCATGCCTCAAACCTCTGATTTCTGCCTTCAGCTGGAGAAAGTTCTCTGCTTTTAACGGGCTCACATGGTTAGATTGGACTCACTGGGATAATCCAAGATAATCCCCCTATTTGAAGGGCTGTAAGCTTAATAACATCTGTAAAGTCCTTTTTATCATGTAACATAACACATTCACGAGTTGTAGGAATTAGAGCATGAGCATTCTGGCGGGGAGGCATTCCGCCTACTCCAGTAACTAAATAACTTTTTGTATGAAAACAAATGTGAATATATTATGGAATAAGTACAAAATTCACAATATTTTTAAGGAAAGAGGTAAGACTTAAAAGCATTTCAGGCTCAAAAAGGGGACACTCGGGGCTATTTCCCCAGGATCCCCCGCAGTGTGCATTAACTCATCTCCACTTGGACGTCTAGCAGACATCGAAACCATGGTACGTCCCAAACTGAGCTCGACAGCCCTCTCCAAACATGCTCCTCCTATAGTCTGCCTCACCAAGGGAGTCAATGGTAACTCCGTTCTTCCAGCTGCTGAGGCCCAAACCTTGGTACCATTCTCACTTTAATTTCTCTCATCTCACATCCTGTTGGCAACCACTTTTCACCACCCTGAGTGGCCACTATCACACAGCATCTGGATTTCTTAAATAGCTACTGCTCTCTCTGCTCTGCCCTTGCTTACCTGCAGTCTCCTCTGAATACAAAGGCCAGGCCGATCTTACTAAAACACATGCACAGTGTGCATACTCCTCTGTTCAAAACCTACCAACTGCTTCCCGTCTCACTCAAGAGTAAAAGCCCAAGACCGCACTAGACCTGTAGTGCTCTACACAAGCTGGTCTGCAGTTACCACTCCAATTTCATCTCCTCCTCCTCTTCCCCACACACTCCATGCCAGCCACAAAGGCATCTTTAGTCTGCAAGGCCAGGTGCATTCCCACCTCAGGACCTTTGCATTTGATACTGCCACTGGAATGCTCTTCCCCCAGGTGGCGATCTCATTTCCTCATTTCCTTGGATCCTTACTCAAGTCAGCCTCTCAGCAAGGCCTTCTCTGGCCTCTGCTAAAATTTCACTTCCCTGTCTCCTGCTGCTTGTCACTACCTAACCATTGTTTAACCTTTGAAACTTATTTTTCCTCAACAATTTATCATGAAAAATTTCAAACACATACAAAAGTTGAAAGAATTACATGGTAAACATCCATATACCCACCCATATTTTCTACTATTAACATCTGCTGTATTTGTTTTATCTCATATCCATCTATCCATTTGTTCCATGTTATTTTTGATGCCTTTTAAAGTAAGATGCACATCATTAATAACACCTCTCCGTAGATACTCAGAATGTTTATCATTAACTAGAATTCATTATTTATCTCTTTTTATGGTAAAATGTACATACTGTGAAATCAACGAATCTAAGTGACATGGTTCTGACAAATGAATATACCTGTGTAATACAAACCGCTACCAAGATACATAAAACATTATCACCACCCTAGAAAGTTGCCTCATCCTCTTCCCAACCTCTATACCCCACTCCTCGACAATCCAGATCTGACTTTTTTCACCAGAGATTAGTTTGGCCTGTTCTATAACATCCTATAAATGGAAACACATGGCTCTTTTATGTAAGGCTGCTTCCAGCTATTAAGCTAAATCAGGCTAAATTTGGCCAAGAAACATTGGCCAAATATCAATAATTCTCACATGTTTTTCCTGCTCAATCTTGTGGAGTATGACTTACTGCTCAAACCTATATTTCTAGAGTGTTAATTTTTACAAGTATTCTGAAAAGCAGCCTTGCAAATAAAAAAGGAGTCTAGTCAGGGGTTAGTAAAAAACTGCCCGCAGGCCAAATTCAGGCCAAATCCTGTTTTGTAAATACAGTTTTATTGGAAAACAGCCACACCTATTCATTAGGTATTGTCTATGGTTTGTTTCATGTTATAATGGCAGAGCTGAGTGGTTATGACACACTAGAATGGCCTGCAAAGCTTAAATATTTACCATTAGAGAACTTTTAGAGAAAAAGTCGCTGACCCCTGTTCTAATGGATGTCGCATTGGCAATGCATTTTTAATTACCTATCCTACATAAGAAGTAACTCACCTTGGACATATGGCTATTGTAAGTTTTTCCTCGGGAAGCCAGAATTTGGTATCATTCTATTTCCTTAAAAAAGTATCAAAAATTAACGAAGCAACCCAGAATTGGGACTCTGAATCAGGAGTAAAGACCACACTGAGCTCTGAATAGGGTCCAGAATAACTAAATATTTGGCAGGCAAAGGAGGTAAGTACTGGTAGAGTAGACATTAGTCAGTTGCTGCTCTATTTCTCATTTTTGCTCCTAATATTTCTGTTAAGGCAAGCAACTCCTAGGAGAAGTTGTGCAGAGGCTACTTAAGAGATTCTCTGTTACCTCTGATAGTGCGGTGAAAGGACATGAGGTCTGGGTTAGATGCAGCTACTGTGCACCAACAGGAAAGGTCTAGAGCTAGGAGTTTGAGAATAAGAGAGGAAAACTTGAAGGCAGCCCAATGGTAAAGCTGACTTTACATCACTTCTTAGGGTAGAGTCACAGTGAGGCCTCTGACTCAGGATTTGCATGAACTAGCACTACCTCTTGAATTTTCATTTATGTAAGCCAATACGGTGTCTTATTATGTGAGCCCGGGAAAGCTGGATTTGTGGGTCATTTCCAACCAAAAGAATCCTTTTGTTATGAAAAGCCAAGTATTTATATTCTTGAACCATCACTGAGTACTAGGGCACAGTTGTTGCTCCTGAACAAGGAATACTGGTTGTCGAACTTCACCCCAAGAATTCTGAAGCAAATGAGAGAAAAGGCCATAGTTGAAGGAAAGAGGGAGACAGAAAAAGTCAACCAACAACTCATAACTTGTTGGAAAATCATAACACTAAGGACCACCATGAAGTGAAAAGGATTCAGATATATGATGCAGCTATTACTCTGGTATCTTGATTATCAGATATCTGATTGTCTGATCATGTTTCTGACAATTACAAATCCACCCCTCCTCCTCATACTCATCTCTAGTCTCCTTGGAAGTTGAAGGTGGTGACATGTGCTCATTCTTCATTATGCCTATAATTAATAAGCAATATGTTTGGATTGCTCTCCACTGGTTATTTATCAATATCATGTCTCAAGGGCTCCTTTTGGCCTATAATTTGGTAATGGAGTTCAGAGCTACTGCCTCTTGATACAAGACACAGACAGCCAGAGGCAAAATATATTTATGTAGCCATATGTTAAAGATATCCCATATTCTGCCTTACTGATAATCACATAATCTAATACCCTAGAGTTAATAACTGTTAATACCCTTCCAGACTTTTAAAATGCATGATTTCCTCTGTGGAAATGGGACTATGCTACATTGACTTGCTTTTTTGACTTCTGGACACTTTTCCTTTATAATAATTCAAATCTAGTCTGTCTTTTTAACAACTGCAAATTAATCTACAACATGAATGTACTAACTTATCTGCTTATTGACTACTGATAATTTTTGTTCACAAAGACAGCATTCCTATAATAAACATCCTTGTAATTAGGGAAAAGATATATGTATATATACTTTTGTAAAACAATTTTTAAACAAGGAGTTGCTGGGTCAAAGTTAATAAGAAATATTTTAAAATTCTGACAAGCAGCAAGACACAAAACAGTGAATACCATGACTCCATTTAGAGTAAAAAATCATGTGAGTCAAGCACACATGCATGACGAGTTATAGAAAAATGGCTTCAACCAGAATCAATTTTGCCCTCCAGGGACATTTAAAAATGTCTAGAGTCATTTTTGGTTGTCACAACTGGAAAGGTGCTAACATCTAGTGGGGAGAAGCCAGGATGATGCAAAACAACTTGCAATGCATAGGACAACCCCACCCTGTCCCAAAGTAAGGATTATCCAGCCCAAGGTGTCAATAGCGCTCAGGGTGAAAAACTCTGGTTTAGAATTATTTATTGCACTGTCCACAGTAACTTTCTTTGAAGAGTGGACAATTATCATTTATACTTTTGTATTGTTTCTGGGTTTTTGTTTTTTTTTTTAACTCTGTGTTGACTTAATATCTTGGTTTTTAAAATTAACTTAAAAAATTTTCAATTACAGTTGACATTTAATACTATTTTATAGTCTCAGGTGTGCAGCATAGTGATTGGACATTTATATAATTTACGAAGTAATCCCCTTGATTCGTCTAGCACCTACCTGGCACCATACATAGGTATTACAGTATTACTGACTATATTCCTTATGCTGTACTTTACATTCCCCTGACTGTTTCGTTAACTACCAATCTGTACTTCTTAATTCCCTCACCTTTTTTACTCAGCCTCCCAAACCCCCATCCCATCTGGCAACCATCGGTTTGTTCTGCATCTATGAGTCTGTTTCTGTTGGGTTTGCTCACTCTGTTCTTTAGATTCCACATATAAGTGAGGTCATATGATAATTGTCTTTCTCTGTCTGACTTATTCCACTTAGCATAATACTCTCTAGGTCCATCCATGTTGTTGCAAATGGTAGAATTTTGTTTTTTTAGGCTGAGTAATATTCCCTTTTACATATGTACCATATTTTCTGATTCTAATCATCTATTGATGGGCATGTTTGTGGGGTTTTTACAAAGAACATGCACTAGTTTAAAAAATATTTCCATAAACAAAAGGTCTCCCTCCTGTTGAGATAAAATCAATCTCTGTGGCTTCTCACAATTGTTCTAGACCTTGGGGACAAATTCTAAAAGCAACTAAGACTCACTGAATTGTCTCTTCAGCAGGCTAGCTTAGTTTTCAATGCTCTTCATAGGAAATAGTTTCTAGTCACTTTATCAATCTGATTGCTATACTTATTAAGAACAAGGTCCTAAGTGCTGAACCTCAAACTCTAGTTCTGCACTGTGACCAGAGAATAGTGGAATTATCATCTCCGTCATCCTACATGCAGTGGCTCACATTCAGCTTATTAAAGCACTCAGTTTTCCCACCCACACTACAGTTAATTTACATTTCCCTCACCCTATACTTTTATATTGCCTTTTAAGTCTAAATGCAAGAAACTGAGAGGCCTGATTAACTCTCCTACTACTTTAAGGCGTGTACCACTTTTGTGTCTAGAATACAATTAAGTTACAATTTTGAGTTACATTTTAGTCAAGAGCAGACATTCTCATCACCTGGCTTGCATGCTGGGGTTACTTAAATACTTTCACTTATGCACTTAAAAATCACCTAACAGGATAAGCTATTTTAGATTTTTATTAATTTCACTCAATTCAACAAATATCTACGGAGTATTTAGGAGACTGTAGTCATCAAAGAGGTCAATAAAACAAAGAATTGAACTTCCCAGAAGACTTTCTGGCTTACAGCAATTTGCTAGTGTTACCTTACTGAAGTTAACACTATTCGTTCTATTATATTAAACACTCGCTGATTTCAACCTGTACAACTACGCATAATACTGTTTTATAAAGAAAGCCTGGGTGTTATTCCTATACTCTTTCAAGTCTTTGCACATTTCTGAGCCCAAACTAAGTGCTCACTAATGTTTAATGAACAAATGCAACATGGCAATATACTTGCTCACAAACACCTGTAATAGAGATTTTACTCTTTGCAGCGCTGAAAAATAATAGGTATTCTTAAAAGTATCCCAAACAAAAGTGGATTCACGAAGGCATAAAGCACACACGAAAGGGTTAGGTAACACTTTGCCCTTGATAACAAATTACAGAAATAAGGAAACGTATTCAAGAATGCACTTTGTAGATGAAGAAATGGTGAAGACGAAATTAAATTCCAAAACAGACATATTTTCCCCACGAACACCGGCACTCCCACGTCATTCCCACCTCACCAGGGAGAAAACTCCCGCATAAATGAGCGCAGGGGTCTCCCTCGTGCAGAGTCCCCCGCAGAAACCCCGTAGGGCGGTCTGCACTCCCCCGCCCTGCCACGCCCCCGCACAGGCCGGCTCACTCCTTCGCCACTCGCCGGCCGGCGAAGCGCCCCGAGGCCTTCGCTCCGACGCGGCTAGGGCAGAGTGCTTTGCAGAAAGACAAGGGAAGGGAGAGGCAGGTGGGCGGGGAACAAGCCTATCCCAACCCCGCAAGCCCAAGCCCACGAAAACGCGGGCGATCGGCAACTCCCGGCTCCGAACGTGCACTCGAGGGTCTCGCGGCTGAACGCAGGAGGGCTCAGCCCGCCGCCCCCCACTCTTTCCTCAAGCCGTTAGCGCCGCGGCCCCACCCCTCGCCGCCGGCCGCACCCCGTCCCACTCGCCCCAAGCCGCTACCCCGCCCGACCGCCACCCGAGGCATCTGCTCGCTGGAGGTGAACCTGGGGCTGCCAGCCACGTCCGAGAGGTCGAGAAGCCAGGCTGCCATACCTGCACTTTCCTCCGCCCTGCCGTGTTCTGCCGGTGATGGGCCGCCATCTTGCATGTTGACACTCCGACGTCACTTCCGGAAGTGGCTCGGTCCAGGCGGATGTCCCGCCTTTTCCCCTTTGGCCAAGGGCAGGTGGTGAGGCGGATGTTGGTCTGGTCGTGAGGTACCTAAACGCTGTTTGTGGCTGTGGCTGGTGAGGTAGACGCAATGAAAAACTGTTGCGTGCGAGTAATACTGGCAGCGAAAGCCATTTCATAGCTGAGGGAGCAATCCAAATTCAGCTCTGTGTGCCCCTAAACCCTGGCTGGTGCTCTTCTCTGGGCTGCCAACTCCAGAGGCCCAAGCAGGCATAAGGAAAGCGCTGGAAGAATTAATAATGCTGGACATGGGCGATTTGGATGGACCCTGGCAACCCCAAACTTTACTAGGCAGCCGAGGGGACCGACAGATTTTCCATGACATACTCCAAAATGTGGAGATTTACAAACTGGTCTTGAAGGAGGAGAACTAGAAGAGTTTGCAAAGGAGGTGGCCCTTCAGGGGGAGCAAAATAAATAAGAGGAAGCCGAAAAATACACAACTAAAATTGTTTTCAGAGACAACTTTCTAAGTTGCAAATTCTAAGGAAGTTCAGCTCACTCTAGAATGTGGTTTAAATCATCTCTTATACTGGGAGAGTTAGACCCTTCTGGGTGAAGGTTTGACTTGAGGAACTTTTCCTAACACTAATTAAAGGTGCTGAGGATGGTTAGACTGTCTTGTGAAAGTGAATCCTATAGAACTGCACTGTCTCATACAGCATCCACTAGCCGTGTGTGGTTATTGAGCACTTGCAATATACTAGTTCAAATTGAGATGTGATGAAACTAAAATGTCCACCAAATTTCAAAGACTTAATATGAAGAATGTAAAATATCTCAATTTTCATATTGATACCATGTTGAAATAATAATGTTTTGGATAGATTGGGTTAAATAAAATATTAAGATTATTTTTTACTTTTTATAATGTGGCTATTAGTAAAGTTACATATGTTGTCACATATTTTTTGGCATAGTGCTAGTATAGAAACAATGCTTAGGAAAGTTTTTGTCTAGATAAATACCTTTTTAAATTAATAAATGAATTAGAGTAGTAGAAACTAATAGCAAAACTGGCAGTGATAACTTGTAGATAAATTATCTATGCTGCATTTTATTATGGATACATTCATTCATTTATTCATGTATTTATTCAACAAATATTATTAAGCACCTATTTCATACCATGCTCTATTTTAGGTGCTGGGGTTCAGTGGTGAATACACATAATCATAGAATTTAGAGTCCTGTAGTAAGACAGGAATTAAACATATAAATGAACATAGAGATAAGTTCAGTGAAAAAAGATGGTTACAAGACAGGAAATGATCCTTGAGTCAATGTATGAGGATGGAATTAAGTAGGCAAGGAGAGGGAAAAGTCTGAGCAAAGATCTTGTGGCAGGAGGGAGCTTGGAACATTGCAAGAATTAAGGACCAATACTTAGAGTACAAAGAATGAAGAGAAGGGGTATGCAGAGGCCACACCCAGCAGGGTCTTTTAAATCGGTAGGAAACTTGAAGGATTTAAGCAGGGGAAGGAAGTGGTCTGCATTTTTAAATAATTCAGTCTACAGCCAGGCTACCCTGAATAAGCCTGATGCAGTCTGATCTCAGAAGCTAAGCAGTGTCGGGCTTGGTTAGTACTTGGATGGGAGACCACCAAGGAAGACCAGGTGCTGTAGGCATAAAAAATAAGGGATTGTAAGATGGCAAGGTCTTTGCAATCTGTGAGGTCAACCAAGAGTTGCCTCGCCTAAAATAAAATAAAAAGATCAAATAATAATTCAACAAATAACATTGAGCACCCATGATGTGCCAGGTACCATGCAGGCATGTTGCTCTGAATAATATACTGGTACTGTCCACAAATGGATTGTTAAGCTGTTGCAGTCCCGCTGTGGTCCTGAAGTTGTGAAGTCTTTTCAATAGGCTGGATGTCCACCAGTGTGTGTTGAAGTTCACTTTGCCTGAAAAGGGAGATGGCTTTGGGTAATAATTAATGGTCCAAGGCTAAATGGCCAGGCCAGTTGGTTAAGGACATGGAAAGTTCAAGATTGGAGAACTGGTGACAAGGAAGACTAGGAGCGGGTATTCTTGCAGAATAAATCTTAAGAATCGTATGGATGAAGTGAACTGCTGTGTGGACGAAACTCAGCCTCCTTTTCCAGGCTCAGTCCTTGTTCAGTGGAATCACAAATGAAAGGGCAATGATAACGCAATGATAACAGGAAGCTATGCATGGGGTCACCAAGCCACCGCTGACTGTTCAGTTTGCCAGCAGCAGTGACCAATCCTGAGTTGGTGATAATACCCCACGCTCCAGGAGGATCAGTCAACCACTTGGAGGCAAGTTGATTCCATTGACCCTTCCTGATCATTATTTGTCCTCTCTGAAATACACATACTCTAGATTAAAATTTGCTTTCCCCTCCTGTTCTGTCAGCACCACGACATGGGGACTCGGAATATTTCAAACACTATCATTGTGTCTGATACCATATTGCTTCCGACCAAGAAGCTCACTCTGTGATGAGAGAAGGAATGCAGTGGACTATTGCCCATATAATTCATTGGTATAATTGTTATTCTATCACCAAGAAGCAATTGATCTTATTAAAGACTTAGTTATGGTGTCTTCTGTGAGCTAACCCTTTCTGACACTGTCTTATAGGTTGCAGTATATGCTTTGAACTAGTTTCCGATATTTGGCACTCTTTCTGTTTGTTTCTATTATCTGTTGCTGTATAACCACCTAAAACCTAGTGGTTTAAAATAACTACGTCATACACATTGCTTACAGATCTATAATTTGTGCAGGGCTCAGGGAGGACTGCTTATCTCTGTTCCACTTTCCACTTGATTTAGTTGGGGCAGCTAAAAATTTTGGAGCTGGAATCATCTAAAGGCCCACTCCTTCACATGTCTGGTGACTGATGCTGAATCTGTGGCCAGAACACCTACTCATGGCCTTTCCACAGTGCTGTTGGATTACTCACAACACAGTAGCCAGGTTCCAAGGGCGAGCATCTCAAAAGAGAGAAACTAATTAATGCCTTTTCTAAACTAACAGAAATCCTGCAGTGTCACTTTAAACCATATTTAGTTCATTAGGACTTAGTCACTAAGGCTGGTTATATCTAAGGAGACTCCTTTTTTAATGGGAGAAGTGTCAAAGAAGTCATGAACATGTTTTTAAAACCACCACACTTCCATAGGCAAAATAAATGGATTTAGGAACAAAGGAATGTTATACCTAATGACTTCCACTTAAAAATTTTTTTAATTGCTATTCTTTGAGATTCTGGGCTTTGCTGGTTCAGAGGTTTGTTACCAAAGAAAGGAATTCTTCCAACAAAGGCTGAACAATGGTTCCATTGATTTGGAACTGAGACTGCTCTCTAACCATTTTATATGTCTTGTGTCACTGCAAAGGCAAAAGAAGGACAAGGACAAGGTTATGGTATTGGAGGGAGTGATTAACCCTGATTATCAAGCAGAAATAGGTTTGCTGGTCTACCATAAACAGCTAGGTCCATCAAACACTCAGATCCCTTAGAAATGAAAGTATTGGTTGAAGGTAAAGGGAACACAGAATGGCTAATGGAGAAAGGAAGTCATAAATGGAGATGAATCCTCATAATCAGGGAGAGAAATGAGAGCTGTCATCTTTATTTGTATTTCTTGTATTGACATGTATACTTTTAAGTGTTTTAACTTTTATTTTATTTCTTTACCCTTTACTTCACTAGTATTTGTAGGGTGTGCTATTGTTGGTACATTTCATTCTTTAGTCCCCAAGTTGAAAAGAATGGATATCAACTAGAGGTTCTGGACTTAGGAATGGATGGATGGATGTGGTAACAAATGAAACACTGCGTTGACTCCCTTGGATGATAGTAGAGTAAGTACATCTTTGATTGTTAGAAGGATAGCTGCAATATTTTAAGTGACAATTTTTTTGATGTATAAACATTGAAAGCAGCGGTTACATTGGTGTTAGGCTGCCAAAGAGATGTCTTTGCATTTGACATTTTTGTGGTTTTATTTTCTGCTGTCAATCATTTGAGTTCTCTTTCTGCGTTTAAGGAATTCCCCTCCGTATGTTTTGGAGGTGGTGAGCACTGCTTACGGAAAGTGAGAAAGACAGTTTCTCACTTCTTTTTTTAGCCTTCTTGCAGCAAGAGTGTGTACATGAGACCTTAGCTTGATTAATAAAATGACATTCTTGACTGTAACTTTGAGAAACTCTGAACCAGCACCATTCAGCTAAACTGCTCCCAGATTCTTGATTTATATAGGAACTATGTGAGATAATGTTTATTGTTTTAACCATCCTGGTTGTAAGATAATTTATTATGCTGTAATAGTTAACTAATACATTCTCCCTTCTTTATAGGGAGGGGAAATGTCACAGCACCTTCAGCAACTCTACAGAGATATTCTTACCATCAGCATCATGAATTTTCATTTAGCTCTTTGTCTTCTTTTGTGTAACTGCCTGGAGGCCGGAATTTCTTCATCAATCTCTTAGCATTTCCTGATAGGAAGATTGGCATCTCTATTCAAAATGTCAGAAGGATTAACACCTATTATATTATCAGACTTTGAGACCTCTGCTTAAAGTCCTAGACAATATGAAAACTTTAACATCCTGAAGAAGAAATTCACACACATATTAAATAAAAATACAGCAAATTTAAATAAGAGTTCTAGAAGGTTTCTACTTCCCAATAAACCAGATTTGTTCTTGTTAAATCTTGCTCTGGTGGTTGGTTCTTCCCTCTGCCTGTTACTTGAGCAAGTAATTAACTTCAGTTTCTTTGTCTGTAAAGTGGAATTACAATGGTACCTATCTCATGTGGTTTTTATGAAGGTAATGAAATAATCTTAGCATAGTCTCTGTTAAATAGGAAATCTTCCATATATTTTAGGTATTATTTTTAATCATCACTTGCTCAAGAAACATTGCCAAAGTGTTGTAACTTCCTGGGGTAGTTTGTCTCATAAGTTTTATGCAATATAGGCTCCATCACTTTTTAAGTTTTTAAACCAGCTTGAAATTTCAATTTTTTATTCTTGCCTCCTCTCTTTTTCTCAACAGCCTGGAAAAAGATTTGTGAAATGATAAGGCCTTTTACAGATTGTCTTTATGATTAAATACGTTTTCTGGCTCCACGATCAATCCATTTACTGAACAAAGTGACGGTAAACAGGTATGTCTTTGCACCATACCCCAGAATTGCCATCACTCCAGCGGAGACATGAAAGTTTTTGTGTTTTTTGTTTTAACTGTTTAAAAGGAATTAATGTTTTTAAAATTTATTTAAAAACACAAAAACATGCAGAGGCTTGGTTTGCAACTACTTCTGTCTACTACTAAATGCATTAATTTGGATATTTTAAGGATGAATTTTAAAAAGAATAGAATTTTAAGCCTCATGTAGGTAGTGCAGAAGTGCAAATTAAACTTTTCCGTGCAAGCCTGTTTATGTTATCAATCAGATTCATGGAGAAATTGAGAAGCTGCATAATTTCCTTATAACCCTTTAATGGTTCTCTACTAAGAAGGGTGTTTTGATATATAATAGACTATAAGATTATAATTAAACAAGTATGCATAAGTAAAGCAATATTATATAAGTAAACATAGAGACTCAGAATGCATAAGATATTTATGTTGGAAGTTGAGTGCTATTTTATGTGTTGTCAGCAGATCCTCAGGTTTAAATACGTCTTAGAAGACGTGGTACTAAAAGACTCATCATTCAATAGTTCACTTTTTTCTGTACACACTGGGGGGAAAATTGCCTGTAGTTCTTTTTTGTCTCTTTCTAATTTTCTTTACATGCCAGTATTAGAAATATAAACAAGTCTTTCATTCCAAAAGTTTTGACCTCTGTCTAATTTACCCACTTGAGGGCAGTAGAGAACCATTCAAGCCATCCCTGATTTTGGACTTTTCTGTCTCTGTTGACAAGTCAGACCTTAAAATGCTTAGTAATTATTTCCTGCTGATAAAATGTCATAATCAAAGTACCTTTTTAGGAAACCTATTTGCTCCCATAAAAAGCCATAGTTTATTGTAAAAATTAAAAAAAAAAAGGAAAATTTATGCATTGGTAGGCATTTACTGAGTGGAAAAAATATTAAAGCTATGTCACAAATGTGCTTTTTTTGTGGTGGGACTTTTATACAAGAGCTGAACTTGCTGAGACTTCCTAAAATACTAGTTCAACAAAGTGCTGTGGGTGTGAATCTTATTTCACAAATTCTTGATATGTAAATGTGTCATAAATTAATTATAAATTTGAGCTCTTAGCTAGCCCAAATGATAGAAAAGTCAACCTCAGATATTGCTAAGACTCCCCTGGCCATGCTAATCCACCATAAGGTCACTTATAGATCCCAGGGGTCATATACTAGAGGCACT
>NW_011888782.1:21385740-21430463 GCF_000151845.1 Pteropus vampyrus | reverse complement strand
TGTCCCTCCACCTGACAGAATTGATTTGCATGTAAATAGATGGGAATTGTTTTGCATTGTTATCAGTTATCTATAGGTTATAGGATCATAAAATAGCTCTCATAGAGAAAGAATCTGTAATGATGCAAGGCATGCTACAGTGCAGTTTTCCATCAAAGCAATTTTCTGTACAAGATTTAAGTGTTAAATGCAAGAAGTCTAACAGAGTATAAAATACTGGGGTCCCAAAGGTATATAAAAAAGGGGCATTCAAGTATATATACGTATGTACATATATATGTTCACCTCCACATTGATTATTCCTCAATGTAGACAGAAGAAATTGGTAATTGGGGCTGACACTGGGGAGAGGAACTGAAAGTTGGGAATCTGTGATGAAAGGGAAATCTATTTTTTACTGTATGCCTTTATATACATTTGCCACAAGCATATATCATTTTTTCAAGAAAAATAAAAGGAAATCTCTCATAAACCTTAGTGTGACAAATAATAAAGCAATGAAATATATAAATCAAGCATTGTAGAAAATACAAGGAGAAATAGATAGAAATGCAGCAGTCACAGAGGGGAGAGAGAGCCCTTACCAAACCTCCTTCTGGTTTTGACAATTGAGCAAACAAAAAATAAGCAAGGCTATGAAGAGAGTTTTCAACAGGGCTGCATATTAAGAGCGATTAGGGAGCGTCTTTAAAAAGCATTTTTATTTCAAACATGGAAAAGTAGACAGACTAGTCTGATGAACCCACATGATCTACCATCCAACTTCAACAGTTCATGGCCAACTAATTCCCCACCCACTCCCCTCTTTTGCGTATTATATTGAAGCAAATCCCAGAAATCAGATCATTTGATCTATAAGTATGTCCTCCAATGAGTATCTCTAAAATATAAGGACTTTAAAAAAAATAACCACAATACCATTATCACTTTTTTGAAATTAAAAATTCATATGAAAAAATTCATGAGCATAATATCATTTTCATACCTAAAAGAGAACAGTAATTTCTTAACTTTATTAAAGATTCAGTGTTAAAATTTTCAGTTGTTTCATCAATGTCATTTTTAAAAGTTTTATTTGAATTAGGGTCTGTATAAGGACCAGACATTTTGAGTAGTTGATATATCTCGCAAGTCTCATAATCTAGACATTATGTAGGGAGCTTCTAAAAAATATTGTTGTCCAGTCTTCATCCTGACAGTGTTGAAATTTACCTGAGCCCTGTGTTTCAGGAAAACTGTGACAGTTAAGAAACACACACACACACACACACACACACACACACAGACACACACACACACACACACACAGCCTCTTTTGTGCTCTAGAAAAGACTTACTACAAAGGACCATCCTTTCCCAAAGGACGTTAGGTAAAACTCACATATGCCATGGTCCTTTGTTTACCTATGACAAGACTAGACACAGACTCTCTAAGTTCCCATTCTTGGCCTCATAAACAATTAGCCGAACTCCTTGTTTCTACTAAGCAATCAAAACAAAATGCTTGTTAAGTAAATTTTAGTTAAGAGTCTCTCCTTCTGCCAGGTCCCTGAGCTTCAGCCTATTCTCAGCCTGAGCCAGCACACCCCTAACTCCTTAACACCCTCTCCGAAGAAAAGGCTGGCCTCAGGTTTAAATATTCTCTGATCTACTATCCCATCAGGTCACTCTTTCACCCCGTTTTTCCAAACCTGGTTCCTTCTTGTCTTGTTTACTCCTCTCTATAAATGAAAATTTATTTTTGCCTAACCTTGGAGATTCTCTCTAATTCAATAGACCTCTTCCCTTTAGTGGAATGGTTCCTCCCACTCCGCTTTGCAATACCTCTGAATAGTCTCCCCTTACTAAATCTGTTTCTTTTTTTTTTTTTAATTTGACAATTCCCAGAAAATTTGATATTGTTTTTCTCTAGTTTATTATAATATGAAATGAAATTTGAGAACCACCGCTTGGAGGATGTGAACAATACAATTGCTAAGATAATCTAATATATATCTGTGTTAGTCTGTGTTCCTTCAGAAGGCAAATTCTGAGGCGAGGTCTCGGTGCAGATGGTTTATTCAGGAGGCAATCTCAAGAAGAACAAGAAAAAGAGCAGGGACAGTTAGACAAGAGGGAAGAAAACCCCACCCAGGATGCATAAAATGAGTGGGTTTCCCTTGTAGGTAACTGAAGCTCAGTTCCTCTGGGGATTGTTTGAAGAACATATAGAATGTACCTTAGATTTGATCTCTCAAGGGACTGTGAAGCTGGAAACCACTTTCTCCTGTCCCTCACTGGTTGAGAATTATTTCTGAGGGTTCTAAGTCTAAAACCCTGCCGGGCATCATCAAGTAGAGAGGCAGAGATGTATAGGTTCTTAAGATGTATAGGTTCTCCTCCAGCTACAGGCATAGTCAGAGGGGGCTGAGGAGGTGTGGTGCCAGGATCAAGAGTGCTTTATTGAACTTTACACCTACAGAGAATATTCTTTTTTAATTCTTGCAAGTACTAATTGAACACCGAAAGTTGACCACAAAAAATCCTCTATAAATTCCTCAAAACAGAAATTTTAACTAAGATTTGTTGAATACTTACCATGTGCTGAAGGTTTTTTACATAGATTATCTTAATTTAACTCTTAGGACAATCATCTGATATACATATTACTAAATCTCAATTTTACAAATGAAGAAATTGAGTCTTAGGTTAAATGCTCTGCCCAAGGTCATGTAGCCAGAAAAAAATTTAAAAAAAGAAAACCAAACCAAACCCCCCAAAAAACAAAAAACAAAACCAAAAACAAAGAAACGAATCAACAGAAAAACAGAGCAGAAATTTAAATCCCAGCCTTCTGAATCAAGAATGCAAACTGTTAACAACTATAAGGCATACTTCCCAACAGCTTTTAATCATAATGTGGGAAAACTATAAGTTAATAGTAACAATGGTATAAATGATCCAACAATAAATACCCCAACCATTTGGGGTTTTAAAAAATGTCTCTACAGAGAAAATGAAAACGATAAGAAAAACCCTATATGGCAAAATTTATGAGTAATGGTTAAAGCCACGATGAAAAAGAATATCATTATGAATAAGAAAGAGTAATATATGAATTAAACATTCTACTCAAAAGGTTAGGAAAAGAACAATTTAACCTTGAACAATGGAAGTATGGAATTAATAAAAATGACAACAGAGAGGACTCCCAATTCAGGTCGATGGGATAACCAGAACTGTATGTACCCTCCTGCAGAGACAACCAAAAAACATAAAATATATGAAACAAGACACTTAATATTAGACAACAAGGACAGTGATCCCTAACAAAAAAACAAAGGAGGTGAGTCCTACCTTGAGAGAGTTTCCAGGCCTTGGTACAGGACAGGGAACCCAGGCAGAGACTAGTAGACTCCTTGAGTTGAAGAGAGTGAGCCGACAGTCTGGAGGAGAATATGACAGCTAGAGTTCTCAGAATGGGCTACCAAAGAGGGGAGAACTGCACAGGGAGAGAAACCCAGAGACCTGTAGAGGATTCTCCTCAAGTATTCAGCAGAATACTGATTAGTGAATGTATGTGAAGACACAACCTGAGGTCAGAGAAAGTACTCAAAAGGGTGAGAGGAACAATACCCGGTGATCACACAGAGCCAGGAATAGTATCTGTTCCCGCGAGCCAAACCGAGACACCTCAAGATTCACAGAGCACTGGGTTAAGTATACAGAAGAGTCTTAGAGCCTCAGTAGTGGGAAATACTAAGTCCTAGAATGAGCGCTATTGAAGTACCACCTAACAAATTTCAAAGCAAGACTCAAAAGGTTCAAACTTTTTCCAAGTAACTTAGCAGTATCCCAGAACAAAGCTCAGGAATGTTTATAGGAAGATAAATATCCACATCTAACAGAGTAAATTTTATAATGTTTGCCATGTAACAAAAAATTGCCAGGCCATGCAAAAAAGTAGGAAGATATGACCCATAGGGAGAAGACAAATTATTTTGTTGAAGCCACCTAGAATTGACACAGATATTAGAATTAGCAGACCAGAATATTAAAACAGTTATTGTAATTGTATACATGTGTTCAAAAATTAAGTAGAGACATGGAAGATGTAAAAAAGAAAGATTTAAATAAAGCTTTCAGAGATGAAAATTGCAATGTAAGTGGACCGTAGAAGAATACCAGGAGGCCTAATATAAGTATAGTTGGTGTTTTCAAAGGAGAGGAGAGAGAGGGGAAGACAGAAAAAATATTTAAAGAAATACTGTCTGAAAATTTCTCAAATTTGATGGAAACTATAAACCTATATATTGAAGAAGCTCCACAAATACTCAAGCACAGAAAATTTGAAGAAACACAACACTAAAGCACATCATAATCAAGTTGCTTAAACCCAGTGATAAAGAGAAAATCTTAAAAATAGCCAGAGGAAAAAAGTATGCTACATATCGAGGAACAAAGACAAGGATGACTTTAGGTCTCGTTGAAAGCAACACAAGTGAGAAGATAATGAAGTAATATCTTTAAAGCACTAAAAGAAAAGAAAATACCTGTCAACCTAGAACTCTGTTCCCCATCAAAATATCTTTCAAAAGTGAAGGTATATTAAAGATATTTTCAGATTTTGAAAGGCTGAAAGAATAATCCACTAAATCACATATAACAAGAAATATTAAAGGATGTCCTTCAGGCTGAAGGAAAATGATATCTGGTAGAAATCCAGATTTACACAAGGGGATAAAGACCACCAGAAATGGAATCTTTATAATGCTTAGTTTGTGTGCACATCTCTGAATCCAGATATGTGCTCAGGCAATGCCTCATACTTGCAACTTTCTCAGGAGGATTACCCTTAAAATATTGAAGCTGTCTTACCCAGAGGTTCCTGGGAATTATTCTGCTTTCCCTACCCTGGAGACCCACAGCCAATGACTGACTCAGATGGAGGTACAAAAGCCTTTCCCTTGGCTCAAGGTGCAACAAATTCTGTGTTACAATTTACCTTCCAGAGATCTCTATGGGATCAGGACAAAATTAGACTTCACTCGAAGCCATATTCTTGCCAAGTTCGTTTCCCTTCCCTACTCTGCTTCTCTCACTCCCTTATCAGATTTTCTGAGAAAGCTTTAGCAATAAATCACATGTCAATGTACTTCTGTCTCAGGCTCTCTTTCTAGGAAACCCGACCTAAGAGAGGCAAAGAGTACAAAGATATTTGCACCCAATGTAAATACTGACCAAAAGTCAACCACATCAGTGGAGCCTTACAGTAATCAGGTGGACAAGATGACCATCCTGTGGGTGTAATTTGGGTGTCCTTTCTCAGCCACCTTGTTGCTTACTGAATGGATTCATATATAAAGAGGAGAGAGGGGAGAAGGGAGGGAGAGGCAGACAGAAAGAGCATGAGCACATGGACCTGGGGCTCTGACTTTATTACAGTCTGAAGGTGGGGTGCTAGAGTTTTGTGGGTTCCTTTTTTTATTAGCTAATTTAAAGCATAAAATCAGGAATTAGGGGATGGGAAGAGAGAAGTGAGGTCATTCAGTCAGTCAATTATCTATGCCCCCCAGGGTTTTCTGAAAGACATATCTTCATGGGTTGGAGTGACCTAATTCTTTATCTGGTTTTGCTAGTAGCTGTGTCATATAGCTGACAATATATTTATTTAAGGTGGATATCTTTTGAAATGGATGCCTTGGCAATCAAAGCTTTGTGTTGGGTAGAAGCACAAAGTTGTTTTATGAGCTTTAGATATGGGTAAGAAGGATGAGAATAAATGCTAAGTAGCAAAAGGGGGGACTGTGCTGATCTTGTGCTTACTTACGCCCCACGCTGTCTGTTCTCTGATTGCCTGGGGCTTGGCCCCTGCAGGCTGCATTTTCCAGGCTCTCATGTGAGTTGACTTTTGGCTGGGCTCAGCCAATGGGAAGCACTATTGGAAGACTGGAGAAAAAGAAAGAAGCCAGGGGACTTCTTCCTCTTCCTCTCTGCTTCCTCTCTTTTCTTCTTGCTTCCTCTCTGCATCATCTCTGGCAGGAGCCATGTCTCCTCCACAATCCAGCTATGGCACATACAAACTTTTGTGTATGTGAAAGTTTGAATGCGTGCTAAGCCTTTGAAATGCGCCTCTGGACTGTTACTTTTGCCCTACCTGCCAAGTAAAAAGATTGGAAGACAATATTAATGATGCAATCCATTAAAGGTGGTTTTCTCTAAGTGGTAGCATTATTGATGACTTTTCTTTATCTAGTTATTTTTTTAAAAGAGAAAAGTATGTCCCCTCTGACCTTCATTAATGCTCTGTGATGAATAGTGCAAACTGTCACCTAGTATTTATTTTCATGAGTCCCTAATTGCAGCTAATCAAGCATTTACCTTTGCATTTACAAGCTCCTGCTGCCAGTACATTTTTAGCCATCCTTAGTAAAGAAACATAATTGTGGTAGAAACCATGGAAATGATACCATAGCAAAAGTAAGATATGAGTATCATCACTTGTTACTTAGCCATACTTCCTTTTTTCTAGCTACATACAGATCAGAAAGAGAAAACAGCATCTTAAATAGAATTTATGAATCAAGGAAGCTGTTGGCAAGGGGCCCAAATAAAAACATCATAGCATTTGCATGTAAAGAAACTATATCCAATACACTAATTTTTTTCAACAACTAGAATTATGTATTATTTGATTTGTAAATCTCGAAGCCCAAATCAAATATTTTCTTTTCCAAATTATTTTTTATTTCTATTTTAGAGTTAAAAGTCCAACTGTGGCACATGTCTAGATCACTCTGACCTGCCTTTGCCATTCAGAATATTATTGTAGAACATAAAATAATTTTCAGACTTAATTGTAATTTTAGTGGCCATCAAGTAGAGCCTTCTTATCAGGAAGTTGAGACCAAGTGCTTTGTTATATGAGTCAGTAGCAGAGCTAGAACCACAGACCACCCTCTTGACTCTGCCTTCTTTCTTCCTATAAACATTGGTGGTTCTCAAATGGACATTGATTTTCTTCAAACCACATGTACCTTTCTCAACAATCCCAACCTAGTGATTCTCTTGTCCTCATCCCCAGTTGAAAATCCCAAACATACTATGATGGTCTCTGAATCATTAGATTAGGTTGCTATCTCTTACGAACTGATCAATTCCATTTTTGCAGATTATATTCTTTTTCCATACAAAAATAGATGTGTAAGATATGGCAATAAATTGACCATCTCCATGTCAATTCTAAACAAATTAGATCATACTTGTATGATAGGAGCTAAAGATAACTTGTAAGTCCTATTCTTAAGAAGGCTTGTTTTTGTTTGTTCCTCTTCATTCATTCATTTGTTCCCTGAAAAATGTATGATGTGTACATCATGGCCCAGGTTCTGTGACAGGCCCCAGGGGCACAGGCCCTCACTCACAAGGAGCTGGTTGTCCATGTAGAGGTTTTTAAAGTGGAGGCCAAGAAAAAAAAATACTTCTACTTGTATTATATTTTTTCTATTTTTAATTTTCGCCTTTAACAGAACTATACATGATTAAAGTCAGTCATATAGCTCACAAGGCTTCTTGGGAAAACACCAGACCCTCTTCCCCATTTCCCTCTCCCTAGAGGCCACCACTTCCACTTCCTTTGGCAGGCTTCTTATGATTTACTTCCATGTCTCTAAATGACAGGCTTATATTTCTACATCTTCTTTTTCAGAATTTATTAGTTAATGACATCCCTTTGTGGGAGATGAGGATGTAGCTCTGTCTTGCCAATCTCCTAAACCCCTGGTCCTGTCCCCAGTGTAACCGCCTTAGGAGAGCACATAATCTTGTCAACTATCCTGTAATCCAGTCCCTGCCTTACTTTCTCCTACCTTCTTCTAATCTTCTTTACATTACCTCCTAGATTCCAAATGTTTAAAAGAAACTGCAAAACTGTCATTCTGCAGAGCATTTGATATCTTGCTTCCCAGCAATGTCATCAATTTATAAAAGTTCTCTACAGGTTTGGACCCTCTATGTTGACAGGTATCCTGTCATTTAAGTCAATTCTGAGTCTCTCTACCTGGAGATGGCATCAATCCCACAGGTCAGGGACTCAGTACCACTAGACTTCCCCTATTTCTGACAACAATCACAAGTGCAGGTTGTTACCTGTGCTTCCAACAAGCTCTAATTTGGAGGTTCCCACACCCCCTCCATGGGTTTGATTAATTTGCTAGAGCAGCTCATAGAACTCAGGAAAGCAGTTTACTTATGATTACTGGTTTAATATAAAGAAGACAGGAACAGTCAGATGGAAGAGATGCATAAGGCAAGGTATGGGGGAATGGGTGTGGAGCTTCCATGCCTTCTTTGGGTATGCTACTTGCCTGGCACCTCCTGGTTGGTGACAACCTGGAAGCTCTCTGAACCCTGTCCTTTTGGGTTTTTATAGAGCCTTCATTATATAGCCATGGTTGATTATATCTTTGGCCATTAGTGATGACCTGAACTTCAGTTTCTCTCTTCTCTCTGAATGCCAGAGGGTGGGCCTAACGTTCCAACCCTCTAACGTTGGTGCTCTCTGGCAATCAGCCTTTATCGGAGGCTATCTAGGGGCTTTCCAAAAGTCAGTCATTAACATAAACTCAGGTGTGATTGAAAGGGGCTTGTTATGAATGACAAAAGATACCTCTTTCACTTTTATCACTCTGGAACTATTTTAGGAACCAAGGACAAAAGACCAAATATTGCAGCAAAAGATGCTTTGATCACTCTCTCTCACTTAGGAAGTTACAAGGGTTTTAGGAACCCTGTTGCATGCACCGAACAAAGACCAAATATGTATTTATTATAAATTACAGTTTTATAGGGTATAGGTCTGTCACCAGTATTCTGGAGCATTATGGGGAAGAGCCCTGGGCTTCTCAGCATTCAGCAAGTAAATATTTAGTCCTGCTATTTTCAGATAGTGCTTGCGGCAGTCACAGTTAGTTGATCCAGAACCCCTCAAATCCTTTTTTATTTTTAAATTTTTAATACGCTTTATTTTTAGAGCAGTTTTAGGTTCACAGCAAAAATTAAGCAGAAGGTACAAAGATTTTTCAAATACTTCTGCGCCCACATGTGCACAGCCTCCCTACTATCAGCACCCCAACCAGAGTGGTACATTTGCTACATGTACCACTGCATTCAGAGAACCTGCATTCATACATTGTTATCGTTCAAAGTCTATAGTTAATATCAGGATTCACTCTTGGTGTTGTACATTCTATGGGTTTTGACAAATGTATATCACGTATCCACCATTATAGTATCATACAGAATAGTTTCACTGACCTTAAAATCCTCTGTGCTCTGCCTGTACATCCCTCCCTCACCCCTAATCCCTGGCAACCACTGATCTTTTTACTTTCACCATAGTTTTGCCTATTCCAGAATCATATGATATGTAATCTTTCCAGATTATCTTCTTTCACTTAGTAATATGCATTAAAGTTTCATGTCTTTTTGTGGCTTGATAGTTTCTTTCTTTTTAGTGCTAAATAATATTCCATTGCTTGGATGTACCACAGTTCATTTATCCACTCACCTACGAAAGGACATCTTGGTTGCTTCCAAGTTTTCATGGTCCCTTTTGCCTCTGGGCTTTTGCTTGTAAGAATTGTTCCATACGGAAGACTCAGCTCTTTTTATTTCACGAACTTATTCCATTCATACAAAACATCTGTAAGTAAGGAGAATTTACTATAGCACTGGACATGGGGCATACTGTGGGTAAAATACATGTACAAGTACATAATTGTATGGCATTTGTATCTCATTTAGACTTCTTTGTATCTTACTTGTTAAGAATCATTGGTCATATTTCAAAATGTACTACAAACTTTAGTCATCAAAAAAAGTGATACTGACATAAGGATAGCCATATAGATGAATTATATATAATTGAAAGTCCACAAATAAACCCATATATCTGTGATCAACTGATTTTTGACAAAGATACCAAGACTATTCATCGGGGGAAAGAATGGTCTTTTCAACAAATGGTGCTGAGACAACTGGGTAGCTACATGCAAAGGAGTGAAGTTGGATCTCCTACCTCGCATCATATACACAAATTTACTCAAAATGGATCAAAGACCTAATTATAAGATGTGAAAGTAAGTAACAGGTAACAGGTGTAAATCTTCATGACCTTAGATTAGTTTATGGTTTCTTAAATATGACATCGAGAACACAAGCAATAAAAGGAAAAATAGATAAATTGAACTTCATCAAAATTACATTTTTTGTGTATCGAAGGACACTACCAAGGAAGAAAAAGACAACTCACAGAATAGGGAAAATATCTGCAAATCATAACATCTGACAAGGGCCTCATATCCAGAATATGCAAAGAATTCTTACAACTAAACAACAAGGAGACAACCCAATAGATTTTTTCTCAGAACATACACATTTAGGAGAGGAAAAATAATTTTCCCTCTTCTAGGTTCTTGGCTGATATCTGCCCTGTAATAAAAAGTCAGATTAAGAAGAGAAAACAGAATTAATTATGTACATATGTTCAGGAGTGTCTTCATATGTAGTACATGTGTAGTGAGTGTCTTCAGTGTGCTAGATAGGGAGTGGAACACATGTTAAACGAGATTAAATCATGGCAGTTCTACCTAAAAAGCTTAAGTCTAGAGGAGGAAATCAGCCATTAAGTAATTAAGTTGCATGTGGTAAGTGCTATAACAAGAGCTGAGTAAACTTATTTTAAGTGCAAAAGAAAGGGAGAACAAAGTTGAGAAAGTCTTTCTAGAGGGGACATTTGAACTTGATCTTGAAGAATAGTTTGCCAAGTGGAGGAGAGGTGGTATAAAGAACATGTGCAAAGCCAGGTATGAAAGAATAAGCCATATTCTAAGGATAAACTCCACGCTTACTGTGCAAACTTTGAAGTCTTGTAGAGCCAGACTCCACCCAGTCCAGACCAAACCAAACACAAATTCAGAATCTCCCAACAGACTTCCAACAGGAGGAAGAGGTTTTAAGCCTCATCAGACCTTGCAAAGCTCCTCCAACTTAACAGAGTTAAGCTAACCTATCCAAGTCATAGACTGCGATGCATTGCCCCCTAGAGCCAGTTATAACGTCGACAGCAGTCACGTCGACAGCAGTCAAATTGGAAATGAAGCTTAACTTCAGTAGATGGCAGTAGTCACAAAGCAGATATTCCTGCCCGCCTCCCTTCTTTAGCTTAAGGTGTTGAAAACAGCCTTAGGGCTTAAACATGCAGGGTTCAGAAAACCGACCTGAGCAGACCTTAGCCAGGCCATCAGCCAGCATCACGAAGGTTGTGGCTGGGCGTTAGCAGCAGAGGACAGTCACACATCTCTTGGTGGGGTCCTTTCATCCAGAAACTGCAATGCTAACTCCTGTTCTAGAGTGCAAGGGAACCTCATTATCAGAGTACTTACTGTGGGAATACCCCAAAGTAAAGGGCATCCCAACATGAAATGCTCAGTGACAAACAGGTCCTTGTAGAGCTAGTGGCCCTGCACACCTCCCTCTGCCTTAACACTGGCATCTATCCCCACCCCACAAGTCAGTTGTTTTCACTGTGGTTACTATGCCGATCCATTGCGACGTGAAATTGCAGAAGATGTAGGATTTTACTAAGATAATGAAAGCGATGTGGAGGACTGATTCAATCATTATTAGAAAGCCTCCAAGAAATGAGAGACTGGTGGAGTTTGTCTGGTTACAACTGAAAAAGAAAAAAATCAACAAAGACGTTGACATACTGGAAGCCTCAGAATGGGATGATCAGAAATTCAAAAAATTAGGAGAGGTTCCTGGGGAAAACTGATAAAGCCCTTGAGTATTTTGCAAAATTTACTTTCTTTAAAACCTTGCTGTAAAGGTCAAATGAGAAATGATGGATGTCGTATTTTGCTATTTTATAATTCTTTTTTCCAGGAAAAAGCATGTCCAAAACAATTCTTGATTCTTTTTTTTTGTTCTAAGAATTAATCCATACTTGCAGTTATAGCCAAATGTGGTTAAATATCAAATAAATAAATAATAATAAAAGAAAAACTAAAACTATAATAATTTTTAGTTTTTCTTTTAAAGACAAAGCCCCAATTCACATCCTCCTAACTCCCACTATTTACGGTAAATTTTTGGTTCCTGTTTAAGTGGATTTACTTAAAGTGACCTTTTCCCAGGACCAATTATCCCTCAAAACCTTTTTTTCCTAAGGAACTTCTGAATTCTACCCTGTAAGAGCTTGTAGGGCTCACTAGGCGTGAAAGCATTTAAAGTGTGTGGTGTGTTTGGTTAGTGGAGCCTGCAAACCTGGCTCCAGATCACCGGCCCAGCTCCTTTCCACAGACTTGAGTCATTGAAAGGCTGGGCTGGCTCGTAGAAGCTGCCCTCTGGGCTTACCGAGAAATTCAGGTGCTGACATAAGTGGCTGTTGTTCCTCCCTTTAACATTGCAGCCACATTTCTTAAAAAAGTGATACATGTAAATAAAAGATTTATAAAGTGAATCAATTCTAAGGGAGTGGGGAAGTTCATACTTAAAAACCAGAGAATCCCCCTTTTATGGGAAGAGGTTGTCAAAGCAAAGAATCCATCCTTTTTTGGAAGGGAATTATGAAAATCTTTTTCCCCACCATCCCTAATTATAGATATTAAATGTATTTATTTTGTAAATCGAGTGGCAATGGAAGAAGGGAGATCAGTTAAGAAGCCATTGCGGTAACTGGGGTGGGAATTGATGGACACTTAATCTTGGGGGAGGGCAAAAAATGAATTGATTGGCTTTGAAGGTAGACCCAACATTTATCCTGATGCACTGGTTGTGTGATATGAAAGAGGGGTAATGGATGATTCCTGCCCATACTGGAGTCTAAGGGCACGAACATGTTAAGGTGTTGGGGAGAATAGGAGGACACAGAAATAGACTGAGAAGGAGCTGCCGTAGAGGGAGGAGGGAAAGCAGGAGAGTATGTGACTTGGAAGCGGAGGGAAGAAAGTGTCCATAAAAGGAGAGAACGACCAACTGTGTCACATGCTGCTAAATGATCAAAGATATGACTGGGAAGTAGTCACTGGGTTTAACAACTTGGCCCTGGTGGTGACCTTCACATGAGAAGTTTTGTTGCAGGGATGTAGACATAAGTCTGATCGGAATGGGTTTCAGAGAGAACAGGAGGAAATGAATCAGGGAAAGCAAGAACAGACAACCCTTTTGCTGCAAAGGGAAGTAGGGAATTGGGGCAGAAACTGGCAGGGGAAGTGGAGTCAAAAGAAAGTTTTGTTTTTTAGTAGGAGGAAATAACAGGATGTTGGTCAGCTGGTAGAAATGATTCATTAAAGTGAGAAACATTTTTGATACAGAAGAGGGAAAGGAGAAATGTTGAAACAGTGTCTCTAAATCTAAAAAAGGAGATGAGACATACACACAAGTGAAGGCGCTAGCTTTAGATAGGATCATGGAGAGTCCATTCAAAGTAATAGGGGGTGTATTGGTTAGCTTTTTTGTGCATAATAAACCATGCCAAAACTTAGCGGCTTAGAGGGTCAGGTGGTTCTTCTTGTCTGGGCCGGCTTGACTGATATTTCCAGGGCTTGCTGTGGTCAACAGGTGGATTGACTAGAAGTTGGATGATCTCATATCATCTGTTTGGTACTCATGTGTCACCTTGCAATTATCTAGCTGTCAAATGGGGTGCCTCAGTTGTTTTTCACATGGCCTCTTATCTGCTGGGAGGCTAGCCTGAGCTTGTTCACATGGTGGTCTCAGATCTCCAAGCTCTAATGTACTAATGTCTACACTCGCCAAAGCAAGTCATATGGCCAAGCCCAGGTTCAAGAGTTAGAGAAATAGATTCTATTTCCTAATGGAAGAAGCTACATAATAACATTGCAATGGGACACAGGTTGAGGGAGGGGAAGAATCTGTGGCCATCTTTGCAGTTTGCTACAGAAGAGAAGGCAGGGCATGTGGATGCAGATACTAACAGGTGTGTAGATATAATTGATGTAATTGTGGGATTCAGGGGAATTCTCTTCTGAGTGCTTTTATTTTCTCAAAGGTAAGCTCTCATGTTCAAAGACCATGCCAGGCTGTTGTTGATTTATTCATTTACAATGAACAGCAAAACTGCCAAGAGAACTGGGTCCTTATGGTTCTTTCCTAGAGGCCTCCTTTAGGAAAAGGTTTGTGGAAACCACCTAACCATGAAGCCTGGGATTTCTGCAAAGGGGGCTAATTGTATAACTGATGGCTGATGTCATGGAGCTTGGCAGCAAGATGCAGCCATCTTTGAAAAGGACAGACTTTCCTGGCTGGTTGAAACTTGCCATCTGCTAGGCATTTCCTACTCTGGATAATGCTACGTGGGTGCTGCTGCACTCCGCCCTTTGGCTGTATTTTCTCTGTGGACCAGCCCCTCTATCCACCCATCCCCTACTACATACGCTATCAATGAGGTTTCAGTGAACTCCCGTTCTTGCTTCTGTGGTCCTGGGGGGCATTTAGACTTTTCAAACATATTCCATTCAACCTTTACCTATTGAACCGTATCAGTTTAACTACCAGTGTTCTGAGAGGTATTTACACTTGGGATTTCCTTTCTTGAAATGGGTAGATTTTTCACACCTCTGTTTCTTACGGATTTACAGTGCTTCCCTGTAATTTTATGAAATCTCACTTAGTGACTAGAAGCTTCTATTGGCTTGGTTTTATGATCAGTGCATGATTTGTATCTTGCAATAAAGTTAAACCCTCTCCTGTTTAGTATAAAAGTATTAGAATGGAAACTAATAATTTAGGGGGAGGAAAAAGGAGCCAAGGTCAGCTTTATGGACCAAATGTTTGCGTCTCCCCCTCCATATTAGTATATTGAAGCTCTAACCACCCCAATGTGATGGCGTTAGGAGGTGAGGCCTTTGGGCAGTTATTAAATTTGGATGAGGTTATGAGGGCGAGACTTTCATGATGAGATTAGTGCACTTATAAGAAAAGATGGGAGAGCTTTTTCTTCCCACCCTGTACCCCACCCCTTTCAGTGAGAAGGTGTCTGTCTGCAAACTAAGAAGTAGTCTCTCACCAGATACGGAATCTTCCAGCACCTTGATCTTGGACTTTCCAACCTCCAGAACTGTGAGAAATAAATTGTTGTTTAAGCCACCTAATCTGTGGTATTTGTTATTGCAGCCCAAACCAACTAAAACAGTCAGCTAAATATGGCATGACCTGCCTAAGAAAAGGCGCAACACCTAATGTGGCACGACCTGCTCTTCCCTAGGCCAATAGTTGAGACAGTTTTGGTTCAGTGTCTCTAAGTGTCTCTAAGATGCACTTTTGGTGGGGCTCCCTACTTGCTTATTCTTGCTGCCCCTCACAGAGCCCTTCAGAAAGCTTCCTTCCACTCTCATGGCCACCCGGGGAAGTCCAGGTGGATCCCCAAGCACTTGGGAATCACAAGCAACCACAGTCACAGATGATGTGAGGCATGCCTTGGAAGAATCAAATTTTCCTTTCCTTTTCTCATTGCAACCCTTTTCTGGGGCTGAGTGGGCCAAGTGCAGTATTAAGTGATCTTGAGACTCAGTTAACTCTACCTGCCCTTGAAAATCAAGAAAAAGCACTGGATTAGTCAGGACTGTGTGATGCTCAGCAAGTCACTTAACTTATCTGTGCATTGGTTTCCTAATCTCCAATATGGTGACTATGCCACTCTGATGAGGGTTCCTGTAAGGATTAAGTGGGATTAAAGGTGTGAAAGAGTTTTCACATGATGCATAGACTTTAAGGATATTTTTACTATTTTAAATGAATCAGGTAGAAGGTAAAGAGATTCCTCCTTTTGTTGACACATGAGTCATTCATATAATATGCATGAGCAGGAGAGAGATGTAATTGGAAGTCGACTGTCAGGGGAGGAAGATAAATCAGCCAAAGGGATGCAAGTTGTCTATAAAGACATAACAGAAGTCAGCAGTTATATTTAGTAAAACTATCGGCCTAGGGGAGAGCAGTGTGTTGTCTGATATATCAGTATTTCAAGACAAAAAAGCACAGAGCATTGTTGGGGAGGATCAAAAGTTGAGCTGCATGGGTGATTTGGCCACAGCCAGTCTTAAAATCCAGGTCTTTACTCTGTGACTTAACCATGATGGATCAATTTATCAGGCCGTCAGTGAAAAAAAGCTTCACAGATAGAAGATGTGTGGAATGCAAAGGATGTGTTGGACTTTGTTCCTGTACTCAGGAATCTTGGGGAGAACAGGACTCGGAAACAATTGGAAATTATTTGCAAGCTAAACCATAGGCTGCAAGTTCAACTTCTTATCAGGACCTAGCAGGTGATGAGCTGAGGAAGCTCACCAGTTTTAAGAAAAAAAATAACATAAGAGCATTATAAATGGCAGTGACCTTAATGTGAAAGTATAAGGAGGGAGTGGTAAAGACAGAGGCAGACAGAATGCGTGTCCGGTCAAAAGGAGAACGCATGTCTAGAACTGCCAGATCTTCTGGTTTGATTAAAAGAAGTAACACATCCAGATGTTTATGTAGAATTTCTCAAATTTTGTATGTTCTCAATTTTTAAAAATTGCAAAACATTGGTCTGCAGCTCTCTTTGTGATCTCTGCAAACATGGGGTAATGAGTGGAAAGCCGGGGCAGCTCAGAGAAGAGAGGTTGGGGGTCCTGGGCCTGAGGGGTGGGCCCTTTGACTGGCGGGAGGGCAGGTCCGCAGCTCCCTCCGGGCGGAGGCCAGGATGCAGAGGCTCCTTTTCCCTGCACACTGCTGTAGCCCAGAGGACTGGCTCTGCTGGTAGCTTCCCTCTCCATCCCCTCCCGTGATAGCTGTTTCCCTTAGGGAGTGAGTGGTGGAGGCCAGGGGAGCAGAGTCTTCCCTCTGTTCAGTTTTTACAAAACAACATGGAATTCTAAAAGTGATTCAAGGCAAAATTTTCTAACATTTGGAGAGTATAAAATAAAGAGTTAAGAGCTTCCCTCCCTCCACTCCAATCCCATCCATTTCCATTTCTGAGAGGTAATTACTGATAACATTTTTCTATCATTTCAGAAATTTTCTAAGCATATAAAACCGTATACATGATTTCTTTTTTCCCAGGCAGAGGAAAGATGTGATTGGTCATTCAGCAGAGAGCAGAGTCCCATCTTTGTGCCTGCAGCATCTCCTTGGAAGGCCTTTCTCTTTCTCCTCGTCTCCTTGCATTAATGCCTTGAAAGGCAGCACAATGTAGTGACAAAGAACACAGACCTCGAGTCAGACTTTCTGGCTCCGCATCCCCACTCTATCGTTTACTAGCTCTACTCTAGCTGAGTTACTCAATCTTTTCATGCCATGAATTTCTCACCTGTAAAAGGGGATTAAATATAGAATCTGTCCCGAAGCGTTGTTATGAGCAATGAATGCATTAAAGTATATGAAGGGCTTGGGGCAGGATTTGGCACAAAGCAAGTGGCATATAAGTTTTTACAGTTGTTATTATTTTCAAAGGTCTAGCACTTGTTTCCATTCCAGTAGGAAACCTTCCTCAGTTGTCCCTAATCCCTGCTCCTCTGTCCTCCTCCGGTTTAGGTACCTCTTTAGTGCTAATTGTACCGCGGAATTTGGTGTATTGCTGACCTGCAGAGGGCAGGTTCCACACCTCTCACTCTTTGTGCCTCTGCAGAGGCGTTGCATGAACAAAGTTGGAGCAGGAATGCAGGTGCAAAGGCCTCCATGTCTGTGTCCCGCTCTGCCCGCTGTGGCAGAGGTCAGTGAGATGCAGCAGGGAGCCCGGGATCCAGCTGCCTGCCCTTCGCCTCTGGTGCCTAGGATGAGAGGGAAATTGAGTGCCTCTCTTGCTTTGAGCTGCTCTTTATATTCCCCAAAAGGTTCCTTGCCAAAATTTATAGCAAACAGTTTTAGAAACTCTCTGCTAGCACCAGAGCCCTAAAGGCGGCAATGCTAGGCACTTCTCCTGTCCCCAGGGAGCCTCTGAGATCATCTCAGTAAAACTTTAATGCCTGGAAGTCAATTAGAGTGGAGAATTCTCCTGTAATCAAAAGAGGCAATGCTTTTATTGGAAAGGTGCAAACTAGAAGGGAAGGATGACAGCTGTGTGAGGCTCTGTAGAGCTAATGGCTTGGGCTGGGAAAATTATTTCGACAGAGTCGGGCCCTATCTACAAGGCAAGGGGAGGGGCTGTGGAGTGGGCATGGGGGAAACAGGCCATAGGTGGCCTTAATGATTGTCCTTAGAGTGTGCTGAAGAGTTCTCAGAACAGGTTTACACCTTCACTTTCCTGGATCGCCCATCAGTCCATGAAGTGAGAATTACTCTATCTCTCATTTTATAGAGGAGGAACTGAAGTTCAGAGGGGTTAATGTGGCCCTGGAGCTGAAGCCCTCACCTGTCCACTTCTTTTCAGAAAGCAGACCTGGCTACAGTGAGGAATGTCAGTAAGCAGGGGGAAGTTCTGCTCTCTCTAAGCACATCCTTCAAAACTGGCACCTTCTCATTTCCTGTTAAGGGAATTCAAAAAGCTATTAGAGGCAGTCATGTGAAATTTATGACTTAAACATCCGTGGTCAGATGCCCAGGTTGTACGTGTCTGTTCCAGTTACTGCTGCATAACAAATCACCCCAAAACTGATTGTCTTCCAACAACCATTTTATTATGGTCACAGATTCTGTGAGTCAGGAATTCAGGCAGGGCAGCAATGAGGATGGTTTCTCTGCTCCATGATGTCCTGGGCCTCCTCAGGGAAGGAGGGGGTCACTTGACAGTTGGGGGCTGGAAACTTCTAAGGGTCCATCTGGCCGGGTGACCAGGATTGCTCATCACATGGCTTGCAATTGTCAGCTGTCGGCTGGGAGCTCAGCTGGGCTATTGACCAGGGTACCATGTCACAGCCTAACATGGCAGTCTCAGGGTGTTTTGTGTTCTTATATGGAGGCTGCCTTTCCCTGGAGTGAGCATCACAAGAGGACCCGGCAGACCTTTTTTCACCTAGTATCATTCCTATCCCCTCTATTGGTCGAAGCAGTCATGAGCTTGCCCAGACTCAAGGGAAGGGACACAGACACCCCACCTCTCAATAGGGCCAAAGAATATATAGCCATCGTTTTTCAACACCACTGTCTTATTCCTTTATGACCCCACTGATCCTTAATTATTTTAGGAATTATAGTTAGAGTCAGCAGATGCTAGACTCCTGCCTTGGCTTTGCCACTAACTGTGTGACCTTGGATGAGAGTCACCTAACCCATCCAAATTTCTGTTTTCTCATTTATAACATCATTTATCACAAAATAAGTAAGCTTTTAGATATCTTTCATCCCTTATAAAGTATCTTTCAAATGTAGCTGTCCTGTAAAACTCTGAATAGGATAACTGTAAGGGATTGGAATAGTCCCAAGCTGCTGGCAAAACTTTTTTTGAGCAGAAGTTTGGTCACACTGGAGGCAGAAATGAGGAGAGAGCCTTGGGAATAATGGTGTGGAGATGGAAGAGGACTGGACAGAGGTACCATGTGTGAGGAACACCTGAGGCAGGAAGAGACTGGATGGTGATCCAAGAGGGCAGGTGTGAGCTGCCAAAGACAGGAAGAACTGTAAGAGAAGGAATGAAGTAGCCCAGAATCTTTGATGATAGAGACAATGGGATATGTACCTGGCCAGGGAGGTGGGAAGATGGAATTGCCTAGGCTTAGAGAGTGAGAAAGACAACAGATAGAGGAAGAAAGAGCATTTCTCCTTCACAGTCCCGCACGGCCCACTCCAGGGCTGGACGAATGTCAATGGCAGGTGTCAAGGCTGTGTACTTGGGGGAAATAATAGGCAAGCAGGGCTGGCTTTGTTTGTGTGTGACCTGTACAGTCACACAGGGCCTTGCACTTAGAAGAGACTTGTGCTTTGGGCTTGGGGTGTGGCCCTTTGTTAAGAGAACTTCTCTTCAAGGCCAGGCCTGGGGCAAGAGGGCACCTTGGCTCCCCGAGAGAGCAGATCTGAGTCTTCACAGGGGCTGGCGTTTGTATTTTTAAGGTAAGACTCAGTAAATCTGATGAATTAGCCTTCACTGAACTGTCAGTGCCCAGAATGAGTTTAATAGTTTTCAAAGGTCGACCATCTCGGGGGTGAAGTTACAGCTCTTCAGATCGCACGGACAGATGTCTGCCTCCTTCATGTGCAGTCTGCTCTTGGGAGGCAACTCTTGGGTCTCAGAGTGTCTTAGGGAGCTCACTGCCTTCCTCGGTACTTGACTCACATTCCTTCGGGAGTCTCTGAGAGGGTTCAGGCACTGGGAGAGACCCTGTCACCTGTGGAAAAAGCCATAAGCTAGGAATATGGACCTCAGGCATGCCTGTGTCATTAGCCATCCCTGTAAGTGACAGTGACTCCCGTAAAGACAGGACAAGATTGTATGTGTGTATGTTAGTGAGTGAGTGAGAGAGAGGCATGGAGGAGGAAGAAAGAGAAGGGGTGGAGAGGGGAAAAGAGGAGACAACAGAATAGGAGCGGAGAGAGGAGGGATGGATGAGTGCCTGGGATGCTGATTTTCCCATCCTCCCCTTTGGAAGCTACCCAGCCTTTCTTTTTCCATGCATTAGTCACTAAAAAACAAAAAACAAAAACAATAACAACAACAACAACAACAACAAAAACCCCCGAAAACAAAAAACAAAAAACAAAAAAACCCACTATGTTTTAATGGGCAGTTTCACATTAAAAATGTTTTCTGTGGTCAGGGGCAGAGCCTTGTGTTTCTCAGTTGGATGTGTCTCTTTTCTCTTGGCCCTTCTATGTTGTGCAGGAGTGGGAAGGAAGGTGTGGGGAGCATAGAAACGCTGGGGACCACATTCCTCCTTGACCACGAGGAGAGAAGTAGTCCCATAGCTGGAAAAGGCCAAGTGACTCTGTTGATTCCTGCTTCAAGAGACTCTGAAAACCTCAGGCAAGAGGCTGAACTCTGCATAGCCACACTGCAAATATCACAGAGTTGCTAGGACTCCACTCAGGTTTCCCCGGAATTGTATGGATTTGGACCATATTTCCGTCACTTCTTGACCTATGTTTGTTCCTCTCTGACACACTTGATCCCTGACTCAGAGCCACTGAATCCTCCTGCTCACCCTTGCTCCCCAGCACTGTTCCCGCTCGACATATAGAGGAGAGGGGCAAGAGAGATGCTCGCATCTCAACTGACTAGTGGCCTTCGTTAATTTCTTCTACATCTTTGGCTTGAGATGTCTTCTTCCTTCTGTTGGTTACCTTCCCATTTATTAACTCTGGTGAGCTCCTCACTATTTTCTGAACCTCATGAACGTCTCTATGGGGATTTTGACTAATAGGGCTGCAGCAGAGCCTGTTCAGCCCAGCCCCTTCTTTAATAGGGATCATCCAGCTGAAGTCCATTCTACACATCTAGAATCACTCCCTTTGGCCCATTTTTCTTTCTTATAATCTGACCATTCAGCTCCATCCCGGCCTACTCTCCACTTCCTGCTAGCTGGGTCCCTCTGACACAACTACTGGCCCTGTCTGCACTACCTTCTGGCATCTGCGTGAACAGCGTGGGAGCCAGCCACCAAGACACCTCCTAATGAGTCTTGCCTCCTGGTATCATGTTCCTGTGTAGTCTTCTCTCACACCAAATAGGGCTGACCCATGTAACCAACAAGATGTTGTGGGAACAACGGAGTGTGACTTCTAAGGCTAGGTCATAAGAGATATTATGGCTTTTACCTTCCTCTCTGACATCACTTGTCTGCAGTAAGGCAGTTGCCATGTTGTGAGGACACTCAGGTGGTCCAGGTAGTGAGGAAAAGGAGTTTCCCACCAAGGACCAGCACAACCTGCCAGCCAGTGAGTCAGCCACTTGTGAAGTGGATCCCCAGCCCCCATCAAGACTTTGGGTGACTGCGGCCCAGCCAATATCTAAACTGCAACTTCATGAGAGTCGGAAGCACCCTGTTAAGCCACCCTGAATTCCTGGCCCAGAGAAACTGAGATAATAACAGTGTACTGTTATAAGCCACTAAATTTTGTGGTCCTTTCTGATACAGCAGTAGATGACTAATACAGACTTTGAAATGGCGAGTCTTTCTCTTCTAGTTTTCCCTATCTACTCCATCTACTCCACGGTTCAGTCCAAAATCCAGGAATCGACCTCGATTCTCATCTTCCTCTCACACCCCACACCAGCAGGTCCTTCAGGAGGCTTTTCCTTAAAACTGTCTTACAAATCTGTTGGCTCTTCCATCTCCATGCACCCAAGCCACTGTCACCTTTTGCGTGGACTCCTGGAACAGGGTCCTCACTGGTATGTCTATTTCTATACTTGTTGAAGACATCCAGCCAGAAAGATACATTTTTTAAAGATCAGAGCACGTTACTCCTCTGTTAAAGCCTTCCAGTGGCTCAGGCCACATCATTAAAACCCATACTCCTCGGTGTAGCCTATAGATGCTCCATGCTCCAGCTGCTGCCCAGTGCTCTGCCTTATCTCCTACCACTGTCTTGCTCGCTCACTCAGCTCTCGCCACACTGGCTTCCTCTCTGCTCCCTGACTGTGTTCCCACCTCAGAGTCTTTGCATTTGCTGTACCTTCCTGGAATGCTTCTCCCCAGACTTCGCCCACGTTGTTCCCATACTTTGTTGAAAGCTCAGTATAAATTGTACCTTCTCAGAAAGGCCTTCTGTGACAACTCAGTTTAAACACCTCCCTTTCACCTTCTGCTCCCTTGCCCATATTATATTGGAGCTAGGGTTCTTAGGTTGCAATCAACAGAAAGCAACTCTTTCTGCAATTATGGAAAGACGGGGGGAGCTCATTTGCTTTAAGGCAGTGCCATGGGGCAGGAAGAGGAAGCTCTCAAACAGCTGGTTTCCAGCTGAAGAGAGCACCTGCCCCAGTGGAGGGTCCTCAGTTGAAGAATGAGTAAACCCAATTTTGGGGAATGCTGTCTAAGATGGCTCTTAGTGAAAAGGACCTGCTAGTGGCAGAGCAAGACTCTGGGATTCCTCTTATGGCCCAGAAGTTGAGGAGGGGAGTAGAGGGGTAGAGGGAAGAGCTTGGAGAAGGATGACTGGGGTAGAAACATTCCCAAAAGCAGTTAGACTAAAAAGAATTAGAAATGCAGTGAACAGGACTTTATTTCACCCCATTCTCTTGGGAACAAATCAATGAACTGATCATTATCTTCACCAGAGGCCCATTTAGAAAAAGAACATTTGAAAAAGCACACAGAACTGACAGGTTTGTAATGTGTAAGTTTATCTCTAAGTAATTTGTTTCTAACTTCCTGGTGGGTGAAACCCAACAAGAGCTAGCTTAAGCAGAAAGGGATTTTGTTTTTTTAAATGGAGATACATCATTCTATCATGAAACCACAGAGCTCTCATGATGGCCAAAGGGCTAGAACCAGAATCTTGAGTCCTTAGTAACCCGGAGAGATTCTTACTGTGCTGCTCACAACCTCCCTGTGACGTAGGGGCAATTTTTAACTTACAGATAAGGAAACTGAGGCAAAGAGAGATTAAGCAACCTTGCTTAGGGTCATACCTTATATTGCTTCTAGGAGAGGAGGGTCCTCGTTTGTCCTGGCACAGCCCCTGAAGGTTTCAGAATTTCCTCGTTCATTCCTCTGTTAATTTTTTTCCCATTCAAATGAGATTCAAGTTCATGGCACAAGGGAGGGCCGGCTGCAGAGGGTCTAGTGTCCACTGAACCTCTATGTCACCAGGCACCCTTCCTTAGTGCCCAATGCTCCTGCTTCCTAGGCATTCTTGAGTTGGGGAGACAACATCCTGCACCCTTTGTCTGAGGCCTGCATGTGGAGGAATGGCCTGGGAGCACTTTGGGCAGGGCAATGTGGAACAAAGAACATCCGCTCTCAGGGCTGGCGGAGGGATCACTGAGACCATCTAATCCAGCGGCCACAAACCCACATGCTGCAGGAACCACTCAGGGACCATAAGATGAGCAGTACAATAGTAGTGGTGAGGGCTATCGCTGACGGTCTCCTCTAAAATGGCCTTGCTTCCACTCAGCTATGGCTTATTCTGCCACGTTGGACTGGTATTCAATGTTGTCAGACTTTTTGATTTTTCAAGAGAAGTCAGAAATGTTTTGTTTTGTTTTTTTTTAACCTCCTGTTTGAGATTACTGTGACAATTAAATGAAATAGCCCACATAAAGTGCTGGGAACACGTGTCTGGCATACGAAGCGGCTCTCAGTATGTGTTGGTTGCTGTTATTATCACAGCACTTTACAGACATGAAAACCAAGGCCCAGAATGGGTTCCCCCAAGGTCACAGTTAGAGGTAGATGTTACATAAGAGCCCAGGCTCCTGACCCTGGGCCGGGCTCTTCCTCCCTGGTTTCCCTCTCCTGCCCTCACCCCTCGGCCGGGTCATCAGCCATCCTCACTGTGTAGCATGACGCATTTTAGGTAACCACATAATGCCTTGCCATGGTATCCTTCACGCAGCATTTCTACTGATTCCCTGCTTTCAGAGAAATTTCTTTCCCTTAATACGCAAAACCCTTTTTAAAGTTTGTTCCAGTAGTACAAGCCACGGGGTTCTTTCCTCTCCCCTTAGGGTCATAGAGGAGCGCCCCACCCTGCTTTATTAGCTCGGCAGGGCTGTGTTATATAAACTCAGACTTTTCCACTTAAGTCAGGGGCTCATTACTGTTTGCCCAGGGCCCAGGGCCCATTAAACCATTAGGAAAAGCAATGCCTTTGTGGGCCGGGATGATTGTGCTCATTTCTTCTTGCTCTATGGAAAATTCCCTTTACATGCATTAAAAGTTCCAGGAATTCTGCATCCTAAGCTGGTCCAGGTGTTGCTCCACCAGAGCAGGCAGCGGGGCTTCCATTTCCTCCTGAGCACTTGGCTTTTGGGCTCTCACAGCTGCAAACAGGGCCTGCTGTTGGCCTCAGTCTATAATTTTGTCTCACACTTGTTCCCATGGTTCTGAGTTCATGCTGTCTCACTTTGCCCTCTCGGTTAGATTCATCCCACTCGTTGGAAGGTCTGACCTTGTGTTTTTTGAGCTGGAATTCTCTCTGTGGATCGCCCTGTTGCTGGCCTCATCCTTTATCTTGAGATGGTCATTATGGCACTTGACCTCAAATATCTGCCATAAGTCAGATGACCTGTTTCCCTTTCTGAAGTCTGTGGATGAAGAGTATAAAAAGGAACTGAAAACTTATCCCTAAAGACACTGGCCACCATAGGGCTGGGCCCAGGAGGCACTGACTCCCCTCGGTTTTCATTCCTTCTCAGCTGACAGAGCTCTAATTCCTATGACAGCCAACTTTAAGCCATTTTCCAGGTCTTTTTTTCTGAACTACTTCTTGGAAATGTAATTAAGGTGCAAGGGGAGACAGTTCTACACTTTGCAGCTGTCCATCAGGTAGGGTGTGACATTCCGGGATAATGAGAATTTCCAAAATATATGGGAAGCCCAACTCCAGAGAAGGCTTGTAAACACATACTTGATGAGAATTTCAAAATGAGATTTTCAAAATGAGGAAGATAAGGAGCCATGTAAAATAAACTATAACCTTGAAAACTGTGACGTGCTAATGACGGATGCAAGCATAAGGGCGGAAGTCTACACAAAGTTAGACAAAGGAAGATCGGAGAAAACCAATGTCAGGGTTTGTCTGGCTGTGGCCAAGGGAGTGAGAGAGATCCCGTGTCTGGCCTGGTGTGTCTCGCCCTGGGTAAACCAGTTCTCCACTGCATTAGTAATTTCAGGCTCTATGTAAGTTTTGGTTTAAAAAAAAAAAACAAACCCAAAGTTAAACATATCTATGACTCTTTGGTCCCCATTGGCTTCCACCCTCCATGGGTTATTAGTTTGGTTTTCCTAGAATTCTCTTGCTGGGAAGAAGTTGCCCCAGATGGCACTCATAACGATTTGTTAAATAAATGAAATGCTTCTGACCCATTAAAGCTGAAGACAAGGTTCTGGATCTGACCGGACCCATCTTAGAGCTCCTCCCTGCCAGAAAAAAAACCACCTACCTGAAACGCGAATTGTCTCCACATGTCTCCTGGGCTCAGGTACACTTGAGGCCCGGTTACAGTGCAACACCCTGTCACACATCTCTCCTTGTCCTCTTGCCTTTCTGCTGGCATTCAGCTTACCATCTCCACATTACAGGTTTGGCGAGGGAAGCGACCTGCCTGGGCTGCCGCAGGAGCGTGGAGCAGCTGTGGCTCCTAACTCCCATGAATGACCAAGGTGACTGCTAAGAAGCATCCTGTCCCTATATGAATTTTTGTCTATGTAAAGAATCGATTAGAGAAGACAAGGGCTGGAGGGATCTGTTATCATTATCCAGATGCCAAAGGACAAGAGCGTGAGTTAGAGATTGACAGTGGAGATGAGGAAACAAAGTCAGAAAAGGTTTTGGAGAAACTCTATGCAAACTTGGCAAAAGAGTGTTTTATGAAGAGTGAAGTTTAAAAGGCTCATGGAAGTCCATTTTTAACTGTATTAGTTATATATTTATTTTTACATGTTGGAGTCTCTGCCTGCCATGTTCTCATGTGAATGACATGATATAGGTCTGCAGAAAATAGACATGGAAAGGGCTGTATTTGGAGGTTCAGAAGGTTCAGAAAGTTCTGACTCTCAAAATCTATGAGCAACACACCTCACTGTGCCTCTGTGGTTGCAGGAAGCAGTTCTGGCTTCACTGGAGAAAGCTTGCAGTGTCTCCCACGCCTCATGATCAAATTGGAAACAGAAATTGAGCAGCAAAGAGAAATCGAGCAGCAAAGAAAAATACCCACAAGGAATTGCAGGACTTTCCTACTTTATATCTCAAAAATCTAAGAATCATTCATTCACTCTCATTCTTTCATTCATTCATTCATCCATTCACTCATTCATTCAGCAAATACTATTAAATACCTACAATGTGTCAGGCACCTTGCTTGATTCTAGAAATTCAGTGGTGAACAAAACCAGGAATGACCATAACCCTGGTGGAATTTACATAATCCAGAGGGAGAGAGAGAGAGATGTTAACTGATCCCATAAACAAATAGAAAACAGCCATTGGGGTAAGTGCTAAGGAGAGACCCACAGTGCTCTGAGGCCTTAGAGTGGAAGGATTTCGCCCAATCAGGGAGGTCTGTGAATGTTTCTCCAAGGAAAATTGTACACTGATATTTGAAGGAGTTTAAGTAAACTGAGAGTGTAGGGGTTTTGAGCAAGGGACCAGCACGTGGCTGCAGGAGGCATGGGGAGCACTAAGGACAGAAAGAAAGCGATAGGGGCCAGAGTGGAGAGGGCGAGAGGAAGAATGGAGGGGCCTGAGACTGGAGGAGCAGGGCCAGGCAACACCAGGTCTAGGAGCCGCGCTAGAGGACTCGTCTTTGTCATTGCTTTTCATGTTTAAAATCTAATCACATCATGTTATCTTCGCTATAGTATTTTTACAATTACTTTTTATTTATGGCAAGCGTTATTTTTAACAGACAGTAACGACATACATATTTTTTGAAAAAAATACATTTGAGATTAAAAATTGACCTGATTTAAATAAAAATGATAATAGTACTGGCGAAGATAGTGAACGCAGTAGAGAGACAGCTACTGTGAAAGGAGTGTGGGCGCTGGAGGAAAGCAGACTTGGATTGAAATCGTAGCCCCTCCACCAGCAGCTCTGTGACCTACCTCATTTGGAAAATAGAGATGATAATACCTGCTTTATGCGGGTGGTTGTGATGAGTAATAAAATATCATAGAAAGTTCGGACTGCCTGGCACATCAAAGGCAACCAGTGATGTTCCTCTAGGGGGAAAAGAGTTTCTGGAAGCATTGAGGATGGCGATATTGGTGGGGAGAGGCCGAGGGTGGTTTGACCATTCAAATAATACTGGCAAGAAGTGAGACAGGTCTGCCAGAGGATGGTAGCCAGAAGAGAAAAATCTAGAGAGAAGATAACACTGGAGTTATACTTTTCAGAAATGGCCTATCTGCCTATTAATCAATATGTAGAGAGAAAAAACATGCAGCCCAAGTGGAACTTACAGAATGAGCCAAAGTGCAGGAGTGGGAACTCACAGGCATGTTTAGGGGGAAGGGAGATGATCTAATCTGGGTCATAGTGGGGAACGAGTCCAGAAAGGCAGGTGAGTGTAGGGACTACACTGTGCAGCTTTATTGTAGGGTAGAGAGTTGTGACCAAAACAAGAAAGAAAAAAAAAAGTAACACAAACAGTGGTAACGGCACATTTGTTGAACACTTATGATGTGTCAGGCAGTGTTCATTCTCATATTAACCTCGTGATCTCACGTAAATTATTTTCTATAACTTACCGACGAAGACACTGAGGCACAGAGAGGTTTAGCAACTTGTTCGGGGTTATGTAACTCTTATTCAATAGCTAATGGGAAGTCCTCCAGGCCTTCTGAGCCGCCCTGGTCTCAGAAGTGGTGTGTGCAGGGCCGATGGAGGGTGAGAGGAAGAGGAATCAGTCTGGCCAGAGAGGAAACCGTGCCAACATTTCAGACAAATTATGAGAGCTGAACTAGGCTGGTGGAAGTTCAGAGTGGAGCAGAAACCCACTCTCTTTTTTTGAGTAATCACCATGTACTCAGCAATGGTAATTTTTGTTATGCTTTCTCTTTTATTTAACAGAGCTGTACATGGCTCTAAATTCACCATAGGACATCTGATTAAGAGAGTCTGATGGGAGGTTCTCCACAGGGTTTACTTCTCATTCCCAGTTAGGAACCACTGCTCTCAAATGATCCCCACTCAGAGCAGTATCAGATATTAATTTATTTCCCTGGCCCTTTTAGTTCTACATGTAATGGTAAATCACCGCCTTCTGTGGAGAAAGGGTCCTCTGGGTTTGGATGAAGGTACTGGAGAAAGCCGAATTGCTTGGCATGAAGCGCAGGAAGGTTGCATGTAGGAGAGTGGGGGGAAGGGAGGAGAAGGCCAGGGAGCTTGCGTGAGGCGTGGGGCTTTGGGGAGTGTAACCAAAGAACTAGTGAGATCAGGAGCGTGCAGTCTTTGACTTGAAACGGTTTGTCTTTCTACGGTATAAAGTCCTTGGCACCATCTCCTTCAGTAAAGTCTCCTGCATTAACAAATGTCTTATGTGAGGTGCGAGTGGATGTTTTGAGTGTGTGAAAACTGAAACAATTCTCATAAATACGCAAACTTGGTTTATGACAGTGTGTGTATTTTTTGTTGTTTGACTTTCAGCGTTTTTGTTTTCTTATGTTTTAGTTGTGTCTCATGACAAACATATAACTGGATATTTTAAATTTACTAGGACAACATTGTTTGAAACTGGAGAGTTCATCCCATTTACGTTTGTAGTGATAACCGATATACTGAGATATATTTCTACTACCTTATTATGTTTTCTTTTCATCTTGTACTTTCTGTTTTCTTATTTTTAAAACAATTTCTAGTCTTTTTCTCTTTTAAAAAATTGTGGTAAACTGCACATAACATAAAATTTACCATCAACAGTGTTTAAGTGTGTAGTTCAATAGTGTTAGGTACGTACACATTGTTGTTAGACCAGTCTCCAGAGCTCTTTTCATCTTGCAAAACTGAAACTCTGCACTCACTAAACAATTCCCTCGTCTCCCTTCCCCACTGTCCCTGGCAACTACTATTGTATTTTCTGTCTCTATGAATTCACAGCTCAGGTACCTCATGTAAGTGGAATCGTACAGTATTTGTCTTTTTGTGACTAGCTTATTTCACTTGGCATGATGCTCAGCAATCTCCATTCTTGCCTTTTTTTAAAAAAAAATTTCTTATAATATTTTTCTCAACTTGTTTGGAAGTTATACATTCTATGTCTCTTTCTTAGCAAGTTAGTATAACATGCCTACACTAGTTTAATCAACATTTTAATCCTGCTGAATTAGACAATACAAGGACCTGAGGATGCTTTAATTTCTCTCCCTGTTACCCAGTATTTTATTTCTAGTTCACCCCTCAAATTAGACATTATTATTATTGTTACTGTTATTATTACTAATTTTAAAGTCAGTGTTTGCTTAGCTTTACCCACATATTAACATATTTATACTTGCCTTTCTTTCATGTGTCACAGACTTTCCATGTAGAAAAATTTTTCTTTGGCTTGAGTTATATATTTTTTAGAACTTTCTTTAGTGAGGATCCTTGGTAATAAACTTTTCTTAGTTTTTGTCTGAAATTGTTTATATTTCACTGTTGTTTTTGAAAGATAGTTTTATCAACATAGGATTTTAGGTTGACTTTTTTCTTTTAGTACATTGGATATTTTATTTTGCCCCTCTCTGGATTCCTTTGTTGCTGTCGAGGTACCAGCCATCAATTAAATTGCCATTCATTGGTACACAATTTGTCTTTTCTCAATGGCAGTTTTCAGAATCTAGTTACTGTTGACATTCTGAAAATTTTTTGATTAATTTTTTTTAATCTTTCTTTGGATTTGCTGAGCTTCTTGGACCTGAAAATTAATGTTTTCCTAACAATTCTGGGAATTTCTCCATTATTATAATATACTTGGAATCTTATCTTTCTCATTCTCTCTATTATTTCCTCTTGAATTTCAATTATATTTATATTAGGCCTTAATCTATCCTACATGTCTCTTAACCTTTCTTATTTATTTTGCATCATTTTGTGTTTCTGTGCTGCATTCTGGTCTAATTTTCTTGTATTTATCCTCCAGTTTTAAAATTTTCTCTCTATATGTGTTTAATCTGCTGTTTACTTGTGTGTTACATTTCTAATAACAGTTGCTAAACTTTTAATTTCCAGACATTCTATTTGTTTCATTTTAAAATTTGCAAAGATCATTCTCCACAGGCTCTTATTCCTCATATTTTTAAGCTTTTCTATTAGTTCTTAAATTTCCTATCTGATAATTCTAGTACCTAAAATCTTTATGCTGTCTATTACTTTAGTTCTCACTCACTGTGACTTATTTCCTTGTATATTTTGTGATTTTGATCGTGAACCGCTAAGTTTTATTAAAACCGTATTGTGAGAATTGCTCAAGGCTTGGATCAGAGCAGAATTCCTCTAGAAGTGATTGGCGTTTGCTTCTGCCAGCCTCCTTCTGGAGGCAGATTTTATTTCTTGCTTACCTTCCATTGTGGGCATAAGACCTTCGATGTTCCAGCTTTACACAGAAGACTCCTCTCAAGTATCCCACTTTACACAGACCCCAGTCTTTCTGTCCTGCCCCACACCTCATGCAGCCATCTAAATGGAAGCATATGGTTTCCAAGGCTTGGCTTTTAGGTAAAAGCCGGTTCCAATACTCTCTTCCAGGGCTTCTGTTTTCTCTTTATCTGTAGTCTTAAGAGCATTTTAAATGTTGTAATTTTTCACCTTTTAATATTTTATCCAGTATTTTAGTTGTTTCAGCTGCAAGAGTCATTCAAGGTATCTAACACCCCATGCTGATGGAAATGTCACTCCAGAGTCTTCTTTAAGCTTCACATTTTCTAATATAAAAATCATCACCCCATATTCCTTTCTTTGTTAGCATTTTAATTCTGATATATATATATTCATATATTAAAAATAATACATATATGTATGTTTCTCCCTTTTTAGCACTGACTCCTGACTTCAAGGCAAGCCTGTGAGCCTCTAATTAACAGACTTGTGAAAAAGCCTTTTCTCTTGAGACCACATTTATTTACAAAAAAGCTTTATTGAAAGGAGTATAGCAATTAAAAACTTTTTCTTGTGATAAAATTGAAGGTTGAGAATAGTCCTTAAACATAAGATTAAATATAAATTTAGATGCATGTTTAGGAAGAGGGACATGGTCTTCAAATTTAGACCTGTGTTATGTCTTATAACCCTCTTTTTCTATTTCTGTGATCATAAAAATGTCTTTTGATAGTGTTTGCAAAACTATCTTGTAGACGCATAGACTTCAACATTTTAATATTGTCTCCCATATCATGTAACTATAACTCTCTAAGCCTTGCTAATTAATTGTCACGTAACTTGTGAAATCCTGGTCTGTAGCACTTGTATATGTTTCTAAATTTCTTTTTTTTTGCTGATGATGTTATCAGGCTCACTTTGCCTGCCTCTTCTTCCTTTGGCCACAGGATTATTAATAAAATCCCAGACTGTAAGAGATTCTTTGTCTTGAATTAAGTGTTAGAAAATTTTTTTCTATGTAGCCTCCAATGAGTTCAATATGCTTGTATCTGTCCTCCCAACTGAGTGAAGACAGAAGCTTTTTCTTACTCATTTCTGTGTCTCTTTTGACCCCCTCGCCCACGAGGTGTTTTATAATTTACTAGGAACTTAGGATATATATAGCGAATAAATAGAAACATAAGAAAAAAAATCAGTAAAACATCCAAGTTTTTGACGTGAGATTAAATTTGCTCTTGAGGCCATCTGGCTTTCTTTAAGATGAGAGAACATCTGTGTGGAGCCCAGTGGGGGCAAGATTGGTGTTCAGACCCTGAGGAATTATTGGGGGACCTCCTGCTACTCAGCTCACCCCTCTGATTCTCCCTCCCTGAAGCCACCTGGCTGCCAAAGGCTCCAGCCCAAGTGGGACCAGCGGATCGGTAAATAGGACTTGGCTACTACAGGAGACTGGGGAGAAGTTGGCCCAATGCTCCTACATGATGGCTTTATGGTCCTGGAGCAGCTACAAGCCTGAGATTGCTCCTACCTCCCACCCCCATTCAGGCAGGCCCGGCATTTTGTTCTCTCCAATTAACTGTGCATAACAACAAGGAGTGAAACCAAGTGAATTAAGTAATAATTTATCATATTCAGTTCACCATTAACAGCCATCTAGTGTTTCCTTTGCCCTTTTAAATGAGACTTTGTTCTGATGCTCCGCTCTTCTGTGTATTCCATAAGCTTTTAGTGAGTGCTTTCCCTCCCTCCTTGTCTCCCTCTCTCCCACCCTCCTCCTGCTTTCCTTGAGCTTTGAAACACAAGTGTCTTTCTGAAAGCAGCTGAGCCATCACCCATCTAGCGTCTTTCATCCCATTTAATAGCGAACTTGAATGTTAATTTATGAGCATCGACTCCAGGCTGGGTGCTGAGAGATGCAAGGGAAGAGGATACAGTCTTTGCTCTGGGCAGCTTTTAATCTAACTGAGGCAATGAGACTCGTCCAACATGAAATGGTCATAGGAGGAAGGAAGGGACAGTATTTGTCAGTGACAGCAAAGTAAGATGTTTCTGTGAGAAAAGCTCCTTGAAGGGGAGAACTGGAACTGAGTTCTGAATGTTGATGTGAATTTGGGAAGGAAGTAGAGGAGAGGGCAGCCCATGTGGGGGTCTGGCAGGGGCATGGCAGGCATTTGGGCATGAGCCTCCATCTAGCACCAGAGCAGGAGCAGTGAGGTCAGGGAGGTGAGCCGTAACCAGGCCAGTGCCAGTTAGGGGGTCCCTTTGTCTACTTGCTTGCTTGTTTGGCTCCTCTTGCCTGTAAGCTTCCCTTTCTTAACCCCGTGGTTTTTGGGGTATGGCGAGCTCAACCTCACAAAAGAAATCAGGTAGTGGCCTTAATGAAGTTTTAGGTTTTCTGAGTCTATTTACTTCCACATCTCTATTTTGCTGGGCTGTGTGTGTTTGTGTGTGCGTGTGCGCGTGCACACGCGTGTATCAATGAGTGTGAATGCGTACCTGGGCTCTCAGGGACCTGCACCAGATACTCGTGTTTCTGGACTGGGGCTGGGGAGGTGAAAACAGAACTGGGGCAGTAGGGGCTGAGTCACTGAGGCTCTGAGACCCTGGCCCCGACACCCCACAGGGGTTCTGAATGCAGATCTGCCTCTACCTCAAGACCTGTTGGGCTCCCTGATGGTGGAGGATGGGCCCAAGAATGGGGAGGTGAGAGAGCCGGGGTGCTCTGGGTGGAGGGAGTCATGGGCTTCCAAGGAGCGGGAGTGCTAACAGGCCAGACTAGCTAGAGCACAGATAATCCCAGAGAGTGAGTGGAAGAGGGAGAAGCTGAGGAGGGACCCCACGGTCTGCACAACATGCTCACTTCAAGTGTCTCTTGACTAAAATGTCTTAAAAATAAAACCTCAAAAACAACAGCAACAACAATAGTAAGATTTCTGATATCCATTTTAATTTCTAAAATGAAATGTAAAATTGACAATAAAAAAAAAAACAATAGTACTTTTAATTCTAAATGATCGAAATGTGGAGACACATTTATTTACCAAAATTACTTTTGCAGAGAGCATATTATTTATTTGAAAGAAATATTCAGAGAAATGGCTTGAGATGAAGAGTAAATCTCCAAGGGCGTGCGTTTAAAAAAATAGAGGGGGTATTTTTGAAACCGTTATGCTCAAAGCATTGAAAGAAATTTGCCTCATTCCCATGAGGAAAGGTGGTAGCAAATTGAGGTGAATAGAATGAACTGGGGGTCCAGTGGGGCTGGGAAAGCCAAGAGTGATCTCCCAGGGCAGCAGCAGTGGATGAAGGCAACAGCACAAGGGTAGGCAGGTAACTTATGTGTTGCAGATAAAAGGACACATACTCTTAATGGTGACAAATGGCCACAGGGTCAAGTTCGCCTGGGGGTTTGGTTGGATCACCTTATATGAAGGTAGCCAGAGGAGTTTTTGTGCCCAGGATTTTAGAGAGAGAACTGAGCCTCATGAAGTTCAGGTTTTGCCCTGAAGTGATTAACCCAAGGCCACGTGACAAACTGAGGCAGAAGGTCTTCCCGTTTCTCCTGTGACACCCAGCCTCCTGTGACACCCAGCCATTCTGTTTCTTGTGAATTGTAACTTGAATCACAGTAGCAGACACTGTCTTTCTTCCAGTGAATTCTTTCTAGATGCACTTAAATTTGCTCCAAAATACCAACATCCACTTTCTACCTAGTCAGGAAAAAGCAGAGAAAGCCGACCGAACACTCAAGGCATTCATCTTTAGGGGACACTGAACCAAAGCCCTTGGACCACCTTCAGCCTCTAAGGGATGGTGGATTGGGGTAGGGAGAGGGGACAGGGAGGGGAGCTGAGGAAGGCAGCCTCACAGACAGGTCAGATGTGATTCTTGTCATAACTCCTTTCCTCTGTTTGTTCTCTCTAAGGAGCGGCAGCGAAGATATCTGATGTCTTCTGAGTTTTTGTTTAGAGCCCAGATCTATTCCTCTCTTCTACAAGCTTGGTGGTACTGTCCCTTTAAGACTTTTCCATGCCTTTTTCTCTTCCCTTCCTCCCTAACAAGAGCAAACTGAGAAGAATGAAGCCAGGGTAAATTGAGAAAATATTTGAAACCTATTAAGTGTGGCTACAAGTTTATTGTGATTCCTAAGTTAATTATATCCTTTTTGACTTCCAGCCAGTCCCTTCACTGGGCTTCCATATAGACTTGGCCACCTATTCCAGGCTCAGGCTGGCGGCATGCCTGCCTCGTTTCTTCCCTCCTTCCCTCCCACCAATGCCTCCCCTCTCCCTCCTGCACAAATAAGTCAGCAATCCACTGTAGCTACTACTCGGTGGAGCATAATGTTAGTAGGGGCTGTGGTTAATATAAAGAATTTGGATTGTGGGTGTATTTGTGTCCCTGTGTGGGGTAGGGACCTGGTAGCTAGTGGGAGACCATATATGTAAATGCAAACTCTTACCACAACTACATACATTTATTTTAGATGATACTTTACAAAGTGTTACCCAAGATTACTTAAATCTCGTGAATATTTTGTTCTGTAGGTGTCGTCAGTACCATTTCTGGATGAAGAAACTGAGGCTCAGAGATATTTTAAAGGAGATCACACAGCTATTAGGTGGCAGAACAAGGTGATTCCAGGCCCGGTCTTCGACTTCTAAATCGTGTGTGTGTGTGTGTGTGTGTGTGTGTGTGTGTGTGTGTGTGCGCGCGCGCGCATGTTTCCTTTCTACATTATACTGGATTCCAAATAACAATAGTTGTACCTTTGTGTAACATTTAAAAGTGTACAAAGCAAAGTTAGTACATATTGCCTCATTTATCTTTGAAACATTGTGATGTTGGTGCTGTCCCCATTTGGAAGTTCGTTAGGAATTGTTCCTCCCAGATCCATGTCCAGGTTGGCAGTGGGAGCTACCTGACCTCCACTGATTGGTTCAGAGTCAGGCCCCTGAGCCAGGTGGGGTCACTCAGCTCCTTCCCTTGGAATTTTGTGTCTGAGAATGAAAGGAATCAGCATGTAAACACTGCGGTCGAGGGCAGCCGTTTTCTGTCGGGTCAGTGAGGACCAGAGACAGCCAGTGTGAAGCGAGACAGGAGAGCAGAGAGGCTGGGGAAGAGCACTGGGAACGAGAGATAAGGAGAGACGGAACTTTCGAGGTTCCTGCAGGTCTTCAGCTTTTCGCCCTGTTTGATGTGTGTCTGCAGGAACCTCTCTTTCCTTGGATTCTATATAACATCCCTGTTCTCTGCCAGTAAAGTCTCTTTGTTGCTAATACTGTATGCTAGGGTTAGGATGTTGAATACTTGCAGCCAAAAGAATCCTCAATAATGCATATTAGAAAATGGAAGTAGAACAAACTAAATGTTAACTATAGGAACAGGAAGGATCCGTGGAAGTTAGAGGGTGGAGCAGTTTTCACTGTTGTGTTGTAGGAGACCGCGTGATCTGGGCATTGAAGCTTTTTTGCTCAGTACGTACCTGTATGTGCTGCTCTTTGGCAAAACCTGTGGAGGGGAAAGAATACACAGGAACCATCTTTTAGAAGTTTCCTAGTATAGCAGGTGCTTTGGGACCTCTGTCAAATTCCCTCACCCTACCTCCGATTTCAGCAAAAGCTGTGGTGGACTGTTCCCACATGCAAACAGCATTCCCACCTCAAAGGTCTGCCTGGCTTCCCTTGGCTGTTCTGTCTCAGTGCTTTCTCCAGAGCCCTGGGAGCTCTCTCAGCCCATGAGCAGGCAGAGCCCAGAGACTTGGAGGTCAAAGGGAAGTAAACGCCTAACTGAACATGGAGGATCTGCTTCCAAGATGGCTTCTTCACATGGCTGATAAACTAGTGCTGGCTATTGGCAAGAGATCTCAGTTCTTCCTCACGTGAAATCTCCACATGGCTAATTGAGTGTTCTCACAGCATGGTGGCTAGCTTCCTCTAGAGTGGCAATCCAAAAGAACAAGGAAGAAGCCACCTTGCCTTTTATGACTGAGCCTTTAGAAATTACACATTGTCACTTCTGCAATGTCATGTTGGTTATACCTGTTTAATTTGGGCTGGGACTACATAAGAACATGAATATCAGAGATGAGGGTCATTGGGGCCATCTCGGAGGCTAGGTAACATAATGTCCCTGCAGACAACCCTCAGCCGATAGGGGATGTAAGCCAGAAGATAAATGCCCAGCCTCTTAGTTCTCAAATACATTCTACGTGGTTGCCGAGAGGCTCCCCAGGGAGGCTGAGCCCTGGTAGGCCGCAGCAGTAATCATCTCAAGTGCACACCCTTTTTCACTTCTTCTTAGACTTTATTCCTCTCTCTCTCACTCCTGTTTCCTGTGATCACTCCCAAATAAATTTCTGTACCGAAGTGCTTGTCTAGTGCTTTTGGAAAAATCAAAACCAAAACGCAAAGATAATATCTAAAATAATTTTGAAACAGTGTGGAACTGACCATAAAATTATGTGACACACTGTTTGTTCCGTCGGAGTGCCGAGGGAGCTCACAGAGGGATGTCACGGTCAAGAAAGGCTTCATGGAAGCAGCAGGACATGGAGGGACTGGGAAAAGCAGTGAGGACGAAAGCAAGAGGAGGGCAGCCTTAGCAATACGCAGAGTGGGTGCAGGAACCTTAGCAATACGCAGAGTGGGTGCAGGAACCTTAGCAATACGCAGAGTGGGTGCAGGAACCACGCAGAGTGGGTGCAGGAACCTTAGCAATACGCAGAGTGGGTGCAGGAACCTTAGCAATACGCAGAGTGGGTGCAGGAACCTTAGCAATACGCAGAGTGGGTGCAGGAACCTTAGCAATACGCAGAGTGGGTGCAGGAACCGAGCAGGGTAGGGCGCAGAGGAGAGCAAGATGCAGCTGGGGCAGGAGTGGTCAGTGTGTGGGATGGTCTACCAGCAAGGGGCTGGGGCAGACTGTCCACTGGGAAGGCCACTGTGCCAGTCTAGATACGAGGTGAGAAGGGCTTGTACTAGGCGAGGCCAGCAGGAAAGGAAGGATGAGAGTGAAGAGCAAGACGTGACAAAGGAGGCTCTGCCGGGGCTTCCTTCCGGAACCAGACACGTAGGGTTGAGGAGCCAAGGCCGGGTTTCAGAAGGGACCGGAGGAGGTTAGCAGTTCTTTTATTCGTTTTCACAAATAATTATTAAGCACCTTTTAAATGATGTGTACTGTTGTAAGCATGAGGCCATAGCAGTGAACAAGGTCATAACAGTATGTCTTCCACAGCCACGTTTTCTATAAGGTTCTATCAAGGAATCTCCCAGAGAACCCTGAAGGCAAGTGCTTCCTAGGAAATGGATTCTGTACTTCCTCAGAGCTGTGTCCCCAGAATAACTCACAGCTGGTTCTCCCATGAAAGACCTGTTGTTCGCTTTAGCTACTTACACCTTCTGCTGTGACATCATGCCCTCAGCATTACCCATTAACATCTGTTTATTTGCATGGTGGATGTCTTATTGTCAGTGAGACATCAGCAGTGGTACACATTAAGGAAACAAGACTCGATGGTTATATATGAATAATTAAAAGCTTATGACAGTGCCAGTGTCATGTCCCTGACTCAATACAAGTTCAAGGTGAAACTCTTCAGTGGTATTCGAGTGGTATGCAAGGCCATGCAAAAGCCTCCTCTTCTATTCTCTTCTCTTTGTCAACACTCCATCCTCATGAAACCACTTGAGATTCTCTACACATGCCCTGTTCTTCTAGGCCTGTGTGTCCTTGCTCATGCTTTTCCTGGAAAGCCTATCCTTACTTTCCAGAGAAAAGTAGTTCTCATTCGTCTCTTCTTAGAAGGCTTCCCAGAATGAGTTGTTCCCTGCTCCATGCTGGGAACATGGTTGCACCTTGCTTGCAGACTTTTGATGCACTCTCTCTCTCTTTTTTTTTTTTTTAGTTCTTTATACACCTTTCACTGTCATACAATGGACTATATGCTCCTCAAGGGCTCAGGTCTTATTTGAGTATTTTCAAGTCCTCTGCAATGGTGGAGGTTCAATGTCATCTTTGCTAAGGAAACATATGGGAGGTGTGACTTCTGCTAAAGCTGCTTCATCTTACTTGGCCACTGATGTTGAAGTTGGTCAGCAGGACTGAGACTAGCAGGGCTGGCTGCCTTCTAGCACTTGTGGGAGGTGACAATGCTGTATGGCTTTAGGGATGCAAATGGGGGTGGGCATCCTGACCATGCTCTGATGTTGATAGTCTCTTATTATGAGGACTCAGCACAGGTGCTCTGCTCCGTCTGTCAAATGCAAGGAGAGGTGAGTCTGGGGAAAGTCCTGAATGCAAGTCCCTGTATTATTCTTTGTGGCCTCTGTATTATTCTTTGTCACTTAAGTCCTTACATTTAGAATCATTTGCATTTACTTCAAAGATAGATATGGAAAGATGTTCTGAAACTTAAGAGCAAGAAGTCTGAATGTGACTTAATAGCTTAGGAAAATAATGTTTGCAAAGAGTTTATATTTTAAAAGGCCAGAGCCTTTTAAGATAATGGATTTAGAGGTCTCTTTTACCTTTTCAAATGCACACATTTTTATCTGTGTAAAAAAATTGCTCGTTAACTCTAAGTACTTCTCCTATTCTTTGGTCCTCTCTTATTCTGAGTCTCCCCAAAATCAGACAAGGGCTTGGAATCTCTGATCACTGCTTTAAAGAGTCAGGTCACGTACACTGTGCCAGGCCTGGTACTAATCCCATGTCAGATTTCAGTTCCTCTCTGTGGGATCTAGGTGTTGAGTCAGCAGAGGGAGAAAAACAACCAGGCATTTTCCTTCTTAAATATTAACGGATACTTCTATCTAGTGTTTGCAGAGTGTTTTTATAGCTATTATCACATTTGCTTCTTAAGATTAAGGATGTTTGAGAGAATTATTCCATTTTATCAAGAGAAAATTAAGGCTCAGAGAAATTGAGTGATCCATCCAATATCATGCAGCTCACAGTGGTGGGGCTGGGACTTACGCCAGTTCTTTTGGCTAGTATTTAGTGTCCCTTCTGGCAGGACCGAAATCTGCCTGTGATTCCAATCCAACACTCCTTTAAACACCTACTTCCTACCTCCTGCCTCTTTGTAAACACCCATCTTGTATCCTTTATCACAGTTGGCTGTCAGCTAGCCTCTGGAAGGTGACAATGACTGAAAATAGCTCATGATGTGACACTCCTCAGAGAGATTTGAATTTCTTTCAAGAATTAACAAAACAGAGGCTTATACAGGGGAGTTTGGGTTTGGTGATAAGTCCATTGTGAAGATGCTTTGGTGGCCAAGGGGTCTTCTTGGTGTCCCTTATGACAACCACATAAATAAGCATGTATTTCTTTTGGTCTGACGACCCCATGTTGATGGTACAAGAGAAAAGACCGGAGGGGAAGCTAAATGGGTGCCTTAAGAATAATTTCACATTATGGGCCTCAGGAGGTCCTGGGATGCGAGACTCTAGGTTAGGCGGCCTGCAGGCTAAGCTGAATGCAGAAGACGAGCATGACTTTCGCAGACTTTTCTGTATCCTCTCACCCACTTGGATGAGGCCAAAGAAAAAAAAAACAACCTGTTTCTTTATTAATGATGCTTTCCGCAAAGTTAGATTAACCACTGATTAAAGGCAGATGCTTCCAAAGTATACTTGTAAGTACCATCTTAGTCACTTCTCCGGTTACAGGGTTTCCTACACGATTCTTTAAAATCACTTTGGCTTTCTTCCCGTTTGCTTTCCTCCCCACTCTCCACCCAGCTTCCGAGCTGCTCCTCCCAAAAGGGCTCCGACTGCCAGGAGCGGGGAGCTCGGACTCCGAGGAGAGCTTCAAGAGATACCACTGGGGCTGCTGTCTGGAGCCACGTTACCAGAAAGCAGGTAAGTCCTCTGGGCTGGGGGCAGCCCTGTCCTTCCATCCTTTCAAGGCTGAACTTGCCACTGTGGAACCTGCTCTGTTTTGTTTGTTTGTTTGTTTGTTTCCTTAGGATGGAGAATAGTCCTTTTGTAACCATTTCCTGCTTAAATTAGAGGCAGAGACTAGGTACGAGATACATGGCTCAGTGATGGGGTCCATCAGGTGGTTCTCCTCCTTTCAAATGCTCCGAGAAGGCCCGGGGCATGGGGACTGGAGATGGATGGCTGGCCTGATAGGTGCTTGCAACACGGGGCTTTGTGTCAGAAATTGGACTTTTCTAATAAAGATGCGCTTAAATCTTGTCTCCATCTGAGGCTATGGTACAGATCTTCCAAATATTTTCTGAATTCCCTGTAGCCAATTAACTTAATCAGAAATTAATGTATCCTTTTTTTTTTTTCTCTCCGAAGAGCTAGCAAACTGATCTGGGCATTGGTTTTAGATTGAGATCAATTGTGTTAAAGTCTGTTAATGTGCATTTGCTTTCTGATTTTCTTATGTAATCTATGCCAGAGGAAAGGGATGTTATTTTTTTTGTAACACACACGAGGGAACTTGGCTTATATGTCACAAAGGACAAGAACTTATTGTTCAAACCACCACCCAAACGGACAAAGGGCATCCTAAAGTATACATCTACCATTGGGCTGTCTGGCTTAGGTGGGAGAGAGGGTGTCATGGTGACGCCAGTGGAATACATATGGGAGTGACATGTGATTGGGGAGGTGGCAGTGTGGCTGATGTCCTGGGAAACATGTCACACACAGTGAGGGTGCCATAGACCCAGCCCAGCTGGCAGCTGTGTGGCTTTCTCCTGATTTCTTTCTCTCACCTCCTTGAGATGTCTTAACGTTGAGTATGAAGAACTAGGCAGGTAGGTGGATCGCATGGTGGTGATAATTTGGGATTAAGATTCTCCAGCACTCACGTGTGATCATAGGCAAGTATCTCAATTTCTCTAAGCCCTAATGTTTTCTTCCGTAAAATGTAGATGTTATAATAATATCCACCTTATGGATTTTTGGAGGAATTATAAGAGATAATCCATTTAAAGTATTAGGCACAGTGCTTTGCTCATAGCTTGTAGCTCATATTAACCTCAGGGTGGACTTCGGCATTTCAAGTTGTGTGGACCAGATCCATATCAAAATGTTCTGGGCGTACAGTTGGAAACCTTTGGTGACTTCCTCAGGGACTTTGTTTACTGTTTAGGGTAAAGTATGAGGATCAAGTTGTCCATTTTGGCTCCTACAGAGAGGGAAAACTAGAGAGAAACACTAGTCAGGGAAAGTAGAAGGTTAAAACTCCTGCCTATCAAGAGAAGATGAACATTTCAGATGAACATTCAATGATACCTATCATTGTAAAAATGTTTGTGATAACACATTAATTGAGAAGTTCACGATGTGAAATTGTACGTGCATGATAATGATAGCTATGTAACTATGCACAAAAAGAAATATACCAAAATGTTAAAACTTGCGTGTATTGGGTGGCTTTGGTTTCTGGGTGTTATTTCCTTTTCTTGTTTTCTAAAAAAAAATTTTTTTAATGGACAACTCTTATAGGAGCCATGGCAGGAAACAGATGGCACATTCAAACTGGGCATTTTTAGGATATTTTATTAAAGGGACATTTTATAAAGGTATGGGCAGAGTTCAGTAACAGAAACAAGTGAGGGTGCAGTGTGGTAAGAGTAGGTGCCATTGCATCTCACAACTGAAGGGGCAAACGGAAGGAAGTGCTACCGGACTGGAGAGAGAGCTGTGTGGATGGGCCACCTGATGGAAGCTGTGGCTCGTGGCCACCATAATGGAGAGAGTTGGGGAGGAAACCCTGACCTCATTCTCTATCGTTCTCTGGGTCTCTTGCTGGTGCCTCTCATTGTCCAAACCCAACCAGAAACCACAGTTCAAGGGATGCCAGTGAGGGGTCCATGTGGATCAGTTTCATGGGCACTGAGCAGGGTGGAGAAGGATGGAGAGATCTGGAGGGCAAACTGAAAATGTCCATCATAATGAGGATATATAACTTTTATAATTACGAGAAGAGTCATAAATAAGAAAAAAACCCTTTGCTACCCTCGGTGCTTTCACACATGCATACACCTCCCTCTTAACTCCCAGCTCAGTGACTTTCAATTCTTTATAACCATGCCTTCCGGTGGGTCCCACAGTACCCAGCGCTTCCCCTTAGTGCGGCCATACTCATTGTGTGGTTTCATCCTCTGTCCTTGATTTACCTGATGCCTCACACTACTGTAGAAGCCTGGAGGACTGGGACGGTGTTTTATCTCACGTTGCAGTCCCAGTACCCGGCATGTGAATGAATGAACGATTGGAGTTCAGATCTAAATACCTCTGTAAAACTCATAGATTTGAAATAAAGCCCGGAGCTGCCTAATCTTAAGTGCAAGTGAATTCCTGAGGGGTTTAGGGTCTCCACTTTGGGAAGTGAGGCCTTGGCCCTCTTTCCTAGGTGAGTGTTTGTCTTGCAGCCTCCTCATGGGCCTCCCAGTCTCTGTGATTTCTCATGTCACTGGATCCTGCTTTAGGGCTGCAAGTTGCGATTATGCTTGTTTGCTTTATGACTCAAGGAGATTTAGAGCCTGTCGCTATAGCTGATATTTTGACTCTCTGTTTTGAATCAGAGGATGTTTTGAGCCCTTAAAAAATTTTTGCATTCCTTTTGCAATCCTGCAAAAGTAACACATACAAGCACGCAAATGAAATAGCTCAGAAGGAAAAAGTGTTGGGAAAGATATAACATGAAAAACAAAATGTCTCCACCTGCACCTATATACTTAGTTGCAGTTTTAACCATTTCTGGTTTTTAATCTTTTTGTCATTTATTGTCTCCCTAACTCTAAATAATTCTTATACTTTTATTTCTTGATTTTTCAAGTTTAAGCAGAAGTTATTGAATCATCTCCATGTGAGATGAGGGATTTAGCTTACAGACATTAATCTTTCTGCTGTCCTCATGATTATTCCAGTTTTTTTAACTTATATTTTTAATTTGGTTTTGCACTTGATTATCTGCATAGTTTTAAGGGGTAGACTTACACTTGTATTCCTTGATCCGTCGACCTTCCTTAGACTGTCTTGATTCTCCAGTGTTCAAGATGAGGAAGTTGGTGTCTCTGAGCTTTCCTTTATTTTTTCTCTCCAACTCCAGCTTGCAATAAAATTTTATAACATTTATCACCTTTGAATTCTATTCTGTAATTGTAATTAATTCTTCTTTATCTATAGATAGTAAAAATTTATAACGAATATGTGACTTTTATGAAATAATAATTTTGTAACTCCTAGCCTCTAAAACCAAGTACCATATTTGAACCCATAGAGAAAAGGATGGACTCTGATGTCACTGACCTTCTGCTGCATGAAGGAGAATGTTGGAAGTGTCAAGGTCTAGTGGACTCTCTAATTTTAGTTGAATCAATCACTTATTAAGCCGATTGAAATGCAGTCATCCTGAGATTTTTTTTTTTTTTTTTTTTTTGGCACTCTTGGGTTAGGTATGCTGTGTCTTGGATTCCATGCATCCTCCATTTTTTGGATTCTCTTTTATTGTTTGGGAGCAAACATGCAAATAATTTTTTTGTAAGGAGTCATTTAGTATCTGAAAAATTTGCCTTCATACTTGATTATTAGTAA
>NW_011888782.1:21377837-21384500 GCF_000151845.1 Pteropus vampyrus | reverse complement strand
CCCTCATGTACTATTTTCAGAGCCTAATGTGTAAGCTGTGATTCTTCTATATTCAAGTGACTCCTGGTTCTCCCCACTTGCTGGTCCCACGAGCAGCTCTAACCCTATGCGTTTTAAACTGAATTTATTCCCCCCAAACCTTCCTCCTTTCTTAGTGCTCTCTATCTGAGTGAGTGGCACCACTGTTGACCCAGCTGCCCCAGCCAGGAACTTTGGTTCCTTATTGTCCCTGAAATCCTTCCCTTCCCATTAATCACTTGTCAAGGCTATTTCTTAGGTGACTCTCAGGTCCATCCACTCCACAGTCCTCAGTGGTTGTGATTTGTTTCAATGAGTTCCCAAGCTCATTTCTCCAATTCTAGCCTCTCCACTTCCTTCACCCACCCCCATCCCACGTCCTGTTCATTCTCACGTTAGAGAGATATTAAAAAAAAAAACAAAAACGGATAGCGTTACTCTTCCATAACAACAACAACAACAACAACAACAACAACAACAACAACAACAACAATAGCCTACCCTTTAGCAACTCCTCATTACCCTCAGGGTGAAGTCCATGGTCTTTACTAAGGATTTTCGGGCCCCATGTGCTCTCATATTGCTGACTGGAGCCTTATCTGACCATTCTGCTCCACAAAATCCCCTTTCCTGGCTAATAAAACTTGTTGACAGAGACCATATTCTTTTTCACCCAGGGGTCCCTGTGTGTGCTATTTGCTCCTCTTGCAACAATCTTATGTTCCTTTTTTTCTTATCTAAGTCTGATATCTCCTTCAGGTCTTGACTGAGACATTAAAGCTTTGGCAGACCATCTCTGATTCTTCAAAATTAGACACCTATCCTATGCAAAGATGTAGCACCCTCTACTTCTCACTATAGTAGCATTTGTCTTACTCTAATGTAATCTTCTGTCTTTTATCTGTCTTCTCCATTACACTTTGGCAGCATAATTGTAGAACCAGGAGGAGGGTCTGTGGGTTTTTGACCATTAGAGCCTAACATCGTGCCTAGAACTAAGCAAATGGTTGTCCAATGATGTTGGAGTCCCCATCATAAGTTCCTGGAGCGGTTTGGGAGTCTGTCCTAGATTGGAATTCAGTAAATAAGAAAAGAGAGGATGGCTGGCATGGGGAGTAAAGGCATTCAACCTGAGCACTATCGCTTTTCCTGAGAGTCAAGTTTTAAGTCTGGGGCTGCAGAGAAAGTTCTAGTAGAAGGAAGTTTCAGGGATGGGGGCCAGGAGAACTATCATCCCATGGTAGAGTGACCATCTTAGCTTTGACAAATCCTTTTTGCTTTCTTGGGGTCTCACCTCTGTGGGGTCTGGGTCTCAGAAGTAAGAGAGCTGGCACAGGGTCATAAATGTTAGCATGAATGTTTGTGCCTGTGTTCACGGCTCTTTTGTTTCCGTTCCATTCCATTTTAAGAACTTTGCTGACCAAACGTGAGAAAAGACCTATGTGCTTAGTTTTGATTCTGCAACCCATAGCCATGGGCCACTCAATTGCTTATTACTTCCTCTCCTCTGCACACTGTGCCACTTGTCTACCATCTGCAAACCTCACTTCAGCAGTTCAGCTGGTTATCTTACTGTCTTGATCTATGCTTTGGTCTCAATTTTAGAGACTTGGCTTCTTCTGCCCCTTGTTCCCAAACTCAACTCCCTTCTTATCCCCAGATCCTCCAGGAATGATGCCCTGCTTTGGTCTTGCCTGTGCCCAGTGTTCCTGCTATATTCATGGTGGTGGGCACGCCTTCTGACCTGTCCCATATCGAATAAGCTCCCAAGCCCTTTCACCTCAGTCTTTGGGAGTGGAATCCCAGAGCAGGCTGTGTGATTTCTACCTTGCAGAGCTCTCTGAGGATCTGCCACTGCTTGTCTCTGTCCTAAGGGTGAAGATGGATGACTGGTGCTACCCAGTGATTTTCCCAGATGCGCGGAATTTCCGCCCCTTCACTTCTGACTCTCTGGCTGCAATTGAGAAGAGGATTGCCATCCAAAAGGAGAAAAAGGAGCTCAAAGACCCGACAGCAGCAGAACCCCAGCCTCGACCTCAGCTTGACCTGAAGGCCTCCAGGAAGTTGCCCAAGCTCTATGGTGACATTCCCCATGAGCTGATAGCGAAGCCCCTGGAAGACTTGGACCCATTCTACAGAAACCATAAGGTAGTTCCATGGGGAATTCTAGCGTGCTACTATAACTGGTGGTACAAAGATCTCCAAACATCAGTCTTGGGGTTCGCAGAGTGCAGGCCATGCTTCTCTGTTGCTGTCACCCCGTCATTGCCTTCGTAATCCTGAGAACTCTTTTTAGCTCTCATTTTCTCTGTGCAATGCATGATTGGAGAAGAGCATGAAGACTAGGGCCACAGGAAGGCTAAAAAGAGAGCAGAGAAAACATAAAATGTTTTAGGAAAGAGGACTGGACTAGCCGTCAGAAAAGTTGGGTGTAGGCCGTTTCAGGTGATTGGCTTTATGACTTTGGGTAAATCACTTCGTTAATCCTCATTTTTTCTAATCTGGAAAATGGGAATAATGCCTGCTTTCCCTACCTTACAGCATAGACATTTTATGGAAGCATTTTATAAATAGTAAAGCATTAATCCTTCATACCAGTATGAAGGATTAATGTCGCTCTCCAGAAATGTCCAGTTCAGCAAGAAGAGTTTACCTCAAAAACTTTTTAGAGTTTACTTCTAAAAAGCCTTAGGAAATAGGCTGTTATTAGACTTATGAAGGTCAGAGTCCTACACCAACACTAGACACATAATCAGAGCTCAGTAAATGAAATCTGAGAATATGGTAATCATGTGGGCACATGCAGATTATATATAAATCCCACGTCGATATTGCGATAGGCTTGCTATTTCATTCACTTGGATGTAGTTCTTGCAGGGAAATTCTAGTAAAAGTTCTTTAAAGGGGCTCTTGCATGAGGAAATGTGAGCTCTGGGCTCCTCTGATGGCTGTTTGAAAGCCTGAGGCAGTGAAAACAGTCCTCTGCAGACCATCCTTTTAGGAAAGGCTGAGAAAACCTTGCCCCTATCACCTTACTATGTGATCTAGCAGAGAATGGGAAACCCTCCTCACCAGACTGAGGTCAGGGAGGAAGGAGGTGGGGGAGTTTGAAGGAAGTCCTAGAAAATGTGGGATACTGAGAGCATCCTTTGCTAGAAACCATGAGAAATCCATCTCTCCAAAGAAAGATTGCCTAGTTTGTATGTCCTTGAATTGGAATAGATTTAGGGCTGCCAGGCGAAGTGGGGACTGTGTGTATGGAGGAAAGCGGGGTATGAATGAGAAGGACAAGAAAAGGGAAGAGAGATGAAGGAACAAAAATACTCCAATATTTCTCTTTCTCCTTATGCCCCAGAATTCCAGGGCTTCTTGGAGGCAGAGTTGTTGAATGTGGCTTAACTGCTGGAGGCCTCCTTTTACCTCAAGCTGGATAGGAGGACACCTGTGAGGGAAGGACTGTTCCCTGTTATGGACAGTCCTGGGAGGACAGGCTCTGTTCTAGCCTGAGTGGATATTCTAGAACCATCTCTTTTCAGCCTGGGTCCTCCCTTTAAATCAGAACATATGGTATTTGTTTAGAGCTCTGCACACCCATGACCTCACACGACCAGTGCCCTCGGCAGTCATGTGAGGTACGTATGGTAGCGGTTAAATACCTTACAGGTAAGGAAACCATAGACTTGATGGGAAGTGGCTTATGCTAGGTCAAATATCTAGTAAGGGGTGGACCTGGGACTCAAACCCAAGGGCTCTCACTATGGTCTCAGGCCACTTCCTTTCTTTAGAAGCTTCCATTTTGAAGAACTACAGGGAAAGAGGTGGCGATGTGTCAGCAAGCAGACAGAAGGAGCTGGTACCTATCATTTTAATCATTAAAACCCTGGCAAGTGTTGTTAACAACACTATTAGTTGAAAATTTTAAAGCAGTCAGAGGAGACATGAATAAAATATCAAAATCAAAGGGCACAGAAACAGAGCCATTTCATGCCACCTGTTAATTTGGAGTGACCTGCCTCAAGGAAAGGTTTACTCTGTGCCCTAAAATTGTCTTTCTATCCAAAGAAAGGGCACAGAATCCCCAAGGTGGGTCTCAGGCTCCTGAGCTCATGGTTTTTAAAGAACCCTGTGGCCCATTTCATTTTGTTACGGAAGCAACAGAAAATATCCTAGCCTACATGTGTCCCTGCAGCCTAGTGGTCAGCAGATACGAGTCAGCTCCAGCGACTCAGTGAGTGAAGGGTGATGGTTGGCGGTGGCTGAAGTCCTGGTACTTGGACCTTGGTGACAAGGCCTGCTATCTCGGACCTTGATGACAAGGCCTATCTTTCCTGTCTGAGAACATGCCAGATTGCATGTCAAGTAGTACTTTTTGCAAATCTGAAAGGAACAGTGACCCAGGGAGACAGGAATGACTCTTGTTCTGTGAAGGCTTTTGTAGCTAACAGCCTTAAGGACACATAAAAAGACAGCTCTATTAAACTTCAATGGAAAAAGGGAGATCTGGGGTGAAAGTTAGAAGCCTGTGAGTGAAAACTGTTGTCCAGGGCCTGCTTCCTTCCCAGAGCCCAGGAAGATGTGCTAGGAGGAAGCGGGCACAAGTTCAGTGTTCTTCAAAGGGGCCCGACTGAGCACTTGGTAGGGGACAGTGCACCATTTGGCAGGTCTGTCCTGGTTTTGGCATCTATGGACTTACCCACGAAAGCCAGTAGAGCCTCCAGTCATTGTGATAAACAAGCAGAAACACCCACATGTCTTTCCAGATGCCTTCTGTAGGGCTTCTTCTGCCAGCTGAGAACCATAGGCAGATTTGCCCCTATGTCCATGGGGGGAACTGGAGAGAGAGCAGGTCTGGAAACTTTGATGACTTTTTATTGAAGATCCTCAAAGTTAGAATTGATTGGCAGACTATATCATGTAGAACTGCTGAAGCATAACTATATGGACTCTCTAGGTCCCTGACTATTCTAAGATTCATTACGAAGTTTTCGTTAGTAATCAAAATAATTTAAAATAAGCTGCTGAATGTGACTGTTCAATTCATTTTCATCTTTTCAAGTTCTCTTCTAGTTCTTGTCTGTGTAAATACATACCATGGAGTACAATATAAAGAGCTTTGTTTCTCCAATTATTACTCTTCACCCCTATTTTTTTATTTGCAGGGCCCATTGTGCTCCATCTCTGGGCCTCCATAGTATTCTACTGGGTGAACAATCCACAGCTCTATACTTATCTTGGGGCTCTGAGTGAGACCCGGGCCACACGGGGACATCTGTTGGTTTCCAGAGTCACTGTGTTGGCTGGTCAGAAGGTACTTCAGACTTCAGAGTGACAGCTCTCCAATGGTCCCACTGAATTTTCTCTAAATGAACTCATGATGAATATTGTTTAATCACTACATGTAATTCCCATTGTGTTTGTTCTTTTGCAGACATTTATGGTGTTGAACAAAAGGAGAACAATCTATCGCTTCAGTGCCAAGCGCGCCTTATTCATTTTTGGGCCTTTCAATTCAATCCGAAGTTTAGCCATTAGAATCTCGGTGCATTCATATCCTTTTGTTGCATATTTTACTAAGTCCAGGTCATGGGAAAAGTGCACGAGCAGAGCCCCAGGGTGTTCCCATGTTTGTTGAGTAGAAATAGCTCATTTTTTCAGCGCCTCCTGGCTGCCCCCAAAGCTCAGCAGTGTCCTTCCACTCTACCACTTCCAAACCACCTACCTCACTGAAACATCACCTGCCTTTCACTTGGCAGCTTTGAGGCCCCAGGATCCCAGAGCAGGGGCCAGGCCCTGCTCACACCACACAGCACTAGCAGAGGCCTTCCACATGTCCGACTGTCTGAGACTCACAAAAGGTGGTTCTTTGCTTCCAGGCGGGGCAGCTCTGCAATATAATTTGTACTCCGGTGCTCCCTATGGGCTCGGGCTCACACTCCACTGAGAACCCAGCCTTGCTGGCCTCCTCCTTTTGTTCCATCCTCTTTCCCTTTTTCCAACTCCAGGGTGCACTCCTCTACTAAATCGCTTAAATAAAAATCCCCGTCTTAGGCTGCATGCCGTCCTGCAATGTACCTGCCTTAACGGATGCTGGTCACATTATTCAGCATGTTCATCATTTGCACTGTCATCATCAACTGCATGTTCATGGCTGCAGCTCGTGGTGGGAAGAACAACAGTAGTATAGAGACCGACCGTGCTGAGTAAGTGTCTGTCCTGAGTTTTTCAGCAAATACACCTAAAAGAATTATAACTACACCAGAGTTTAGATATATAGAGAAAAGAAAAGTCGCCCATAATCCCAACTCCCCCAACACAAATGCTGGCAGAATCAGTTTTGGTTTTGTATATATATTTTTAAGAGTGTCTTTAAAGATCTTTCTAAATTACATTGGTAATGAACAGTACACGTACAAATTTTATGTCAGCTTTAAGTGGTTTTCTTTATGCTTACATAAGCTTTGTAGGAATCAGTTTTAATGGCTACATATTATTTTGTCAGATGAATAAACCATAAGTTACTTAATTATTCTAGTATTTTACTACTACAAATAGCATTGCAATGAGCATCTTTTTGGTAAAGCTACTTTAAAAAAATTATTTTCTTAGGATAGAGTCTTAGAAATGGGTTTACTGGATCAAAAGGTA
>NW_011888782.1:21364433-21377787 GCF_000151845.1 Pteropus vampyrus | reverse complement strand
GGTCCCACTGAATTTTCTCTAAATGAACTCATGATGAATATTGTTTAATCACTACATGTAATTCCCATTGTGTTTGTTCTTTTGCAGACATTTATGGTGTTGAACAAAAGGAGAACAATCTATCGCTTCAGTGCCAAGCGCGCCTTATTCATTTTTGGGCCTTTCAATTCAATCCGAAGTTTAGCCATTAGAATCTCGGTGCATTCATATCCTTTTGTTGCATATTTTACTAAGTCCAGGTCATGGGAAAAGTGCACGAGCAGAGCCCCAGGGTGTTCCCATGTTTGTTGAGTAGAAATAGCTCATTTTTTCAGCGCCTCCTGGCTGCCCCCAAAGCTCAGCAGTGTCCTTCCACTCTACCACTTCCAAACCACCTACCTCACTGAAACATCACCTGCCTTTCACTTGGCAGCTTTGAGGCCCCAGGATCCCAGAGCAGGGGCCAGGCCCTGCTCACACCACACAGCACTAGCAGAGGCCTTCCACATGTCCGACTGTCTGAGACTCACAAAAGGTGGTTCTTTGCTTCCAGGCGGGGCAGCTCTGCAATATAATTTGTACTCCGGTGCTCCCTATGGGCTCGGGCTCACACTCCACTGAGAACCCAGCCTTGCTGGCCTCCTCCTTTTGTTCCATCCTCTTTCCCTTTTTCCAACTCCAGGGTGCACTCCTCTACTAAATCGCTTAAATAAAAATCCCCGTCTTAGGCTGCATGCCGTCCTGCAATGTACCTGCCTTAACGGATGCTGGTCACATTATTCAGCATGTTCATCATTTGCACTGTCATCATCAACTGCATGTTCATGGCTGCAGCTCGTGGTGGGAAGAACAACAGTAGTATAGAGACCGACCGTGCTGAGTAAGTGTCTGTCCTGAGTTTTTCAGCAAATACACCTAAAAGAATTATAACTACACCAGAGTTTAGATATATAGAGAAAAGAAAAGTCGCCCATAATCCCAACTCCCCCAACACAAATGCTGGCAGAATCAGTTTTGGTTTTGTATATATATTTTTAAGAGTGTCTTTAAAGATCTTTCTAAATTACATTGGTAATGAACAGTACACGTACAAATTTTATGTCAGCTTTAAGTGGTTTTCTTTATGCTTACATAAGCTTTGTAGGAATCAGTTTTAATGGCTACATATTATTTTGTCAGATGAATAAACCATAAGTTACTTAATTATTCTAGTATTTTACTACTACAAATAGCATTGCAATGAGCATCTTTTTGGTAAAGCTACTTTAAAAAAATTATTTTCTTAGGATAGAGTCTTAGAAATGGGTTTACTGGATCAAAAGGTATGTTTTAATGCTTTTAAAAATATAATTAATAAAAAATTTTACAAAGTTTGTAGCAATCTGCCATCAGCAATATATTCTGATAACCAGTTGTACTATATTCTCGGCAGCATTACCTTTTTTTTCTTTACTTTATGGAGTTAAAAATACTTGTATTTCCTTAATTTCCATATGGGTTGAATTTTTTAATTTTAGTTTGTAAATTGTGTATTCCCATCTTTGCCCATGTATCATTTTTGTTTTTTTTTTCCTGGTCAATTTGAATGTGTTCTTTGTATAATTAAAATATTAACTTTTTGTACTTTTAATTGGTTATTCAGTCATACAAGTTGATTTTTTTAGCTCAGAAATTTCTGTGTTTTGATAAATATTCTCTTTTCGTTTTCTGATTTAACATATTTACTGCTTTAGTCTTTCAGGAATACATTGAATAATAAATTAAATAAATAATATGAAACCATTTATATCTATCATATTTAATTAAGTGATAGAGATCACCACAATCAACATACAGAACATTCTCATGACCCCCAAACGTTTCCTCATGGCACTTTACAGTCCCTTGCCCGTCACTCTCAACCCCAGGCCCATACTGATCTGCTTTCTGTCCCTCTAAACTAGTTTTACCTTTCCTAGAATTTCATATAAATGGAATCAAATGGTATGTATGATACCATACTTTTGTGCCTGGCTTCTTCCACTTAGTGTAATGTTTTGAGATGCATTCATGTTGTTATTTGTATAACTAGCTTTTTTCCCTTTTTTTTTTTTGCTGAGTTGTGTATTTCATTGTATGAGTATACCACAATTTGTTTTCTCATTCTGTTGATGAACATTTGGGTTGTTTCCAGCTTTTTTGGCTATTACAGATAAAGTGGTTAAGAACATTTCTGTATTAAAGTCTTTTTTTTGTGTGTGTGTGGCCATGTTTTCATTTTCCTTGGATAAATACTTACTTATGGAATTGCTGAATGTTATGATAAGTATATATGAGTAACTTTGTAAGAAACTGCCAAACTTGTCCAAAGTGGCTGCATTGTTTTATCTTCCTGCTGGCAATATGTGAAAGTTTCAGTCTTTATTAATTTCCTCCTTCAATTTATTTTGACTTTAATTTGCTCTTCTATTTCTGGCTTCTTAAGGTAGAAACTTAAATAGTTGGTTTTAGATCTTTCTTCTTTTCTGGTACAATTGTATTAAGTTATAAATTTCCATCTAAGCATTGCTTTAGCTGCATGACACAAATTTTGATACATTGTGTTTTTACTACTTTTCAGTTCAAAATATTCCCTATTTTTCCTCGTGATTTCTTCTTTGTCCCTTGGGTTATTTAGAAGTGTATTTTTTAATTTCCAAATATTTCATGTTTTCCTAGTTGTCTTATTGTTATCGATTTCCAATTGAATTCTATTGTGGTTAGAGAATATAGTCTGTAAGATTTTAATCTTTTGAAACAAGAGAAACTTGTTTTATGGTCTACCTTGGGGAATGTTTCATGTGCACTTGAAAAAGAATTGGATTCTGCCATTGTTTGGTATGATATTCTGTAAATGGTTGGTTAGGTTAGGATGGTGGATAGTGTCGTTTAGAACTGTTATACCTTTTCTGCTTCTATTGGTACTTCTACAAATTACTGAAGAGAGGCTTGCAATCTCCACCTGTGATTGTGGATTTGTCCATTCTCCCTTTCTTTTTGTCAAATTTTGCTTCATGTATTTTGCGGCACTATTATTAGGCACATGAACATTTATGATCTTCCTGGTGTATGCATTCTTTTATCATCATGAAATATCCTTTGTCTCTAGTAATACTCCTTTCAGTATTTGTTTTGTGTGATGTTAATGTAGCTACTTCAGCTTTCTTTTGCTCATTGTTTGTGTGGTATATCTTTTTCCATTCCTTTACTCTCAATCCTTTTGTGTTTTTGTATTTTTAGTGTATCTCTTGTAAAGAGCATATAGTTGTTTTTTGTTTTTTTATGAAGTCTGTCAATCCAGTCTTTTGCCTTTTGATGGAATGTTAAGTTCACTTGCATTTAATGTGATTTTGCATATGCTTGAATTTAGGTCTGCTGTTTTTCTACTAGTTTTCTATTGAGCTCATCTGTTGTTGTCGTTGTTGTTGTTCCTTGGCTTTTCTGTTTGTTGTTACCCCTTTCCTGTCTTCTTTTCTTTTAATCAGGTATGTTTAGTATTTCATTCTAATCCTCTACTAGCTTTTTAGCTTCTTTGCATTATTTTTTAGTGGTTGTGATCTCTGTGTTGCTCGGTGGGCCCTGGAATCTGGTTAAGGCCAGCCAGCTTAGGAGCTGTGCCTTGGAGCTGGGGGGCATGGATACCCCTGGGAATAGAAACCATCCTGGCAGTATCACTGGGGAAATGCTCTCCCCCTTGGAGAGTTGGCTGTTCCAAGTGAGGACCTAATGCGAATGCAGGGACTACTGCTCATTGTTTATTGAGCAGCGTTCCTGGAAGCCTTTGTGGTCAAAAGAGTGAGACCTGTGGAGGAAACAGATCCGGGAGGTGGCATTGCTCTTAGAGCAGTGGTTTGCCCTGCCCAGCACTTCTGGCAAGATGTAATGAGTCCTCTCTTCTCATTAATGGGAATCAGTGGCCCAACTGGAAGCTAATTTGCTCAAGGTCATTTTCACTATTAAAAGTCCCATAAGGCAGAGATATGAAAAAACTCTTGTCTAGGCTTTAGGGAAGAAGAGAGCCTGGGGGTAGGGGTAGGAGGTGGGGACAGCTGCTGCTGTCTCTGGTAGCATTCAGACTGGTGGTGGATGCATGAAAGTGGGGCTGAGAAAAGGCTTTTGAAAATGTCCTCATTAAAGGAGATATGCAATTGAGTGGTTAGCCCAGGAGGGGAGAGTTCCTTCAGTGTTCTTTTGTTAGAAAACTTTTAAATAGGGAAATTGATTCCAAGTTAATAATTCTCAGAGAATGAATGCAGGAGTCCCCTAGGACCAGGTGGTGGTGTTCTGTTAACCTGCTTGGAAACCACCATAACTCTGCCTAATACCCTAACTATGTCTGAACTGACAGCAACACACTCCAGAGAGCCTCATTTGCCTCGTGGTTTGGGGTTTCCCCATCATGGAGCTCCTAAGCCCTGCTTTCTACTGGTGGGCATGGCTCTACTTCATATCAGATGTCATCTTGGTTCCTGTCCCACCATTGGCCAGGCTTCTGCTGAAAAAGAAAGAACGGTGGGAGGTGGTCAGGCTAAAATGGCAGTCAGCAGCTTCTGTCTCTTTTGCTTGAGATCTAAATGAAGACTTGTAAAATCCCACAAATTGGCAATTACAGCCTTTTCCCCAAATACCTAGAACTTTATAAATTATACCTGAGTTTAAAAAGTGGGATTTCAGAGCAGACATTAATTAACCTGCTGTGTTCATCTATCACCTAAAAGGTGATCATCTTAGAAAAAGGCTGAAGCAGCCTCATGACAATTTCCTTTCTTGGACTTGGCTGCTTTGGATTTTTCCAATTCTTAAGACCTTAGTTCTTTAGCTTTGAGGGCTAACAGTTGCTGGATATTCTACCAGAAAAGGTCCACTTCTTTTACTCTAAACCAACAAATTGTTTGAGTTGATTGTTTTGGTCCCCAAAGTGCAACCTGTGTGTGTGTGTGTGTGTGTGTGTGTGTGTGCGCGCGCGCGCACACGTGCACTCACACTTGCTTAAAGACCCAGCATTTTTGTCAGCTTGAGATTATAGCAAGAGAGATAGGGTATTGTGTTTTGGTTTTGTGTGTGTGTGTGTTTGGGGTTTTTTTGGAAGAAGAGGAAGGGGAAAAAGGAAAATAAAGGATAGACATGAGGAAGGACTCTGAAGAAAATGGAAATTGTTTTTTAAAAAGTCGTGGTAAAATATACATAAATTTACCATCTTAACCATTTTTAAGTGTATAGTTCAGTGCTATCGAGTACATTCACATAGTTCTGCAATCACCATCACCATTCATTTCCAGAACTCTGCATCTTGTAAAACTGAAACTCTGTGAGTCTGTTTCTCAGAAAGCCTAAGTACCAGAACTTGCCTTTCTGAACTCTGGTTTGCCGAAGATTAGAATGTTAAACGTCACATCGAAATGGATAAAACCTCAGCAAGGCTAGATAAGACAGATGGGCCCATTGCTTTTCACATCACTTATCATGTTTCTTCTTGTTCTGAATGATTTGCTTTGTAGGTATGTCTTCACTGGTATTTATATTTTTGAAGCTTTGATAAAAATATTAGCAAGCGGTTTTATTCTGGATGAGTTTTCTTTTCTTCGAGATCCATGGAATTGGCTGGACTCCATTGTCATTGCAACAGCGTAAGAATGCTAAAGGTTTTTTATTGGAGTTTTGGGGAGGGAAAGAAGCCCCATGGCTTACATCAGGTCCCTGAATCCCCTTGAGTGGCTAAGTGTGACCTAATGATACCTAGAGCTCTGGGTACAGTGTCGGTTGGCCCTGAACAGCACCACGAAGCCATCTGGCCTGAGGCTTCTGTGCACAAATCCACCTCTCATTCTCTCATGCTCTCATTCTTTCAGCCACTCACTCACTAAACAGTGGCCTATTATGTGCCAGGGTCTGCGTAAGAGAAAGGGGTTGTGATAATGAAAACAAACAAACGAACAAACAAACAAACAAAAAACAGACATTGTTCTCACCCTATTGAAGCTCACAGTCCAGACAAGAACAGAAAAAAATGACCATTACAGTCTGGTAGGGTGAGTGCTAGGGTAGGAGCTGCGTATGTATCAAGCTGTGTTAAGCGGAACCAAGGAGTCTACAAAATCTTTAGGTACTGCAGGGTCACTAAGAATTTCTCTCATGTTGTCTTCTAGAAGTTTTATAGTTTTGACTCTTATGGTTAAGTCCATGGTTCATTTCGAGTTCATTATTGTGTATATTTCATATGACATGAGGTGAGAATTGAAGTTCTCTCTTAAGAAAAGAACATCAATTTGGTATCTGAATGATGAGATGGAGTCAGCAAAATAAGAAGCGCTATGGCCCATTGCTAGCACAGTAATAATAAACCTAACATTACTTATTTACTTATTACTTATTAGCCGTTATTTTAAGCACTTGCATATATTTTCCTATTTAATATTCACAAAAGCCCTTTGAGGTAGATGCAATTAATTCCAGAGGTTTACTCTTGAAGTTCAACAGTGGGGGGCTCTTGGTTATTAAAAGGCGGTATAGTGCAGTGGTGAAAAGTGTGGGCCCTGGAGTCAGATCACCTGGGTTCCCTCTGAGCTTGACTGCATAGTGAGACCTTAGAGAAGTGCACTGGGGCCTGGAACTTCGTAGCCAGTCAATAAATGTTTTGATTGATTCATATTATCTATGGATGTAGCCACAACTTCATGGACTATTTCAAGGAATCCTCACCTTTGTCCAAATATAAAGATTAGCTGAGGACAGCCTCCTGTACAGTCGGTGGTCCGTAGCATGAGAGAGCAAAGGTGGGCCTGGGAAGGGGAGGCCTCAGATTCCACCTTGGTGGACACAGGGCTCAGACCGTGCTGACTTGTACCATCGTGGAGGTGTGCAGAGCATCTGCAGGACCCGGCAAGCCCAGGCTTTTCCTGTGCTTTGTCTCGTAGGTTTGTATCATGTTCACCAAACATCAGGCTCAGCGACATCAGTCTGTCATCCCTACGTACCTTCCGGGTGTTCAGAGCTTTGAAAGCAATTTCAGTAGTTTCAGGTAAGTTACACTTTCAACATTGGTTCTTTGTGGGAGCGAATATTCTTTTATATTTAAAATTTCTCCAAATGTCATTTAAACCAAAAACAAACTCTGTTTTTACTTTTTATTTGATTGTTCAACAAATATGTATTGTCCATGCACTGTGCTAGGTGCTTGGGATACATCGGTGAGCAAACAAAGACCCCTGCCCTCATGGAATTTACATTTTAGGTGAGGGTGGGGTGGGGAGACAAACCCTAAGCGATTACTATAATAAATAAGTAAATTATCTGGCATGTTAGAAAGTGACATGTGCCATGGAAAAATAAAAAGGAGAAGTAAATAATGTGAAGGCTACCGGAGGTCACAGGGATTAGGGGAAACAGGTTCCATTTTTCAAGAGTGGTCAGGATGGGCGTTATTGTGAAGGTGAGTGAATTGTGAGCAGATTCGAAGGCAGCGATATTGTTTCATAAGCAGATACATGGTAAATGGTGTTCTGAGAATAAGAGACAGCCAGTTCAAAGACCGAGGGATAGAGAGGATACAGATGGGGCTGGAGCAGACAGAGTGAAGAGCCAGGTAGTGGAGGGGACCATAGAAGTGACAGGGAGGCTCGTAAGCACTGGGAGGATTTGGGCTTTGCTCTGAGAGAAGTGGGAGCCATTGCGAGGGCTTCGAGCAGAGGAGTTGCATATCTGACAGGTTTTGAAAGGGTTACTCTGGCTGTCGTATGGAGAATGGAATGTGGGGGAGCAAAGGTAGAAATAAGAAGTGCAGAGAGGGGGGTGTGGTGGTCACCCTGGAAATGTGCCACTCAGATCTCCTGCTGCAGAGAGCATAGTGACCTAGTTCCAGCTGCCACCTCGCTGGATTCACCACTGCATTCATGTTCGCGCCAGCATCACACTTATCCTGCACGTTGGGCACACTGTGACTCCTCCGTAGGGAGACTTTGGCTCAGGGCCTCCCCAGCAATCTTGTTGAGACTGTCACAGCGGCACTACTGTCTGAGGCTCTTCCTGTCCAATCTCGCTTCCTTTCGGCTCTCTTTTCCCAGGTGCCATCCCCGCGTCACAGTCTGAGGCTCTCCCTGCCAACTGCTTCCTCCCCCTTATTCTTCACAGGCATTTCACCCAACAAATCTCTCGCACATCTGGTCCCATAGTATCTGCTTCTCAGAGAACCCAAACTGACGTAAGAGGCCACTGCCATAATCTAAGCAAGAGATGGTGGTATTCTCAGATTAGGTGGTGATTGATAGAAATGTTGGTGGACAGTGGTCAGATTCTGCATAAATCTGAAGGTAGATATAGTAGGATCTCCTGATAGGTTGATTATATACATGGTGTGAACAAAAGAAAAGAGTGGCAGTTTGGGCCCTGAGTGACTGGAAAGATGAAGTTGTCATTGACTGAGACAGGGAGGGCTGTGAGAGGAGCAGGTCTTGGTGTCCAATTAGGGGCTGGCTGTGGACACGTTCTGTTCAAGATGACTGTGAGACATCCAAGGGAAAGTTTCAAGTAGGCAATTATGTATTTTGGAGTTCTGGGGAGCAGATGTAATTTTGGAAATCATGAGCCTATAAATGACATTGAGAGCCATGAAATCTGTTACGATCACCAAGAGAATGAACATAGATGGAGAATAGAAGAGGATGAAGGTCTGAGTCCTGGGGCACTGCCACCTTAAAGGAGAGGGGAGAAGAGGAGAAACCAGGAAAGGAGATGAACAGGAGCCATCAGTAAAGTAGGAGGGAAGACAAAGTCGGTCTCCTGGAAGCCAGGTAAGGAAGATGCTCTGTAAATCAGGATGAAGCCAAGGAGGGTTGTGAATATGAATTCTAGTTCATAAGAAGTTAGGTTATTATGGCACACTCTTCTTTTTCCTTCCTCTTTCCTTTACAAAAAAAGTATTTATTAAAAATATTCCCTCCCTGAAGTCCTTCCCCCTTTCTCCTTTTCCCTTCCCTTTTAGTCTCTTCTATCAATGGCTTAGCTGCAAAATCAAAACTATAGGCAATTTAGATCTTTTCAAACAGAGCAGTAGGTTATTTTTTAAAACTCCAGAAAAACAACTACATAGTGATAGAGAAACTGTTAGTCAGAGGACACTTATATAGAATTTGTCCCCCCTCTTCCTTCTTCTCCTCTTTTGCAAGGTGGACCTTGGTTTCCCAGGATGACTTAGGGGCTTCCTGCATGAGCTGAGTCCCTCATATTTTCATTCATGTAAAATATACGCTCAGGCAGTCACTCGATAGCTTTAGTGTCTCCTCCTCCGTCTCTAAGCAGGTGAACATTGTCTCCACTTTGACTCATGAACCCATCAGATCCCTGGATGCTTTTTGAAAATAAGGATGTGAGGTATGGTCTTTCATGGGACTATATAAAAATTATTTACAAATCACCACCATCTTCTCTCATCTAAATCTTCTGCCTTTGGAGAAGACTCAAGCTTCTTATAGATTAAACACAGGCTTGGATGAGGTTATAGTAATTTTTTGTTTGGCTGCAATTGGGGACATAGTAAATGTCCTAGCTTGTCCTCAAGGCTCCTCCCCATGTCCCCATGTGGCATCACACTTTGTGGGAAGGTCATCCTCTGAGGGCTGCTGCCGCCTTGTGTTCTCAAGTCTACTAATGATGGTTCGCACTAATCAATTACAACTTCATCACCTACTGCCATCACGTGCATTGCAATGCACATCTGGTTGCTTCTCTCTCCGGCTGTGTTGAGAGCAGGTCCCATGAGTCAGCGGTGTGCTGGGGCTGACGTGTTCTGGCTCCCCAGCAGATTGTCCACATCTTTTTCCAGCTCTGCATTCAGGGACGTCATGTTGGTAGTTGGAAACCAGCTGGGGAAGAAAGGGTATATGGAAGGAGAAGAGGAATCTACACTACAGAGAATCTCTAAACAAGGGAATCTCTAAATGCTACAAATGAAGACTTTTCTACACCCTCACCCCCACCCCCAGCGGATTTTAAATGTTTGTCAGCACACTGCAAGATTATGTTCTTCTTATTTTGTAACTTTGGCATCAGAACAATGTGCCATAAACACGGTAACAAATATTTCTTGAATGAATGAAAAACACCGTATTGTTACTTGTAATCTGAATTGTTTTCGTTTAGGACATCCTCATTATTTGAGTGCATACAAAGCTCCCCCTTCCAGCTTCTTGCCCCCAGGTTAGTACCTCATAATAGGTAGTGACTACTAAATGTTGAATATAGCTCTGGCTCCTTTTCTAAGGGCGCCTTACTCATACATGTGATCCCCAGCTGTGGAGGTGCCTGCACAGCTGTCATCGAGTTACTCCTTGCGTGGCATGTTTCTGCTCCAAGTCTTCTCATTTGCTCTTCAGAGCAACTCTGTGGTGCGCGTAGGGCAGCAAATGAGGAGGCTGAGTCTTCGACATGTCGACAACTTCGATGACACACGACACGTAGGGCGTGGAGTTGGAACTAGAGCTCATGGCATCGGAATCATAGGCCGGGCCAGTTTCCAGCTCCAGCCTGCTATCAGACAGCTTCCGAGGCCCTAGTTGCTCTCTTCTGTGTCTGCCCGTTGCCTGTGTCTGGTGAGTGCGTGTGAGTGAGGGCTTCTCTCTACCCCTGTCCTCCTCAGGTCTGAAGGTCATCGTGGGGGCCTTGCTGCGCTCTGTGAAGAAGCTTGTTGACGTGATGATCCTGACTCTTTTTTGCCTAAGTATCTTTGCCCTCGTTGGTCAGCAGCTCTTCATGGGAAATCTAAACCAGATGTGTGTCAGGGAGGACTGTAAGAATGCCACTAACTTGGACGGTAAATACCCCACCTTTCACTCCTTGGTTTGTGCATGTTAACTTTGTTTTATCCCCACTCACACTATCTACACATCTGCATTACAGAGTCTCTTAGGAGCAAGGGATGACCACATCCATCCAGGGTTCTCATACAGGCAGTTGAATGTCTTAGAGAATTTTCTCATTCTTTGGGTTTCTATGGAGAAGGAAAAACCCAAAGTCACATCCACAAGAAGATCGTCAGCTCCCATCCTTTTCCATGTAGATTTCCGCCTACTTCTTTGTCATGCTTTGCAAAAGTCTTCAGAGTGCCTAGATTTGGCCAGAGGCAACCAGCAACTTTCCAGTCCCCATCCCCATGTATTTTCTCCAATGATATCACTTCTTTCTATGCTATACCCTCTCCATGCTAAGGTCAGCCCTACACCAATTTCACGTGTCCTGACTCTCATGCGACTACACTTTCACCATGTCTGTCTTGGTTTATGAGTGTCTCATGGGCCGAATCTGTGTCCAGCTTCCCTGGCGGCAGGGGATGGGGGGCGGGGGGTGGGGCGGGGAGATCGGTCTTCAGTTCAGTTTTATATACTGAGAAGCAACATGGTGGTGTCACTGCTTCCTCCTCCCTCCTCCTCCTTCTTTCTTGTTCCTTTTCTTCCTTTTCTCTCATTCCTTCCTGATGGCTCAAGTTCCATTTCCTCTCTGGGCACCCACTTTGATCATTTTAGAGAGTTTCTGAACAATCTGTTCCAAGAATAATCTGGCATATTTGCTATTCTTTTTCATTTCAGTGGTTTCTTTATCTGAATTATGCTTTTTTTTCTCAGACTATTGTTATGAAAAGAAAGATTCCACTGAATTCAAAATATGTAACTCCGGAGTCGGTAGAAGGTAAGAACCTTATACTCTCCATTATTCTCCTAGTCAGAACAACTGTAGACCTTCTAAGGTGATGTGGCAAACAGTTTTCATCTAATGACTTGTGGAAGCAGTGATGGTAGATCTCAAACAGTACTGATTATTTCATGTGGCTAAGCAAGTTTAGATGTGCATTATTAAATTAAAAATTATTTCCAAGTATTTAGAGCTGATTTCATCTCTGAGTTATGTTGAATTTGTAACATCATAAAACCACTGAAAACATGAAGTTTTGCCTCTATGGCGTGGATATTCAAGACTTTCAAAGGTAAGAAAGGGCATTATGATTGAAAGCCCCTAGACATTCTTACTTCCTGTTCAGTGCAGCACCCTGGTGCAGACTATCTGAGCAAGCTTCTTCTGTTTGCTGATCTGTTGGCCACCACTGTCTCTAATTATGTACAGTTGTATGTCATGCTCATACATTCACCCCAAAAGCTGGTAACTCTCTGGCCTTTTGGGGATCCCCTTCCTTCTTCCAGGACATCAGTGCTCTCTGTGGTGAGAGACTCAATTCAGTGAAGATTTATTGAGTGTATTTCAAATTAAGATAACATGCTAGGCACTCTGATGAAATAGGCTGTATTCATTTCTCAAAAACAAATAGGTATCAAGGAGTGCCATGTGCCAAGGTCTGTGTTAGGCCCAAGGAAGACAAGTATGAATAAGGGAGCTCTGCCTTCTTGAGATGACGTCTTGCAGGGAAGAGAGATGTAGAGTAAATCCTCAAAAGTGTGATGCATGTTATAAGAGAGATGCACAGATACTAAGAGAGATAACGGCATTTAAGCCTGTCTTTAAAATTAGGGAAATCATCTAATGCCACTTGTGGTAGTCATGGGTTCAGATTAGGTCAAACTCACAAGATGTAATAGGCTTTAATCAATACGAGGTTTACTGGGCTCTCTAGAATGTTCTTTAACAGGACATCTTGCACCCGCAGTGTTTTCATTTAATGAAGGGCCCAGCAGCTGTCACATACAGTGCTTCCTAGACCCCTCATCCATGCAAGGCAGGTCTGGTTACTGTAGGTAAAATCCATCCGAGGTGGGATGGGCCACCTAGACCCACAGAAGCAGCCGCTTTTGTTTCCAACTGGTCTTCATAGTCTCCTTGTCTCTCTAAGCTTGTGTCACAGTCATAAGTCTCTCAGTCTGAGTATAGTCTCAAAGCTCAGGAGTTTTATAGTAAACCACCTCCAAGTATACATCCTTCCACATGGATCAAAACATGGCAGTTTTCAAAGAGATGGCAGATCCAGGGTCACCTTCCCAAACAGGCTGTGGTCTGTTCAGGGCACAGGCTGTGGTCTGTTCAGGGCCCAGGCCTGGTTTTTAAACTTTGCTCACTGCCTCCTTCCCTGAGGGCTAACTGGCTGGTGACTACAATGTGGATCTGAAGCATAAGTAGAAGATTCTGGTACGAGAGGAGATAGGGAAAACAATACCAGCCAGGAGGAACGGTGAAGGTGTAGGCCTTGGGTCATGAGAACATGTTGGAGATGATGAGAAGCCCAGGAGCTAGTTATGCAGAGGGGCAGGAGACGGGTGCCAACCATGCAGGTTCTAGTAGCCCATCAGTGCCAAAGATTTTGACCTTGATATCAAAGGAAACAAGACCTGAGCAGATTAGATATTTTTAAGTTTTTTTTTTT
>NW_011888782.1:21351932-21362943 GCF_000151845.1 Pteropus vampyrus | reverse complement strand
GATTACAACAAATCAATGGGAAAATAGCCTAGAAAATTACAACAAAAGACAGAGACAGTAAATATAAGAATAAATATCAATCCAGAAGTTCCAACTTTTGACAAGGTAGGAATTCTAGAAATAAAGCACAGAAAAAACAAACAGGAAGAAATTAGCAGAGAAATAATACAGAGAATTTCCCTGGGATTAAGGATGAAAGTCCCTCAGCATTTCATAAAGTGCCCAACACAATGAATGAAAAAGTCATGTAAGATCATGGCATTTCAGAATCTTTGGTGGCAAAGATCTTAAAACCAAAGAGAAAAAGAAGATTGGTCATCCATAAAGGAACCAAAATCAAAATGGCACTAAAATTCCCACCAATAACGCAGGATAGTAGCTGACCAGTGCCTTCATATTTTTAAGGAAAAATAATTTTCAACCCAGAATTCTATCTCTGGCCAAACTAACAATCATATGTGAATGTAGAATAAAGTTATATTCATATCTGCAAAGATCACCCAATCTTTTCAAGAAATTACTTGAGACTTGCTCCAGAAAAATGAAGGAGTAAAACTTAGAAAGATCAACACACAAGATTCAAGTAAAAATGTATTCAACCCAGGAGAGCCATCAACACAAGCCACAGTATTTTTCTATGAAGAGTGATATAAGTGTGATGAAGCAGGATATGATTAACTACCATAAGGTGTTAATCATTAAGAACTAAAACTGATAAATCAGATATCAGCAGAAGCATTATATTTAGAGATATGGGTGTAAAAGAGTTAAAAGTTGTTGAATTTGGGAGTATAAGATGGAATGTTTTTCATTACAAGCTGTTGGTGCCATATGATTTTTAAACCACGCACATGTATTATTTTGATAAAAATACTATGCTTATTAAAAACTATGAAAGTATGCATGCTTAGTATATCATATAGATATACTTAATGATGTGTGCTTTGGTGGTATGGGCAAGGACCTGTGCAAGTTATCTATTGTTTGTAGAATAAAAACAATGGATACAAAATGTTTGTAAAGCCAAAAGCCTGTTAACAACTGAAATGTAAATATGCATCATTAGCAAAGCAGTTAGAGAAATCATAAGACTGTAAGGCATGAGATGGAATGAGATATCTCCCTGTATGCTGGTATGGAAAGATCTTCGAGCTATATTGTTCCATGAAGGAAGCAAGGTGCAAGAGAGTGTTTAAAGAATGTTCCTCTATATGTATTATAGAAGATATGTATCAATGTATGTGTGCTTCTATATTCATAGAAAACATCTGGAAAGTTACAAAAGTAATGTAAACTGTTGCCTCTAGGAAGTGGTACTGAGGGTCTGGGGACAGAAGGAGACTTCGTATTTATTGGATACTCTTTTCTGCTGTTAATTGTTCCCTATGTCATTGCACTTCATTTTTCAATGAAAAACTGCTAATATGAATTTAGTGATCAATCTATTTGAATAGAGTCGACGGGCACCCACATTAAGGTACAGGCTGGGAGGCTTGGCTAACAGCGGGGTGGCCACTCTACAAGTACTCTCTTCACCTGGGACTTTCGGGTGTGAGCCCATGGCCCTCGGAAGAACCAGTACCACGTGGGAGAAAAGGGAAGCTGGGCTATAGGGAATGTTATTCTCTCTCTTTTCCCTTGTTTCCCATATCTAGTGACTGTTCTGAAAAATTTGAATGCATACACACTCAAAAGAATCCTGACTATGGCTATACAAATTTTGACAACTTTGGCTGGTCATTTCTTGCCATGTTCCGGCTTATGACCCAAGATTCCTGGGAGAAGCTTTATAGACAGGTTATCAATTTTTTTATTCTCTCTCTCCCTTTCTCTCTCATCGATCTATCATTTATTTATAACCTACCATCTATTCCCCACCTTTGTCTTCTATTCCTCATCCTTAACAGTTTTACTGTTAAATTCGGCTTTAGAAATTCTGTTAGAAACATCAAAAAAACATATAAACATGATATCTGGAAGAATTGTGTATAAACACTTCTCTTCCTAGAAATATTATACCTCTCCAGATTCCACACTGCCAGAAGTTCCACTAGCACTTTGGTCTTCATGAAGCATTGCTAATGCTCTTGCCTTTTAATTTTAAAATGCAAATATTCTGGAGATAATGATGAAAAAGTCACTGAGACTTCCATGGTGACCTATGGACGGCATCTCCTCCCTGGCTGACAGGGCATCAGGCGTCACTGGGGAGGCTGTGGATGATGCTGTGGGCCGCTGAGCCAGCTGGTGCTGGGGAACACCAATTGCTACTGTAGAATTTCTGCTTGAAGTGACAGCCACCCCGCTGTGGAAGAAGGCTTCAGGTGCCAGTGTGTTCTCTGTCTCTTGCAGACCTTACGCACCTCGGGGCTCTTCGCAGTCTTCTTCTTCGTGGTGGTCATCTTCCTGGGCTCTTTCTACCTCATTAATTTAACCCTGGCTGTTGTCACCATGGCTTACGAAGAACAGAATAAGAACGTAGCTGCTGAGACGGAGGCCAAGGAGAAGATGTTTCAGGAAGCCCAGCAGCTGTTAAAGGAAGAGAAAGAGGTATGGGTTCATGGGGTCAGAGAGTGGGCTCTGCTTAGGGGGATGCTGGAGGCCTTTGGGCCTGAGGCTCAGGCTGCTGTATGAGGCCTGGTCACAGCATTCTCTACTGGTGCTTTTCTGAGAATTTAAGCCCCTTGCAGACTGGCTCTGCTATTCTCTGTCACTAAGATATCCAGGCACAGGGCTCTTGAGAACAGGGATCCCTTGGTTTTGTTGCTCTTCGACCTTTTGAAACCTGAGCCTTCTAGGGCAGATTCCAAATTGCTTGATAGAGGATAACACATACGCAAACACACACACACACACACACACACACACGCACACGCACACGCACACGCACACGCACACGCACACGCACATACATATATAAATCCAGGTTTTGCTCCAGGTTTCCTTGTGGGAATCTGGAGGTGTTTGTGTTCAAGGCCTTTTCTTGAGAGGGTTTCGGAAGGCAAAAATGTTGGCTCTGGAGACGATAGCCATCTCTACGTTCTTGAAATTCCTGTCATATTTATAGGCCACTCTCATTGTGTCCCTGATACCTTTACATTTTTCCAGTTACATTCTAAGATTTTTCAGGGCAGGGACTATGTTTGATACTCTTTCTCACCCTCCACAGAGATTTGTCAGGAGGAAGCCCATCGTAAGTGCTTAAACATCTGCATCATCAGGCACAAACATCTTTTGAGTACCTAGTACATACTAGACACAGTGCTAAGGGTTTGTGATACAGAGATATGGAAGAGTCTCCCTGCCTTTGAGGGCTGCAATCTCTGTGGACAAATAGGACATGTTCCCCAGATAATGACAAAGTAGCATATTCCAGTTAGGTGACAAGCAATCTACACTGCTGCCAGAAAAGAGGAGAGACTGCCCACCAAGGCTGAGGTCATTTGCAGTGTTTCATGGGGAGGTATAATCTGTTCATTAATTTCTTTTGTTCACTTTCTAAGGCTCTGGTTGCCATGGGAATTGACAGAAGTTCACTTAATTCCCTTGAAGCATCATCTTTTTCCCCAAAGAAGAGAAAGCTATTTGGTAACAGGAAAAGGAAGTCCTTTTTTTTCAGAGAATCTGAGAAAGAACAGGTTCCAGGATCAGAGTCTGATGAGGATTCCCCAAAAAAGGTAAATCTTGGCCAAAGAGTTAATGATACCATATCACTGTTCAAGGAGATAGATCAAGTTGTCTGTCTAATTAAAAGGATTCATTTATTCATTCATCCATTTATCCAGCATCTATCTGCACATACTTTCCTGCATCTGTGTGTCTACTCAATTACCCATTTATTTACAAATGTTTATTTAAACATCTTTCTGTTTGACAGTGTTTACTCTCTGCTTGGCACTGGGGTGGGTACTGGGTCTACATGAGATGAATGAGGAAAAAACAACTAATGATGAAGACACACTAATAAGGAGGCAATTACTCTTCCGTGTGATGACGGACATGATGATTGCTATGGGACAGCGGAGGAGGAGCAGTGTTTTAGTGCGGGTTCCCTCCAAAGCCAACCTTGAGCTGTTAGAGTGCAAGTCTGTTATTTAGAAAGTGATCCCAGGAAGCACTGAGAAGGGAGGGAAGAAAGGATACATGGAAGAGAAGGTGGCCGATTGAGGTGCATATTATCAAGCCAGTTGCCAGTGAAGATAGTTGAAGTTTAACTTCTCTGGGGTAAGGGCACTAGAGTATTTATACACCAATTTAGGCTTTTCTTTGGTTAAAGACTGCTGGGGTCAGGAGACAATAATTTTCTTATATTTCTGACTTGCATTAGGGCAGAGGGGGTTAGAGTTGTCAGAGAAAGCCCTCAGGGTAAAGCCTGAGGACATAGGTTGGGGCCAACAGTAGCATCTGCTTCAGACAGCCAACCCACACTTCCAGACTTGGTGGGGGCTGGAGGAAGGGAAGTAGATCAGAGAAGCGTTCCCAGAGGAAGCAGCATCTAAGCTTAAAAGATGAATTAATAGGTAAAAGAAAGAATGGAGCACAAGTAGAGAGAAAACACATGCAATGACAAAGGCCTGGAAGTGAAGCGGAGCAGGAGACCATGACCCCGTAGAAAACTTGCAAGTGTGTGTGTGCACATGCACGTGTGTGTGTGTGTGTGTGTGTCTGTGTGTGTGTCTGTGTGTGTGTCTGTGTGTGTGTCTGTGTCTGTGTGTATGTGATGAGGATGGAGTAGTGGGTAGCAAGAGGCTACAGTGGTAAGATGGGGCCATTACAAAAAAGCCTTAAAACCAAGCTAAGGAGTTCACTCTTTACACTGAGAGCAAGGGGTTAAGCAGCCTTGGAAAGTTCTAAGCAAAAGTGATGTGACCAGATTTACATTTTCGAAATCCTGGGTGGATCGGAGAAAGGCGATTAGAGGAGGGCAAGACTGGAGTCAACCAATTAAGAAGTTGTTACAATAAGAGACGACAATGGCTTGAACTGTGGTTAGGGCAAGGAGGATGGAGAGAGATGAACAGACGACGGTGACCTACAGAAGATAAAATTTGGCAACTGACTAGATGTGGAGGGTGGGGATGATGCCCAGTGTATAGCTTGGGTGGCTGACTTGATGGAGGGTAATTTACTGAGACAGGAAAGAAACGTGTTCTGAGGACGAGGAGGATAGCAAGTTCAGTTTTGGACGTGTCAGTTTTGAGGTGCTTATGGGCATCTAAGCAGGGATATCGAGTAGCAGGTTGGATATGCTGGAATGAAGCTATGGGGCGGGAGGCGATGTGTGCCGTAGGAAAATAGCTATTCTTATTACTGTAGGAGATGTTTAAACATGTGTTAATTGTGGAAGAGAAGTCAGAAGAGGGAAAAATGTTAAAGATAGAGGCCAGGGAATAATGGCTAGAGCCACTTTTCTGAGACAGGAGGAAGATCGAAGTGAGCGTGCCTGCCAGAGAATGGGGTGGGGAAAGGGAGTGAGGGGCCTTTGCAGAAGTAGATGGATGGACCTCATCCACTGCTGTAAGCAGTCTTCTGATGGAGTGATGAAAAGATCTCATAGTTTAGAGGCTTCTTTGCTGTCAGACCACAGCATTATTGAAGAGACTGCAAATAATTTTTTAAAATTTGAAAGTTTCTCTTTGTTCCACAAAGACCCACACACCTAATACAAAATGTCTCTTTCCTTTATGTAGAACAAGAAATAGTTATAGAAGGATTACAGGCTGCCTTTAGAGTAGCGTATTACAAAGGGATAGTTCCCTCTGGGGCCCTACTTGGTCAGAACTTTTGGGAAATAACTCATTATGAATACTCGCATTTCTTGGATAGCTGATGGTTTATGTCCTTTAATCTCCAGAGTATTTAGAATTGTAAGTGAGGTAGAGTCAATAAGCCGTTGGGCACAGCCTGAGAGAACACTTGAGTTTTAGTACAGAGATTTTGTGATATTTATTTTGACAGTTCTTTTCAGTAACTGACTATTTCAAAATCTATTTAGGCAGCCATTTAAGGCACTTCACTTTCTGTCCCCAGTCCACCTTTCTAAACTTATTTCCCACTTCTGCCCTTTGTAAACATGGTTTCCAAATTAAGACTTTTTACTGCTTTCATACTCTGAACCATTGCTCGTTAGTTTTTGTAAAATTAGATTTGCTCTTTGTTGACAATGAGTAAGTCACAGAGAAAGAAAAAAATTTATAGGTAAGATTCTAGAAATGTGCATACATAAAAAGTATGAGTGGTCAAACCATATTTCTCATTTATTAAATATGAAATAAGAAAACTGAACATTTGTCATGCCATGATGTTGAAATGAATCAGTCTATGCAAAATATTGAACATCTATGCTGTATGTGGCATTGAAACAAAGCAGTTTGTGAAGTTTTGAAGAGTCAGCACCTTCTCTTAGAAAGTCCATGTCTTCTTTTACAGCCTTACCTCCTAGAGCAAACCAAACGACTGTCTCAGAACCTGTCAGTGGACTTCTGCGAAGAGCACAGAGACCCTCTCCAAAGGCAGAGGGCGCTGAGTGCTGTCAGCATCCTCACCATCACCATGCAGGGTAAGTTCTGACTCTCAGCCCAACAGGGAGCCTAACTTCGATGACGTCCTTCCTTTCTCCCTCTCTTAAGCCCCTGTCCTCCTCCCCGCTCCCCACCCCGAAACCCTCTGCAGCCCACTGTACTTCTTGCAAAGAGTGATTTCCTGTGCCTTTTTGGAGCACGTGAGCACGTGAGCAAAGTGATTTGGAAGAAATGGGTCTTCCCTCTAGGCCCGCCCTGAGTCGGTACTTGGGTAGGGTGGGAACTGACTAAACTTGGGACTAAGAGCACAAATGAAACCTCCTGATTAGGCCAGCCAATCACAGGAGGTCTCAGTGACAGTGATAGTCAGCCAAAGAAGAGAAGACATCGAAGTTTCCAGTAGGTGGCCGTTGTCACTGAAGATAGAGTTAGGAATCTGGAATGGAAATAGAAGACCTATGTTGACAGTCTGGATCCATCTGATGCACCTGATTAACAGCAGGTAACAAGGACCCAGCTAAGGGATTGGGGATCAAGGGCAAGACTCAAGTCCCTGTAAGAATGAGGCCCTTTTGAGCCTGTCGCATTACCTCACATGGCCTGCATGAATCCCTGAAATGGTGCCAGGGAAATCGGAGGGGCAGTCGCTTTGAGGCCTGAACTCAAGCAGTTGAGAGAGGGCTGCTTGTTTCAGTGCGTATAAATGCTCCTGCCTGACTGTATCTCCTTCCCCTGAGCCCCAATAGCTCCCCATGCCTCTGTTACAGCTGTCAGTATGGTCTGCCTGGAGGGAACATAACTTGAGGCTGGTGTCTGTCTCCCTCATTGGTCCCCATGGGAGAGAGAGTGCTGACTTACTCATTTGTATCTCTAACAGTGCAGCCCAGTTCCTAAATGTTCAATACAAATGTAAAGAATTGACATACCTGACTCCACCCCATGAAAGTTGGATGTGGGGCACCTCCCCGGCTACACCAGTCATTGCCCTTCTCGACTGATCATGTATAACGAGAGACCCCAGAGAAGAGGAGGGAAGGAATGTACTCAGGCAGAGAGCAGCCAGACTGGTTCAGAGATAACTCCTCAACTGCTCTTTCGTTCTCCTCCAGAACAAGAAAAATCCCAGGAGGCTTGCTTCCCGTGTGGGGAAAACCTGGCATCCAGATACCTCGTGTGGGACTGTAGCCCCCGGTGGATATGCTTTAAGAAGGCCCTGAGAACCGTGATGACCGACCCCTTTACTGAGCTGGCCATCACCATCTGCATCATAATCAATACTATCTTCTTGGCCATGGAGCATCACAAAATGGACCAGAGTTTTGAGCGTATTTTGTATACAGGAAATTTGGTAACTTTAGGCTTTTTAAATAAAACATATTTCAAACTTTGAATTATAACCCTTTCCAAGTCTAGACATTTTGTGAGTGGCCCAACCCAACCTAGGTCTTTGGTCCCCTTAAGTGGAGTAAAGAGAAAAGATGACAGTTAGGGTTTTGTTTTTACTCAGTTCAGTAGTTTCCCACAGGGCCTGTGTTGGCCCCTCTAGTATATTATGGTGTCTTTTTAGTCATCCATTCGTAAGCCAGAAGCAAGTAGACATCTTTAAATGTCAACTGCTTGGGATAATTAAAAAAACATTAACCATATCCAGAGGCTCATGATAATGAATACCAAGGTCATTGGTGATACTGATGACATCATTTGTCACAAAATAATGTGGCTGCTATGACTAGGTGTTATTCCACTGGAAAGATGAGTCAAGGCCAAGCACTTTCCTGGAAGTGGGTGTCCTTAGCTGTGGGGTAGGGATCCAGATTTGAGTCTGCTTCAGTATGTTTCTTACTGGATGAATCTAGTCTCAGTTAAATTGGGCAAACTAGTATAGGAGAGCTGACTTTTCAAGAATTGTTTACTTTAATTCATAGTTCCTGCGGAAGACATTTTTTCCCAAAGGAAGATTAGTCTCCAAAATATCAGAAATTACAAATAATTACCAACTGAATGTTCTACCCAAATTAACTAATGAGTTAATAGGCTAAAAATCTTACCAGAATGTCTATCCCTTTCTTCTTAAAGTTTTATTTTATTTTTCCATTTTGAAAAGCAATATATGCTTTTTTAGAGTTTAAAAATAAGGGAAAATAAAAATAAAGGAAATACAAAGAAGAAACTCATTTCCTATGGTCCTACTAACAAAGATGATCATTTTTAGCATTGCAGAGTATTTCTAGGCAGTGTGTTTGGATGGATGGATGGATGGATGGATGGATGGATGGATGGATGGATGGATGGATATATTTTTAAAATTCACTTATTTACATTGGTGAGAACCCGCTGTATCTATTGAATCAGGAGTTGGTCCACAGAGCTACTTCTATGTATCAAGTTAAGGATGGTGTAGAACCGGAGACAGGTACCTTACCCTCAGTCCCACATCCCTCCCAGGAGGAGCAGGGCTACAGTGAGACTGCCGTACAAGGCTAGGGTGGATCTCCTTACAGACAGTCTGCATGTAAGTTTCTCTCCCCATACTGCCTTTAGGCAGAGGTGCCTTGGCAGTGTTCAAGGGTTGGGTTAGGTTCCATGCTGCATGATAAACTTAACACACACAGTACCTTCTAACAGGCTTAGTCTTCTGGGCTCCAGGCCAGTGTATTCAGCTATCTCCTGCTGAAGTGTCCCAAGAATTGGGCTGATGGTTTTGTTTCACTTGAAAGCAGAATGTTATACCCTCAGGGCCATGCTCCCTATCTCATCAGAGTCAGCAGAGCCATCTTTCAGCACCTCCTGGTAGATGGAGTTATTGGATAAGTTCCAGAGAATACCCAAAGAACCCAGAGTTATTCCCCCGGACAGGGCTTTACAATTGCAGAGATGTTCATCACTTATCAGCTGGTCCAACTATGAGAAAAGCCCCCTCAGATTTTCCACTGACTAGGCATCCTGAGTGTTGAGGTGAAGCTGCATTTTGCAGTCAGAAGCTGGCTAATTAAGTGACATTCTTCTTCACTCTCTCCAGAAGCAGAAGGAGAGACAGGGACATCGTTGGTGTCTGAGGACACAGGCAGCAGCGGCACCCCAACTCCTGAAAATTGATGAGAAGCATGTAGAGCTGGCACGTAGCCGTGATTCCATTCCATGTTCAGTATTCTTTAGACATACAGTACAAAGATGGCAGCCACTCCATCTATTGTGTCCTTATGGCAGTGGTAGATGGAGACCAGGGAGCTTTGAGTTCCAAAGAATACGTCCAAACCTCCCTCTGCTGGTGGGCCAGGATTAAGCTGGCCTATGGAGTTTTGTAGGCCTGGGCTTGGAAATGGACTCTTTAGGCTTCAGGATACCCAGAATCAGGGGAGTACACTGAGCTCCCAAGAAGCCATAAATAGCACTGGAATTGGATTGCAAAACCAATGGTCCCAAGGCATCAGGGAGACCGTAGGGCCAGACACCTACAGCCTGAAGGAGACCAGAGGAGGAGGAGTGTGTCAAAGGGGCTGAGGATCAGTCCAGCACAGTTAACTAGAACAGGCAAAACTACATGCCTTTAGGCACTGGGTGTGGCATTGGGCAGGGGTAGCTAGCAATATTGGAAAAGGTAGATATAAGCTTTGAATTTTCTTTGTCACCCTTGATTTCTTTTTTATTTTCTATCCTGGATTTATCTTTGCCTATCCTTTTATTTTGACTCATGTCATTTTATTATGAGAATTTTAAAAATAAATAGTAAGTAATTGAAATAAAATAATTTAGATGAATTAAAAGAACTTAGATGCAGACTGTCTGTAAGGAGACCACCCTGGCCTTTTATTAGTGCTCACATGAGCAAAATGACATTTGGTTAGCCATGCATTAAAAAAAGATCATCTGTTACTTTTAAGAGGGAGATTTAATCATTTGCAGGTTGTTGTTTTTATTTTCTAGAACTATAGAGGATAGTTATAACTGACAACATTTTAAAGGCTTTAACCCTTTTTATTTTACTTTATAATTTTCATACTATAATTTTCTCATTTCCATTTATTAGAAAGAGAGAGAGAGATGGAGAATGTGCTATTAGCTATGAAGAAATGCTTTGTTTTATCTTCTATATCAAAGATATAGAAAATAGATTTAGTTTTGATTTTGGCTACTGCGTATTAAACATTTTGCAAGTTTCTTAAGACTATTTATCTAAGTATCAAAGACAGGACAAAAAATTATTTTCGCTCATGGAAAACACATAATTAACCACTTTTGCAATTTTTACCCCTCTTTTTTAATTCTCTGGTATTTAGTTCTAGAGTGAAAAGCCCTGTGTTCTGAGTGAGGTTTTAGGATTATATTCCAACTCACTAATCTTCCTTTCAGCCATAATCAATCTAGGGCTTATCCTCTAATTGAGTTGCTCAAAGACATTTTTCTGTCTCTGGTAGTGTTTTTCAATTCTCTGCTCTGGGCCCCGTTTTAAAATTTTTCTGATCAAGATGTTGATATTGAGTGGTTTAGGC
>NW_011888782.1:21287105-21351029 GCF_000151845.1 Pteropus vampyrus | reverse complement strand
CTGAGCCAGGCACCATCACCTCTGGGCTCACCAAGGTGGTTTAGACTCCAGATCCCAGGAAGGGATGGGTGCTGCCAGCAGATGCTGTCTCACAAGTCCCTCCTCACTGCTATCAGTGCCTCGTTCCTGTTCTGTAGGCTTTGCCCTCCATCCACTAACCATTGCGGGCATTCTCACAACATTTGCAGAGTACCTGATATGAGCTGACACAAGGGAAAGCTCAGAGATGAGGAAAGCACTGTTTTCAAGGAATTTGCAGTTCACAAGACAGAACCAGAAATGACCACAAGGCAAAGTAAAGTGTGACCAAGCCCACGAGAGGTGTAGATAAGAAGCTATAGAGAAATCACATCTGAGAGGGGAATTAGGAAACCACAAAAGATGGCCTTTTGTCCTTTTTCAAATATTAATTTGACATGGATAGGATTTCTAAGCCTATAGAGTAAGACATTTGATTCAGTTACCTAAGTAAACATTTTATACTTGGGATATGTTAGGAGATCATACTGCTCAAAGCGAGGCATTGTTAAGCTGCTCTCCTAAAGTTTTATTGGTACTCAAGTGAGCAAAATTACATTACTTTACTATTGTTTAGGCTTATTTTGGCCACGCACTGAAGCAAGAAACTCTGTGGCATTGTCTGCATATGCGACTAAAACCACAATTTCTCCTAGCTCCACTCTGAGTAGACAGTGATGGTCCTTCTCTTGGGACATAAGACTTACTGACCTGCAATATTTCCACCCCTAAATAGTTGATAACTGAACAACATTGTACCTTGGAGTTAAACCATTGGTTTACATTGAAAGTTACTATAAGAAATAACCTATAAAACTGGTTTCTGTGTTTTCTCTAATGCTTTTGTCTCTTGAAATGTCTGTAGGTTTCCATGGAAAAAAATGTCTCTTTTTGTGAGTAGCTGTTTGCCTTTTCTCTCCTGGTTACAAAACATATGACACTCATTGTCATAAATTTTAGATTCAGACTCGCAACCTAAGTTATATAATGCAGGAATTAGCAAACATTTTCTGTAAAAGGCCAGATGGTAAATATTTTCAGCCTTACAGGTCATATGGTCTCTGTTGAACCATTCAACTTTGTCATCGTAGCACAAATGTAGCCATAGACATTCAAGAACAAATGAGTGTGACTTTATGAAGGTGGAAATTTGAACTTCAGACAATTTTAATGTGTAATAAAATATCCTTCTCTTGATTATTACATTTAAAAATGTAAAAAGCATTCTTACTTCTGAGGCCATACAAAAATGGTCAATGGGATGGATTTGGCTCTCAAGCCCAAGTTTTTAACTCCTGGTATATATTTTATGTAATAAACCTGTATGCTCAATTCCATCATCACGATCCCAAAGTTTTTATCATTGAAATATAATTAGAACAAAATATTTCCATTTTTAAAACCAAAAAATAGATATAGATGAGTATCAGATTGGGACATGGAGTTGGTAACTATGCTCAGGATGGATTTGGCCTTGAAAAGATGTTTGAAAACCATTAACGCTGTGTTTTGGGAATATATCATTTGTTTTACAGGCGAACAGGTAGAGTTTGTCCTTAACTGGCTTTTCTTCTGTTTTTGTTCATTGTCTGTTTCTACAGCTAAGAGTCTTCAAGTTAGCCAAATCGTGGCCAACTTTAAACACACTGATTAAGATCATCGGCCACTCCGTTGGAGCCCTGGGAAACCTGACCGTGGTCCTGGCCATTGTGGTCTTTATTTTCTCAGTAGTCGGCATGCAGATGTTCGGCTCTAAATTCAATTCCGAAAAGTGTCCACGGCGCTGGCACATGGGGGACTTTTATCACTCTTTTCTGGTGGTGTTCCGCATCCTCTGTGGGGAATGGATCGAAAACATGTGGGAGTGTATGCAAAACGTCGATAACGCACAGCTGTGCATTGTTGTCTTTCTGTTGATCATGGTGATAGGAAAGCTCGTGGTGAGTGTCTCAGACTTTAAAAGAAATCTGTGGACTAGACAAATGTATTGGCTTCTTTTGAAACACTTCACTAGTGAAATTCTTATTCTAAGTATAATAAGTTTAATGTTATATGATATTAATAATTTGTGTTTGAATTTGGTGTTCATGTTGACTGATGCCCCAATAGCTATTCTGCTCCGGGTAATTATTATAAAATCGTCATATTTTCTTTGCTAATAATTGGCTGAGATAGGAGTTTGTGACTTAATTTGGTCAATAAGATGTAAAGGGATGTCCATGAGGAAGGTTCCTTATTCTAAAAAGAAGAAGGGATGAGGGGAGAAAAGGCCCTTTTACTCCCTCTAGGCCATTTTATGACTGACTCCTGGCAGAACCACAAACATTGTGCAACTGTGAGTAAAATCAGCCTAAGACAAAGCTAGCACTGAGGAAGGTAGAGTGAAAAGGTGGAACAAGCCTATCTTCATTTCATAACTGGTTCCCTGTTTTATTTTCAAATTTCTGGTTATGTTACATTTTCTTATTAAGCTGTCTTGAGCCTGTTACTTGCAGCTGGAACCATGGGTATTTATGGAGAGGCTAATTAGGCATACACCAGTGGGGGTCTGAAGGGACAGGAGACATGCAGGGATGCCTGAGCACACAGGATGTTCAGAATCGGATTGGGGCTGTGGTGCAAACATAATTAGGTGCCTGCACACGATAGTTTTATCTTAAGTACTTAATAAGTAGTGTAGCTAGATAGTAAGTGATACAGAAGATCAGAAGAGCAGGGTATCACCAGTGGGAGTAGGAAGGGAGCATTAAGAAAGGATTTGTGTAACGTATGGTACTTGAGAATGGTATTTTTGAGCTGGCGAGAACCACAAAAAGGAGTTTGAAGAGATAAAGAAGATGAATTAGGGGTATTTAAGTGTAGGCAAAAATCCTAAGTAGAAAGCTGTTTAGATGATCTGAATTTAAAGTGATATGTGCTTCAGTAGAAGAGCTGGAGATTTGAGTCTGACCCCTCTGGCTCTGCCCCAACACCTCAGTGCAGATCGAGCAGCGGGACCTGAAGATCTTGCTTAAAGTACAGCATCTCTCAAATTGTGTAAACAGGAGAGGACCCCACAGTGGTCTAAGCATCAGTCTCATATCCCTGTGGGCAATTCCAGCAAAAATCCAAGCTCATGATTCTGTCCAATTCCCCAAGAATATACACTTCTGATTTTGCCACATGGTTATACCATTCTGCTCTACCCTAGCCAGACTCTACATATTGCTTATATGCAGATAAACTAGATTTTAGCTGTTTGTACCCTTTCGCTTCCTTTTTTTTTTTTTTTTGTCTTATGCTATTTCTATTACTCCTTAATTGTCTCTCCTTTTACTTATTTTATAGATGAACTTTCTTGAGAAATAGAAGGAGAGAACTCTCATTTGATTTTGTTTGGGGTCTTGGTGAATAGTTGTTCTGGAAACCTACCGTATCCTTTCCTTTGCTAAATTTTTCATTCTCCATGCCCCTCCCCAGGTACTCAACCTCTTCATTGCCTTGCTGCTCAATTCCTTTAGCAATGAGGAGAGAGATGGGAACTCAGAAGGAGAGGCCAAGAAAACCAAAGTCCAGTTAGCCTTGGATCGGTTCCACCGGGCTTTTTGTTTTATGCTACATACTCTTGAGCATTTCTGTTGCAAGCGGTACAGGAGGCAAAACTTACCAAAGCAGAAAGAGGTGGCAGGAGGCTCTTCTGCAGAGAGCAAAGATGTCATTCCCCTGGTCACAGAAGTGAAAAAAGGCCCAGAGACCTGGGAGGAGTTCAGTGTCCTAACTTCTGCACCAAAGACCTTGGTTGTCGGGCATGATTGGACTTGGTTGGCCCCACTCGCCGAGGAAGAAGATGACATTGAATCTCCTGAGGAAGATAACGCACAGCCTGTCACACAACCTGAGGCTGGAAAACAGGTATGAAAGGTTCGCACATAGACTTAGGGGTTGAACCGAGCTACAGTTGCCATGGGGCACTGGTTGCTTCATGCAGGAATAATAAGGGTATAAAATGTGGCCACTCCTCAGTACCCATGTGCTCATCCCAGGGCTTGTCCTAATCATGGTCTTGTACATATGGTACAGATGGGATGTGTCAGAGGAGTTCAGAGGGGGCAAGATCAGTGTGGGCTGGGGCAATGGGAATCAGATGCCTTTGGTTGAGCCCTAAAATAATTTGGATTGAATGTAAGATGAGGAAAGGGAGTGTAGAAAGTGAAGTGAATAGCGTAGAAAGAGAGACAGTGGTAGGAACAACCTCAGTCTCTGTAGGGATCAGCTGAGGGTCATGCTTGAGGAGTGGTGGGAGACGAGGGTTGTCAATTCCTATTACACGTATGTTGCACTTCTGTAGTTGCCCCACAGGTCTTGGGTCCCCCCCGCCTCATATTTTTTTCTCTTTGCTTTTCAGTTTTGGAGGTTTCTATTGAGATATCCTCAAGCTCAGAGAGTCTTTCCTCAGCTGTGCCCAGTGTACTAATAAGCGCGTCAATGGCATTCTTCATTTCTGTTACGATGTTTTTGATTTCTAACATTTCCTTTTTATTCTCTGTTGGACTTTCCATCTCTCTGCTTAAATGGCTGTCTACTTTATTCAGTAGAGCCATTAGCATTTTAATCATAGTTGTTTTAAATTCCTGGTCTGTTAATTCCAACATCTCTGCCATGTTGAATCTGGTTCTGATGCTTGCTCTGTCTCTTCAAACTGTGTTTTTTGCCTTTTAGTATGCCTTGTAATGATTTCTTCATAGTTGGAAATGATGGGCTGGGTAGACGGAACTGCTATAAATTGGTCTTTAGGAATGTATTGGTAAAGCGTGTGTGGGGGGGGAAATGGAAAGATTCTATGAAAGAACGAGGGGGAGAGGGAAGAGTTCACAAATATGTAGAAATTAAATAAAACATTCTTAAATAACCAACAAGTCAAAGAATAAGTCACACACAAAAAATATTTTTAAAAAGGTTGGATTGAAAAAGGGAGCCCAATATCTTGGCTCCATTCACCAGGAATTTAGCCTTTTCAACTCAGTGTTGGAGGGAATAAATCAAAGCTCATGACCTGCACCTCCTGGTGACATGCATATCCTTTGATTGAAAGCTGAGGGTAGAGGGAGCCCCATCTTTTTGGTCTCATCTACCTAGGGTAGCGCTTCCATCAAACTGATGTGGGGGGCTAGGGAAGGAGAGAGCAAGTCATGACTCAGCTTCCATGGACTCCTGCTATTATTACTGAATTTTGTAGATTTTCGTGAATGAATATTTCTTCATTTGCTGTATACCCATAAGACAATTTCCAGAGACTTTAAATGATTTTTAAAAAATATTTTCACCACTTATGCTTATTTCCCTGGGGACCATGTCCACAGAGCTCCTTATGCTGACATCCAGGAAGTGAAACTCTCTCTATATTTTTATTAAGTCCTAACTTAGAAGTTTTAAAGATACTTTCAGATTATTATGTAACTTTTTTTTTTCTTGAGTAAATCTCAGTAGTTAATTTTGGAGGGACTACTTATTTTGTGTTTGTCTTCTTATATATTTTGGAGTGTTAGTTTGAAAACTCACCTTTGGTGGGAAGATCTGTCACTCTTTGCAGGCTAAGTTCTGTGGTGTCTTCAATGGACCGTTCTAAGGCATCCATTTCAGAACCAAGTCTTATATTGCCAACTTGGAATTCTTGTCAAGTAGTGATACTAGGCCTATTGCCCATTCAGTCACTGAGCCAGTGGGTACCTTTGCCCAGGTCCTATTTCTGTGGTTGTTTTTCCTCCTGCCTCCCTAGTTATGCAACTTTGTATAATCATAATTCTACACATTGGCCACAGCTCATATTGGCTTTCTCTCTTAAGTGCAAGAAATTCAACTCAGTCGAACGTTTCAAGCCCTGGACATAGCTGTGATTCCCTTCCTCACATGGGGTACTTTTAGTCATCATTAACTTCTGTGTGCTTGAAATTGTTACTACTTTATATTTCTGTTCTGCTCCTGGTCCATAAGTATATTTACCTATGGGGTGTGTGTGTGTGTGTGTGTGTGTGTGTGTGTGTGTATGTTTGTGTGTTGTGTGTTATTGCATATATTGAAAGGGAGAAATATTCTTACATTGTGACCTTACAGTATCAGATTTGCAGGAATCTTCACATAGATTTTCAGATAAAACCCTCACTAAAGTGTGACGTCACACATCCTTTTTGGATAGTCCTGTAAGTCATCAGATAAAATTTATTTTTTATTTTTATGTAGTGATGTCATTTCATATTTTTCTTATGCCTTTTGGTTTTCTGTTTTGCTAAACAGAAAAGGATGAAAAAAATATTTTCCAAATTTTTTTTAACAATTTTACTCATCTATTTATATATCTAAATTACAGTTTTTATTTTTACTATATTCTGGCATTGTATTAATTTTACAGAGAAAGCTAATTATACCTTTACCATTTATTAAATAATTTAATATTTAGCCATTGAATTGAAAAGACACAGTAAGTCTTACCTCTAAATTCTTTGGTGAATTTTGTCCTAGAACCATATTATTTTGATTACATGACCTCTGAGTAAATTTTGTTATCTGTTTCCTATAGTAATTTCCCCAGATTCATTTTATGTGAGTTTCTCTAGAAGCAGTTTTAAAAAGTAAAAAGAAAAGAAATAATGTCACAATTTTCTTGACAAACAAAACCAAATATAATTCAAACTCATTTTGTCTCAAGTGAGATGTCCAGGGAATATTAATTCTATTCTGAGCTTCTCTGTATCAGGCCCATGAGCTCCATCAGGAAGCCAAGTCCAGCAGCCCAAGAGTTCAGAATGTGGAAATTGATGTGTTCTCAGAAGACGATGCTTATCTGTCAGTACAGAATCCCCGAAAGGTAATTTTCCCAGAGTGTTCCCAGAAAAATATCAATATTAGTGCAGTGAAACTTCTGAAATCACATCTTAAGCAAAGGTCTAGGCCAGGGTTTCTCAGCCTCTCCACTATGACAATTGGGGCAGGATAATTCTTTGTTGTGGTGGGCTGTACTGTGTACTGTAGGATTTTTAGCAGCATCTTTGGCCTCTACTCACTAGACGCCAGTAGCATTACTCAGTTGTGAAAATCAAAAATGTCTCTACATATGCCAACATATTTCCTGGAGGGCAAAATGATTAAGAACTACTGGCGTAGGCCTATTATTTTAGGAGTCGGGATAGCTGAAAAGTCTAATCTCAGTAAGGTAGCTTTTCTCCTCATCACCTGATTCCCTAGTTGGAGTTAGGCAGCTGATCAGGGGTATAATTGGTAGGGAGGAAAATGTTGAGATACTGTGTCTTCACATGGGGAGAACAATTGGAGAATTCTCCCCTGAAGTCAGGGCTGGTCAGAGTATTTAGAAAGGGACCAACAAGAGGGACGCTTTCTTAATGCTCCTCATACTTACAAGCCTTTGCCTAGTTAGCTTAATACCTCAAAGGTCACAGAGTGAGGTATAGGTACAACCATGGTGAGAGAGGGTGTTGGTCAGTGATTCTTCCTTTCCTTTGTTCTGATGTGCAGAAGTCTGATGCTATCAGTGTATTCTCAGAATGTAGCACCATCGATCTGCAAGATCCCTTTAGGCGGGTACCTGAAATGGTTCTCCAGAAGGAGCCAGAGAGATGTTTGCCCAAAGGTAAGTGGCAATATTCCTGCATCCAGTTCACAGAATGTTTGGATGAGATTCTGCTATTCTTTAAAGCTCTGTGGTTTTGATAGATGCCTTCTTTCTACTTCTACTAGAAACAGAAGCATAGATTCTTGGGGCCATTTTCAGGTCCAGGTGGGGGAATTTCAGGACATTCTTGATTCAGGTAGGCTCAACTTACACAGACCAACAACCAAGGTAGAAATTTCCAGGAAACTTTCCTAGAAAGCCCACAGGCCAATAAATCTGCCACTTTGTATAGTTCCCAGTACATCAATTGTCAGGATATAATCAAGGTCACATACCAAGAGAACTTGACTATAAGTTTAGGGTTGACTAGAGCTCCTGCCAGGCCTTCAATTCATCCCTCAAGAGTCTTCTCTAGAAGCAGGGTAGCACTGTAGTTAAGAACTTCATCTCTGGAGCCAGACTGCCTGAGCTCAAATTCTGGCCTCTCATTACTAGCTTGTAGCTTGCTCGATTTCCTTAGCCAATCCGTATCTTGTTTTTAAAATAAGTATAATAATAATTCCTGCTGCAAAGGGTCATTTGGGGTACGAAATGAATGAGCGTAAGTCACTTAGAAGAGTGTCTGGCACATAATAAGCAATCAATAAATGTAGCATTTCCTGATTCCTTGAGTGGATATAGTGGTTCTTTCTTATGTGCTTTCATTATTTTCTGTATTCATTATGGGAAATTTATTCATGTCTGTCTTCCCCATGAGGTTTTTAAAAACAAAGGTAGTGACTTAATCAATATTATATCGCTTGTGTGCGAATAGAACCTGGCCCAGATAATGGGCTCAACAAATGCTGATAAATACATAAATAAGTAACTTAACAAATGAATAAATAAATCTAAAAAATTTTTAATTTATTCATAAGTTTGAGACTAGACTGCACTCAGAAAGAATGGATTTTAAACTCATTCCAGGTTGTTTGACAGCCCTAAAGCTGCCCATGGAGTCAGAGGTCAGGCTAGGGATAAATTACCCTTCTCTTGACTTACATTTAGACCGGTCCTTGAGGTGCGTACAGGATGTCAGCAGTGCATATGGAGAAGAAAGTGGGGTTTCTAGAAGAAAAGAATAGTGCAATAAAAGAAACAGATTTTTAGGAAAATTAATTTATTAATGTTCTGAAAGAGGGAGGGAGGTGAGGGGCAGAGTGAGGTGACCTCACAGTGGCTCTAGGAAGATAATGAGAAAAGGAGTGGAATGTTGTAATCACCATGAAGTAAGCAACCACAGAATGGGAGGAGGTGAGGAGGAGAGAAGTTGAAGAGGGTGATGCGATTCATGCTGAAGCCTTGTGTGTGTTGAGACCAAATGCTTAGCTCTTTGTAAGCATCTTGACAGTTGATCACATTCTTTCCTGTATGGTTTGGGTGGTTGACAAAACCCATGCTCATTCTTTGCAGTCCTTAGGACACTATTTACTATTGCCAAAAACATTGCTGCGTAACAAGCAACTACAAAACCTCAGTAGCATACAATAATAAACATGTGTCTGCATGGTTCATCTTATCTAGGCTGGTTGTTGTCTCTGCTGATCTTGGCTGGCTTTGTTCAAGTGAATGGTATTGACTGGGAGACAGTTGAGCTAGCTTGGGCTTAACTGTGCAACTTGGCTCTGTGCAACATGTCTGTCCTCTTCCCATGGAACCAATGGGCTGACCTGAATACATCTTTTTTAATGGAGAGGGCGCAGGAGAGCACGTGGTAACATGCAAGGCCTCTCAGGGCCTAGGCTCAGAGTGGCACATTGTGACTTCTACTCTGCTCTATTGGCCAAATCAAGTCACATGGCTGAGCCCAGATTCAGGGAGTTGGAAAAAGACTCCACCTCTTTAGTGGGAGGAATTGCAAAGTCACATGGCAAGGGGCATGTGTACGGGGAGGGGTGAAGAGTTGGGCTTTTAAGGCAGTTTACTACAGACACTATTGATACAGACACTTACTGCGATGCTCATTCCTTGCAGGCCTGGGTTGCTGCTTCCCATGCTGTACTGTGAACAAGAGAAAGTCCCCCTGGATCATTTGGTGGAAACTGCGGAAAACCTGCTACCAAATAGTGAAACACAGCTGGTTTGAGAGCTTTATTATCTTTGTGATTCTGCTGAGCAGTGGGGCACTGGTAAATTATCATGTCTTGTGGGACATTAGAGAGCAAAGCAGCTGGGGTTGTTGCACTCTGACTTCACCCCTCATGGGGCTATGAACATGGGGCAAATAGGCAGAAGTGGCATCTTTGCCGGGTCCCCCTAAGAGGGGTGAGACTTTGCATAAGAACTTCTGGAGTCGTGCTCCAAGTGCGAAATCCCCAAGCCAAAAGTGCTTTACCTTTGGGGAAGCATAAACCAAACCAGCACTCCTAAGTGGCTGTTGGAGTCTTGCCTTTGACTGCAACTTTTTCCATTATTCTTGGAGGATTTCTAGACATTTTCACTGTATCCTACCTGTTTCCTCCTCCAGACAGCAGTGCTCCTACCCTCTCTTTTCCTGAAGACCGTAATTCTGCTTTCTAAAAGGTAAAATGATAGGAGGAGAAGGCTATAGGGACCAGATTAGGATATAAAAAGTTGCCTTTCATCACTCAGGATCCCTTGAGAGGAGAGACAAAGAGATACTGCATTATATGCATGACAGATCCTTCCAAATCCGGGTGTGGTATGTCTCACTGGGGTTTGGACTGAATCTGTCAACCTACCTAGCGATATAGTCATAAACTCTTTCTTGCCCTCTCTCCTTGCCTTTTGGTCTTTCATGCCCCCTCTTCACCTCGCCCTTGGGCAATAGTATCTTCTCTCTTATCACCTACATGTCTATCTGTCTGTCATCTGTCTGTCTGTCTCTCTTTCCCCGCCTTCCCCCATTTAAAATGGCGATAATATAGAACTAAATTTTCTTATTATTTGTTATATCAAGTGAATGGAGCCCCGGGTTCCTCCTTATTGATTTAGAGTCACAGAATATTTCACAATAAGTTGCTAGCAAATAGAAGGGACAAGGAAATGTCTTACTTCGTCACCCCTGCCTTTCTGGTTAGTGCTTTACACCTGTGTGATCCCTAGGTGAAAGATGAGGAACACATGTGACCAACAGACATCCTCATTTATCTATTTACTGAAATGTAAATTATTCCTCAAAGAAAAAAAAGCACATTTCTCTAAAACTATCCCAGAGCATGTCCTTGATTAATTTATATTGTTAATCCTTTGGTTCTCGGTAGTCTTTGAATGATTACATTCTTGCTGGCCTTCTACTCTTATTCAAGCGGTAGGGTTCTAACATTTACACCACAAATGGTGACTGTCATCTACCAAGCCCTGTGCTAGTCAGTGGGAAAGCATTGGCATTGTCACAGGCCACAGACAAATACCTCATGGCACCATGTGGGAAAACTTACAATCAGAGAAATAGCAGAGGGCACACAATCCTCCTAGTTCTCATCCACCTCCAGATGAGGCAAGGGTAGGCTGGGCAGAGCAAGACTGAACATACAATGCAGAGGGTTCCAGGAGAGGGACCCAAGCCCTGTTTCACTATCCATATTTGTAGTGAGACAGAGAAAAGAAACATCTAGCCCCTTACCACTGTATGTGGTGCATGGACAAGCAGCCTTAGTATCACCTGGAAGCTGGTTAAAAATGCAGAATCTTGGGCCCAGACCTGCTGAATCTGAATCTAGGTGATTTGGGTCTCATCAGAGTTTGAGAAGCTCTGCTCTAGGAAACTATGTAATTATAGGAGCTTCCTGGAGCAGCAAATGGTCTCATTATAATGTGGGAGCCTCCAAAGCACAGTTGCTAATATCAGCTTGCTCTTCCACTAAGCCAACTCAGACCTGCTGAGCCAGCTTGTTGCTAAGCTTCCAAAATGAGAAAATGAGCTTCCGAAGCCATTCAGGTTTGTTTCTCCTTAAGAGACAAGCACACGGGCAAGTGTCTGACTTCCAGAAGCTTGAGTCTAGTAGAAAAGACAGATGGAGTCCTGGCAATTTTAGACCAGAGCCATAGTGATACACTTAGAGAACCAGTGGGTGACATGGGGGCCATGTAGGATAGCAGCTAACCCAGTCTTGATGGAAGAAGGACAATTTCCTATAGAAAATATCAGCTAATCTGAGATTTAAGGACTGATGAGGAGCCAGTGGGACAGAGGCAGAGATGGAGGGCCTTCTCCTGCCAAAAGCCCATTTGGAAGTTGGAAGTGAGGCTTTTACTCTTTTGCATTCTTTTGGCCTAGAACCAGGGGGCTGTGAGACTCCCTTAGTCCCCAGCAACAAGGCTGATTTCTTTCTTGCCTTCAGTGTTTGTTCAAATGTCTTGGTGGGTTAAGTGCCAAGTCATTTAGTCCTTTCTTTCATCCTCAGTAACTCTGTAAAGGCCAAAAGGACAGCATGTACCCTAGTTATTTAGATCCTGAAAAATCACACATACACTTTGCATGAAGGAAATGTTCATATGTAGCATGAAAAAGCTAGGATATCTTGTTTTTGTAGTCGCACTTAATGAATGTTTAATATTTGAAATAATTTACACTGGGAGCTCTAGCTCAGAGTTGCCCAAACTTTTGTGTCATGGTACACATACAAAATCTGTAGGAAACACTGGAGTAAATGGATAAGGCTGTTCGTGGTAGAAGATGATGGGCCTCAGAGTGGGCAGGATCTAGAATGTAGACTAGGATGTTTGGACTTGATGTTATAAGCACTGGAGAGCCACAGAATAGGGCCACTAAGGTACCTAAGAGGTACCCAACTTTTCTAGAACTACTCAGTGGCATATACCATCACTAAGGTACCTAAGAGGTACATAAGGTAGTGAGGCTTATGTACCTAAGAGGTACATAAGGTACCTCAGAGTGGGCAGGATCTAGAATGTAGACTAGGGTGTTTGGACTTGATGTTATAAGCACTGGAGAGCCACAAAATAGGGCCACTAAGGTACCTAAGAGGTACCCAACTTTTCCAGAACTACTCAGTGGCATATACCATCACTAAGGTACCTAAGAGGTACATAAGGTAGTAAGGTACCTCTTAGGTACCTTAGTGATGGTATATGCCACTGAGTAGTTCTAGAAAAGTTGGCAAGCTATTGTTGACAAGAGTTGAAAAGATTAAGAAGACCAGGAAATGGAGCGATGATTCTTAGGAAGATGTTTTTATATTCCAGGGGCCAGTGATGATAGCCTGAAAACATAGTAGCTCTGGAAGTCTAGAAATAGGATTTTTCTTCTTTCACCTTTACTTAAGGAATTGATTCCACTGGAAAAAAAAAATCAGTCTTTACTACCTTATGAGCAAAACTTTATCACCAAGAGAGATACTAGTTTATTCAAATAAGGAAGAAAAATAATAAGTAAAGTCAGCAAGAAGTTCTGCATAAATATTCAACCTGGCCTATGGCTATGCTTTATCGTTTTAGGTGTTCGAAGATGTTAACCTTCACAAACAACCCAATATCCAAGCATTACTTAATTGTACTGACAATATTTTCACATTCATTTTTATCATGGAGATGGGTCTGAAATGGGTGGCCTTTGGATTTTGGAAGTATTTCACCAGCGCCTGGTGCTGGCTCGATTTCATCATCGTGATTGTAAGTTTACCATCTCTGTGTCCCATGCAAGCAGGGGAGAGGGTGGAAATGAGGGAAGAAATCATGTAGGAGCTGCTTTTCCTGTGTGCCTCTCCAAAATATTTTCTTCATAGTATTTGTAAGTAATTGTCGTCTATCTGTCAGTAGTCCTGCCTTTCCTGAGTCTCATCTATCATACGCTTTTCATGACTTCTCAAAGCAGGTCAGCAGCCAACAGACTAGGCTGGTCTCCATCTTGATTGCCAAGCAACAAAAAAGGATTATTCACATACATTCCTTCATTTAATCTGCACAACAGTGTTCCAAGTTAAGCAGAGTTATGTGTCACCTACCAAATTATAGACAAGGAAACCTGAAGCTCAGAGGATTATGCTTCCTCTCTTTTAGTTATCACAGCTACTCTTAGTGGTAGGGATACTATTATTTTTCCCATATAGATAGGAGGAAACTAACTCATAGAGAGGCTAAGAAACATATTCAAGATTGCTCAGCTAGAAGTAGTGAAGGTGAAGACTTGAACCTAGTAAGTCTCACTCCAAAGCCCTTGATGTTAACATCTACATCCTTTCTATCATGAGCTAATTAGATTTTTGTCCACCCAATTTAAAGAGGTAGTTATGACGATGCTTAAGCCTAAGTCATGTGGCTGGCTCACCCCACTGGCAAACCATAATTTTGTTGGTGGACACAAGTAGGTCATGTGGTTCAGGCATTTTAGAAAGGACTCAATGCCATAGGAGCTCCGACAAGAGCACCTACGTGTTTGTCACGTGGATGCCTGTCGTTTTCCAGAGCACAAATCACTCTGCACCCATTATCTTATCAAATTTTAGTGAAGAATCCCTAAGATGGTGGACAGATTATTTTATCTCCATTCTAGGGACCTGGAGTTTACTGGCCTAAACTTAGAAGACTGGTCCTAAAGCAACTTTGTCTGCTCTCTTTCTGTGACACCTTAGGCAAAGCGCTTAAGGTTTTGACATTTCACTTGGATAAAAATGAGTGTGGACTAGAAATTGTCCCAATTTGACCAGACACAAAGTGGGAAACAAATCTGACTATAACCATTTAAAATATCAAAACAGTAGTCCAGTACCACACTGTTGAAAAAAGGCACCAGGACCAGATGGTTTTACAGACAAGTTTTGCCAAACTTCCAAGGAGCAGTGCTATAAACTGAATGTTTGTGTCTCCTCTCTCCAAAATTCATACGCTGAAAGCTAATCTTCAAAGTGTTGGTATTTGGGGCTTTGGGGAGGTGGTTAGGGTATGCGGGCAGAGCCCTCAAGAATGGGATTAGTGATCTTATAGAAGAGACCCTACAGAGCTTCCTCACCCCTTCTTGCCATATGAAGAAGATAAAGCAAGAAGACAGCTGTCTATGAACCAAGAAGTTGGCCCTCAATCAGACACTGACTCTGCTGGTGACTTGATCTTGGATTTCCCAGCCTCCAGACTGTGAGAAATAAATTTCTGATATTTATAAGCCATTCAGGCAAAGGTATTCTGTTAATACGGCCTGAACTGAGATAAGCAGTTGACCCCTACCTATTCATGTTGTTACAAAGAATAGAAAAAGAGGGGAGGCTTACAGACTTATTTAATGAGACAAGTATAACCTTGATAACAAAATGAGTAGAACAAAAATGAGTAGAACAAGAAAAGAAAAAGTCTTATAAACATGTATCTTTATAAATCCCAGGGAAAGCATTCGATAATAGTGTGGCCCACTATTACTGTTATTAGCCTTAGTTTCATACAGACCAAGGTATGAATCCCACGTCCACCTGAAACAAGTTCCTGACCTTCTGAGCTTCAGGTTTCCTTGTCTGTAATGTGGTAGGTGACATATATAATGCCGCTTAATTCAGAGCGTTACTGTGCAAATTAAATGAGAGAATTCTGTGAATAATCCTTTTATGTTGCTTGTTAAGATTATATAAAATGATCTTTATAATTTTGGAATAGAATATGCAAATGCAACTAGGAAAACTATATATGAATTCAACTATATCAAAATGTAAAACTTCGATTTTTCTATTCAGTAATAACATAATTAGTTAAAGACAGTCTGGAGACAGCATTTGCCATATATATAACTGATAATAATTATCCACGGTATATAAAAACTCCCTGCAGATCAACAGGGAAAAGACAACCCAATGTATGAATGGGAGAAGGGTGCAAACAGGCAATTCACAGAAAGAACTTGAGTTGCTAGTAAATGTTTGAAAAACATACCTTATATCACCCGTTAGCACAGAAGTGCATATTAAAATGAAAAACTTTTTGTTTGTCAGATTGACAAAAATCTTAAAGTTGGATAATATCTGATATTGAGAAGGGTATAGAAAAATGGAATCTCTAATCACGGTTAACAATTTAATTGGTAACAGTCATTTTGGGGAAAGTGGTTCCCTATTAAGTAATATTATAAGTGAGTCCAATTTGCAGTCCAAAAATACCACTTCTAGTTACCCATCTAAGGAAAACTCTTGTGTGTATACCCAGGAAAAATGTACACATCTGTCCAGTTCGTTGTTCATAATAGCAAAGAAATGGAAATAACTTAGATATTCACGAAGGGGGGATGGATCTATAAAATATGAATATTTATATTCTGTAATATTCCACAGCAGTTAAAAGGACCAAACGGTAAGAATAAATATCAACATGATGAATCTCCAAAACATAGTGCAGAGTGATGAATGCCAGTTAGGTAGAAAAAAAGTAAGATAAACTAGCAGACTTCCTACACTGCAGAATGCTACAGAGTGAGAAAGAATGTGGGTGTTTTCGTGCCTGCAAGTGTCATCGATGCCTCCCAATTTGATGGAACAGAGACTAGGGGTGAGGTTCCAGGTGAAAAGGTGTACAGCGTCCATCGAGGCACACTTACTTCTTCCCCACCAACGACGATTATTCGGGAAAGCCAAAGAGCTGCTCAGCTTTGCCATCCTTTACCCTCTGGCTACAAACAAGGTAGAAGTATTTGTGGAAAAGCTGCTGTCCCAACAGGCAATGCTATTATGAACCAAAGAACAAACAAAAGCCTATTTTTAAAAAACCACTATAAATAAAGCCATTTTGAATTGATGGTGTTTTTTTGTTTGTTTGTTTGTTTTAAGAAATTGATTACAGATTTTAAAATCTGGTTCCTCTTTTATATTAACTCACTCATATCTCTCAGTTTGCAGATATTTTACTACTGCAATGAGGTTGGTAGGTTAGCGGGGTCTGTTTTTAGATGTTAGTGAACTTCGACATCATCAGGAGCGTCATAATTCGCTTCCTGCTCTGCTGAGCAGCAACCCTTCAGAGCTGCACCTCGGGAGGCTCTGCTTAATCAGTAAGAACGGCTGCAGATCTGCAAAGAGTTGTCTTCAACTTCAGCTCAGCAAATTCGTTAAGTTTTAATTTAAAGTATTTATAGAGCTTTCCAGTCCTCAGTCCTGTCCTATTAGAAAGAAGTGTATTGGGAGAAAAAAAATTTAATTTAATTTTCCAAACAGGAGGTATTTGACTGAGGGGAAATATTAGCGAACAAATAATTTATTATTTCTTCATAAACTTGTATTTTGACATCATTTCAAAATTGCAGAAATGTTGCAAGAAATACTGTAAAGAACCGCTTTGTACTCTTTCCCCAGATTTACCAATTATTAACATTTCACCCCATCTGCTTTGTTGTTTTCTCTTTCTTTTTTTTTCTCAACTGCTCGAAACTAAGTTGCAGGCATGATGTCCTTTACCCTTTAACATTTTATTTCCTAAGAACAAGGATATGGCCTCACACAGTCACAGTACAATTACCAAAGTTAGGAAATTTAACCTGATCCAAAACTAGAACCCACATCCATTTTCAAATTTTGTCAGTTGTCACAACAAAGTCCTTAATGGCTAATTCTCTCTACCCACCTACCACCATCTTCCCCTTCCCCCACCCCAATTCAGTATCCAGTTTAGGACCCCACACATATCATTGACATGTCTTTTTTTTTTTTTTTTTAATTTTTAATTCACAACAGTTTCTTGCGATATATAACGCATCATTCTCCCCTACATGGACTGTAGCTTTGTCAGACAAGGGGCACAAGGGCCTTTCCACCTGTCCTCCCCCTTCCGGGAAGGCCTTGCTGGTTTCTGTGTCTGGATAATCCACTTTGCCTCTCAACCTCCACTGGCTTCTCTGGGCACCCGGTCAGGTATGCTACCTGTGACTTCTATTCCCACCAGGTGTCTGTGCTCAATCTCATCGACTTAAAGGTCTTGAAGTCCCTCCGGACTCTACGGGCACTGAGGCCCCTGCGGGCACTGTCCCAGTTTGAAGGAATGAAGGTACATTCTTTGGGTGGTTGGCAGGAAGGTCGGCTAGCAGAGGATGGCGGAGCTTTTCTCCCTGGGCTGGGCTTCCCTTAAATTGCCCAGCTCTTCCCGGACTCCTTTCTAGAATTTGAGAGATGGAGAAAAGTCTACAATATCGTCTCCATCCTAAAAGAGCTTCTGTGTCAGCCAAGATGGGTTTTGGCTTCCCTTCAGTCCTAGGGTGGGTGTCTCATAAGTCTCTAATGCCATCATTAGAGGACACTTCTCGAGTGATCCTCAATAGTGACAGAAAGGACCCATTACCTGTGGAGCTGAGAGCAGGACTTGTCATAGGGTGCTGGGTAGGGTGGAGAGGAAAGACGGAGCTCTGACAGATCCAGCCCCACACATCGGGCCTGTCCTGGGAGGATCAAGAGCTTGGTGAGTCTCACACATCTATTATGTTTCTCTTCTGCTTTGTTTCCTTAAGGTGGTAGTTAATGCTCTCATTGGTGCCATACCTGCCATTCTGAATGTTTTGCTTGTCTGCCTCATTTTCTGGCTCATATTTTGTATCCTGGGAGTAAACTTGTTTTCTGGAAAGTTTGGAAGGTGCACTAATGTAACAGAGAACTCGAGCTTGGTCATAGATCCCAACCTTGTTGCAAACCTAAGTCAGTGCGAAAGTAGAAATTTCACCTGGGTCAACCTGAAAGTCAACTTTGACAACGTGGGAATGGCTTACCTCGCCCTGCTGCAGGTGGTAAGTGCTGTTGGCATGCTTTCCACTCCGAGGAGAGACATAAATTCTTTCTCAGCTATAAAAATATAGTGAGAATAGAACCAAATTCTAGTTCCTTTTGTGGGAGCCAGTGCTCTCTGGAATTGCTCCCCACTGAGCATCTCCAACTTTATCATGTACTGAGCCTCAGCCTCAAGTGATACCCCGAAAGGGTCTGTCTTTCTCACCCTATTTTGTCTGGTACCTTGTCCTCCAGAGCTCTAATCAGAGAGGAGTGGAGCCTCAGATGCCAAGCCACACTCTCAGTAACAGTTCCCTGTTGGGAGTCAGTCCCAGGTCAAGCTGCAGTTGGCAGGTCTTGGACAGACTACAGACAGAATAGCATCAGGAGAGGGCCTTAACCAGGCTCTTTCTAGCCGTTGGTCCATAGCTTCTCTAGCAATTTTTAAGAAATTTATTTTGTTTTTTAACTTTTTATCTTGTGCAAATGAAGAAGGAAAAAACCCCAAGACATCCATCCTTGAATTCCCTTCTACTATTCTTTTATTTGGACATTCTGTCCTGGAAGGGTGGGACGTCATCTTACATCTGCGCACTGGCCTTGCTTGCTTTTGCATGGCACCTGTCTGTTGGTGGCAAGTCTATAATTGTGTTCATATTTCTCTGCTTTTGTTGCAGGCGACGTTTAAGGGCTGGATGGATATTATGTATGCAGCTGTTGATTCCAACGAGGTGAGCTTGAGTCACCATGTTCTAAGGTGCTAGGTCAAATCAGGAACTACATGTACAGCCAGCCTCCTGCTTTGCATTTCCAGTGGCCAGCATTCTTTGCTTTGTTTTCCTTAGGACAAATACTATGAAATAGGGATAAAAGGGCTCTTATTCATCCTCCCATTAGTATTACACCTTAGGATGCTCCAAAGTCCAGTCCTTTTTGTCCATAGTGACCAAAGAGAAACCACTCACGGGGGAGATGGAGCCAGAATCAACAACAAAATCACAGGATGCCTTGATTTTTCTCTCTCACCTTTTCTCCAAATGGGTGGGTAGGCAGAAGCCATTTTTCAAAGAATAATTCCTCTTGGCTGTGGGAAAACCTTACGATTGAACTAGGTCTGAACAAGAGAGACCTTTCCATGGCTCCAGGCTCCCAAGAGACTAATGGGGTTTTTGGTGATCATCACCTGTTACATTCTAGTTAAATAAAAGTGGTCATGGATTCCCAAAGTTAGAATACTCAGTCATTTCTATTTCCCAGTCAGAAGATTGAGGAATAGAAAGGAAGAGTGTTGCCCAAAGCTATAGTGTGAGCAAATGGATGAATCAGGAATGGAACCAGCATTGTTTATTTTTTCCGATCATCACATATGTTTATGTTCTGTTTGAGGGTCTTCAGAGCGGATGCCTGGCACATAGCAGGTGTTTCATACATGGGAGTTGGTAGTAGCAGTAGAGGTAGTGTGAGTAGTGTTCTAATAGCAGTAGAGGCAATTTATAACAAAGAAAATATTTTAAAATATTAATATGCTATTTTTTTTGTCTGAGTATATGACTTTCACCCTACTTTACCTTGGACATCCATCTGTCTTAAGGTGGATTTGGGGGGTAAGGAGGAAATCTTATGCAGATGTATGATAGAATAGGTGTGTGATTTACATGTATGTGTTTCTACATATCATTCACATGCTGGTTAGAGGTATGTGGAGGGGTGCCTGTCCTGATGTTGGCCCTGGCCTCCAGGTGATGCCCCGAAAGGGTCTGTCCCTCTCACCCTATCCTGTCTGGTTCCTTGTCCTCCAGACCTCCAATCAGAGAGGAGTGGAGCCTCGGATGCCAAGCCACGCCCTTAGTAACAGCTCCCTGTTTGAAGTCAGTCCCAGGTCTAGCTTGTGTGTGCTAGCTTCTAGCATGATGGCCCTTATCTGTGTAGTCACAGAGCATACTGCCGGTCTCAAATACTGAAGTTACAGCTGATTAAACCATGGGCCTTTCTCCCTTCTCAACAACTCTTGGCCTCAAATACTAACTCTCTGCCCTATCCTCCACATAGTCCCTGGCCCAGCATTACATTCCCATTTCTTGCTATGAAGTCCACTATGGCAAGCCCATGCCTACCAATCCCATGTCCAGATCACATGGAGAATTCAAAAAGATTCGAGAGACCTCTCTGCCCAATTATGCTACTCAGACTCTAATGCTTTTGGTCACACCTTGAGCTGGGGGAGCTTGGTTGTAGTCCATTTGTGTTTATTCTGGAGCTTGATTATTCATTCATTCATTCATTCATTCATTCATTCATATATTAATTCAATGTATGCTACATGTCACAAGGTATACTAGGCACCAAGGATTCAAGAGTGGTAGGACACAAGCACAGACTAAATACACCTGGGCTCTGTGTGACAGATGTCTTCATTCATCGAGTGTTGGTAGTCAGTCGCCTCTGCCTGAGGTGAACATGCCCCTCCTTTGGTGGCCTCACCTGCAGTCTGGCTCTCTCCAATTATGCATCCATATAGAAATCCTCGAGATCTTTTCAGAGACACATGTGATCACGCCACTCCCCTCTCTTGCAACCTTCAATGATTCTGTATTGCCTAAAAGAAAAAAAGCCTAATTCTTCTGCCACACTCCCTCCCCACTGCATGGTACCCCACAGGGGTTGGGGAAACTGAAAGAGGGGATCCCTGTGGGCACCACACTGTCTGGAGGAGGCTGAGGAGTCAATGCTGCTGCTGAGGTACATGTGGTCTTCTAGATAAGGCAGTTACTATGTCTTATATTTTTGTCCAGTAATTGTTCTCTTCTCCCATTTAAAAAATTCTTAGAAGGAAGACCAGCCAGTTTTTGAGAGGAACAAATACATGTACCTTTACTTCGTAGTTTTTATTATCTTTGGCTCATTCTTCACTCTGAATCTCTTTATTGGTGTTATTATCGATAACTTCAACCAACAGCAGAAAAAGATAAGTATCGGGGTTCTCCCAATTTGGTATTTTACCTCTCTTCTCCAAAGCGCTAGGTTGAAACATAATTCTGGTCTAGATTGTTGTGCAAAGCAGCCTTTATCATCTGCATTAGAACAAAGAGGGAACCACCTGGAGAAGATAATTGAAGATGTGGCTGCAAAGGGACTGAAAACAGCTGGATTTTATTAAATCATTGTTTTTTCTCTCCATTTTACCCTCTTATGCAAAGGACATTATCGAACCCTAGTAAAAAAGCAACTACTAGGATTAGTATTTATGAAACTATAGTTATATTTTAATAACCTTTCAAATGTACTTTGTTATCCAGGATAAAAAGAGCAAACTCTCTTCTTTCAGCAAACTTGTGTCCTGGCTCCCAACACCCAAGTCTTAGCAAATTTATTCACCTTACTTGGAAAGAATATGGTTGGGGAAGAGGCAGATGTTTTTAGGGAGATTTTTTTCCCCATGCATTGAAGTAAACAGATGTTTATTTTTCTGATTCTATTATCCATAGTAAATGTGGAAAATAAAGGAAGATAAAAAGAAAATTTAAATCACCCATAAAATGACAACCAAATGATAACCATTTGGAATTAAGCCTCATCATTTTGGTACAATCCCTTCCAGTTACTTTCAAACTAAATATGTATATCATTTTACACAATTGAGATTGCATGATATTTTTAATTTTCTAGCTTCTCTTCCTTCATATTAGTTATGAGCCCATATGTCATGAAATCATCTTTGTTGTAAGAATTTTCAGGGCTGAATTACATTCCATATTATGGATAGATCATAATTTATCTTAATTATTCTCCCCCTTTTCTGGACATTTAGGTCATTTTTAAATTTCTTTTTCTTCTAAAACTATCACAAATGTTCTTGAAATTCTCTCTGTGTATCTCTGGTTATTTCCTCAGGATAAGTTCTTAGAATTCAAGGCTTTAAAGATATATTGTCAAATTACCTTTCAGAAATATTGTGCTGGGGACCCTTCTTTTGCAAGATATGAAAATGCCTCTTTGTTCTTTTCTCAGCATTCTGTTTATTTTTATATTTTAAAAAATCTTTTCTAACTTGATGGGTAAAAGTGTTATTTCATTGTTTTATATTCATTTATTTGATCGTTTGTGAGGTTACACATGGTTTCACAGGATGAAAGTCTTTGTCACTTTTTAAAATTGAGATTGTCATCTTTTTCGTATGTTTTTATGTAGTAAGGTCAATTTGTGACTTGCTTCCGGTGTTTCCATAATGATGTTTCTGACTTACAGACATTTAGCATTTTTATGGAATCAAACTCTCAAATGTTTCCTTTTTTGACTTCTCTTGCATTTATTAACTAAAGGCATATCTTAGTTCTAAAACCAGGTAACTAAATATTCACCTTTGGTTTTCCTGACATTTTTTTGTAGCTCTTTTTAATTTTCCCATTGAGCTCTTTTAAACCGTCCAAACTGTATCTTGTTACTGGTGAGCCTTCCTAGGGTTCTACTGGGGGAGTCAGCCATTGTCCTTACACAACTGTATTGCTGCTGTCACTTGAGAGTGTGCTATGCGGAGTCACCTCTGTAATATGCAGCCTGATTGCAATCAATACCTGTAATTTGGATGTCAGGCCTTGTGATTTTAGATTTCAGCTTACATTAGAGATCACTGTTTTGATCAGTCTGTAGCAGTTTTGCTTTGTTTTACTTTTCATTATAGGAAATTTCAAACATGCACAAGAGTAGACTAAAACGAACCCAAAATACCCGTCACCTATCAAAGCACTTATCGATTTAAGAACATCTTTATGTCATCTATGCTCTCACCCAGTCCTGACACTGGATTTTTTTTTATAGAGCAAATCACAGGCATCATATCATTTCATCCACAAATATTTGAGAATATATCTGTTTTTAAGCATAACTACAATTCTCTTATTACACTTATAAAGTTTAATATGAATTCTTTACCTTTGTCAGATACCGAGTCCATGTTCAAATTTACTCCAGTCTTTCATTTTCTTAAAATATTTATTCATTTAGTTATTGATTGATTACTTGGTATTAAAGTTTGTTTCTTTTCAAATCGGTATTCAAGTAAGATCCTCCCATTTGACAGCTTCCTTGCTCTCTGGAATGGTGAGCTGTTTCAGGCCTATGTCAGATCCTTCCTGCCCCAGATCCGAAATCAGCCATCTCTCTAAGGAGTGCTAGTTTTGTTACATGAGATGGTGTTCCAAGACCACAGTCTGGAATGCTCATTGTCATTGCTTCGAGGCTTTTTCAGTGGACAGAGATACTTCAAATTTAGGACTACTAGGAAAAATATATGTGTGAATATGAATACTGATGGTTCAAATTCAAGACTATGAGGTTTGCCTCTAACCTAATACATCTGTTATCTCCTCTTTTCCACACTGAGAACCCTGGTTCTTATGGGCATAGGACATGATAGCATTAAGATTGTCCATAATTACTATTTTCTTTAACTCACAACACACACATAGGAGAGTCTCAGAATAATAGTATTAATACTATCATAATGCATATGATTCCTAAACACACTTGTGTCTGCCGGGCACCCTGAAACAACTTGTTTAACTTCTAGGGCTCTACTTTTTTTTTCAATCTGTTTTTTATTGTGGTACACTACACATAACACAAAATTTACCATCTTAACCATTGTTAGGGTACAGTTCAGCTATATTAAATACATTCATAATGTTGCACAACCATTCTCACTATCTGTCTCCATAACTCTTTTCATCTTATGAAACTGAAACTCAATATTCATTAAACAATAATTTCCATTTTTCTTCCCCCGAATCCCTGGCAACCGCCCCTCTACTTTCTGTCTCTATGATTTGAGTCCTCTAAGTATCTCGTATCAGTGGAATCATATACTATTTATCTTTTTTGTGACTGGCTTATTTCATTTAGTATAATGTCCTCAAGGCTCACCCATGTTGTAGCATATTGCAGAATTTCCTTTCTTTATAAGACTGAATAATATTCTATTTTATGATATACCACATTTTGCTCATCTGTTCATCTGTCAGTGGATACCTGGGTTGCTTCCACATTTTAGCTATAGCGAATAAAGCTGCTGTGAACATGGTGGTGCAGCTATCTTTTTGAGATCTCAATTATTTTGGATCTATACCCAGAAGTGAAATTGCTGGATCACATGGTGATAATATTTTTAATGTTTTGAGGACCCACCGTACTGTTTTCCACAGAGGCTGTACCATTTTACATTCCCACCAACAGTGTACAAAGGTTCTGATTTCTCTATGATCTTGGAAATACTTGTTTTCTGGTTTGTTTGTTTGTTTTTTGCGGGGGGGGGGGGGGGGTGGATAGTGTTTACATTTTTATTGTGGGCCACAGGGGAGGGAGCTTCTTCTCTGTCCATGGAGGTGCTCACGGTTTCTTTAGCCTCTCCAAGCTTGAGCCCTGGGGGTCGTGGGAGTAGCTGGGCACATCGGGCATGTTGCCATCATCTCGGAGGGCACTGAGTAGTTATAGGGTATGATCTGTTGATCGTGGTAGTGTACTTAGAGTAGGGGCTGATGGAGGGCAGAATTATAGCGAGGCCCCTGATGGTGACCAATGCAACCACCACTGGCTCCTTGGCCCAGACATTCTTGAAGAAGGCAGCAAGTCTCCCAGCCATCCTGGTCGTGGCAGCTGGGTGTGGGGACGTTTTGTTTTGTTTTTAATAATAGCTATCCTAATGGGTGTGAGGCAATATCTCATTTTGGTTTTGACTTGCAATTTCCTCATGATTAGTGGCGTTGAACATTTTTTCATGTGCTTATTGGCCAATTGTATATCTTCTTTGGAGAAATGTATATTCCAGTCCTTTGCCCATTTTTGAATCCGGTTGTTTGTCTTTTTGTTAACTTTTAGGTGTTCTCTATGTGTTCTGAATATTAATCCCTTATATGATTTGCAAATATTTTTCCCATTCTGTGGGTTACCCTGTTACTCTGTTGATAGTGTCTTTTGATACAGTAATTCTTTTTCTTTTAAAAAAATATTATTTAATTTATTGGATGACATTGGTTTATAAGATCATATATGTTTCAAGTGTACAGTTCTATAATACATCATCTGTATACTGCATTGTGTGTTCACCACTCAAAGTTAAGTCTCCTTCTATCACTATATATCTGACCCCCTTTACCCTCTTCTACCTTCCCTCTCCCCACCTCCCTTTTCATCTGGTAACCACCATTTTATTATCTGTGTCTATGAGTTTTTTGTTTGTTTATTTATCTTGTTTGTTCATTTGTTGTTTTCTGTTTTATATCCCACATATGAGTGAAATCATATGGTTCTTGACTATTTCACTTAGCATGATATTCTCAAGGTCCATCCATGTTGTTGCAAATATCAGTATTTCATCTTTTCTTATGGCTGAGTAGTATTCCATTGTATGTGTGTACAGCATCTTCTTTATCCAGTCATCCATCGAAGGAATGTAAATTGGTAAATAGTATGGAGGTATCTCAAAAAGTTAAGAACAGAGCTACCATATGACCCAGCAATCCTTGTTCTGGGTATCTACCCCTCAAATTTGAAAACATTATTTGTAAAGATATATACCCCTATGTTCATTGCAGCATTATTCACGGTGGCCAAGATATGTAAACAAGATATGTAAAGTGTCTTTTAATGATGCACTAAATTTTTATGAAGTCCAATTTGTCTATTTCTCTTCTGCCTTTGGTGTCATATCCAAGAAATCATTGCTAAATCCAGTGTCATGAAGCTCTTGTCTTAGGTTTTCTTCTAAGCATTTTGTTGTTTTAGACTTTACAGTTATGTCTTTGATCCATATTGAGTTTTTATATATGATTTTATAGATGATTTTTATATATGGATTCACCTTCATTCTTTTGCATGTGGATATCCAGTTTCCCCAGCACCATTTTTTTGAAAAGACTGTCCTAGGTCTGTATATTTTTGGTCCATACTGGTGGTGTAAATTTAAACCCTGTACCCTCATCAAGGCAGACCTGGATTCACAAATTATCAGGGTAGACAGGGTTTTTCCCCCTGGTACAGGCTGAGACAATTTCCTAGTTGTCTTTCATTGCCAACAGACAGATTCTGTTTTCTTCTTCACTTTTTTGTTGGCAGCACTCGGAGAGTCCCCGATTCACGCAGGGATCTTGGCACAAGCCCGCCGCTTTTTTTCCCATGACCTCTTGTGGTTTAAAGCCCAACATTCTAGTTTTTTCAGAGATTAACAAATGTTCTTAGGCCAACCATGGCTTTAGGGCTAATTTCCTGCTCTTTTTGTTCTCACTTGATTTTTCAGACCCTGGAGATTTTCTTTACTTTTGTACAAGTTCAGCTATACATTTTAAAAGAATTCTGTTTCATCCATCATTTCTAGATAGTTTATCTCCTGCCAAATTTCCAGAAATAAAAATCCTAATTCATTTTTCTATTTTCCGAGAAAGGCTCTGGACAGGTTTTATGAAATTTTATTTATAGTGAATACGCATTCATTTATTTAGGAGAATTTTAATTGCTACTTTGTTCAATTTTTTGTTTAAATTTTTGTTAGAGTATGGTTTGATCTATGCAACCTGAAATATATTCAGTTTTTGTAAAGATTATGTAGATGTTTGCAAAGAGTTTTTGTTTATAATATAAAAAATGAAACGTAAGTGATAAAAGTAAGATTTTCCCCTTATTCCTTAATTTAAACCCTGTTTCCTTTCAGCTCTCCCCTAAAGTCCAACCTCTTTTGCTTCTCATTGGAATTGTAGGAATTGTTGATAGAAGTGCAATATAACTTTAAAACTACCTCTGACAATTCAGAAGTTGTTTCCAGAAATCTGTTAATAATTAACTCTCATCTTTGTCATATACTTAGGTGGCCAAGACATTTTTTTGACAGAAGAACAGAATAAATACTATAATGCAATGAAAAAATTAGGATCCAAAAAACCTCAGAAGCCCATTCCAAGACCTCTGGTGAGAGCAATCGATTGATTCTAAATACATAGGTTCAGAAAATGGTTATGAGGAACTCAGGTGTCTACAATGCTCTCCTTGTTTAAGTTTTAAAATTTACAGACATTATCTAAGAACTCAATAAAAACCCAGAGATACACTGGTGTATGGCTCAAGTCCTTAGGAAAATTAGAAACTCAAATTCAATAGGAAGAGCCTGGGCAACAACTTTAATTTGCTTTTTAGCGAGCACACAATAGGTGCCTAGTATATACTTATTGCAATGACGTGAACTTAACAGTCTGGTTTAACTTAATCTTGACCAGTTTAAAATGTATTTATAAAACCTTTTGTCACCTTTTTCTGCTGTGAAGTTGAGGTCATGCATGCTCACTTCCACTTCACGAGTGTTTATGATAAACTTTCTATTATCAGGCGCTGACGAAACTTTTTCTGCAAAAGGTCAGGCAGTAAATAGTTTAGGCTTTGCAGCCTGTGTGGTCTCTGCTGCTGCTACACAATTCTGCCATGGTAGCACAAAAGCAGCCATAGGCAATATAGAATAAATATGCATGGCAGTGTTCCAACACAACTTGATTTAGAGACACTAAAGTTTGGATTTTATATAATATTCACATGTCAGAATTTTATTCTTCTTTTGAATTTTTCCCCAAACACTTCGAAGTGTAAAACCTATTCTAAGCTCACTGGCTATCCAAGAAGAGGTGGTGGCTGGATTTGGCCTACGGGCCATGGTTGCTAACCCCTGCATTCTATGAATCCTGCTTTACCAGGTACTAGAAGGCTGCTCTGTGTTTACAGTCTAATTAAAGATCTGGGCTTTGAGAGCATTAGATTATAAAGTAACACAACAGACACTGCTAGTAGCTGTGACAAGTGAATTCGCAGGATTTCAAGGCAAGGAGGGTCGGGGCGGGTGGGGGGTGCCGAAAAGTCTGGGAAAGCAGTATGGAGGAGGGGCTTGATATCCGAAGCATGTGGAGGGCTTGGAGATTTTCATTAAAACAGGAGACCCCAAATTATCAAAAGTATATTCAGTTTACTGCTATTCCCAGCACTCAGAATAGAGCCTGGTGTAAAGCATATTCTTTGTATTTATTTGTTGAATGAAAAAATATGTTTTAAGGCACATACAGAATCCATTCCACTAGGATTAAATATTTGTCTTGCACTAAAAATGTCTGTGAATGTCAGGACCAAGTGTTTAAAATTTTTACGATGAAGAACTTTTGACCAAGGAGTTAAAGATACAATTATATTTGAGGAGGTTTAACCTGTCAACAGAATGTGGAACTTCAATTTATCTAAGTCAAATCTAGCTTTTAAGTACCAATCTCACTTTCTAGTACTAATTTCACTTTGAAATTCTTATCTGAACTTGAGCCAACAAAAAAGACAAAGAGCATTTTTATTTACATGAGCATGCTATGTAACCACTGACTCAACACCATTCGGTCCCAGATTTGGCATTAATGAAGACTCATGAGACTCAATAAGTTCCCCCCTATTTACCAATTTATTTCATGAAGGATGTGAAGCTAGCAATGTAGCATACAACCAAACAGAAGTTGCAATGACATAAATGTAGCTTCCAGAACTCTCCACTGCACTGGGCATGTTAGGCTGCAGGAGACGAACTTGAAGTGGACATGGACTGCTTTACCACAGGGAAGCTGCCACATCCATTCCTTAACTATCTTTTATAACATGTTTGTCACGTGGCTCGTCTGGGAGTACGTGCCACACCACAGCCCTCCCTGTGTAGCTATAGGTCACCGGTCAAGGCTTCACAATGAGTGATTCTGACAACCAAGTACAATCTTACCAGTTAACAATGCACATTTATCTTAACTTTTGTATTCCAGAGAGCAGAGTTGCATAAAATAAATCCAACATCATATCCCCGGATGTCCCTGAGTTGGGGCTAAGACTTCACATTAGCTGTTAGCCCTTTCCTCACAACTTTACCTCCCCACAGATGTTTTTTTAATCTCCAAAATCTAAATATTATCTTTTGACCTTTGGAATAAATGAATAGTAATTGCATTGTGGGGGTCGGGAGGGGGTGGACACAACTGTTTGAACCTGAGCAGTGATGTATTTCATTTCCAGTACTAGAGCAAAGGATCTGGAATCATTTCTGATTCTTCCTGAAGCATCCCCACAGGGTGTCTTCATTACTGGGTTTAAAAATCATACTGAAGTGTAGGGGTCATTCTAAAGTGACAGAGAGTGAATTTGATCATCTGCCATTTGAGGTAACTTATACTCTTAATCTCCTCCATTTGTCCAAATATTAGAGTTGAACTGTAAGGTCGATGCCTTCCCTCCCTTATGTTTATTCTCACCCCTCATTCTGCTTTCCTGGAGAGCATCCTTAAAAGTATTTTTTCTCCAGGTCCTTTCTGATTTCCTGGGTGTATTCTCACATGGCAAATCCACTTGACTTTCACGTTTCTTCTTCAGACACCTTGATAAAAGCTTTAGGGCTCCTGGCACAAAGTTTCAAAGATGCCAATTTAAACGTAGTATCCCTCCAATGCTGTCCCTGTCCTCTTTCTTCTCATTGCCTTGGCGCTCCCTGAGTGATCTCATTCGCTCTCTTGGTTTTAATTCAAATCAGTATTGATACCAATGAACTTCACATCTGCATTCCCCTCTCTACTTGAGCTCCAAACCCGTACCTCTACTCGCCTGTGGCACTTACATGCCCTACTGGCACCTCAAACTCAACGTGCTCAAAACAAACCTCATCATCTCCCTCCAAAATTACCCATCCTCTGTTCTCTGGCTAGTTGAATGGCTCCCCCAACCAGAAAGGATAGCTTCAGCCATAACTCTCCTGTAGCACCCTCCGTTTGAACTCTCTCTGACTCCATTAGCTCTTAAACCACAACGCTTATGTCTTTCTCCACTGTTACACCACAAACCAACATAATCTTTTGCCTAGATTACCATAACAGATACCTGAGGTCCTAAAGATGAATTCCAAAGGAACTGTGAGTTCTCTAATTAGAAAGTGGCTGTATACTTTGATTAAATTATAATATAACATATACACTATATTGTAAAACAACCAGTGTATAGCCAAGAATGCCATACAATATCAGTGTCTGAGTTTTTGTTTAAGGACAGTCTTCCACTAAGAAAAAAATAAAATGGTGCTTCACAGCAGTTAGATTAAAGAAAATAGTGAAAAAATTTAGTCATTTCACTGCACATGGTAGATCGGGCATGCAAACTTGAGTTAGAATCTGTGCCAGAGCAGTTAGCACAAACTCGCTCTGTGAGCAGTGTGAATATCTCCGAACAAACCAATACGCAAGTTCACCATCAGAAATGATATGAAATAATCAGCTTTTCTGTATCTGTTTTTAGTACTCATTGGATCAGAATCCCATTTATCTAGCCTTATCTTCAAGTGAGCAAGAATTAGAAAATCGCATTTAAGAATTGCCTGACTATAGAATTTTGGTTAAGTATAAGGTTTGATTATTCTGATCTGACAAATGGACACTTGGAGATGCTAATTCTACTTTGTCCAACATAATTATATGAGCAGGTGTTATCTGCATTAATATTACTGAAGTCAAAATACAGGAACAGATGAAACATAGAGACCAAAGTTTATCTTTTTTTTTTTTAAATCCAACATGAGCCATTTTATTTTAGCAAAACACCATCTATCATATCAAAATTATGTTGTTACTAAGAATTTTTTTATTTATACTTTTTTGTTTAAAAATAAAACTAAAGCTATAAGCCTACAGCTTAAAACCAATTATTTAATTAACTTTAAGTGAAAATATGTATGCAAGAATTTCTTGCCCTCTAAAAAGGGTCTGTGCATTTTTTTCAAGAAACTGCTTTAATTATAAGAGGATAAACTCTGTTATAGGTACCTTTTTCATTTATGTAATTTCATCTTTACAACTTAAAATAATCTATGATTCCTTTTTTTTTTCCCCCTCAGAACAAATGCCAGGGTCTTGTGTTTGACCTGGTCACCAACCAGATCTTTGACGTCATCATCATCATCCTCATTATCCTCAACATGGTTAGCATGATGGCCGAATCATATAATCAATCTAAAACCATGAGGCTCATCCTTGACTATCTCAACCTGGCCTTTGTGGTCATCTTTACAATTGAGTGTCTCATCAAAATCTTTGCTTTGAGGCAATACTACTTCACCAATGGCTGGAATTTATTTGATTGTGTGATCGTGGTCCTTTCTATTGTTAGTAAGTAAAATCAGCAGCCAGAGGGGCTTTGATCTGAGAGCCAGAAGTAAACTTGTAGATCTTATGATTTGGAAGTACATCCAAGCCATCCACAAAGCACGTAATCAGGCTTAATGTGATTTCTGAAAAAATGGACAGGTGTACTAATGCCATTCTCTGCTGGGAAGTTGCTAGGAGATACAGAGTAATTTCCTTTCCCTTAACTGCCTACATGATTTAAGTAGTTAAATAATAATGTGGATCATTTGTTCAATGGAGATAGATAAAATTAAGATGACATAAAAGTTTCTGTGGGGATACCTGGTTTATCCAGGTAATTGAGTCAAAGGTCTACCTTTCTGTACAACTGTAAGCCCTAATGAACATTTTATAGTTTTAAGGATTTAGCATTTAGTTCTCATGTTTTTCCTTAGTTCAAAATCCATGGGGATGTCAGATCACAATTATTATGCCCTTGTGACTTTGTCAGGCCTTCCCTTATCTCCTAGACAAGGCCGCTATGGTCCATCCTAGCTTGGGCTTCCACAAGTGTGTCAGGAGGCCAACTGGTACTTTCTTGTCACTGTATTTCCTATGTTAACTTAAACCACAGAATGAACTGTGCTTGTCTCAATTGCTTGGACCTCATTCACCAATCAGCCTCACTCTATAATCAGTATATTTTCCCTAACCATAGCTATAATTAACTATAAGGTTTATGAAAGAAGAATAGGAGAAAAAAAAGGGTTATTGCCATATACCTTTATTCTTCGTGGCTAAACCATAAGAGTTTACTCTGAATTTTTGAAGTCTGCTTTTAACTAAACTGATAATTTACTTTTTTGAAGTTTTATAAAACTGCCCGGGGGCCCTTCTCATAGTTCAAAAAGCAATGAAGACAATGAAAACTGATTTCACAGGTGTAAGCTTTTGTGCTATTTCAGAAAGGATGCCTTAAACAGATATGTTGGATCAAAATATTTTGGTTCCTATCACTATAGCAGCAATGCAGATGTTCCAGTGAGCAAGAAAAATGCTTCTGGTTTCTAAGCCAGGAAGTTTGTGTAGGTAGAGTCTAGCAATAGATCCTTCCACATACTTACAGTTAAATGGACTTTCGATCACAAATCCTGGTGGCAGTGACAGAAGCAGTCATGTCAGAAAATAGTGGTAGGATGAGCAGTGGGAGGGACAGCCTTCTGGTTGCTTAAAGGGCGCTTTCTCCAATATGCAGAGAGAAGCTCATTCATTTCATGATTTATCAAACTCCTTTGTGGTAGTACCAGGCATTGTACAGTTTGTGAAAATATCTCTGACTTCTGTCATTTGCACAAATGCTAGGCAATTGCAGTGACCTGCAGAGCACTGAATAGCATTTTGTTGAGGAGATACACACACTGAGCCAAATCCTCCCCACCAAAGTCGGCATTTTATATACCTTTGCCAGTAGGTCTGTCATTCCACACTTAGCCTCTGCACTTTCTCTGGCTCTGCACTTTCCTAAGCTTTTGGAGAAATACAAAGTGAGTTTGGGTCAAAGTGCATCTCTCCAATCCCATTGAAGTATTAAGAGCTACTCACCTTAAAGAGCCAGAAAAAGACAAATTGATTGAACACCAAATCACATGGTTCACAGAAGGACTGAGCTCAGAGATGGGACGAATTACTGTGGGCTTGGTTACTCAATGAAATAGTCATGGAAGAGGTGGGCCTTAAAGGATGGACCTCCTCCAATTGTTACTGAATTGGTACTTAATCAATTTCACCTCTCACCAGGGTTGGCTGCCTAATTAACATATGTATTAGACTTCTTTGACACAATTGAGCAGTCAGTGAAGTATTTCATCAACTAGTTCTCCTTAGTCATTAGGTGATGGGCAGATAATTTTGGCTGCCCATTGCTCTGAAAGACCTTAGGGGACCCCCAGTGCAAGAGCAAGGCTATGTCTACACAAGCAAGCATGTTCCTGCCATTCTATAATATTTGGGCCAAAATGTGGGTTGTTTTAAACCCATGTTTCTCTTGCCTGAAGAGCAGGCAATGAGAGTACAGGGTGACATTTTAGGCCAGATATTCAGCAGTTTGCAGAAACCTCTGCTTGAGATGTCATTTTTCGGGTGTCTCCAACTTCAGGAGTCCTTAGAATGAACACATTAACCAACATGAGAGATCTGTGGCAGCTTGAGCCCAAAGATGAGCATCCTAATACCGCCATCTCTTTCCAGCCTTGATCTTGCCTGTGGCAGGCTGCATTCAAATTCCTCTATACTAATAAGAACCTGTCCCTTTAAGGACTTTGAAGTTAAGGGTTCCACAGTTTCCACTGATAGCCCAACCTTCATTAGCAGAGATTTCTCCTTGCACTAATCTAAAAGACTCTATCTGTAGTTTATCTGTCTTCCATTCAATATATCCAATAAATATGAAAAACTATTATATTGTTACTTCGTGAATGACTTTGAATGCCTAATAGATAATGCACTTCAGCTGCATGAGGCAACTCACAAAATAGCCTTTCGTAAGCTGCATTTTCTTTCCTTTCTTTGGGTCTTTAATATTTTAGACATCCTGTCCCATCTAAAGTCCCATCTAAAACTGTATGGCCCTTGGAAATTATTTTCCAAGTTAAGGCACAGATAGATGTTTTCTTTGATATGGGTAAAGAAAATTCTTAATTTTATGCATTAATTGAAAAGTATTGGTAAACCTTGGTCCCACTAAGATTCCAAGGCAGGAGAGACAGCCTGGTCTGAGACCAGGATGCCTGCTAGAAACTGACCGACTCTTCTCCTTTTCCTGAGGTATGATGATTTCTGCCTTGGAAGACCAGGAGCACATTCCTTTCCCCCCAACACTCTTCAGAATTGTCCGCTTGGCTCGGATTGGCAGAATCTTGAGGCTTGTTCGGGCAGCTCGAGGAATCAGGACTCTCCTTTTTGCTCTGATGATGTCTCTTCCCTCTCTATTCAACATCGGTCTTCTGCTCTTTCTGATTATGTTTATCTATGCCATTTTCGGTATGAGCTGGTTTTGCAAAGTGAAGCCAGACTCTGGGATTGATGACATATTCAACTTCCAAACTTTTGCAGGCAGCTTGCTCTGTCTCTTCCAGATAACCACGTCAGCGGGCTGGGATACCCTCCTCAGCCCCATGTTACAGTCAGATGATTCCTGCAAACCCAAGTCTGAGAATTGTTACCTCTCTACCACAGCCATAAGCTATTTTGTCAGTTACATCATCATCTCTTTTCTCATTGTTGTCAACATGTATATTGCTGTGATTTTAGAAAACTTCAATACAGCCACTGAAGAAAGTGAAGACCCTTTGGGTGAAGATGACTTTGAAATATTCTATGAAGTCTGGGAAAAGTTTGACCCAGAAGCGACACAGTTTATCAAATATTCTGCCCTTTCTGATTTTGCCGATGCCCTTCCTGAGCCCTTGCGTGTGGCAAAGCCAAATAAATTTCAATTTCTAGTAATGGACTTGCCCATGGTGACTGGAGATCGCCTCCACTGCCTGGATATCCTTTTCGCTTTCACCACTAGGGTACTCGGTGACTCCAATGGCCTGGATAGCATGAAAGCAATGATGGAGGAGAAGTTCATGGAAGCCAACCCTCTCAAGAAGTTATATGAACCCATTGTCACCACCACCAAGAGAAAGGAAGAGGAGAGATGCGCCGCCGTTATCCAGAAGGCCTTTCGAAAGTACATGATGAAGGTGACTATGAGCACCTTGGAAGACAGGCCTCGTTCACCACTCCAGACACCCTGCAATGGGAGCTTGTCCAGCTCCGGGGTGGCCGAGGGCAAGGTCCACTGTGACTGAGCCCCTCACCTTGACCCCTACCTCACAGCCTTACAGCCTTGCCTCCAGCCTCTGGGCTCCAGGGGTCCACAGCTTAGTGTATGAACAAACAGTGGACTCACTGAACTAGATATTCCACTTTTTTCCTGGCTAAAAGAAGTGATATTTCAAGGTTCACTTCAAATGGTGTTTACAGAGCTGTAAGGTAACACTGCTTGACTGTAACCACTGGTACTATTTTAATAAGGAAGAGATACCAGAAAAGGCTGTAGAGGATGCCCTGATGTTAGGATTGAAACATAGTTCAAGTTATGTCAAAACAAAGGAATAATTTTTAAAAAGTTAAAATTTTACATTGTGTTTTTCCATATGTTTCTAGGTATATTATCCAATACCTTTGTTTAATGTTTTCCGCACTGCAAGTGTGTGGCATATCTCATATAGTTCTTCTGCATGCTAAGTAACAATTCAAACCTGCCAATTCATAAATAGCTTATTGCAGATATTTTTACCAACATTAAATATTTGAGGCTTATTTCAAACCTAAAAGCATGACCTTGACTTGTCCATTACCATCTATTTCTCACCAGCTACATACAGTCTCTGTTATATATATTTGGAAAAAATAAATAAATTAATGAGACTTTCATTTTGCATTTTATTCAGATATGACACTAAAAATCTCCTTGTCCTGTGATGGTGTAAGCAGTGGTTTTAACGTGGTGTTTTGCTTGGAATTAAAGGCGGAAGCCAGTGGTGTGCCGGTGAGTGTATAACAGTTGGCTCTTCGGAAAAAAAAAAAAAAAAAAAGCCAGGGTTTGTAGCAGTTCCTGATTTCTGTGGTGAACACTTCCATCACAGCTGATTTCGAGCTACCATCATGATGTTTTTGAACGTGGAGTTGGGAAGCAGTGTCTGCTGTCAGGTCTCGTGAGCCGGCCCGAGCTGGCTCCAGCACACTACTGGCTGGAACCAATAAGAAAGTGTCACTTGACTGTGGTTAAAAATCTGCAGTGGGCACCTTCCATGGAGACAGCAGCCTCTTAGCAGCATCCAGACCCCAGGGTTGGGGAGCCGTAGGCCATGCTGGTTAGACGGTGCTCTTAGCCATTTGAGAAGCCCTGCACTCAGTTTTGGCTGAATGTCTTCATGAAATGCAGCTTAGAGAACAACCTAGGCCTGTCAAGAGGGCCTGGCCCCAGAAGTAGCTCAGGACGTCCCTAAAAACTGGAGATGCCCAGAGGCCAAACAAGACATTAGGCTGTCAGTCTCCAAAGAGATTGGTCTAGGGACAAAGAACCTACACTATGACAATCTAGGCATGGAGAAAAACCCCGCAGAAGCCCTGGAATCCTGTACTTATACAGGCTGGAGGAACTGACATGCCTGTCAGCATCCTGGAGCCTGAGGTCTGAGCCTCTGACATGCTCCCGATGGCCCAGTGGAGGGAGGGCCAGTACTGTGTGCTGTGGTGCACGGAGCGGTAGTTATTTTCAAAGTGTACAAGATCTAACTGTGACTCAATGTATTCATGTCCAGGGCCTGAGTTTCGTGAGTTTTGTAGGCAGCCTTGTGCTCTGGAGCATTGGCGAAAAGTAATAATGTCATTATCTAATCATTATCAATATCTAATTTTTATTTAGGGGTTGCTATGCATCAGGAGTGGCTAAGCATTTGTCACGAATAATCTCATTTGTACCTCGCAATAACCTAGTGAGTGTGCGGTCACTTGCCTGGTGGAGCCTGAACCTTTGTGCCATGCGGGGGGTGGGGCGGGTGTCCCAGAAGCAGAAAACCTTTGAGACATGGCCATAGGGCCTTCTATGTAGAGCTGCAGGGGCCTTGTGGAAATTACCAGTTCTAAAGTCATGGCCAGTACTTCTAAAGGCTCTGGGAGACCTATTTCTTCCCTAAAAGATTCTTCTGATTATGAACTCTAGTTGTTTTATGGATCCTGACCAAGTTTTCTGAAAAAGGTGGCTGGCCATCATTCCAGTAGGAATACCTCCTAGCTGGAGGTAGGGGAGGATCTGCAAGGATTATAGTTGGGGGGTCTAGATGTGATCTGTTCTGTGCAGCAGGTTTGGCCCTTCCCATACCTGTTCGCCCCCAGGCGGTCCCCTTCTTCCAGGCTTTGTGCCATGCAGGGGGTGGGGCGGGTGTCCCAGAACACACCTCTGCTCTGAGAGTATGAATGGGGGCAGGCATACAGGAAGATGTCACCAGAGTGGGGATTCCCTGAGCCAGCTGCTGGGGAGAGCACAGGATCTGCTTGGCTTTTGCAAGAGGCCAAGCCATGCTTCTTTCACTAGATGGCAGCAAATGCCCAACGTGTTCTTTCCTGAGAGCTGCATCGCATCTGTGTGTCAGCCTGGCATTCAGAGAACCAGAGGGCTAAGGAGATGAGAGCAGAAAGTGGTGAATTATCCAGACTCTTGATGGGTGCTAGAAAGCTCATACTCCCCAGAGATAGCTCTCACTGTGCAGGACCCAGGATCCCCCAAGAAGCAGAGAGGTTGGTCTGAACGCTGTCCTCCTGGGGCCATGCTACATGTCCATGGCAAACAGCCCCACAGGTACAAGAAGCCAGTCCCCCTTGTCCCCTGAGTCATCTCTTCTCCAGGCCAATCACCCCTTGCTCCATTCAACCAACAGACCTGTGTCTGAAGTCCAGTGCGGTACCACCTTGTGTAAACTGTCTCTAACCAACGGCCCTCAACCTCAGGAACATGTGTGCTCACGTGATGATAATACAATGCACTATGACAAGCGCCATAAACCAGGAACACACCTCTGCTCTGAGAGTGTGAATGGGGGCAGGCACACAGGAAGATGTCACCAGAGGGGGACATCTGAGATAAACTTGGTAGATGTGTGAGAGTGTAACAGGAGGAGGGTTCGGGAGGGTGTTTGAGGTGGAGGAGACAGCACAGGCAGCACCATGGAGTGTGAGGAGCGTAGACTGAAGGAAGTACGAGCGACTCGATGGACTTGGTTCGAGTACGGATAGTGGAAGAGCAGCTGCGTCTTAGACCTGGACCGTTTTGTGGGGAGCCTGAAAAGTCAGAGTATGGAGTTACAACGTATTTAGGTAATAGGGAGGCGCCGAAGGTATTTGAGCAGGGGAGGAAAATTAACCAGACAGAGTATGGAGAGAGAGACCGGAATGCTGGTCCTGGTGGGGAAGAGGCACTGAGTGAGGAGGGAGGCGGGGGCAAAGCCGTGTGATAGGATGCTTGTGCCAAATGACTGGTCGTGGGGGAGGAATCGAGAGAGGACCTTAGGATTTTCGATCAGGGTGACAAGATAGATGATAGGACAGACAAGTCATCAAGTTTATGAGTACAGGAAGGGCAAGGTATTTATTTATTTATGTTTATTTTCACGGCCAAGGGAAAAGAAAATTTAAAAATTAATTCAGTTTTGAACATTCCGAAGGTTCAATGTGCCAGGTCTAAGTGACAACGTCCAGCCAGGCCTGGAATTTGAAGATATGGCATACACAGGAGTCCTTGCCACAAGGTTACATTGGAATCCTCAGGAGCAGATGAAATCATGGAGGAGCAAGCATACCCAGGTCTAGAAGGAAGCGGGACTCGCCATGGGGGCATGCTCTCGGGGAACAGAGAGGAGGAATGAGGCCATGCAGAGAAGGGTGTGGGGACGTAGATGAAAGTAAACACCACTGCACACAGCATGGCACAGAGCCAGGTTTGTGAGAAATTCAGAGCCAACGAGGTGAGATACATGGTCCCATGTTTTCATCCCTTCCACCAAGAAGCATGAAAGGAGCCAGGGCATAGAGAGATTGTGTTCCAGGAAAGGATCCCACTCCCTACTCCTCTACCTTTTTATTGAGCCAGCATGAGAGCTTGCCTCATAAACGATCCAGGCTCAGGGGTCGGCTGTTCCAGTAGCTGTCTTGGAATGTCAGCTACTGATGCCCAGTGCCCTTGAGGAAGTTAAAATCCTGTACAGCTACTGCTGCTGAAGGAGGGGGAGCCACTGGTCCCAGATAGCTTGTTGCCTGGCAACCCAGATAGAACCTCTAGGGTCATTCAGTGGGCAATCCTGTCCCTCACTGCACAAGGAGTCATCAGAGGGGCGGTGAGAAAACAAGCGCTAAGATTTAATGAGCATTTATTCTGGGCTCGGTAGCCACTTTACCAGCATTACCTCCCTTCATCTTCACATCAGCTCTATTAGAGATAAACTAATTTTAATCTTCATTATTCTGATGAGAAAACTGAGGCATGTAGAGAAAATAAGAGACTTGTTTAAGGTCACATGGCCAATAAATGGCTCTGGCAGAATTCAAACCCAAGTAGTCTTGCCCCAGAGCTCAAGCCATCAACCACTTCACCACACTGCCCGCAGACAAAAAGGGATAGCGTGATTGAAGGTGAAGGAAGGGGACAGTTTTCCTGGTAATCTCTGCAAACCTTTCACCGTTCATTCCTTCTCCTCTGGAGATAATGCTTGTCTTCAAAGTTCTGACTCTGAGGAAACATCTTCTACGTGGGGAGATGCTGTGCTCCCTCTCCGAACTTAACACCTTCAGTTCTGTCGACACACTCGGTTCCCTAATATTTTGACATAGTTTCCATTCTTTTACCATTCTCTTTCTCCTTCTCCAGGCGGACTCCAGTTCATCCTCCTCCTCTCGCACTTGGTGTCTAGGGGGCTGGACACCAAGTCCAGCTCCTTTTGGACAATATAGTCATATCAATGTAGACTTCAAGTGCGTAAGTCTGGCAAGGGATGGTACAAAGAGGTATCGTGCAGGTGCTGATTTAGTTTCCCTTAATCTCCATCAGTTCCCCAACCGAATCCAGCCCAAATGAGCATACGATCTAACTAAAAGCATGTGTCTGCTGTGCCATTGTAGCTTCCAAGTCCCCTTACTTCCTTTTCCATACTCCAACTTCTTTCTATATTTTAAAATCACTTCTGGGGCCAAATTGCACTGATAGCTCATACTGTATTTTTTCTAGCTTTATTGAGGTATGATTGACAAAAACTGTACATATTTAAGGTATATTATATATGGTTTGATATACATATACAGTGTGAAAGTTATTTCACACATCCATCATGTCACATGCTTTTTTGGGGGTGGGAGGTGCTGAAGAAACTTAACATCTACTCTCAGCAAATTTCTAGTATGTAATATAGTATTATTTCTAGTATATAATACACTATAGTCACCATACTGTACATTAGATCCCCAGAACTTACAACTGAAAGTTTGTGCCCTTTAACCAAATTCTCTCCAGCCCCCAGCTCCTATTAACTAAACATCATTCTATTCTCTGGTTCCATGAGTTAAACATTTTTAGATTCCACATATAAGTGAGATCATGTGGATTTGTCTTTCTGTGTCTGGCTTATTTCACTTAGCGTAATGTTCTCCAGGTTCATCCATACTGTTGCAAATGGCAGGATTTCCTTCTTTTTTATGGCTAAATGATCTTCCATTGTGTATATATACATATATATACACTGCATTATCTATTAATTTATTGATGGACACTTAGGTTGTTTCCATATCTTGTTTATTGTGATGTAATGAACACTGAAGTGTAGCTATATCTTTGAGATAGTGATTTCATTTCCTTTGGATATATATCCAGTAGTGAGTTTGCTGGATCGTATGATTGTTCTATTTTTAAATTTTCTGAGAAAAATCCATATTGTTCTCCATAATGGCTGTACCAATTTATATTCTCTCCAACAGTGTACAAGGGTTCCCTTTGTTCCACATCCTCACAAATCCTTGTTATATCTTTTTTTTTTTTTTTAATAATAGCCATTCTAATAGGTGTGAGCTGATATCTCATTGTGGTTTTGATTTGCATTTCCCTGATGATTAGTGATGTTAGCACCTTTGCACATACTTGTGGGCCATTTGCATGTCTTTGGAGAAATATCTGCTTGGGTCCTTTGCCATTTTTTAATTGGGTTATTTGCTCTTGAGTTGTATGCATTCTTTATATATTTTGGGTATATGGTTTGCAAATATTTTCTGCCATTCTATAGATTACCTTTACCTTTCATTGATTGTTTTTTGTCTTTGTTTGTTTGTTTGTTTTGCTGTGCAGAAGCTTTTGAGTTTGGTGTAGTACCATCTATTTATTTTTACTTTTGTTACCTTTGTTTTTGGTGTCCTAACCAAAAAAGCTTTCCTTTTATGTTTTCTTCTAAGAGTTTTATTGTTTTAGGTCTTATATTTAAGTTCTTAATCTATTTTGAGTTGATTTTTATATATGATATGAAATAAGGGTCTAATTTCATTCTTTTGCATGTGGATATCTAGTTTTCCCAACATCTTTTATTGAAGAGACTATTCTTTCCCCATTGTGTATTCTTGGCACCTTGTGAGATCAATTGACTTTATATGTGTGAGTTTATTTCTGGATTCTATATTCTCTTCTACTGGACTATGTAACTGTTTTTATGTCAGTGCCATACTGCTTTAATTACTGTAGCTTTGTAATATAGTTTGAAATTCAGACATGTTATGCCTCCAGCTTTGTTCTTCTTTCTCAAGATGACTTTAGCAATTTGGAGTCTTTTGTGGTTCCATACAAATTTTATGATTGTTTTTTCTATTTCATGGAAAAAATGCCACTGGAATTTTGATTGGGATTGCATTGAATCTATAGATTACTTTGGGTAGTGTGGAAATCTTCACAATATAAATTAAAATCTGAGAACACAGGCTATTTTTCTATTTATTTGTGTTTTCCTCTATTTCTTTCATCAATGTCTAATACTTTTCTGGATATAGTTCTTTCACCTCCTTGGTTATATTTACTTCTAAGTATTTTATTGTTTTGATATTATAAATGAGATTTTCTCAATTTCTTTTTTTTGATAGTTTGTTGTTAGTGTATGGAAATGCAACTGATTTTTCTATGTTGATTTTTTTATGCTGCAACTTTACTGAAATCATTTTTTTGTTCTAATAGTTTTTTGGTGGAGTCTTTGGGATTTTCTATATATAAGATCATGTCATCTGCAAAAAGAGACAATTTAATTTCTTCCTCCCTAATTTGCATGACATTTATTTATTTCTCTTGCCTAATTACTCTGTATAGCACTTCCAGTACTATGCTGAATAGAAATGATGAGAGTGGGAACCCTTGTCTTATATCTGATTTTAGAGGAAAAGCTTTCGATTTTCCACCATTGAGTATGATGTTAACTGTGGGCACGTCACATATGGCCTTTATTCTGTTGAGGTACATTCTTCCTATACCTAATTTGTTGAGAGTTTTTATTATGAAAGGATATTGAATTTTTCAAGTGTTTTTTTCTGCACCTATTGATATGATCATATGATTTTTATCCTTCGTTTTGTTAATGTGCTGTATCAAATTTATTGATTTGCATATGTTGAACCATGCTTGCACCCCAGGGATAAATTCCACTTGATCATGGTGTATGATCCTTATAATGTGCTGTTGGATTCAGTTTGCTAGTACTTTGTTGAGGATTTTTGCACATATGTTCATCAGAGGTATTTGTCCATAATTTTCTTTTCTTGAAGTATACCGGTATGGCTTTGGTATCAGAGTAATGCTGGCTTTGTGGAATGAGTTTAGAAGTGTTCTCTCCTTTTCAAATTTTTGGAAGAGTTTGAGAAGGATTAGCATTAATTCTTCTTTAAAAGTTTGGTCATATTTACCAGTAAAGCCATCAGATCCTGAACTCTGCTTTGTTGGGAAGTTTTCGATTACTAATCTAATATCCTTATTAATTATTGGTCTGTTTAGATTTTCCATTTCTTTTATGATTCAGTCTTGGCAGGTTATATGTTTCTAGGACTATATCCATTTCTTCTAAGCTATCCAATTTGTTGACATATAATTGCTTATAGTAGTCTCTTATGATGGTTTGTATTTCTGTGGTATTAGCTGTAGTGTCTCCTTTTTCATCTATAATTTTGTTTATCCTCTTCCTATTCTTTATCAATTTCATTGATGTTTTCAAGAAACCAACTCTTAGTTTTGTTGATTTTTTTCTATTACCATTGTAGTCTCAATTTCATTGATTTCTGCTCTAATCTTTATTATTTCCTTCCTTTTTCTAACGTTGGGCTTAGTTTGTTCTTTTTCTACTTCTCTGAAGTACAAAGTTGGGTTGTTCATTTGAGATCTTTATTTTTTATTAATGTGGGCATTTATCACTTTAAACTTTCCTCTCAGAACTGCTTTTGCTGCCTCACATAAGTTTTGGTAAGTTGTGCCTCCATTTTTGTTTCTCTTAAGGTGATTTTTATTTCCCTTTTGATTTCTTATTTGACCCACTGGTTGTTCAGGAATGTATTGTTTAATTTCAAAATATCTGTGAACTTTCTAATTTTCCTCCTATTATTGACTGTTTCATACCATTATGGTTTGAAAAGATACTCATATTATTTCAATCTTCTTAAATTTGTTCAGACTTGCTTTGTGTCCCAACATATCCTAGAGAATGTTCTGTGTATACTTGAGAAGAATGTGTATCCTGGTGCTGTTGGATAGAATATTTTATATATGTCTGTTAGGTTTATTTGTTCTACAGTGTTATGCAAGTTCACTGTTTCCTTATTGATTTTCTGCCTGGATGATCTATCCAATGTTAAAAGTGGGGTGTGAAAATCCCCTACTGTTATTGTATTGCAATTTATTTCTCCTTTCAGTTCTGTTAATATTTGCTTTAAATATTTAGGTGTTCCAATGTTGGGTGCATATGTATTTACAATTCTTATATATTCCTAATGAATTGACCACTTTATCACTCACTATATAGTGACCTTCTTTGTCTCTTGTGACCAATATGGATGAAAATCTATTTCATCGATATAATATAACCATGCCTGCTCTCTTTTGGTTGCTATTTGTATGCAATATTTTTTTTCATCCTTTCACTTTCAGCCTATGTGCGTCCTTAAAGTTAAAGTGAGTCTCTTGTAGGCAGCATATTTTTGGACCTTTTTATTTTTTTTAATCCATTTAGCCTCTCTATGTCTTTTGATTAGGGAATTTAATAACTTAAAGTAATTATTGACAGCTAAGGATTTACTATTGCCATTTTGTTGATTGTTTTCCAACTGTTTTGTAGTTTCTTTGTTTCTTTCTTTCTCTCTTGCTTTCCTCCTTTGTGATTTATTTCTGGTAGTGACATGCTTTCATTCCTTTCCTTTTATATCTTTTGTATCGACTAAAGGTTTTTTTCTTTATGATAATTCTGAGGTTTATATAAAACATCTTATAACAGTCTATTTTAAGCTAATAACTTACATTCAGTCACATACGAAAACTCTATACTTTCACTTTTCCCCTTATATTTTATGATATTGATGTCACATTTTACATCTTTTTATATTGCACATCCATTAACAAATTATAACTATAGTGCTTTTAAATAATATTGACTTTTAACTTTTATACTGGAGATAAAATTTTTTACACACCACCATTACAATGTTAATTTTAAGTTTGACTGTACATTTGCCAGTGAGTTTTATACTTTAATATGTTTTAATGTTGGTACTTAGCATCCTTTCATTTCAACCTGAAGAACTCCCTTTAGCATTTCTTGTAAGGCAGGTCTAGTGGTGATAAACTTTTTCAGCTTTTGTTTATTTGGGGATGTCTTTATCTTTTATTTCTGAAGAACAATTTCACTAGTATGGTATGCTTGGACTTCAAAATTAAAACATTTGCTCTTATAAGCTACCGTTAAGAAATAAAAAGGTGAGCTACAGACTGGGAGAAATATTTTCCAACATATATTCAGACAAAGGGCTTTCATCTAGAATACACAAAGCAATCTCCCAGCTCAATAACAAGAAGGAGAGCAATAGAATAGAAGAATGGGTAAAAGATTTGACTAGATGGCAAAGAAAAAGTACATGAAAAGATGCTTAACATCACTAGTCACTAGGCAAGGGCAAATTAAAACTTCAGTGAGATACCACTACATGCATATTAGAATGGCTAAAAGAAGAGAACAGAGGGAGAAAAAGAGAAAAGAAATAGCAAAGACTAACTGCACCAAATTTTGGTGAGAATGGAGCAAGTGGGACTGTCGTACATTGCTGGTTGGAGTGTAGATGGTGCAGATATTTTGGAAAGTAGTTTAGTTATTTCTTACAAAGTTCAACATACTCCTATGACGCAATCCAATCATTCTACTCCTGGGTAGTTATCTAATAGAAATAAAATCATATGCCTAGACAAAGACTTGCCCATAGATATTAATAGCACCTTTAATCTTAATAGCCCAAAACTTTAGCAAACAACCCAAATGCCATAAACAGGTAAATGATAAATGATTGTGTTTATCCATCCAGTGCTATACTACTCAATACAAATGAATTCACATATGCAGTATGAATGATTCTCAGATAAATTATGTTAAATGAAAGGAACTAGATAACAACAAGTACATATTGTATGATTCCATTTATATAAAATTCTAGAAAATGTAAATTAAAATAAAGTGATAGGAAGTAAATCGGTGGTAACCTGGGGATGGAGGAAGGGTTGATTAGAAAATAAGGATAAAGAGGCATGAGAAAACTTTTGGGGATGATGAATATGTTCACTATCTTGATTGTGCTGATGGGTTTTTTTTATAAATGAATAATATATGTCAAAACTGAGCAAATTATATACATTAAATATGTGCAGTTCATGGTATATCAGTTTTCTTGTAATAAGCCTATTGTTAAAAGTCCAGCCCTTGAGTTTTTTAAATGGAATTCTCGATAAGCCTCTGGATCTCTTATTTTAGCACTAAAATCTGAAGGGACAGGCTGCTGCTGTCCCAGGGATGACAGCTAAGCCATGGCACCCACCCACCAACCTGGGGAGACACATCAAACAAAAGTGATACCCTGCCTGGCGGTTCCCTCGGTATTTGGAAAGAAGCCCTTGGACTAAAAATTGGGATAACTTCCTCATTAGGGAATGACAAATCTCAAAAATTTTCAAGACATCATCTTGTCCATCCCTTCATCATACAGACAAAAAACAAACAAACAAAAAACAAAAAACAACAAAAAACAAAAAACAAAACCACTGATGCCCAGAGATGGGTAATGATTTAAACATGGTTTGTGATTGATAGGACAGGTTTAGGGACAAAATGATGAGTGAGCATGGTCAAGGGAGGGGAGGGGTTCTATAAACAGGGACTGAATTCTCTGTCTCATCTTTCCCACCCTTGAAGTCATCACTCATCGCAGAGGCACAACTGCTTGAGGGCTATTGAGTGGATGGTCTTAGCCTCCATCTCTCCACCCCCAAAATCAGTGAGAACCAGTTGGCCACTGAATACTCTGTATCCTGGCCTGCATTCTCTACTGGGGCCTCACCCCTCTTTTCGCTCCCAGGGGAGAACTCCATCCTGCAGCTTGGAGGATGGGCTTTCTGCACCCCAGACACTGCCCCAAGAGGCAGGAAATGCCAAGCACTTTCCTTTTCCCTATAGACCTTGTGAGCTCATTCTGGTAAAAATTTAATGCCTAAAAGTCAATTATACTTAAGAATGCTCTGATGAGCCCCACAACAGCCTTTTCTCAAAGCCATTCGGGCCTGCAGCTGCTTTCCCGCTCCCTGTGCCCGATGCTGAGAAAACCCTCCTGCCCCTCCTCACAGGGCAGCAGGGGCCTGATCTCTGCTTTGCCACCAACTTGCTGTGTGACCTTGAGGAAAGCCTATCTGTCTGTGGGCCTGGCTTTGACCTTAATAAAAAAGGAAGGGCTGCCTTGGATGCTCTCTGAGGTGTGTGCTTGGTTTGTTTATCCTCACAGCCCCTCGTCTCTGGGTGAGCAGAGCAAGAACAGGGGGACACATCCAGGTTGGAGGTCTGTAGGGGAATGGTCAAGGGCAGAAATGTCAACAAACAAACAAACAAACAAACAAACAAACAAACAAAAACAGAGGCGTTGGAAAAGGGCGAGAAATTCTGGATGGATTTCTGTTCTTTGAGTGAGTAAACACATTATAATTGACAGGCAAAGAATTATACAGTGCATAGTCCAAAATACAGTGACCTGGCCACCTTTCTTGTATGGTATCCAACTCCGCCCACCATTCCAGACCTTTCATCGGCTGGTCTCAGATGTGCCGTGCCACAGCTGGCTTCAGGCTTGGGCCTCAGAGAGAGAAAAAATGAAGGTGGCTGGGTCTTCCTGTGGCCCCCTGATGGACAATTTACCTCCGAGTGACCCACTCATTACTTCCCATTCAGACCCTGCCAGTCCTTAGGCTGGTCTTTGCATAATCCAGGTGATTCCTGTCTCCACATTCTCTTCCCTCCAACTCCCTCCGCTGGAGTACCCTCCCTTTTTTGTTCCCTTCCCAAAGCAGCTCTGGAAACTTCTCTGCTTAACTTCACTCTGAGATGACTTAGAAGATTTCTGCCCTCCCTCAAACTCTGTATATCCTATCCACATGCAAGGAACAAGTTGGGCACGGTGTGGCAGAGGTTCTATCCGGGGGTTCTGTCTGCTGCCCCGAGATCTATACCTTGCCCCTATCCCGCCATTGGGGCCTACACAGCATGACAAACCACAGGTAAGATGCTGGTGGCCATGAGAGATTCGTTCCAAATACAAAAGGCGGCTCTTTTGAGACAGGGGAGTCCTTCCCCATGGGATACGAGAGCTCATTCTGCTCCTGGTTGTGCCTGCTTCAGAAATACGGGACAGTGTTTGAACCAGGGGTCTCCCCTTTATAGATAGAATGCCCTTGTTTAACTCTCCTTGGGCCATCGTTCTCTGCTTCGGTTCACATTGTTTCCTTTGTTGTCTGTTCTGACTAGAGATGGTATTCAAAATATTTAACCTGGTAAGGCCCGGGCACTGACCAAACAAAATGGATGTCTCCGAATGCCTGAGAGGGTCCCAGAGGGTGGTCAAACATGATGTAGTGAGGGAGGGTTAGAGGCATGGCCAACGTAACCCTTTAGTTGTTGGATCACAGGACACATTAGGGGTGGGACCCCAGAGGCAGGGCCCAGGCGGCTTGGGCAGCCAGAGAAGGTTTGGAGGAACTGGTTGGAATCCATTTACCTGCACCCTCAGCTCAGATGCCTTCTCTGCCCTTCTCTTCCTTGGCTGGTGTCCGGAGAGCAGAGTCTTGCAGACCGCATCAGTTGGACTCGTTTACCGTCTGGCTTCCATCTGGGTTCACCAACAGGAGGAACCAGCAAGAGATTGAAGGGAAGGAAGAGGAAGCGGTCAGGGCATTTTCCCTGCTTCCTGCTTACTCTGGGATGTTTCTAGCAGTGGCTGCGTTCCTCTAATGCTACAGCTCTTATTAGGTACTCTTTTTCCGTGGGTCCAACTCTCCCTGGGCTCCAAGAGCACTACCTTCTCCTGGCCCCTCCGGTATAGGCATGGGATTGCTTCTGCCGCACTGATCTCTGATGGCCTCCGGGCCGGCCCCCAGTTGTCTTTGCTTCCTGGTACCCGTTCCCTTGAGTAGTCCCCTCCTACAGTGTACCAGATTTGTTTTGCATGACCAATAGCATTCAGCAGAAGGGATGGAATGTCGCTTTTGGGATTAGGTGACAAAAGACAGCAGCTTCTGTTTTGAGTTTCCTCTGCCTTCTTCTCTTTGGGGTCATTTATTCTGGGGGATGTAGGCTGCCAGGTCGTGAGCAGCCCTACAAAGAGTCCCACATGGCAAGAAACTGAAGTCTCTAACAGCCAGCCAGGATCACGGCTTGCCAAAATCCCCTGAGTGAGCTTGGAAGGCAGGTCTTGAGATGACAGCAGAGCCTACAAACTGGCTTGTCTGTGATCTTGTGAAACACACTGCGTCAGAGCCACCCAGCTAAGCCACTCTTAGATCCTCACCCCTCACAAACTATGTAAGGTCATAAATGGATGTTGATTTAAGCTGCAAAATGTTGGGATAACTTGTTACACGGTAACAGATAACTAATACAACTGCATTCGTACCTTTGTAAACAGTCGCGTCATGTTTACTGAACCAGCTGAGGTGGATTCTGCTTTCTGACTAACAAGAGCTCAAGGCAGCAACCACTTAATGACGGGCGTGAAAAAAGTTGAATATGTTAATAATGCTGTGGTAGCGCTGGCACGTTCCATCTGAATATCTTCTGACTCTCCATCGCCTGAAGATCTAGGAGTGAAGGCCGTGGACAGGACAACCCTAGGGACGGAGGAGGGAATAGGACAAGGAGGAGGAGAAGGCGAGGGGAGGGGAGGGGGGTAGGAGAAAGAGAAAGGGAAGGAGGGAAGAGAGGGGGAGGCTGATAGAGAGCTAGATGGTAGAACAGAAGATTCCGGCCTGAGTTAGTCCACAAGAAACCAGGAGAAGCATCTTCGCATTCTCTCCCTACTCATCAAATGAGATCCAGGTGAGAGCCAGAGCAAGCCCAGTACAGGGAAGGGCCCCTGGACTAACAGTTTTGAATCATTAATTTAACATGATTTCTAGGTGAGTTTTCCTTGAGGGGCCAAATTCTGACTGTGTCGGGCACTCAGCCTCAGTGTGCTGTTCTGTCCCTGTGAGCCAGCATGCCAGTAGTCCCTGGGCCCCACAGAGAGCCCCCGCCTAGAGAAGACAGCTCCCCTCCATAGGCGGGGCACTTTCCTCCCCACAGTGGGCCAGCAGCCTCACATTACTGCACAGGGGGCCCCTTTGTACAGCTGAGTGGCCTTGGGGTACCCTTCATGAGTCATTTCCTGTTATTCTGCTCAGAGAAATCCTGCCATTCTTTAAAGCAAGATTTGACATTTTTACAGGACTAACTTCTGGGGCCTTTTGGTCAAGAAAAAAGCAGGGATCCTTTCTTTTATATTTACAAAGCCATTAATTCGCCTTTTTATAAAATTAAACTCCATTATAAGCTCAATGGGAGTGGGAGCACAGCTTTATTTAGTCCAAAACATCAGTCTTAAAAAAGGATTCCTTTTAACAACCAAGTGTTCAGGGGCAAGAAGACTGATAAGGTAGGCTCTGTCTCCTTCTGCTGCTGAAAGCCAGTAGCATTGCTCATCGCAACCCCATGTACCTCAGGTGTGCCCACCAACGCTGGAGAGAGAGAAGGGGAGAAGGAAAGTGTGGTCCAGAGCCATCCCCAGAGCCCCACCTGCAGCTCCTGCTTCTGTCTCCAGGTACTCATCCAGTTCCAGAGGAGAAGTGTCAGAGGAAGAATCCCCCAAGCCTGATCCCTGCCCCAGACCTAGCTAGCCCAGGCATCTATAGTACCAGCCAAGTGGCTCACCACACTCCCTGACCCTAGGCTGCCAGTCATTGAGCTTTCAAAGGGAGTTTATCTCCACTCCATCCAACCCATGGGTCTGCAGCAATCAGTGGTCTCCCAGCATCCACATCACCAACTGGGACCCTGGGACCAGTTTCCGAAATTACTTGGTTTTCTAAATGTTCTAAATTTCTCTGGGTTCAGGGCACACAGAGTGCCTAATGCAGGTTTCTCAAGCTTTAATGTACAGATGCATCGCCTAGGGAGGTTGCTAAAATGCAGACTCATATTCAGTCACTCTGGGTAGGGCCTGAAATTCTGCATTTGTAACAGGGTGGTGCTGATGCTGTTGGTCCAAGGCCACGCTTTACGGAGTAAGAGTCTGGTGCATACTGTTCTTCTGACAGGTGAGAAGACTTTTCCCAGGGGGAGCGACTTTCCCAAGACACTTAACCAGGCTGTAGGGAGTGTCTCAGGTGAATTTACCTGTCTCTTGTCACCTGACCTCCTCTTTGATACAGGCCCAAAGCTCTTTAGGGAAGTACTTTTTAAACTTTAACCTTATTGAAATAATTCTGGTTCAATAGGACCATGGTAGAGCTGAGAATATTCATTTTTAGCAAGCTCCCAAGTGATGCCAATGCTGTTGGTTCTTGGAGTCCATTTTAGTAGTGAGATCCAACACACACCCAGTACATTATAGCTTATAAGGTGCCATTCCATGCATTCGCTACCCTGAGGCTCACCGCAGCCACGAGGCATAGCCAAGCCAAGGCACCTATTCTCCCCATGTATAGAGGATTTCCTACCTGAGGCCAGCCCAGAGCGGGCTGTGCTACTAAGGCCGCTGCTTTAAAGAGTTGAGAGCAGGGCCAGACTCACCTCAAAGTTTCTAATGGTCAAGCCACTTACAGCTGAGTCTCTATGAAAATGCTCCTTAGGGCTGCCCTCAGGACTAGGGCCAGAGTCAGGCCAAGGCAAAGTAAATGTGTGGTGAGAGGCTCACCCAATATCCACTTTTTTCTTTCTCTAATAAAATAAATCTGATTTTATCAGAAGCATCAAAATGCCCACCGTAAAAATAAATAATACAGTTTCAATCTTCCCTTGAAGCTAAGAGTAAATTTGCACCAAGTTCTGACAAAATGAGTTATAAGTGGACGTTGCTGGATGAGGCTTCTAGGAAAACTCTCTAAAAGAGAGGGGGCCAAATCGGTTTATAAATACCTTCTTATCCCATACCACCTCTTCCTTCTTCCTACCTGGAATACGGATGTGATGCTGTGGCTCCAATAGCCACCTTGTGACCATGAGGCACACCAAAGAAGAGAAGCCACAACCTAAGGACGGCCAAGAAGAAAAATGGAAAGAGTGGGAGATCTGATGGGATCATAGATCTGTCGCACTAGCTTTGAACCCCCTGCTCCTGCAGATCGCATTAGGTTAGCAGAAAAGAGAGCCACGCATTCTCTAAGCCACTCTTCCGGGAGTCTCTGTTTCAGGCAATTGTGGGGAATTTCTAACTGACGCACTGGTTCTGTCATCTGGCGATACAACATACTGCATTGCCAGGATAAAATAATGGAATTTTAATTGGATTTAAAATGACCAGAAATGAATACATTTGTGTGGGGTTGAACGGCAGAGGGTGGGTGAGTACAGGCTACTTCCTGCCCTGTACTATCCTCACTCCAAGAATACTTGCTGCTCTCTCTGGGCAGAAAGCATGGCCGACAGTGGAGGCCTCCTTGGGGCTCACATCCTTGTGGGGCGACCTTGGTTCCACCCTCTCGATTAGAGGCTCTAATCGTCTGAAAAAAATGGGGACAATGATGACAACGCCTACTTCGCGAGGTAGTTGTGATCCTTAGAAGGAGATACAGTTTAATTAGCATCGATTTCGTTCCTATGTATTAAATATTTATTTATGTATATTTGCTAGATTTTGATGAGTCAGGATAGGGGCACAGAAATGACAAAAGAGTCGTTCCATTCTCTTCACCCCGCAAGGAACCTCCCATCTCATTCCTTGCTGCATGCCTTTGAAGGTTAGGAAAGCATTCAGATGCTGCTACAGAAACAACCTGCGAGCGAGCCTGTGTCCTGGGACCCGGCTTCCACAAGCCTCTAGGTGGACATTCTCCCAGGAGTCCTCATCCAAGGGCCCCCGGGGACTCTGAAGGTGCATTCTTAATGGGTTTCTCCAGTGCCATTGGCGGTGCTGAGATCTTCGAGGAGCGGGCCACCTCAGCATCTCACCTGGCCTTTGTCTTTGCGACTGGAAAAAGTCTGTCCCTAACTTAGTTTCTTTGGTGCTAAAATGGGAAAGATCAAGCCACTGGTCTCTCAGGAGGGTCAGCATTGTTCCATCACAGGCCTACTGGGCGCAGGTCACAGGGTCCTCCCAGAGCAGGAAGGCATGGGGTGGTGCAGGGTCAACTGGCGGGTCTAAGGATAAAGTGGACATTCCCTGGAGCTCGAAAAGGGATTTTCTTGAATGCCAGAGACCTTGGTACTTTGTGCACTCTATTCAGTTAGGCTGGGGAGAAGCTTCGAGCTAGGAGTAGGGCGGTTGTTTAGGGGAGAGGGCAGAACCAGAGCAAGATAGCCTCGTGATGTTAAAGAGAAGCTGCATTTGAGGCCCTGGGTGCCCGGGCCCTGGCAAGAGATGTCTGGCCAAGCAGTGCACCGAGTAGCAACCTACCACCTTCAAGAAACCAGGAGCACGGCCACTGTGATCGGCAGGAGTACGAGGCCATAGCGCCTCCCCCAAGTGTTCCCGACCTTGTAAGGGAAGCCTGGAGAGCTTCGTTTGTCTCTGGCAGGAGGTGGAGAGACAAAGAGCCCCAGGGATGACTGAGATGGAATTCTCATTCCCCTCCAGGGGATGAGAACATGTCACAGAGACATGTCATTTAATTTTAGGAAAATAAAGTGATGTAGCATTGCTTGTCCCTGAGCATTACAGTACAGTAAAATCCCTGCCGGTTGCATGCAGATCCTCAAATGATCTGAAGTAGGTGGCAGTGCTGGCATCGCTCATCTTGCAGAGGGTCCTTCACCAGAGTCTTGGTCCTGTCCGTGAACATCCTCCACCATCCTCTGCCAGGTACACAGGCCCCTCTCTCCTTCCAGGGGAGTGCTACCTGCTGTGGACCGAAGGTGCCTGCCCCAAAATTTATAACTTGAAACCCTAACCCCTCAATGTGACTGTATTTGGAGACAAGGCCTTTAAGACGATAATTAAGGTTAAACGAGGTCATAAGAGGGGGACCCTAATCTGATAGGACTGGTGTCCTTATAAAGAAGAGAAAGAGAGAACCAGCGACTGTGTGCTCACAGAAGGTCACGTGAGGACACAGTGAGAAGGCGACTGTCTGCAAGCCAGGGAGAGAGTCCTCACCGGAAACCGAATTCTGCTGGACCTCGATCTTGGACTTGCAGCCTCCAGAACCATGAGAAAATCAATTTCCGTTGTTTACGTCACCCAGACTGTGGTATTTTGTTATGACAGCCCGAGATGATACAGTACCCCAAGTGCAATGCTTGACTCCCTGTATGAGAATCATTTAGAGGACTTGTGAAAAATGCAGATTCTTGGAATCAATTCTAGAAGTACAAAAAGGAAAGAAGGAAAGGAAAGGAAAGGAAAGAAAGGAAAGGAAAGGAAATTCTCTAGGAATAGGAGCCCAGACTATGCATTTTAGGGTCACCCCAGGCAAATACTGAAGTTTCGCAAGTGCTGCTGGATAGGATGCTCCCACTGACGGCGTCTGGCTGCCCTTCCGCCAGGTCTTTGCCCTTCCGCCTGGTCTCTCCATTCCACCTCTCCACCCTCCTTATTGAAAGAGCCCAGATACAGCTCCAGTTCACTCTGACCCTCCTCCAGTGAAATCCTCAGATGAATTTTCTTCTCTGACTGTTAAGAAGCATACCCCAGGAAGAGCTGAGAGGTTTGCCATGTTCCAGTCATTTCTGACTAGTGAGATGACGCACATTTCTCTGCATTAACAACAATTTCTCAATTAGACACAGTTGCCGCCCATCTGCGAGTCATCCTTCAGCTCCGCTCTGGCACGGCCATCTTTACTGGCCACGGGCACGGACAGGTTGTTCTAGAATTATACGTGCCAGGTGCATGAACCTTCATGGCCCAAGCTTGTTGGGGGAGGGTCCAGCTGAGTGCCCTCACCTGGGGTGCAGCTAGATGCAACCCCCTGCACCTCACTCTCCGGATGCAGAGAGAATCTGTCCCGGCCGGTGCATTATCCCAGTTTTGCTGACCAGCATCTGTCTTCCTTCATCTTTCACCCAGGCGTTCCTTCACATGCCGGGAGCGCACCACCTCTGACCCGGGAGAACTGGTGTCTCGCCACCCCCCAGGAAACTCTCCCCAAAGAAAAACAGACTGCTAACCAGTCTCCCGCCCAGTTCTAATCTTATTCTAATTATCAAAGTAATATCTTTTCACTGTAGAAAGGAACTGTATTATTAAAAGTACATTTTCAAAAACCCTCTGCCGATTTCGACTTCATTCATTCATTCATCTAGTCCTTCTGATAGCAAATACGTAAGCTGACTGTTCTCTCCCGAAGTAAGCGTGAAAGAAGGAGAAAGTAAAGGTCTCAGAGCAATTCCCACTCTGCGTGGAACTCCATGTTGATTTCAATTATATATATATATTGTATTGAAATGCTCCTTGGACTCCTATTTCATCTTGGATTGAAATACCCATTAACAGCCGTTCCGTATTTCCTTTGTCCATTTAGATTAAGTTGGATTCCGAGCTCCCTATTCTCCTGGGCATGGCTCAACACAGCTCTTAGCACACAGCTCTGCTTCTGTCAGCCATCTCTGAGTTTTGCCTTCAGCCGAGGGCTAAGAGGTTTGAGATCCCAAATGCTTTCTCTTCTTATAAAAATCTCTTCACCCGACTTCTACCGAATCCACATCAGGCAGTGCATTTTCCTTTGAACAGCGCTCTGAGAGGGAAAGGTGTTGTCTCAAGATGGCGCCTTCAGATTTCATTGCCAGTGCTGACTTGGGCATCTTTTCTTCTACCTATTTTTTTTCTCTTACTTGGAAATTATGAAAACGGGTATCAATTATGACTCTAAAACAATTGTCATTTAAACAAATGGGACTCTATTTCAAAGAGAATGTGGGCAATAGTGCATGTCTCCTGCCAGCACCACCTCCAACAGAGACTATCGTAATGAGAAGCTTGGGGTAGAAAATAAAATCACATCTTTTTTAGTATTCAAATTCATGTTACTCCAAGCTCCCTTACAGAAGAAGCTCCCTTCTGTAACGGTGTCTTTCTTCCCGAGTGTCACCTGCTCATGTGAAGTTCAAGAATACAAATGACGTTCGCTCCACTTGGCCTATGTCCTTGTAAATTAGAATCCCAAGAGGAAGAGTCATGGTGTCAATCCATTTCCTTCCAGATGGTTCTTTGTCTCCTATGCAGAATGTCTCTGTCATCCAAGTGACCTTCCTGTCTCAGGAGCGGGGGTGGTTCAATGAATCTCATGCCTGCAGACGCCCAAGCCTCCCCCAGATTATCCTGTTTTACCTTCCCACAGAGCACTGGATACTCCAGGTCCTGAAGGATCTCAGATGAGTCCCCCTGAGTGGCTAAGCTTCATCCCCTTGGGTCTCAGCTACTCAGGGTTTAATCTTGGCTCTAGCACTTATTAGCTGTAACCTCTGGGACCACCTCTCTGAGCTCCAGGCTTATGATCTGTAAAGTCGGCACAAAAATCATATTGAGAGTGGCAGTCACTCTCAGTCATGGCTCCTGAAGCAAGAAGGACCTCTTCTCCCCTGCCTGGGTCAGCAGTGGCCATCCCTAGGGAGAGGGGCCCTGCCAGGGAGGCCTATGTCAGAGCCTCAGAAAGCTGGGATGCCGGGGTCAGAGGACCCACAGAAGCCATCCCCCTGTGCTCCTCCCAGCACCGCTGGGACCTGCAGCACCAGCATCCCCTGTTCTTGTTAGGAACAGAGAACCTCGCCCCACCCCTGACCTCTAGAGTCAGAATCACTGGGCCCCAGATTCCCAGATCACAGATTCCTGGGCCCCACCCAGTGTTAACAAGCTCTCCAGGTGAATCTAATGCAAATTGAGGTTTGAGAACCACTGTTCTAAACCATCCCGGTTCATCTTTCCCTTACCCCACCCGCCAGCCATTTTGCACCATGGAACCTTGAGACCCAGACATGAGAGACCGGGTCTTCCGGTCTCTAGTGGTGTGTCATTCAGAACTGCCTTTTAAATCTGCTCCAAGACCCCCTGTAACGATCACCAAGGCAGCTCATCCACACCGCCCTTCTCCACAACTCCAGCTCCCCTCTCAAGATGCTGCCTCAAGAGCTCCCCTAGCCATAGCTTCCAGAACTGCAAGCTCCCACATCCCTCCGGCTCTGCAGGATTTCTCTCTCCTTCCTGCTGGATCCCACAAGACTCTGTCTTTTTGTCCTTCTGTCCTTCTGGTCCTCTGTGATCCTGATCCCTTTTCCCAGACCCTCTCTTAAGCCCCAAGTCCCGCCCCACAATGGCTGTGTGGTCCAGGTGAGTGACTTAATGCATTTGAGACTCAATTACTCCTCTGTGAAATGGGAACGACAACACCTGTTTCCCAGGGCTGTTGTGGGAGCTGCAATGAGGTCCTGGCACATGCCTGGCATGTCCTGGCTGCTCAGTGAATGGAGGTGACCATCTTGCTAAGGAGTTATCTGTCAGGAGGTGGAGAGGGAGAAACAGAGTCTACCTCGTGATGGTATTTACAAGGGAAGAGAAGGGGACACAGGCACCAAAGGAAGATTAACCAAGTGGATTATGCCTCAGGTCCTAGAGCTCAGCTCCCCAATTCTCCTCCACTTTCGCTGAATGGATTTCTGCTTATAAACCAGACAGGTGCATGTCTCAAGACTGAAGGCAGTGTCTTTTCTTCACGTGTCACTGCTCCAGCCCCGAGGCCCTGAGGACAGTCCTAGGCTCTAGACATGGATGCCTAAGTAGGCAGTGGGTAGGTGCGGGGACGGGGGAGCCTGGCAACCTCATCCCTGGCACAGAGCTCTGGCACAGCCGTGGGAGCCGCACTGAGAAAGGAGGCCACTTCACCTGGAGGGAACTTCCCTGGTGTCATTCAGCTCCTCCTGTCTCTTGTCCCGAGTTCCACTGTTGCTGGACCATGCTGCATTGTAATTATCAGCTCAACAGCTATCCTCCTCGCTCTTTCTTTATGGTAGGGACTGTGACTCAGTCATCTTGGTGTCCCTAAACCCAGACACAGAGGACATGTCCCATACATGACACAGGAAGACCTACGGTCTCAAGTTCTTAAATGTACCTTTGGTTGGGGGTGGGAAGAGGAGGGACTAGGGTACCTGAAACTCAATCTTTCTTCCACAGGCTCCCAGCCCAAGAGGAGCTGCCTGAATTGCAGGGCAGGTTTGATCTGGGGATCTGACCACAGGCAGCGTGTGCCCACAGCCGTCCCCATGGGAACGGTGTCAGGCAGAGCTCCAGCTCAGAATGAGCAGCCTGCCTGGGGCCTGAACCCAGCGGGGGTGACGTGGGCACAGGGCTGGCTCAGGCCACCCACAGCCCCCAGCTCAGGGGCCCAAGAGGGGCTGCAGCTGCAGGGACGGGGTGGGCAGGTTACCATGGAAACCAAGCTCCTCGCCTTCCCTGGTGCTTGGAGTTCTGACAGAGAGGCCGGTCTCCGCAAAGCGCCCTGGCCCCTGAGCCCCTCCTCGCCCTCTCAGCTTGCGTCCAGGGCAATCATGGGCACAGAGACAGATGACGGGCTTAGAGGTGCAGGGAAAGCAGTAGGACTGACAAACTGGCAATGATTCCCTCCCTTCCACCTCATCTGACCACTGCCAGGATTCCTGTGGATGGTCACTGCCTGGAAGGACATGGCTTACCCACAGAGCTTTAACCAATGGAGCTGTAACCGAAGGAGCTGAGAGTCTCAACTGGGAAATGTGTGATTTCAAGAGCTTTGGAGTTAGAGACCTTGAGTTTCATCCTTGTCTTCATACTTCATAGCTGGGTGTCATTGGTGAAGCCCCGCTTCACCACATAGGAATCAAGGATCATTTTATCTACCTCATTAAGCCCTGCTTCCCCACATAGAAATTAAGGGTCCTTATACCCACCAGATATTCATCAGGTATCATTATTCAAAGGTAAAGTGTAAACTCTAAAGCCCTCGTACTTATAAGGGATTGTTACTGTAGCAGGCTAAAATCATAATATGTATTCAAAAGAATTAGATAAATCTATGCATGACAAACCGCTGATGGATTAAAAGGAGTAATTCCTTTATTCCTTCAATGTCTTAGCTCAGTGCCTTTCTATCTAGAGAGGCATGGTGCCAGGGGCTGGACACTCAGGAATAAATCATGAACCCTGCCCTGGAGGGACTCCGGTCTCAAAAAAGGGATCTTTGTAGATCTAGCACTATGAAAAGGAATGGTCACACTTTTCTCCAGGAGCACAAATACAACTTCTTACTTAGGGAGATGAACACAAGACACATACCTGCAAAACATAGAAGGGAGATTGTAATTTATTGAGGAAAAAGACTTTAATATGTTTTTACTCGTGACAGGAGGTTTCCTGAGATGAAGCCTGGAAAGAGGAGGTTTAGTCAAAGGGGATGAAAACTGGTCTGTATCATAAAATTCTCTGGTTGCCTGGAGCAAAAGAAATCTTTGCAAAATATGTTGCTTTCTGGAAAATAATCCTTTTCCTTTAATATACTAAAAGTGTCCTGAGCACCCAATTCCAATGTGTGTGTTGGGAGGGGCTGGGGGGAGCGGACTTTCCCTCACATCCAAAAGCAATTCCCTGACACTAGCTGAGTGTCCTACAATTCAACTCAATTCTGACATTATCCACCTGGAGATAGCATCAGATCCCACAAGCTGAGGGCTCAGACCTACAACACTGCCCTCTGTTTCGGATGCCAGTTGCAAGCCCAGTTGTTATCTGTGCTTCTGGCTATAAATCAGAGATTCGATTAATTTGCTAGAGCATCTCACAGAACTCAGGAAACCTGTTTGCTTACTAGATGACCGGTTTATTATAAAAGGATATAACTCAGAAACAGGCAGATGCAAGAGATATGGGGCAGGGTGTGGGGAAAAAGCATGGAGCTTCCATGCCTTCCTGAGTGTACCATTCCCTACAGAAGCTCCACGTGTTCACCAGCCCGGAGGCTCCCCGGACCTTGTCCTTTAGGGGTTTTGTGGAGGCTTTATTAAGTAGGCATAGTTGATTAGATCATGGGCCATTGGCTATAGATTTAGCCCCCTTCTCCTCCCTGAGTATAGTTGTGGTTGCAGGGGGGCAGGTTACTGAATGTTCCAACCCTTTAAACACATTATTAGTTCTCCTGGCAACCAGTCTCCCTTCTTAGGTGTGGTCTGGAAGTCACCTCATTAACATAACAAGAGACTTTATCACTCCCATCATGGGAAATTTCAAGGGTTTTAGGAGCTCTGTGCCAGGAAAAAGGGCAAAGACCAAATATATATTTCTTCTTATAAATCACATCACATATGCATTCATTAATTTTTTAACTGCTTATTTTCTACCTCCGTTTTTAGAATGTAAGCTCCATGAGAGCAGAACGTCGTATTTTCATTTCTGTAACCTCAGCATTCAGCGTATACACATAGCAGGTTCTTCTTATTAAGCACTAGTTAAATAAGCAAATAGTAGGGAAGGCAGGCATTAAACAAATGCCTTGGAGAAGTGCTTTGTGTCCTCCGTGATACAAAGCACTTCACTCCTTTTATTCTTCCTATTGCAATTGGTCGCGCAGTAAAACCCTGCCAAAATGCCTTAAGCGAGACCTCAAAGCTGGGTCGTGTAGAATGTGCGTTGCATTATCATGAGGCTCATGAAGTGACCCAGCTGCCAGAGATGAGAGCCAATCGCTGATTGCTATCTGTCTTAATTTGCATCACTATGGGATATATCATCACAAGACACATTATCACAGTCATTCTCAGAATTATTTGTTCCGTATCTGTCTCCCCATCTAGAATGTGGGCTCTTGGCATATAGGCGGTGCTCAATAAATACGTGTGAAACGAATGAAAAAAAAAATCATGTGAGGGTACAACGTGAGTATCCACCTTGATTTGGAGGGTCGGGGAATATATTTTCAAGGCAGTGATGTTTAGTCTGAGGAACGAAAGATGACTAGAAATTAGAAAGTGAGGGGGAGGGGAGGAAATTAAATATAAGAAAACAAGAATAATTATCTGCAAGGTCTTTGAATTTGAAGTGTGATGTGTTCAAGCATTTGAAAGTAGCCCGGTATCACCTGGGCATGGAAATGAGGGTGAGGTAGGGGGGTTGTCCCCACTAAGCTAAGAGGTCATGGAGAGCTCATCAGCCTCTCCTGGGATCCGGGCTTTCATTGCAACAGCAGTCGGCAGACAGTTTTTGGCAGCAGTGTTTTCTTTATTATTATTATTATTATTATTATTATTATTATTATTTATTATTATTTTTAGGCGAGGCAACCCTTGGTTGACCTCACAGGTTGACCTTGTCAGCTTACAATCCCTTATTTTTTTTATTTTTTATGCCTACAGCACCAGATCTTCCTAGGTGGTCTCCCATCCAAGTACTAACTAGGCCCGACCCTGCTTAACTTCCGAGATCAGACAGGATTGGGCTTGTTCAGGGTGGCATGGCCATAGACAAGCAGAAGTGTTTTCTGATCGGATGTCTGTTACAAAGAACATTCTAGTTGCCGTGCGGACAGTGTATTGGAAGAATCACCATCCTCCCTCCCCACCTCTCACGGAGCTTTCCTGATGCCTGAACCCTCCAGTCTCCACCCTTTCCACTGAGCTGTGCCTTGGAGCAGAGGTGTTGGCTCCCCTTAGCCAGGCCCTTCTAAAGTTGTAATCTTTGCAGGGTGATGCCAACACACCATAAGAACTGAATCCTGACCTGAGGAAGCTGCTTTTTGTTTGATTTGGGAGGTTTTGAATAGATGAGTCATAATGCATTAAAGTATCCAGCTAGTTTTCTGCAATATAAACTCCCATGCCAGCCCAGAGAGAACCGGGCAACCACAGAGGGCTCGGGATGGGCCGTGATCCTTCTGTATCACTTCCGCCTTCCTTTGGGTCCCATGGCCATGTGGACAGGTTATTTACTCTTGCCCTATTCTCATACTGAATCTTAGGATTCAGATCTTTTTTTTTTTTCAGACCTATTTTTATTACCGAGTCTGCATAAAGAATATAAAAATTACTCACATATGCTTTTCAATTAAAATTTTCTAAAAAGAAAAAAATAAAAATGTTAAGTTTTAGTGGAGGAAGGGGAACAAAAAACATTTTAATAAAATGAGTGTTTGTTCTAGAATAAGGAAAGACCCAGTTACACGGAAGGGTCAATGGGTCGATGATAGGAAGCTGCCTGTCCTGCAGTCTAAGGCAGGCTCGCTCCGGGTCAAAAGTCTGTTGTGGATGCAGAAGGCATTGCTATCTAAGTGCATGCAGCTTCTTTGCTTCCTCGGGTTTCAGCATCTCCCATGAGATCATTTAAAATCACATTTGTTACTTTACCATCTAATCACACATAAGCTTCTCTCCCACAACCCCCGCCCTGCTTCTATCCAAGGAGTACACTTTCTGGAGCACCCGAAGCCAGGGTGGGACTCGTGACGGGAAATGGGAATGGCATCCAAGAAAGCACGATTCCTTGCAGTTCGGTGAACAACGGCGAGGTGCCCACCAGATAGGCCACACCGCTTTCACCGACGGGGACGAGCAAGTGTAAGTCTTTGCAGAACTGGGCGTCTCAGACTGGCCTCCCCGACCAGAGCTGCTCACTAACCTCTCGGCAGAACAGACATCAGGAGGAGTTTCTTCTTCCTGCCATGCTTGACTTTTAAGCGGAACCTATTCCAAGAGCTCATGGTTTCCAGTGGCGGCAAGAAGAGAAGATCTCTCACCTAGAAGACGAGCAAGTCTGAGCGGCAAAGGTTTGGCTGTGGGACTCGGGAGCCAGTCTGTGGCTAATGATGTAAAGATATACGCTTGGGGTTATATGGGAGCAAAAATGGAGCACATTTTGTAGGCTGTTTGAATAAGTGACCTTCTCAAAATACCCATAGTTCTTAGAAAAATAGTTACTATTAACTTATTTGTATAGAAGACTCCCACTGCTTCCCTTCCTCTGAAGAATAGTAGGAAAAAACTATACCTAAACCCCAAAACTATCAATTTCTACGTACCACATCAATATCAGGTTTATGCTCTTCAAAGAGTCTCATTGATATAAAGAGATGTTTTATTAACAGGTGTGATTTCAGAAATTTTACCAAAGGTGTGGTAACAGAGGCCAAATATCCTAGGAGTATTGGTGAAAATGTTAAAAGTAAATAAAAATGAACATAGAAAACAAAGAATCCTTGGTGTTTGGGTAGGAGGTGATACACTCTTTCAGAGCTGAGTTTTGCCTGTAATTCGAGGCATCAAGTATTCTTTTTAGAGAAGTATGGGTAAGGCTGCAAGCAGTATTTTCCACTCTTGGTCACTCATCAGAATAACCTGGAGAACTTTCTGGATCCCATGCTAAGACCACTGAAACTGAATATCTAGGAGTGACAGCTAGGAATCTCTATATATTTTTTCAATAGTCTCCAGAAAATTCTGATGGACAACAGGATTGAGGAACCCTAATTTAAGATTCTGATGTTGAAGGACAAACCCTGGTAACCAAAGGTGTTTTCCAAGTGGCAGTGGAGTGTTTACACATGTGAAGAAAGGTAACAACAGGTAGGACCAAAGGCCCCCTTTGCTTTGCTTTCAGCCTCAAATCTGCAGTCTAGAGAAATGATTCAGAAACGTCTGTGGTTTGGGCTCTGTTTGGCCTTTTCCCTTCAAAAGCTCAAGTGCACTTAGTATAAGTTTGATTCATGATCATAATTTCCTCTTTAAGATTACCTGATTGGACTGGTGCCAGAAAAAGAGAAAAAAGCTCGCCATGATTTTAAAATGTGGTTTGATTCAGCTTTACTGGTCTTGCAAAATGAAATAGGTAGAATCAACCTCATGTATATATTTTGAGTAACAGAAGTCAAAAGGTTGGGCTTTCTAGCCTCACGGTGTGGGAGGAAGGTGGAAATGACACAGGGAAGTGAATTGCTTTTAGTCTGATGGAAAAATTTGTTTTGAAATGGTATAAAGTTGGCTTGAAATGTTAGGAAGATTTTAGAGTGGTCTTAAAAAATAAGTTGCTGGTTCCCTGTTTATTCACTTAGTCAGGTAGTGGTGGTAGTAACAATAACAAATATAATTAACAAAGATTTAAAGTGGCATCAGCATTTTTCATAGGCATATGCAAGGATGGTTTT
>NW_011888782.1:21274359-21286440 GCF_000151845.1 Pteropus vampyrus | reverse complement strand
TGTGGATGCAGAAGGCATTGCTATCTAAGTGCATGCAGCTTCTTTGCTTCCTCGGGTTTCAGCATCTCCCATGAGATCATTTAAAATCACATTTGTTACTTTACCATCTAATCACACATAAGCTTCTCTCCCACAACCCCCGCCCTGCTTCTATCCAAGGAGTACACTTTCTGGAGCACCCGAAGCCAGGGTGGGACTCGTGACGGGAAATGGGAATGGCATCCAAGAAAGCACGATTCCTTGCAGTTCGGTGAACAACGGCGAGGTGCCCACCAGATAGGCCACACCGCTTTCACCGACGGGGACGAGCAAGTGTAAGTCTTTGCAGAACTGGGCGTCTCAGACTGGCCTCCCCGACCAGAGCTGCTCACTAACCTCTCGGCAGAACAGACATCAGGAGGAGTTTCTTCTTCCTGCCATGCTTGACTTTTAAGCGGAACCTATTCCAAGAGCTCATGGTTTCCAGTGGCGGCAAGAAGAGAAGATCTCTCACCTAGAAGACGAGCAAGTCTGAGCGGCAAAGGTTTGGCTGTGGGACTCGGGAGCCAGTCTGTGGCTAATGATGTAAAGATATACGCTTGGGGTTATATGGGAGCAAAAATGGAGCACATTTTGTAGGCTGTTTGAATAAGTGACCTTCTCAAAATACCCATAGTTCTTAGAAAAATAGTTACTATTAACTTATTTGTATAGAAGACTCCCACTGCTTCCCTTCCTCTGAAGAATAGTAGGAAAAAACTATACCTAAACCCCAAAACTATCAATTTCTACGTACCACATCAATATCAGGTTTATGCTCTTCAAAGAGTCTCATTGATATAAAGAGATGTTTTATTAACAGGTGTGATTTCAGAAATTTTACCAAAGGTGTGGTAACAGAGGCCAAATATCCTAGGAGTATTGGTGAAAATGTTAAAAGTAAATAAAAATGAACATAGAAAACAAAGAATCCTTGGTGTTTGGGTAGGAGGTGATACACTCTTTCAGAGCTGAGTTTTGCCTGTAATTCGAGGCATCAAGTATTCTTTTTAGAGAAGTATGGGTAAGGCTGCAAGCAGTATTTTCCACTCTTGGTCACTCATCAGAATAACCTGGAGAACTTTCTGGATCCCATGCTAAGACCACTGAAACTGAATATCTAGGAGTGACAGCTAGGAATCTCTATATATTTTTTCAATAGTCTCCAGAAAATTCTGATGGACAACAGGATTGAGGAACCCTAATTTAAGATTCTGATGTTGAAGGACAAACCCTGGTAACCAAAGGTGTTTTCCAAGTGGCAGTGGAGTGTTTACACATGTGAAGAAAGGTAACAACAGGTAGGACCAAAGGCCCCCTTTGCTTTGCTTTCAGCCTCAAATCTGCAGTCTAGAGAAATGATTCAGAAACGTCTGTGGTTTGGGCTCTGTTTGGCCTTTTCCCTTCAAAAGCTCAAGTGCACTTAGTATAAGTTTGATTCATGATCATAATTTCCTCTTTAAGATTACCTGATTGGACTGGTGCCAGAAAAAGAGAAAAAAGCTCGCCATGATTTTAAAATGTGGTTTGATTCAGCTTTACTGGTCTTGCAAAATGAAATAGGTAGAATCAACCTCATGTATATATTTTGAGTAACAGAAGTCAAAAGGTTGGGCTTTCTAGCCTCACGGTGTGGGAGGAAGGTGGAAATGACACAGGGAAGTGAATTGCTTTTAGTCTGATGGAAAAATTTGTTTTGAAATGGTATAAAGTTGGCTTGAAATGTTAGGAAGATTTTAGAGTGGTCTTAAAAAATAAGTTGCTGGTTCCCTGTTTATTCACTTAGTCAGGTAGTGGTGGTAGTAACAATAACAAATATAATTAACAAAGATTTAAAGTGGCATCAGCATTTTTCATAGGCATATGCAAGGATGGTTTTTAGAAAAATGATGATCAGAAGGGAATGGAAAAAAACCCGTAAGAATAGTCTGTGTGGTAAATGGTGGATTAAAAATCTTTTACAAATAAATATTGCAAAGGAAATGCTATTCTGGGAGTAGAAAAATCAGTGATCATTGACTCTGGGCAGGTGCACAGTCATACATTCCCTTGTGTCAGAGACCAGTCAAGTCAGGAAGACTTTTGAGACCTTAGCTTCTCTTCTGAGCAGCAGTCCCACACTTGCCATTATTAGCTCCCCATCTCAGAACACAGACTTGTCTTCGGGTCCCACAGACACACCAGTACCACCAGCTTGGAGCCCAAGCCTCTTGATCCCAGGAAAGAAACACCATCCCTCCCGCTCTGGGATTGCTGTGCCCTTTCTCATACATTCTTCATCCACTGGGCTCGCCCTTTTTGCATAGTCACTTTCTGCCCATATCCTACCTGTCCTTCTGAGTCCTGGATAGATCTCATTCTCCCCCAAGGCCTACTGTCCTCTCTCCCCTCCCCCGCTTCCACCTCGCCTCTTCATTTATGTTTATTTGTATGATGCATGTCTCTGGTCAGAGTGGTGCTTCTCTTTGTCTCTCTCCCCATCAGAGTGTGGGTTTATGAGTGGCAGGGTCTCAGTCTCCTTGATTTTTCTTACCTCCATCAAAGCTTTGCACACATTAGCAGCTTGGAAAGTGCTTCCTGAATAAACACACGGTTTGGTTTTCTGGATCATATGGGAAGAAGATTCGAACATGGCGGCACCTTCTCTTTCCTCCCCTTCAAGCAAATGTGGTCTCTCTCCTTGCCTACTGGCAGCAATTCTGAGAGGCTTACAACTCTTTGTCCTTAGGGAGGCTGTCACTCTGGTCCATCTTGCCCATTAGATCCCATGGGCGCTCTTCTTACATTGCTATTCATTGTCATGCTTTTCCCTGGCTCTGCAAAGAGCACGTTTTATGAACTGATTCAGAAGAGCAGAAAGAGGTCACAGTGACCACGGCCAGGTATAGAGGACAGTGGCCCAGAACACAGGCCTATGGATTGAGTTGGACCTTGGTTAATGCCCCAGCTGGGCTTTTTAATAGCATGTTAAACAACTCCCCCCCCACCCCCACCCAACTGCAAAATGGCCATAATACTTATTTCCTCAACTGCAAAATGGCCATAATACTTATTTCATAAGGTGATTACAAGGTTTAAACAGGGGAATGTATAAAGGGCTTAGCCCAGACTATTAGCTACTATCCCTATTATTATTTTGTCTGATGCCCTCATTTTATAGATAAAGAAACTGAAACCTGGAGTTTTAGTTTCAGTGACTATTCAAGGTCACATAAATGGTTACTAGCACAAGGAGCAGGACCCAGGTACCCTGCCCACAACTCATGACTTTCCCCCAGCACGGTGACTGGCTCCAAGATGATAGGAGGGGGTCCTCATTGGAGATGCTTTGTTCATACTCTGTAAGGAGGTGCTGGGACACTCAAAGCTCAACACAAATGTATCAACAGGTGTGAGCTTAACTTTGCATTAAACACAGTCCTAGGAGAAAGGAGGTGGAGTGAGTCATGGTGTTATTATTATTATTGTTATTATTATTATTATTATTATTATTATCATTACCATTATCATTATTAGTTTGAAGTGCTCACAGAGCTGACCAGTAGGACAATTCAGGGATGCTACAGGGAAAAGAGAGTTGAGGGAGGCTTTGAACAATGGATGGATTAGATAGATGGAGAAAGAGGGGAGGTTACTGTGGGCCAGGCACTGTGACATACGATTAGGGATGCCTAGAAAGTGCTGACTCTGATGACAAAAGTCAGAATAGTGGTTACATCCATGTTAGCCTCTGAGAAGGGACGGGAGGTAGTCTTTTGGGGTGTAAGAAATGTTCAATATCTTGCTTTTGGTGGTAGTTAGACAGGTGTTTGCATTGTTGAAAAAGCCCATCAAACTATAAACTTAAAGATTAGTGTACTTTACACTCTTTCTGTATGTATATTATCCTTCTATTTTAATAAAGAAATCACCAATAATACCACCCCCCAAGAATAATCAGTGTTAATGTTTTTATTCCTTACCTTCTAGGCAGAAGAGATGAAAATAATGACTTAGGTCTCTGATAGATGATGACCTGGGCTTAGCCAGCCTCGAGGTTTAGTGCCTTATCTGTAGAAATGGGTTAAGAATCGAGTCAGCTCAGAACATCCTGGTTGGCCCTCTGGTTCAGGGCTCATCCAGACACTGCACTGTATCTCCCGCTCCGATCTAGTCCAATTCTAGCTTTGTGGGAAATCATTTGAGGGCAGAAGAGAGGGAATCCTGGGGAAACTGAGAGCATCAGTACTGCATTGTAAAAAGCCCTGGGACACCTGGGTCATTGTCCCAGTTCTGCCTCTCTCTAGCGGGAGTCCTTTGGCAAGATTCGTTTTCCACCTGGGTGTCAGATTCTTCACCCGTTGACTAGAGATAGCTGTACTCCAGGGAGACTGGTTTAATGTGAAATCAGACAGCTTGTGTAGCACTTCTGGGTCAACTACTTAATCACCATGTTCCCTTGGGGAATAATATACACAGCAAAATTAAGATAATGTGTCCTGTGCTCTAGTCATTATTCTAGGCAACTCATTGCCTTCTCATGGCTACCTCACAGTACTATTATTATGCCTGTTTTATAGACGAGGAAACTGAGAACAGAGAAGCTAAGTGAACTGCCCATTGTCCCACACCTAGTAAGTTGTAGAACTGGGTTTTAAACCCAGATGGTCTGGCTCCAGAATCCAAGAATTCTGCACATTGGCTTCTTAACCAATGGGATCGATTTTGTTGTATTGGGAGAGAGGTGTGGTAAGTGTAAAAATGTGTAAAAAAGATTTAGAGGACGCAAATTTTAGACGCAATCACACAATACATTTCGAAGGATCTGAAATGCTAAGCATATGCTACATAGTTTTTAAATTGTGACAATTTCACTGAGATCCCATTTTTACCTAATGATAATATTTCACTCTGTACACTGTGCCAAGCACTAACAGGCACAGAGATGTGCACAGAGCAAATTTTGTTTCTGCCCTCGCAGGACTTACAGTCTAGTGGGACAGACAGATATTAAACAAATACACAAATAAATATAATTATAAGCTGTGATAAGTGTCAGGAAAGGATAGGATTCTTCGGGAGATCATCTTGAAGGCACCTAATTTAGAAGGGCAAGATCGAGGAAGGCCTCTCTGAGGAAGTGACATGTAAGCAGTGGCCTAAAAGGAGATACTGTTTTTGACAGAATTTGCCTTTCAGAAGCAGAATTTGAGGACCAAATCGAAATGTGATTTATGGACAAAAGACAGATTCTTTCAGCGTCACGAACCATGCCGCAGCCCTGGATTTTCCGAGTGCCCTTTGCTTTCCTGGAATAAACTGATGGGCTGCATTATATTGCTTGCCATTTAAATAATATTCACAGTGCTCTTGCCTTAGAACCTTGCCCAAAACTCTTTTCTATCAGTCAGAATTTGCATATTTTTTTTCTTTGGGAACTTAAAAAAGAAAAAGAGAGATTATTGTTCATGAGAAACATATTTGGCTCTAAAATAATTAATGTTTAAGAAGATTAAGAACCATAGAATTGCCTCATGGAAAGGGGTCCCATACTGATGTTCAACCAAGGTCAGACACAGAGAAAAAGTGCCCCGCTGGGAGCTTTCAGCCTGGGCATGCATTTGCATATTCTTTAGGGTCCCAAAACCCAGAATGCGCTGTGCCTCTCTCAGCTCGAGTATGTGGCATTCGTATTGTGACACATACAGTGCTAAAAACACTCTGCAAACAGCTTCCTCTAGGAAGCTTTCACCGGCTTCTCTCATCTATGCTGGGCTCTCCCTTCTTCAATACCTCGAAGCATTTGTCTTTATTGCTTAATCCATGGTCAGGACGACATAGTTTAGTCTTTCTTTATTTTTCTAATTATGTACAGGTTGTAAAGGTTTCTTTTCTCCCTGAGAAGACTCAAAGGCCTCCAAAACAAGAAACATGACTTTTTGTCAAGATAGAAAAGCCTTAGTCTACACCTAGACCCATCCCCTCACTGTACAGATGAAAAAACGAAAATCTAGAGAGAAGGTACCCAAAGACTAAACATAGTTTATTACAGACCTGTGGCTGGGACTCCAGTCTTCTGACTTCCTACCCTAAACTCTTTCCTTCATACCACACAATCTTCCACAACACCTAACGGTGCTAAATGCACACTAGGCCTTCAGCAATTACCAAGGATGAAAACATTATTGAGTATTTGACAGAATGAGGAAGAGCTAAGTCATCTCAAATTACCCTGCAACCTCCAGCAGCTCAACTGGGTACTTCCAGGCTGTGGCAGTTTCAAGAAAGAAGCCCCTAAACCTTAAAGGCACAAGGCCATGTTCACATTTGACTGTAGCCAAGAAGACACAGATCTCTTGCTTCTCATTCTCTAGGTAGTCAAGAACCAAAACAAATACGAAGGGCAATCCTCTTATTCCTCAGTCCCGTCTTTGCATCCAGAAGGTGACTGAACAGACCAGTCATGTTAGAGAGAAATACCTCTGCCAGGTGCATGATCAAACCTGGTCCTCATGTTTGCTATCACAAAGTCAACCAGTCTTCAGGGAACCTAATTAGCCCTTAATTAGACAAAACCTTCATTGCCTTACAAGATCAGGCTCAGAATGAGTCAAAGCCGTAACATTCTTCTGGATTTATAAGGCACCAGAACTCACAAATGTCACTTCAGAGCACTTTCTCGTCTTCCTGTATGCTAACTGCTTCTCAGAGACAAAAACAAAACATACTCAAAATCAGAAAGCAAGTCAGCATAAGGTCCAGGGCTGAACCCAGGTCTCCTTACCTCCAAATCATAATTGTTTACATTGCATTACAATGACCGTCTCCTAGTAAATGTCACCGAATTCTCCTTCAGTCATATTCTCCTGCATTTTAGTCTTCTCACCAACATGTACAGCTCCAGGCTCCTGTGTCTACACCAGAGAAGATATAGATGCTCAGCATCTTTGGGAATTGGAAACCTTCTTTTTCACTCTAAAGTCAAATCAGGCACACTGACAACAGAAACTCTGTACCGAACAGTTATGGGTCACATTCGTGGTGGTGTTTTAAAATAGCCTGTCTCTGAGAAAGCCAATGTCATTTATTCATTTATTCCTTTACTCAACAAATATTTGTCAAACACTTACATGTGTCACATTGTCCTAGCTGCTAAGGATACTGCAGGGGAAAACATGGGCATAATCCCTGGCCTCAGGGAGCTTACTTTCTAGCATACAAGCAGACACTGAAGAGATAATTACTGAAACGAATAGCCATATGAAAGAACAGGCTGCTGTGCAAATGAATAACAAAGAAAACTAGTCTAGTCCAGAGGGACAAGAAATGCTGCTCCAAATAAGTGATATTTAAACTAAATTGAAGTGAAAATATAAGATAGAGGAAAGGGATAAAAAAAATAAAAAATAAAAAATAAAGCATTTTTGAGAGGAAAAAAAGTGCATGTGTGAAGCTACTGAAGCAGAAAGAAACTTGATGAATTAGGGTAAGTGGAAGAAGACCAGGCTACCTACTGCGAGGAAAGCAAGAGAAAGAGTGATATAGAAGGAGATGATGGACAGGGACCTGATCATGCCAGGCTTGTGTGCCACGTAAATGAATTTAGACATCGTCTGAAGAGCTTGGGAAGTCTTTGAAAGATATAATCAGAGGAGTGATATGGTCAGATTCACATTTTTAAAAGATTATGTTGGTTGCTATGTATGTAGGCAAAACAGAGTATGCATAGAGACCAGTTAATAAGCAAGCATAGTGGCCAAATAAGAGATGTCTGTGGTTGGGTGGTTGGAACAGGATTCTTTGGGAATCTGATGCTAGGGGACCCCAGCATCCCTAAGAAACCTTAATCAATTATAAATTGACTACCTAAATTCTACTGTCCACCAAGACTTTACAAATGGCAAAGAATTGTTTATATGGTGATTTCAATATTCTTGTTGAATCAAGCTTACTCTTTATCCTTATAAAATCTTTGGCTTACTTACATATACTTGGGCAAGATAGGCCATGGTTTTAAAAATTGTAATAACTCACAGTGTTTGCCACACCCCTTCCCTCAAGAATTCTAAAGATCTATTAGTGACATATTTTGATAGAGTCCTCTTAAATAGGACAGAAACTCTGTTGGAAGAAGGTATTATAAATAGGAGAAAGGAAGTAGATTCTATATGTTTGAAATAAGAACTCTTATCCACAGCATGAATCCCCTTCAAATTCTTGAATCTATTGTAATTTGTATTACCTAATTAAATAAATACTTTTATTTTTGGCAGCTTAACCATATTCAAAAATTCATGCACTGAAGATGGGGGCTGGAGAAGGAAAGTGGAAATATTATAAGTTTTTCATGTTGTGTTTAATTGTAAATGATCTCACATGTTTATTTAGTTTATACGCTGAGAGCTAGTGGCGTGGAATTGAAATAGGCTAAGCAGTTACTGCCTATTAAGTAGTATGTTTAATGGAAAACATTAAAGTCTATATTATGCACTTGTACAGCACTTAGCTTACAAAATGCTTTTGCATACATTATTCCATTCTCCCATCAACAGTGTCAGATGAGCAGGGCCGATGTTATCATCTCCGGTTTACAAACCATAGAAGTGAGGGTCAGAGAATTCAAAAACCTAGTTAGTGTCAGAATTCAAGCTTCCTGTCACCACGACCGGTACTATTTTGATAAAACCACATCACCTTTCTGGGGTTTGTGACTAATTATAACTCAAAGTCTCTAGAGTTAACTCAAGCAACCATCCCGAGTTTCTGGGTCCATATTGCCAGATCATGTGGTGAGAAACTTGCTTTCTTCCTTAGTGACAAAAATATTTTCTTTCCTAGGATCCCATTTTCAATAGGTTCAAGGAGATGGTAGGGAGGTAAAGACCCTTAACAAAAGAATTTCTTTCTCCTCTTTAACTTCATTTGGATCTCCATTCTGGTGGACAAAGATGTTTTGATTAAATGCCTTTTAGGCACTTTCCCAAACTCCCAGATTTCTTTCTTTCTTGAATTACTCCTTTCTTCTAATTTAGCCCCCGTAGAAACTTAAGTTATTCTCAGCACTTCAGCCTGGCACACTCATTCAGCACTACAAACAGGTTGGTTACTCACCAAGCCTCACAGAAAACCATTCCCACTCATCTTTCATTCATCTCCTAAAGCTCTTGATCAGAGCCGTGGACAGCTCAATGTCATACCAGACAGCACCTTGCTTGTTCAGAACCACAGACAGAGCACACGCTTGCCTCCACACTGTGACTATTTTAGTTGTACTCCATCCCTGGATGACAGATAAGCTAGCTATTGTCCCTGGATCATTCGGAGGTAAATTGTGTATAGCAAGGATTCCCCTAGCCCCATTTCTTTACGACCAGGGCCAAGTCAGGGCTATTCAACTTCAAAGACAGTTCAGTGAAATTTTTCTGGTGCCACAGATAACTAAGGCTCAATCTCTCTGACTACTGGGCGGGATCATGGATTGCGTGGTCTCATTTTCATCACCGCAAACCACTTATTACACTTTCCCAGTAACATAGTTACTTCAAATTCTATCTCTTCCCTAAAAAGCTTATTTATGTTTCCAGTGCCCTGTTACTCTAATCAGATGCTTAACAATTAAAATTTCAGGGCAGTGGACAGCTCAGCTGTCATATGTCAGTAGACACATGTCAGTATCACTGACTATCTAAAATGCTGACATCTCAGAGACTTCTCTAGGTCTTGACTAGTCTGGCCACATCCCCTCAAATAGGGATATTTAATTCCATGCTCCCATTAGCATGGAGAGCCCAACAATAACCCCAGAGCTGAAGTAGCTTGCTCACTCATTCCATAATCTAGAGAACCAAACCATACAATCCTTCTACCTTGAAGAACAACATTTATCCAAATCAAGGTGGATTTTAGGAACCATAAGTCGTAAATTGTTATTGAATAGAAGACTTTTTTTTGGGGGGGGGGTCCGGTAACACAGGATATAGTTAGTTTCTATCCACCCTGGTCTCACAGTTCAGGTACTTGTGCTTTCTCTGTCTTGTTTTTCCCAAAATCTATCCTGGTGACAGATGAAAACCTCTAGCAGTGTTTCAAAAATATCTGATACATACCCTCTCAAGATCCCTTGAATTTATTCATTTATTTATTTCACAAATATTTATTGACCACCTAGGATGTGCCAAGCACTGTTCTCAGTGTTAAAGGTTCTGCATTTAATCAAACAGACAATATTTATACTTTCAGGGAGCAAAAATTCTAGTTGAAGGAGATAGATAAGAAACAAATAAAAATGCTAATATTAGTTGGTTAAAAGTGTTATGGGGGGACATGTAAAGGGATAGAGAGTGGCCAAGGGCTGTTGTTTGTGAAAAGGTGGTCAGGGGAGTCTTCTCCAACAAGGTGACATTTGAGTGAGCCATGTGGTTATAAATGGGAAGAGAGTACTAAGCAGAGATAATAACAAGTTGAAAAACCTTGAAGGAAGAGTGTGCTTGGTATGTCTAAGAAAAAGCAACGTGATCTATGGGATTGGGATCCAGCAAGCAAGGGGGAAAATGATATGAGGTGAGCTCAGAGATGAAGTTTATGGGAATACATTTCAAAGCGTGTTTCAAAAGGATTATTCTTGTTGCTTTAAAAAAATATAAATGACTAGGATTTGAGACAATGCTAGCCATGAAACATGTTCAGAACATATATTAATAGCAGCCCAGGCAAGAGATGATAGTGAATTGGACTACGGTGATAGCAATGGTGATTTGAACTATGGTGGTATCAGTGACTGTGATGAGAAGTAGACAGCTATACTTCAGAAGTAGGGTTATTGGAATTTTTGAAGTGCCAAATGTGAGCTTTGAGAGAGAAATAATGGCTAATTCCAAAGTTTCAAGACTTGGGGCCTGAGCCACCGGAAGGATGAAGTTTTAATTTGTTGAAATGAAGACAACTAAGAGAAGAGCACATTTGGGGTAAAGAAATTAATAGGCTTGTGTTTACATCTACCAGACATCCAGGTGAGGGCTGATGAGTAGATGGTTTCATAGAAAAATTTAGAATGTAAGTGGGAGGCGTAGGCCGGAGATATTTAGATTTGTTTCAAATGTGACCCCAGACTAACCGTGTTGTCATTGTAACATTAGTCTTTTTCTCCTCTGGGAAGTGTCTGCCTGGAAAGCTGGCCAGAAAAGTTGCCTGAGACCCAGAGCTACATTTAAGCTTCCAAAGATTATGGATTTGCAGCTTGTTTACTGCTGTATCCACGGATTCTAAAACCATGTTTGGCATAAGGGAGGAAGACTTGAGACAGAAAAGGCCATAAAGGAGAATCTCTAAGTTTCTGTTTTAGAAAAATGGTTATGCAGTTCATCAAGATAGGGAGTGGAGGAGGAGGAGAAGTTGGAGTGGGAGAGGGTGGAGAGATCATGGGAGACAACGATTTTGAGGTGTCTATGGAGTATTCAAGGGGTATGTACAAAAGCATTAAATTCATGGGTTTGGAGCTCAGATTTAGGAGTCACGTGCATAGAAATGATAACTTTAGTTATATAGATGAGGGCGAACATGAGAAGCATGAGATGTAATCTTCTCATGGGATGGGGGACTGACACTTTGATCTACAAATCAGGATCTGGAAAAACTATAATTACCTGTTTTCCCACATCATATCTACCATAGAGAGCTAAATGCTACACTAGTAGGGAAAGTCCTCTGTTGGAGTCTAAGAGCCTTCATGAGCTATATAAGACAAAGAAGCTGTTCTCTGAAGTACCTTAAAACCTCGCCAAATCTGAATGCATTCGGTTCAGTTCCTGCTTCTCTCAAGTTCAGAGCCCTCCAGTCTTGCTCCAGTCAGTACGATTTCAGAACTGCTCCAGCAAGCCAGACTCATCCTAGAAATGGGACAGCACTGGGTATGGAATCAAAAGACTCAGAGACAAGCTTGTTTAGCCCAATTAATATCTTTATAGCCTATCATAAGCACATACCCTACTGGTTCTTGGTGTTGTTATTTGCAAGAAAATACCTTTACCTACCCCACAGGATTTCTGTGGGGGATTAAAAGAGATAATTATGTCCACTGTTGTTGCT
>NW_011888782.1:21268254-21270376 GCF_000151845.1 Pteropus vampyrus | reverse complement strand
GTCATTCCGGCATAGTCCTGTGCTCAGTCCTTACCATTGCAGCCGAGTGTCACTGAGGAAGTCCTTGCAGTGTCTCTCTATAACTGAGTCTTGGGACTCAAATGTGGTTTCAATATAGAAGTAGCTCTTCTCCCTCAGACAAAAAAAGAGAAAGTTAACTTAGCTCTTGTGACTTAAAAGGGAAGAATTAAAGACACTGATGGGATTCAATCAAGCCAACAGTGAGTAACCATTGCATAAAAACATCATGCTAATCAGAATATGGGCACACAGCACATACAACTTCTAGGATATAAGAGGGTAGAAGGCAGATGTTGAATCCTGTAACGTAGGTTAACTTTAAAAAGTTCCCTAAGAGACAGACCAGGCATAAATGGGCAGAAGGCGGAGAAATAAGAATAAGGCAGAGAACATTTCCAGAAGAAAATCACACAGAGCATTAAGGAAAAGGAGTGACAGTCCCTTCCAGGATCACAGCACAATAAGGGAATGGGCAACAGCAAGCAGGGTCTCTGTCACGAGTGTATTGAATTTAGGAGCCGCCTCTGCCACCATCTGCTTGACTTTTGGGTGTGCTAGCTTTATAAAGGCACCACTAGACTCAATAATCTCTTTGGTTCCTTATATTCCTATGGTCAAATTTGTAATTTCTGATGTACTTCTCCAAAAAAAATGCACTTTGGTTTTTCATTTTCTAAACTTTGTAGTTAGTGCTCTTCATTTACCCAATATCTGTTGAGCATCTACTAAATACCAGGCACTGTGCTGTGGCCTGGACAATCAATGCTGAACAGGATAGATGTGCTCTTGGCCCTCATTGAGCTTAAAATTTTGTGAGAGAAAAAGAAAAGCAAACAGCAATTACAAATCAGTGGCTTGTAGAGAAAAGGCAGTGAGTTATGGGAGTGTGAAAGGAGAATCCTGATACAGACATCATGTGGCATCAGAAATGACAGTGTTATCTCAAACCCAAGAGTTGAAGAACGATAGGGGTTTAGTCAGGCTAAGCCAGGTGGAGAAATAATTTCAGGCAAAGGAAATGGAACACAGGAAGACTTTAAGATGAATAGGTCAGAGTCAAGGAGAGAGAAACTAATAAAAATAGTGTGACTGGCAACCACAGAGCTGGAGTGGTAAGCACACAGTTGGGGTTAGCTTGAATCCTGTGGGAAACTTTAGAAAAATTTTAAAGAAGGATTTTATTTATTTTTGATTTTTTAAAAAATTTTTGTTAACATTGGTTAACAAAATCCAATAAGTTTCCTCTGTACACTTTAACAGTAAGGCATATATATATTTATACTGTGTGTTCATCTCCCATAGTTAGATTTCTTTCTGATACCACATATTTGACCCCCTTTATCCCATCTACCTCCCCCCTCCTCCCACTCCCCTACCTTCTGGTAACCTCTAGTCTATAGTCCATGTTCATGAGTCTCTGTTTGTTTGTCCTGTTCCTCTGTTGCTTTCAGGTTCATACTCCACAGATAAGTGATATCATGATTTTCAACGTTTTCTGTCTGGGTTTTTTTGCTTAGCATGATTATAAAGAAGGATTTTAAATATAACGATTCAAGTTTTAGAAAGATCATTTTGTTACAATCGGAGAATAGGTTAGAAGGTACTAGAGGGGAAGCAAACGGACACATAGAAAGTGGCTGAGATGACGGTGGCTGGACTATTGATATGATCAAGAGGTTAAAGATGCATGGAGAGATGATACTAATGAGGTAGAATGAGCAGCATCGAATGTCTGATTGGATGTGGAAATGAAAAAGAAGGACATAATAATAATACCCAAATTGTGCGCAGTCGCAGAGCGAGAGAGTTTTAAAGGGGGAGCTAGTACTGGAGATGATAATGAGTTCAGTTTGGGACATTTTGAGTTTGAGGTGCCTATTAGACATTCAAGTGGAGATGCCAAATGTCGGGGGGTGGTCTGAGCCCCAAGAACATGATGAGAGCTGGAGATAGAGACTCAGGAGTCATCTGCACATAGATGAGAATTAAAGCTATGGGAATGGGTGAGATGCTTTTAGATTGTCTTAGACATATCTGAGATTGAGTATCTGTCCTGCCACTTATTAGTAATGTGATGTTGGTAAATTAACTTTGCCACTCT
>NW_011888782.1:21266078-21268204 GCF_000151845.1 Pteropus vampyrus | reverse complement strand
ACACAGGAAGACTTTAAGATGAATAGGTCAGAGTCAAGGAGAGAGAAACTAATAAAAATAGTGTGACTGGCAACCACAGAGCTGGAGTGGTAAGCACACAGTTGGGGTTAGCTTGAATCCTGTGGGAAACTTTAGAAAAATTTTAAAGAAGGATTTTATTTATTTTTTATTTTTTAAAAAATTTTTGTTAACATTGGTTAACAAAATCCAATAAGTTTCCTCTGTACACTTTAACAGTAAGGCATATATATATATTTATACTGTGTGTTCATCTCCCATAGTTAGATTTCTTTCTGATACCACATATTTGACCCCCTTTATCCCATCTACCTCCCCCCTCCTCCCACTCCCCTACCTTCTGGTAACCTCTAGTCTATAGTCCATGTTCATGAGTCTCTGTTTGTTTGTCCTGTTCCTCTGTTGCTTTCAGGTTCATACTCCACAGATAAGTGATATCATGATTTTCAACGTTTTCTGTCTGGGTTTTTTTGCTTAGCATGATTATAAAGAAGGATTTTAAATATAACGATTCAAGTTTTAGAAAGATCATTTTGTTACAATCGGAGAATAGGTTAGAAGGTACTAGAGGGGAAGCAAACGGACACATAGAAAGTGGCTGAGATGACGGTGGCTGGACTATTGATATGATCAAGAGGTTAAAGATGCATGGAGAGATGATACTAATGAGGTAGAATGAGCAGCATCGAATGTCTGATTGGATGTGGAAATGAAAAAGAAGGACATAATAATAATACCCAAATTGTGCGCAGTCGCAGAGCGAGAGAGTTTTAAAGGGGGAGCTAGTACTGGAGATGATAATGAGTTCAGTTTGGGACATTTTGAGTTTGAGGTGCCTATTAGACATTCAAGTGGAGATGCCAAATGTCGGGGGGTGGTCTGAGCCCCAAGAACATGATGAGAGCTGGAGATAGAGACTCAGGAGTCATCTGCACATAGATGAGAATTAAAGCTATGGGAATGGGTGAGATGCTTTTAGATTGTCTTAGACATATCTGAGATTGAGTATCTGTCCTGCCACTTATTAGTAATGTGATGTTGGTAAATTAACTTTGCCACTCTGGTCTCTCGTTTATATATTAGAGATAATAGCTTGTAGATTGATACCATGATGGTTAATGTGATAATGCGTGAAAATACTTAATCTAACATCTGGAACATAGCAGAATCTCTGTAAATTCTAGCTGTCATTGTTGTTGATGTTATTACTATTGTCATTCAAAAATTTAAAAAGCATGATATAGATTCCTGTGATTCACAATCATACATGAGAGAAAGTGAGAAAAAGGAGATTGAGAAGGAGCAGAGAGAAAGTTAGGAAAACCAAGAGAGAATGTTCCAACAGTTGAAAAGAGGCCATGTTTCAAGAAGAAAGTGGTCAAAATGGCCAATAGGACCACCAAAATAAGAACTGAGAAGATCTCCTTGAATGTAGCCACAGGAAGGCCTCTGGAGGCACATCTGAGAATCTCTAAATGCTGATAGGAGGGAGCCAATAGACAAGTAGGGAGAGAGAAATGAGGCAGTAGGGGCATAAAGTCCAAAGCAGAAGGAAAAGATTGGCTTTAGCCAGAATGAGGGGCAATATCTTCCGAGCTGTGACAGGAGGGAGGGAGGAAAGGAGATGTAGGTAAGTAGGAGGCTTGAGGGAACAAAGTGTTTTGTTTTCTCCATGAAGTAGAGAACATGGTCACTGTCTTAGTAAAAGGATAATCAGAAAAGATGAACAATATCTGAAATATCAGACTAGAAGAAACTGCTACCTCGAGAAACTATGTGATTCCCAAGCAGCATGATGTTCCCCAATACCCCTCAGCAGTCCAGATTCAGAGATACCAGAAATAGACTCATCTAGATTGACCTAGGCTTGGTATTTAGAATAAAGACAAGGGAGTGGTTAAAATGGTGACCATAAGATCTGATCTGGATATAGAGAGAAGCATTTGGCCATGGACAAAGAAAAAGTAGCCTAAGGGTCCAAAGGGAGTACAGGGAGGGGAAGAAACATTGAAAATGTCAATAAATAAAAGGTGGTCAGAAGGCAGAATGAGACTAAAGATAAAGTAGATCATGAACCAAAGTCTTTGATAAATGTGGGAGCATGCCTG
>NW_011888782.1:21264222-21265778 GCF_000151845.1 Pteropus vampyrus | reverse complement strand
AGATGTTCTAATACCTAATTCTAATGTGTGTGAGTGTGTGTGTGCGGGGGGCGGGGGGAAGAGGGTGTTCTCCACACCACCAAGGAGAAATTCTCCATACACCAGCTGTGCGCCCTACAATGCAACTCAATTCTGATGCTAGCTACCTGGAGATAGCGTCAGATTCCATAGATTAAGAGCTCAGTCCTGCAAGACCACTCCCCCCCACACACACTGACACACTGACACACTGACACACACACACACACACACACACACACACCCCACAAACTTCAGATACCAATCACAAGCCCAGGTTGTTACCTGTGCTTCTGACTGACTAGCTACAGATTGGAGGTTCCAATGACCCCCTTCCACCTTAGTATGCCAATCACAACTCCAGGTTGCTACCTACTGGCTATAAGTCAATGGTTTCCATGACCCTCTCCTTGTGTTCAATTAATTTTCTAGAGGGGCTCACAAAACTCAGAGAAATATTTTACTTACTAGATTACTGGATTATTATAAAAAGGTATAACTCAGGACCAGCCAGACGGAAGAGATTCATAGCACAGGGTATGAGGGCACCATTCTCCCCATATCTTCATGTGTTTACCAACCCAAAAGCTCTTCAACCTCTGTCCTTTTGGGGGTTTGTGGAGGCTTTATCATGTAGGCATGACTAATTAAATTATCAGCCATTGGTGATAGAACTCAATCTCCTGTCCCTCTCTGGTTCCTGGAGGTCTGGGATAGGACTACAAATTCCAACTCTCTAATCACATGGTTGGCTCCACGGTCAGCCAGCCTTCTTTCTTAGGTGAGTCCCAAAAGTCACCTCATTAACATAACAGAAGATACTTTTTTGACTCTCATCACTTAGAAAGTCCAAGGGTTTTAGGAGCTCTGTGCCAGAAATAGGGGAACAAAGACCAAATATATATTTCTTACTATAAATCACAACATCACACCAGCCCTGCCCATTGTAATTTCAGGGAGACACCTGTTTACATCCTTATGCACATCCAGCTTCATTTAGCAGCCCTGCTGGCTCTCTCAGACCATAGGTCTTGACCAAATGAGAGCTATTTCCATCACCAGTGAAATGATAAATATGAAACATCTGTTATCTGTTCAATCACCTTAAGTTTATTTCATCTCTTCTTAGAAACTGCTCACTAACCAGGGCTCAGAAATCCATGTTAAGATGCTCTCTAGAGGAGACCCAATGGGTTTTCCCATAGCCCAGAAAACCCAGACACAGGATAAATAACCTATAGAAGCTTGATCCTCAGAAACAACCAAATTCCACTCTTTGCTCCTATTTCCTGAGGGTAAGCTCCCTGAGGTTGCTAGCTAGCAGTCACCCTTATTCTGACAATAGTAGGCAAATGTCCCAAGGGCTGCCCCACCAAAGCAGTCCTTTGGGAGCCAGAGTTTCTCAGTGACACTGGACTGTAATGTTAAGGATTGAGCACAGGACTAAGCCAGAAGATCCAGGTGGCAATCCTGCCACTTGGTGCCGGGTCTCTTCTTTCCTAATACACCCAACACTAGCTCCTGATCTGCCTCCACAA
>NW_011888782.1:21262127-21264172 GCF_000151845.1 Pteropus vampyrus | reverse complement strand
AACAAAGACCAAATATATATTTCTTACTATAAATCACAACATCACACCAGCCCTGCCCATTGTAATTTCAGGGAGACACCTGTTTACATCCTTATGCACATCCAGCTTCATTTAGCAGCCCTGCTGGCTCTCTCAGACCATAGGTCTTGACCAAATGAGAGCTATTTCCATCACCAGTGAAATGATAAATATGAAACATCTGTTATCTGTTCAATCACCTTAAGTTTATTTCATCTCTTCTTAGAAACTGCTCACTAACCAGGGCTCAGAAATCCATGTTAAGATGCTCTCTAGAGGAGACCCAATGGGTTTTCCCATAGCCCAGAAAACCCAGACACAGGATAAATAACCTATAGAAGCTTGATCCTCAGAAACAACCAAATTCCACTCTTTGCTCCTATTTCCTGAGGGTAAGCTCCCTGAGGTTGCTAGCTAGCAGTCACCCTAATTCTGACAATAGTAGGCAAATGTCCCAAGGGCTGCCCCACCAAAGCAGTCCTTTGGGAGCCAGAGTTTCTCAGTGACACTGGACTGTAATGTTAAGGATTGAGCACAGGACTAAGCCAGAAGATCCAGGTGGCAATCCTGCCACTTGGTGCCGGGTCTCTTCTTTCCTAATACACCCAACACTAGCTCCTGATCTGCCTCCACAATCCAGGAAGACTTTCACCGAAGCTTTAGAGCTGTGGGAGGAGGTCAACAGATCCTACCCTTATCCTACAAACTTTACCTGGACTCTATCTTGCATCCACAGTTGCAAAGGCTTCTAGTGCCTCTTAGAGGTAGAACAGCTTCAGCAGCTTCAGCTATGAGCTTGTGAACAATGCAGCTTCCTGGGCCTTACCTCAGACCTATTGAATGACTCTTTGCAGGTGGGATTCAGGGATCTATATCTTAACTGGCTATCTCCGTGATGGTGATGCAGCCAGCCCAGCACCAGACCGTGAACTGGCATTTTAAGATTATTATACTAAAGCAGGTGGGAAGATGACATTATCCCCAGAGCCACTGGTTACGGCAGAGAACCGAGAGGAGAGATGCCTCTTGTAAGAGCTTCAGATCTAGCTTCCCTAGAGGAAGAAGGGAATATGCTCCAGAGATACTGCCCTATTCCTCTGTGATGGTAGGCCATCCTGTTTATTTCTAGACTAGTCCCAGGAGTGGTAGGCTTCCTGAGAGCACTGCAGTCTGTAGAAAACCTAGAGAGTCATTGGAGTGCCTTTTAGGCTTTGCATGGGTCATGATGGACCAGAGCCCCAGAAACTCTGCCTGGCTGCATTAGAGACCATTTTGCAAACTTACAGGACCAGAGAACAATTTCAAAATCACCATGACCTGTTAAATCATCGATAGGCTCTTAGGAGATGTTGGTGTACTTAGATTAAAATAAACAACAGAAATGGGCTCGGGAATCAATCATCTGAAGAAATAATTAAAGTCTTATTCGTATGATTCTTTTAAAGAAAAACTTTGTACTAGAAGAGAAAAAAGCAACCAATTAAAAAAATTAAATAATTTATTTTATTTAGAACAAACATTTGCAAATATGCTGCAAGCTGGAGAGCATCAGGCAGACAGCACTCCACTCTCAGCTGGCAAGTACAGCTGTGTATGCAAGGAGCTGAGCCTTCTTCTCCTACCTGCCCGCCATGTCCAAGAATAATTGTCACTTCTTAAAAGAATTCCATTATGTAAAAAATAAATAAATAAAACACATTAGTGTCTTCTATGCTTTTCGACAAATACATTTCAGTGGGAGAAATTTTAGTAGCATCGTTTTTTCCTGCAGACCACCTATTTACAGTACACTAAAATTCTAGAGGAAATGCAGGATTAGACAAGTCCTCTCTGAAGGCTCTGAGGCCAAACCCTTACGACTGATTACACAATGTGAGTGATGGAGGCTGCCATGAGGAATAGCTGCAGGCCTGGGCCTGGCTCCTGGGAGCTGGAACCAGAGAAGGCCCCCACAACAGAGAAGAAAACACTGGCCCTGTAGCTAATTTCCTCTACCCCTCACTGGGTTTAGTATTAAAGGAGCTTTC
>NW_011888782.1:21209340-21255932 GCF_000151845.1 Pteropus vampyrus | reverse complement strand
AAAGGCACTGAAATGTCTTTCTCCCTCCTTTCATCTGCCAAGAGCCCTCACTCCCCTTACATGCTTGGAAGAAGGAACCAGGGGAGGGTTTAAAAGGGGAGACCTAGGAGGTAGAGAACAGAAGGAACATCACAGGACCAAGGATGATCCATTAATTAGAAGAGAAATTAAATGCAACAGAATGCCGTCCTCTTTCCCTAGGCATGATGCATCTTACCAACCCCATGGTCAGCTGCCTGTCCATCAGGCACTTGCAGTGGGCTCGTCTTGATGCATAGTCAGCCACAGGGCCTGGGGTTTTGCAGAGAGGGTGAGGATATGGCTATCATCCCTGATCCTTCCTAAATCTCTGTTCTCCATTTGACTCTCATTGACCCATGGTTCCCAGAGCCCTCTTGCTCATGACCCCGAGATGATGCTACTTATGCTCAAACACATGGTTGTGTGAGGATGTATTTTCTCACTAGAGGTCCACCTTCTTTTCTGTTTTGTTTTAGACATTTATGGTGCTGAACAAAGGGAGGACCATTTCCCGGTTTAGTGCCACTCGGGCTCTGTGGTTATTCAGTCCTTTCAACCTGATCAGAAGAACAGCCATCAAAGTGTCTGTCCACTCATATCCTTTGCATAGTTGATTCTTCCACATGTTAGAATCAGGCTTTACGTTCGTGTCCAGTGCCTTCTTCAGAGATTAGCAATAGAGCTTTCCTCCAACTGAATCCTTTTTTAAAATCATTAAATTGAAAAAAGTGCTTGTGGCTTTCATGTGTCCAACACCCAAAGCAGTCCCAAGGCAGAGGTCTTCGTGCAACCCAGAGGTGGGTTTGGGTTCACCTAGACTAGTCTACATACACCTGTGGATCCACAACTTGAAAAATGTCTTCTTTATGAGGGGAGCTATGCTGAATGTGCCAGGCACATTCTCACCGCGTGTGGCCTGCTCTTCCCACAACATAACAACCAGTAAAAGGCTTCTTTGGGCAGATAAGACAAGCATGAGCTGTTCTCTGTACCCTAGCTATGCTAGGGAGTGGCAGCTCATTAGGCAAAAGAGCAGTACCTCCCAGACAGCAAAGAGAACAGACCACAATGGGCAGAACATAGATCGTCTAATGGGACCACATTGGTCATGGGGTACTGCCAACAAGGTTACACCCAAATTACCAGCAGGTTAAAAATGTCAATAGTCTGAGGTTCATGCCATTGAGGAATGTAATGATTAGAGACAAATTGGTCAAATGTCTATATTATATTAATTGCTTAGTTGTTTTAAGTAGCTTCATAAACTGGCTTCAATTTCTTTTAGGGTGTAGGGTGTTCTTTGTTTTGTTTTGTTTTCCCCAAGGCAAGCCAAACTAATACAAAAAAAAAAAAAAAAAAGACTTTGGCTTGGTTTCCAAGGATCTTCCCTGGTGACTGTCTAAGTTGGAAGTTCCAAATGACAAATTCAATTCTGGCTTCCAGGAGGTTGACTTGCAAGAACAGCCTTGCCTCAGCTGCCTGACGGGTGGTGCCCAGCCTCTTAAGAGGCTCCAGTGAAAGCAGCTGCTCCTCCCACTTGAGGCACTCTCTGGGTTGCCAGACAGCCTCCAGTGAGCTGGTCAGCCTGGCAGAGCCATCTCAACATGAAACTCTGCAGCTTAAGGAAGTTGCATTCTACTTCCCTTTCTATGCGTTATCTTTATGGCTGACCAGTGGAAAGTATACTTTCTTAATTGAATCTTGGATTTCTCGATTCAATAGAAGGATATTTAATGATAATAGTAGACTCTCATTAGCTAGATATCTCCTAAGTGTCAACACTCATAGGTCAGAAGCCTTTGAAGGAAGAATTAACACCCCCATTTTACAGATAATGAAACTGATACTCAGACATTAAGTAAATTGTCTAAGGTCACCTCACTAGCTCAGAGGTCCAGCCTACATCTTGCTTAGAGCAGTATCAGCAATAAGAAAGTAGGCAGTTAATGGAAATAAATTAGGGTAATTTATGTTCTCAATATGTCATCTCTCCTTGGTTTTTAAATATATATATACAATTACATAAAATTACAAATAAAGAAATACATGAACTCCTCTCCATGAATCCTGGTTGAATTAAATCTAGATAAGTAAGAAACTGCTAATTAATAATAAAATTCCTTTAAAGGATCAATTGACCAGTGAATATTCTTTTTGTCTTGAGATTTTATGAGTAAATAATTTCATCGTACAGTCACAACTGGTCAGAAAGGCTATTGAGGCTCTCCTGATCACAGACTTATCAAAAGTCTGCATTTATATATTTAAATCTCATGAATTTGGTAGCTGTATCTCCAAAAAACACTCTTCAAGGTATGGATTTCTCAGAGTCCTATTAGTACTATTTCATCAAAATTATACTTCTAATTAAATTTGTTATGGATGTTTTCATAAATAATATTATGTATAATATGTCATTTTACTTTTAAAGGTTTATGGGATTGAGGATACAATTTTAAATTAATCCTTGGGTTAGCATTTCCTCCCCATATGAACACATTTCTAATTTAATTGCAAGTCAATAGAAAAAGATGGTTTAATTAGTAGAATTTCTCTTTTTGAAATAGATGTGTTCCTAAGTAACTGTAAAACAGGGCACATTAAAGGCATTTACAGAAAACTAAAATAGATTTAAGTAATTCTGCTCAAGTCAAAATTATGAAAGATGAGTGGTCTTTCTGAAGATGAACTTGACCTCTCTTCATAGGTCAAGTTCATCTTCAGTCTTTACTTTTCTTCAGGAAGTAATTGTTAAGAACTCAGCTAGTCCTAAGAAAAATGTCCGGTAGGAGAAATTTACTGTTGGATTTTCTCCACCATTTATTTACTTTCTTCCACTCACCTTCCTTTTCAGTGTTTCCTTCCCCTTTTGAAAATTCCCTTGCCCAGCCTTTCCAAGATTCTCCTCTTTGGCTATTCAGAATTCTCCACAGCAGCCTAATCCTACATGGAATTTTCTCCTGGACCCAGCAGTTCACTAGCCTGTGCTACCTCCCCCATTCCTAGCCAGAAGTCCACCTACTCAGTGTGCCTGACCTTAGCTGTATTAAGAAAACAACCTGACTAAACTGATTCCCATGAAAGTTTATAGCCCTCCCCTTATCTCTAACTTCCTAGGAGTATTCTGTCTTACAGGAAAAAAAGAGACATTTGCTGGATGAAATTTCAGGCCATATTGTATAGTGAAATGAAGGCTTCAGGGCAGAAGGACATTTTGGAAGGGGGATTCTGTTTCCTTTCATCTTGCTTAGGGTTCTATTATCAAACGGTCTGAGTTCACATCTCAACATCAGGGTTGACTAGCTGTGTGACCATGGAAAAATTATTTAAGCTCTTTCAGCCTGTTTTCTTAGCTCTAAAATGTCGATAATAATATCTACTTGTAGATTAGTTGTATTAGAAATAATATGGACAAAGTACACAGTGCAGAGTAGGCACTCAGAAATGTTAGTGGTTATTAAGTGACAAGACCATAAAGCTGATCCTAGCTAGGAATTATGAATTTAATCGTTCAGGGTCAGGGTGATCATAGATGCCACAGGGAAACATGGTGACTCAGCTTTTCCTTAACACAGCTTCTCACGTGGTTCAGTTCATTTATCACAGTCACTATTTTGGTCAATTGTGTGTTCATGACCCAAACTGAACTTCCAGAGAGAATGGAGTGAGTAGATTTTCTGTTGTTCTCATGTCTTCCCTTTTTGTCCTCTTCTCTTCTTCATTTTGCAGCTTTTATTTCTTTTATTTATCCTGCCAGTTCTAATTGGGTATCTGACTTTGTAATGATCATATATCTTTTCTCTGTGGGCTTTGGTTTCATAAACGCACATATGATTTTCAGCTTTGAAGAGCTATAGATTAATGGTTCTCATCCTTGGCTGTGCATTGGAACCCCCTGGGGGAATTTTTTAAAATATCGATGCCTGGGTCTCAGTCCCAGACGGTCTGATTTCATTGGTCTGGGGTGATCTGATCATGTGAGTTCCCCACCACATGCATTTACCTGCTAGATGCACCCATGGATGAAGGTCAGAGAAGGCCTACTTGGAAAGAGGGGTAGGCACAAAATTGATAGAGAAATAAGAATAAATGGTTCTGGAACATATTCAGAAAATAACACATGAATGAAGCTGATTCACTTATCATGGCTCATATACTTCAAAATGACCTTAATATTCTGAGATTATTCTAGCTCCCTAGGTTTGCAAATGGAAGCTCTGTATTTCAGAATGTGGGGCCTTTCAGAAAACATTCTGCACCAACACACCTGAGAGAGGTGCCCCCACCTCAGCTCAAGCTGGACATACCTTTGGTATAGTAACAGGAGCTCTGTAGAGCTTTCTCTTCCTCTAACTCTTAATTTTTTGCTGACTATAACATTAACACATGCATAATAGGAAATATCTTCTATTTCTATTAATAAATTAAAGGGGAAAAATTGTGCGGTCATCTTAATCATTGCTGAAAAATCATTTGATAAAGTTTGATATCTGTTCATAATTTAAAACTTACAGAAAAGTAAAAATAGACAGGAATCGCTGTACTCTGATAAAGGGTAAGCAATTTTTAAAAAGTAGCAAACGTAATACTTAATTTTGAAACATGGAAATCTTTTTCTTTGAAATCGGAAGAAAAAATAAAAAGCAAAGATGTCCGTTTTATCAGTTCTATTCAACTTTGTAAAGGAAATCCTAGCCCGTATAGTAAGGCAAGGAAAAGATATAAAAGGCGTAAGAATAAAAAAAGAAGGACTAAAGATGCCATGATTTATAGATAATATGATTCTGTTCATAAAATAGCCGATATAATCTAGAGATAAACTATTAGCATTAATCATAGTATAGTAAGGTAGCTGGGTATAAATTAATATACATAAGTTAATTATATATATATCAGCAACAAAAAGAAAAAATATTTTTTAAAATACTATTACCACTGGCATTCTAAAATATCAAGTATCTCGAAATAAGATTATCAAAGTATGAGTCAGATCTCTATGAAGAAAATTATTTAAAATATTGAGTAATATTGCAGGAAATTCAATAAATGGAGACATATTTCTGGGTTCAAAGCCACAGTATTGTGAGACTCCCTAAATGACTAATAAATTTCGTTTGATCCCAATCGAAATCTCGATAGGCTTTTTTTTTTTTTTTTGTACTACTTGACAAACCAACTCTAAGATTTATATGAAAATGCAAAGAGTAAGTTATAGCCAAGATACTTGAGGAAGAAAAACAAGGCGAGAGAAGAGCAGTTGGGCTCCTGGACATCAGGATTTACTATGAAGCTCTAATAATTGAAACAGCGTGCCATTGGTGTAAGGTTAATCAGACCAGTAGAACAGAACAGGTGGCCCATAAACAGACCAATGCACGTGCAGGCATTGAATTTGTGACAATGATGGCACTAGGAAACATGGAGAAAGGGTGGTCTTCATTAAATGATGCCGAAGAATTAAGAATCCCAATAGAATAATTACATTGAACATTTAACTTTACACCCCACACTAGAGTCAAATTCTAGGTAAGTTAAATTCTAAATTTCTTTGTGAAAGACAGACAGAACGCTGTTAGAGGGGAAAAATAAAAAACAAAGGAGAATATCTTCATGACTTCAGATTAGAGAAAAATTGATTAATGTAGGACATGAGAAGCATTAACCATAGAGGGGGAAAATTATATATAAATTTAAAGTATCTAAATAAACTTAAGGATATCTCATGTTCATAGATTAGAATACTCACTGTTGTTAAAATGTCAGTGCTGCCCAAATTCATTTATAGATTCAGTGAAATCGCAATAAAAATCCCAGCAGCAGATATTTTGAAGAAATTGACGAAATAGATTTTACTTACATAGATGAAGCAAAATTTATTTAGCTATTATCCTATTGATAGGCATTTATGTTGCTCCTAATCAACATAATCCTCATATTCTGCCATTATAATTCTTTGGTGAATATCCTAACACGCATATATATATTTTTTTTAGTTTTATTAAATTTATTGGGTGACACAGATTAATAAGATTATATAGGTTTCAAGTGTACAATTCTATAATACATCATCTGTATATTGCATTGTGTATTCACCACCCAAGGTCATGTCTCCTTCCGTCACTATGTATTTGACCTCCTTTACCCTCCCTCCAACCCCCTTTTTCCCTTTGGTAACCACCATATTATTGTCTGTGCACACATAGCTCTGTATACATAACATGGGTGAATGTGAGGGATGAATTCCTAGAAGTGGAAATGCTATGTCAAAGGGACATACAATTTTAATTTTAGAGATATTGCCAAATTGTTTTCCAAAGTTCTACTAATTTTCATTTCCATTTGTTATTAAATCTAGGGTTTTTTTTAGATTTTGTAGTCACTAAATTATTGACACAATTTCCTTTATAAACACACTTAGAAAAAATATAAAAGATAAAAATCTACTTATCTTGTCCTAGTTCTAGAAATTGATGTGAAGGGTATTGAATGATGTTGAACATCCTTGGCCTCAGGAAAATGATCAGACTCCAGATTTTTTTTTAAGTTTACTGCGTTGCTGGGAGCCCAAAGGAAAAGAGTAAATGACTTTAGGATAGACTGGAGTTACAAAGATCACGCTGTGTATTTTTAAGTAGAAATTAAATTGTAGCCAGTGAAGAATCAGAAACTGATTCTATCACCATGCTCTTGATACATACAGCCTTTTGGACATAAGTGGTTCCCATCCCTAATTTCCCCTCCCTGACATAATACCTCTCTGAAATGTTAATTTTGCACTGTTGCCTGATGATAAAGGTAGCTCCCTGCCCCTCCCTCCCTGCCTGCCTGCCTACCTGTTTGCTGTGGGATGATTTGATATATAGATACTTTTTTGTGCTCAGAAAGAAACTAGAAATTCACTGGGGTCAGAGCAATGTATCAAATTGGACCCCAAAAGGAAATGAAAAGTGCAGGAGGATGCAAAAGTGTTAACAGTGACTAGAGCAGATTTTCCCATCACCACCCGGTGAGCTCCCACAGTCATTGAAGGGGCCCTTTGATGACCCTAGGGTACCCATCACTAATCACACCGAAAATCTGGGGAAACATTTGACAAAATACAGCAATTTGGTTGCAGAGAAAAGCACAGTGGAAAGAGAAATGTTTCCTCACCTGGAAAAGAAAATGTGAAATGAAGTTGAAGCTATGGCAAACAGAGGAATGGGCATCTGGCCCTGCACACATAAAATAGTGTTTTGTATCTTTGCAAATTTATATGAATGATACCATATTGCATGCATGCTTTCGTCAATGCTTTTGAAAAATTATTTTATTATTTTTTTAGTTATGTAATATTCCATAAAGATATTCTCCTGTATTTTCTTCTAAAAGCCATAATATTTCTTTCTGCATTTAGTTCATCCTCTGAGACTTGTGTGTGTGTGTGCATGCATGCACACGCATATATACAGGAGATAAGCTTCTAATATTTTTCCATATGGATTATCCCAACACCAGTTTTAATAAGTCATCATTTCCCAAGTGATTCCTTCTACTACCTCTGTCATGAACCAGATTCCCATGCATATCCAAGTCTGTTTCTCTCAGTGAGTTATTTGTTACTCCCTGAGTCAACATTGCACCAATCTAAATGCTTTATAATAAGATTTGACCTGGTTGATCACCTTTCCTTTTCAGCCTTCTTGAAAATTATCTAGGTTCTTCCTGTTTCTTCTCCATTTCAATTTGAGGGTTAGATTTTCAAGCTTTTTTCTTAGAACTCTATTGAAACTTTGATTGTAAATGCATAGAATTTATTTATTACCACAGGAAAACTTGCCTCACTTATAATTTCAAGCCTTCCCACACGTCAGCATGGTGTATCTTTCAATTTATATGTAGGCCTTCTTTTACATTCTTCCGTAACATTTTATACTGTCTTATGTAAAGTTCTTAAATTTCTTATCCCTAGGTACAGTATCTTTTGGGTTGTCCTTTTGAATATTTATTTTTATTGCTAAAACATATTAATGTTATTAATTTCTATGTATTGGTTTTGCATCTAGCAACCTTCCTGAACTCTAACAAATTACATTTCTCTGTAGATTCTCTTGTGTTTTCTATTTAAACAATCATATCATTTGCAAATGATGATGAACTTGTTTCTTCCTTAATGTCTATGCCACTTGTTTACTTTTTCTGTCTTATTGAACTGCCCAAGACCTACAGCACAATGCTGAAGCTATGATAGTAAGCATTTTTATTTGTCTCTTGATTTTAAAGAGTATACTTCAAATATTTCTATTATCATGATGACTATGAGATTCTCATAATTACCCTTTATGAAGTTATGGAGATTTCTTTCCACTTCTGGTTTGCTAAGAGTTTCATGATGATTGAATATTGGTTTTTAAGCAACATTTCTATATTAAGATGAGCATATAGTCTTTCATCTGTTAATACAGTAGTTTATATTAATAAATTTGCTAGTCTATTTTTGATGATTTTAATTTGATGATTGCTGGTTCAATTTACCAGTATTTCAACTGTTCTATCTTCGTAAATGAGGCTGACATAATCCTCTCATAAACTGTCCCTTTGAGTTGCTTTTCCATCTCCCTGCTTCACTGTCTTTCTTCCGTTGTGTCCCTGGAAACTCAGATTCTTCTCATTCAGTTTTACAGAGGCGTTCAACTCTCTCCATCCCTTACAATGTTTCGCGATAAGTGATCTAAGGATCTCTATTGATAACTAGAAGTCTCTCAGTAGCCTCTAAATCATTTGATGAACTCAGAAAAAAGAGCAATGCAATCATTTCATGCCCACATAATTTAAAAATCTGAAATGTAAGATTAATCATAGTTTTCATAGAATTTCTGAATTGTTATGTTCTTACAAGCAGTGCAGTCAAGGACTGACTTAGTTCATACTGATTAACTTGGAGTAGTTTATCTTAAATAGTGTATTTTATTGTCATCTGACAGGTATTGTTTACATTCGTTAAACCTGCATTTGTCACCATCGCTGTTGTATTACTTAATACCACAATTCAAAAGAATGAATCAGCATTTCAAAAGTGGTTTGCAGAAATATAATAGTGGTAAAAATAGAAAAATAAATCCTGCAATATGAAATAAGGTTGCAAATATAAGTGATGAGAGGGCTCTGTCATAAATATAAAGCTTGAAACTGTGTGTCAGAGACAGGAGGACAATGAATATGAATAATCTCACGAAGGCAGATAAAAAAGTAAATAAGAAAACAGAAAGCATGATAGTAAAAATTATAGTTAAATTTTATTGAATCAATGACCCTTTGTCCTAGTACCCAGTTTACTAGCTATTAACATTTTTATTAAATAATAATATAAAGCTACTAAAACTTCCACATTATTTTCCAATAAAACTTATCAACCTCATGAAAGTTAAAGAAAACAATTGATTTTCTCTACTGCAAACAAAAAATAAGCTTTCGAGTACAAAGTTGTCAAAATTTCATGTTAAAGTTTGAAAAGACATGAAAACTATAGAGTCATCATTCGCCCTTATAGTACAATTACACTCTTGCTGGTAAGATATGAAATCATCTTCAAAATCAATAATAAATATTGCAGTCAGAAAGAAAGCAACAAATACTTGGTAGACTTTAATTTTAAGAGACTTCTGGTTTAATTAAAGATTAATTTGTAAAATATGAAATAGACTTTAAAAGTTATGTTGTACATGAATGTTCACAACAGCATTATTCACAATAGCCAAAAGGTGGAAACAACACAAACGTCCATCAACAGATGAATGAATAAACAAAATGTGGTATATCCATACACAATGGAATATTATTCAGCCTTAAAAATGAATGAAATTCTGATATATGCTACAACATGGATGAATCTTTAAAACATTATACTAAGTAAAATAACCTAGACACACACAAAAAAATTGTGTGATTTCACTTACATGAGATACCTAGAATAGGCAAATTTATGGAGACAGAAAGTAGAATAGAGGTTGCCAGGGAGTAGGGAAGGGAAGAATGGAAAGTTATATAGTTTCAATTTGGGATGATGAAAAAGTTCCAGAGATGGATAGTGATGATTGTTGCACAATATTGTGAATGTACTTAATGCCACTGAACTGTATACTTAAAAATGGTTAAAGTAGTAAATTTTATGTTATATGTATTTTACTATATAACATGAAAAGATATGTTGAACTGGTACTGAAGAAGCTCCAGCAACATAGTCAGCAAGGAAAGGGATCACTATACAAATGAAACATGTTGCTTCTAAACGCAGTACATGCCTTGTTCTTGGAAAACAGTGGGGGTCCATAGCATGCCTCCAGACCCTGATGTGCTGCTGAGGGACATCATGGAAACTGTGACTACAAACCAATTGTGGCCACTTAGCATATGTCTCCTCAGCCTATGGAGTGGAAATGAAAAGTGAGTACAAGAGGCTCTTCTCCTACACTGAATCGCTCTGGCTGGCAAACAAACAAATAAAAAAAAAAAAGTTTACACTGTTTTAAAAGAAGGAATGAAATCTTTTTAAATAACCATTTCTGTGAATACACATACTATGTCTCAGTATGGATCTTTGACTTCAGGGCCTAAATATTAGAATTTTTTTTTAATGATCAGACATCAGGATTTCTTAAAACTGAACAGTGGTGCAAACGACTCAATGGCAAAGAGTTTGACTTTTTCCAGTACCCAATGATTTTCTTCATCAGAAAAAAAAATTCCTTTTGCATATTACAAATTACATCCAAATGCTGCAACTGAACCTGAAGAAATAGCTTATAAGCCAATTGCCACCAGACAGAGAGAGAGAGAGGATGTGACTTCATCAGCTTCACGTTGAGAACTTTAACCTTCCAGCTTTCAGGGGCGCTAAGCTGGGGCACTCTTCCTCCAGTGAAACACTGAAAGTAGTGTTTAGAGAGAACTCTCTCCATAATTTCTGGATCTGCATTTGATCTGAAAAACCCAAACTATCCATCAAATCTTCCCAACAACCTATAATTCTGAGTTAAGACTTTCTAATTTAGAAAACACAAAGAGTGAGGGGGAACCAACAAGATATAGAAGCTGACAGCTCAAGCAGCTATCTAGCCAGATGAAGATTTCTTTGTGAATTATTTCAAACACTATGTCTCCTCTCACAGATAGGAAAAGCCATTACCGCTATTCACTTTTTAATTTGATTTTTACTTTTATTTAAGATATACAGGTTCATGGTTTAAAAGGTCAAATAGTTCTATAAAGAGTCTAGCAAAAATAGCAATTTTATGTTCCTCATCTCCTCACCCCCAATCCCATATTTCCTGAGGCAAACTTCTCGACTTTATTTTTTACCTCTTTCTTCTGATACCTCCCTATCTTTAATAACATACTCACACTACCATTTTTTATTTTTCCTTTAGATATTATCTATTGGCTTTCCATTATGGAAAAAAAGAATTAGATACACACACACATACACACACACACACACACACACGCACACACACACACACACACACGCATACAAACACGCACTCATTTCCTCTCATACTCATCTTCCCATTAGTTATTATCATAATTTTTGGTTAGATAACCAGACAATATGCTCATTGTCTGACTGCATAGAATAATCAGTCAGACTATAGAATAGCCTTGCTAAGCAAATACTGTTCACGGTTGTGGCATACAGCATACTTTGATTACATTTCTTTTTTGCAGAATGTTTCTGCTTTCTCTGGACTTAATAAGGATTTCACGTCTTTGTTTGTTCAGTGTCCTATATATTTACCACTAATTCATTCCCAAACTCTTCTTCAGAGTTTTAATTATTCCTTCGATTTATTCAAACACATCAAGTTATCCACAGTTTTAAATTTTCTCGGGGAAATCACTCTTGCAGTCCATCTCCTGTCTCAGTCTGGCTTAGATAATTCTCTAGGCCTGATGCACAGCTCTTTCCCGGAGTTTTTTTTTTTTTCCATTTTCTTTGGGATTCTATTTGTCTCTCCCTTGTATCCCATCCCTTCCTCTTTACTGGTTACTTCCTTGTTTTTTGTGGAGCACATCCTCTAGTAACCTTCTTAGAAGGGTAGATAGGAAGTAAAATTTCTGAAACTTTACATATCTATAATTGTCTTTATTCTATCCATATCTTAACAGTTTGGCTGGGGGAGAAATTCTATATTAGAAATGATTTTTCTCAAAGTTTCGAACGCATTGTTTCATTGTCTTACAACCTCCAAGGTTGCTTTGAGAAATCTGATGATATTTAGTTCTCAGTCCCTTATATGTGACCTGTGATTTTCACTCCTTCAAAGAGTTAGGCTCTTCTCTTTGTGTACAATGCTCTGAAATTTGTGATGTTGTGCCTCGATGTGAGCCTTTTTCATTCATGTTCTTGAATACTTGTGGGTGTTTATAACTGAATACTTAGATCCTTCAGTTTGTGGAAATTTTCTTAAATTATTTCTTAGATAATTTTTCCTGTCTATTTCTAGATTTCCTGTCAGTCAGACATTGTACCTATTGGTCTGAGTCTCTAATTTTCATACTTTTTATCATCTCTTATCCATTTATTTTTTTCCACTCTCCATGAGATTTACTCAACTTTATTTTCAACCCTCCTATTGTTTTAGTTTTGCTATCGTATTTTTGTTTTCAAAAGTTCTGTTTGTTTTTTTAATATTCTTTTTCCCATTCTTTATTGAAATATAATAGACAATTAGTTGCTTATAATTACATTGTACAAGTCAATGAGGTTTTTTCAATTATAGTTGGCATACAATAATATACCAGTTTCAGTTGTATAGCATAGTGATCAGAGATCCACATAACTTGCAAACTGACCACCCCACTAAATCTAGTACCCCCTTCCCCCTTACATATTTATTACATTATTAACCATCTTCCCATGCTACACTCTACATCTCCATGTCTATTCTGCAACTATCCATTTGTACCTCTTAATCCCTTTGCCTTTTTTTATCCTCCCAACCCCCCTCCCATCTAGTATCCCTCTAAATATTTTCTGAATTTATGAGTTTATTTCCGCTCTTCTTGTTGTTGTTGATTTTGTTCTTTAGATTCCACACGTACGTGAAATCATGCGATATTTGTCTTTCTCTATCCGACCCATTTCATTCAGCGCAAGACCCTCTAGGTCCACCAAGGCAATATCTTTTCCCATCCCCGTCCTTTTAGTCTGTGTGTGTCTTTTAATCTGAAGTGAGTCTCTTGTAGGCAGCATATGTAGGGGGTCTTGTTTTCTTATCCATCCAGCCACTCTATCTTTTGGTTGGAACACTTAATTCTTTTCCATTTGAGGTACTTGCTGATAGCAATGTGGTTATTACCATTCTTTATTCCTGTTTTTGATACACGTTTTTCTTCTTAAAGAAGTCCCTCCAACATTTCCTGTAATACTGGCTTGGAGATGATAAATTCCTTTAGCTTATTTTTGTCTGGGAAGCTCTTTATCTGTCCTTCAACTCTAAATGATAATTTTGCTGCATAACGTATTCTTGGTTGTAGATCCTGGGTTTTCATCACTTTGAATATTTTGTGCCGAATCCTTCTGTTCTGCATAGTTTCTTTTGAGAAATCAGCTGCCAGACTTATGGGTGCTCCCTTGTAGGTAACTAACTGCTTTTCTCTTGCTGCTTTTAAGATTCTCTCATTGTATTTAAACTTTGGCATTTTAATTATCATGTGTCTTGGTGTGGGCCTCTTTGGGTTCCTGGTTTCGGGGACTCTCTGAGCTTCCTGGGGTTTTATGTCCATTTCCTTCACCAGATTAGGGAAGTTTTCCATCATTATGTCTTCAAATAGCTCTTCAACATCTTGTTTTCCTTCTGGTATCCCTATGTCACAGATATTTTTACCTTTAATAGTGTCCCATAGGCTCCTTAAATTATTATTATAGTCTTGGCTTCTTTTTTCTTGTCATTCTGATTGAGTGTCCTTGGCTTCCCCTTCTTCTATATAGGTTATTTGATCCTCTTCTTTATTCACTTTGTTTATTCCATTTAATATACTTCTCATCTCAGATAATGTGTTCTTCATTTCATGCTGGTTCCCTTTTATAATTTCCATTTCCATTTTTATGTTTTTCATCTCTTCGTTGAAGTTCTCATTGAAATTATCTATACTTCCCATAAGTTCATTGAGCATCTTTATCACCAGTGTTTTGAACTCTGCGTCTGTTAGATTGCTTGACTCCATTATTTCTGGATTTCTGTTCTGTTCTCTAATATGATTTTTGCTTCTTTGTCTTTCCATTTTGGCTTCTGTGTCTGTTTCTATGTACTAAGCAAAGCTCTTAAGTCTCCCATTTTTCTTAGAACAGCTTTGTTTGGTAGGTGTCCAGTGGCACAGTCCTGAGAAGGGTTCAGCTGCAGGCCAAGTTTAGCCCAAGCCTGTGCCCCTCTGGGCCCACCTGTTAAGATTCAGCAAGCAATCCACAGATGCTGTGCTCATAGTTACCTCAAAAGGCTATGCCAGAAACTGAAGCCAGCTGCCACCAGTGTGAGTCTAGGTGCTGCTCAGCAAAGGGCACTTGACTAAGCAAGTACACACCTGTATGTGGCTTGGGCAGGGCTGCGAGTTGGGGGAGGCGGAGTTTCAGGGAATCCTCTGGGCGGAGCAACTTCCATTATCCAGTTTGATAACATCTCCACTATGGTGGTGCTGAGTCCGCTCACTGGGATGGGGGAGGACTCAACAGAGGAACAATGTATACCACCCGCACTTATCTACAGAGTGAGTCTTGCCTTGGCCCTTACTCCAACAACTCCGTGCCCCCTGTAAGTCCCCCTGTAAGTCCCTAGTGCCCCCTGTGCAGCCAAACCGGTGCTGGTGCTCAGAGCGAGCAGGTCTGTCACCACAGAAGTTCACTCGCGGATGCGGTCCCTTTAAGAGGCGTCTGCAGCTGCCGCTGCCACTGCCGCTGCCATGGCCTCTGTCCCACTTAGCCACTCGGTCTGGGCAACCTCGTGTCCTCGCCCCATCGTACCTTCTGCCGTTGCAGGGTGATTTTTTAGATCTCTCCATAGTTGTATGGCTTGTTCATCTAGATTCCAGGTGATTTTCCTTGCTCTTTACCCCTTGTTTCTGTCACAACTTTGATTTGGTTACCAGAGGGATGAACAGAGCCTCTATCATCTACGCCATTTTTTTTCTTCCTCTCTGAATATTCTTATTTATAGCCTTCTGTTTTTGTTTTTTGCACCGAATAACTTCTCATCTCTTAACTCTAAAACTATTAATGATGGGGTTTTCTTTTCCTTGCTCTTTTTCTGTGTTGTCTCATTTTTTTCTTTCTTTCTTTTTTCTTGTTTGGTTTCTTTATTCTCTGGTGTTAGCAACATCCTTCAAATTCCTGGTGCTTGTTGGCTGCCTGTCCATATTAAGAGTGTAGCATCTTGGGCTATTAATCTGACTGCCAGACTTCTAGGAACTTACTGAGTGGAAGAAGCAGGTGGGTGGGAGGGTTGTCTGCCTTTGACTATTTAAATTTTCCTCTGTACTTCTGTTTCAGTGTACATTTCTTTTTTCAAACTCTTTCTCTCTCTCTGTTTCCCACACACATACACACATCTCCCTTTTCCCTCTCCCTCCCCCTCTTCTCTCATTCCTTCCCTCCCTCCTCTCCCCCTGCTCATTCAGCTCTTGAGATAATGAACATCCAATCTATTTCCAGAGCAGAGGAGGCAGTTCCTCACTGAACAGGTGGTGTGGAGTGGGGTCTAGGAAGACCAGCTGCCTCTTGTAAAGATTTTACACTGTTTCATCCCTACCTTCTACCCTCCCCCCAAACCCCGCTTTCAGAGGTATTCAGCATCTTTAACTCTTAAGCAGTTCTTCAGTGTGGGTTTGCTCGCTTCTGGGAACTCCCCATTTCCAGCTAAGGTTTCAGCTTTCTTGGGTCTGCTCTCATCCATCTTCACTATCATTTCCAAAATGATGTTGCTTTCTCTGTTATCTTGGTCCTAGTGGGTTTATGTTCTAAAAAATTCTTTTATTGTCATTTAAGAAGAGTATCAGAAAAGATGGAGGTAAATACATGTGTTTCATCTGCCGTATTTAATCAAAAGTCTTCCCATTTTTAATACCAGTGTTTATAATTTTATAATTAAAATTTTTTAATGTAACTAAAATTATGTTTTGATTTATGTGCGCATCTGGATCCCTTTGGCCAGTGGTTCTAAATGGTAGTTCTCCAGGCTAGTGGCATGAGCATCAACTGGGAACTTGTTAAAAGAAGACATTCTTGGGCCCGACCCTAGACTTACTGAGTCAGAAATGCTGGGGGTAGAGCCCAGAAATCTATGTTTGAACAGGCCCTCCAGGTGGTTCAGATGCTTGCTAGAGTTTGAGAACCACTTCTGTAGGTGACGAAGGGATTCTAAACATTTGAGAAACACTACCCTCCCCTCCACCTCGGCTCCAGATCCATCTCTTCCAATCCAAACCTGCGAAGTGCCCAGCGGAATGGAAGGGCTGTTTTGAGATAATGTCCTTTAACAAGATCCATCCTCCTGAGAAGATGTTTGTGGATTTAGAGGCTTTTCTCTTCCATGACACCTAGTTGTTTACTGCCTTACATGGCTGTTAGAGTGGGGTTTCTGAGGTCAGAAATGCCTGCAGACCAGGCTTGGTGAGAAGAAAAGACAGAGACAGTGGAAGCAGAGAAGTTTGAGAGGAGCAGTGTAGCGGGACCTGATCCCTCTTCTGCATCTTCAGCCATCAACATGTTGGAAGAGGAGCCCCCAGCTTTCCTCAGAGCAGGGAGCCTCTGGGAACCTCATGTAATGGGAGGGTCCTTGCTCTGAACTTCACCTACCATTGCCCTCTGCCTACCATCAGGGCAGCAGATGTTGCCAATCATCTCGGACATACACATCCCTCCCCACCCCGCCCATCTGTGTGGCTCCTCTGAGACCCTCAGTCTGCCTCTCGTCTCCTCACTTCACCTTCCTCCTCTTCTCCACCCTCGCAATGATCTTCATACGGCAGCTCTCCCTCTGAGCTCTCTCCATGGCACAGTTAATTCTCTTTCCACTTTCCCTCCCAGGTATGTCTTCACTGTCATTTATACCTTCGAGGCCTTGATAAAGATACTGGCAAGAGGCTTTTGTCTAAATGAGTTTACTTACCTGCGAGATCCTTGGAACTGGCTGGATTTTAGTGTCATTACTCTGGCGTGAGTATTTCTCCACACTGACTTGTTTGTGCATCTGTGTGAGGCTTGTGGGTGTGCCCAAGCTCACACCCTGGGGTGTTTCCTTATCCATCCAGCTTTCTCATTTGAAACCGCATGGCCTTGGGTCTTGTTGCCATAGACCATCACTGTGGGAGTCACTCTCCAGGGTTAGTCTCACACCCTCAGGGAGAAGTCAGAGACCTCACATCTGAGCTGATGACTGGCCTGTCAAACTGAGTCAGACAAGGCTCAGCCTTGTCCCTACCTGGCATGAAGCTCTTTTCCTGAGGAACCAGAGTCTGAGGAGACTGGTTGGCCAAGCTTGCATGCTTGAATATCCATGTTTACATGTAGCACATGGAGCCACCTAGACCACAATGCATCTTCTCAAAGGGGCCATTCTGAAAGATATTGCAACAATTAAATCAATGTTAGTGTCGGTCTATTGGTGAAAGTGCTACTAGATTCTCCATCTATTCTGGGTCCTTCCTAGGCTCATGTTACCCTATATTGTCTTTACTTATGCTGCATGCATTTCAGGACCCTCTCCTTGTAGAGATGCTGACTGACTTCTGGTCCCACAGATACGTTGGTGAAGCAATAGATCTTCGAGGGATCTCGGGCCTGCGGACATTCAGAGTTCTTAGAGCCTTAAAAACGGTTTCTGTGATCCCAGGTGAGCTGCTTTAACCAGATCATTTATTCATGGAACATGTGTTGGTGTCCATAACCTAATGTCCACCTTTGATTTTCACAAGAGCCCTATAGAGTTCCAGAGCATGAACTATTGTCCCCATTTAAAAGACAAAAAAATGGAGGCTCGGAAAGTAGAAAACACAATCCCAAGTCCTCATCACTAGTAAGAGGCACAGTGTGACCTGGAAACCTAATGTCTCAAGTCCTACACCACTGCTCTGTCCATAGTACCTCATGGCCTTGCCCTTGATAAATGACAAGAAAGTCAGGTCCTCATTTTATATTCTTGTTGTGGGGGTCAGGCAAGCCTCCAGTCAGATTCTCATTTATGACTTAAACCAAAGTTGTAAACTTGGAAATAGAGAGGAAGGGAGAAGGCAGTCTGGTGAGTGTTTTCACCATTTCCATAAATCTGAAAGCTTGAGTTTCAGTCCTGTCTCTGGACACACAGAGGAGAAGAGAATTAAGCAATTCTTGATTACAGAGAATTTGGATAATTCTCTGTAAAAGTAGGCCACTAGAGCTTATCTTAGTGGTCCTTCTAAGACCTCTGTTGTCACCAGTAGCCCAGTGATACTTCTCATCCCCTATTGACTTGGTGGAGGGGAAGGTGAGGCTAGAGACCAGGTAACCACACTAAGGCAGGACTCAACTCTGCCTCCTTGTGGCCTGATGGTTTATCTCCCCTTGAAGAGGAGAAGAGAGTGAGGTGATACCCCTGAGAATCCATTTCTTCATCTAGAAAATAAACACTCAAACTGGAGTGGAAGTCCCTTTCTACCACTCTGTGTCTGGCTGTTCAAGGAAGGATTGGAAAGTCTTTGCCAATTTCCACAGGACAAGCTTCTTCATGAAGACAGCCATGGCAATAAGTAGCTAGTTCTGACTCTTGGTATCTCTCTCACCTACTCTTAGCCAGGAAGAGCCTGAGTCTTGTTTTCAAGACCTGACCTGCCCAGGCTTCCTCTCCTGCCTCAGCTGTCTCCTCTACCCACCTCACATCATGTTCTAGAATGTACCTGTGGTTCCACAAACACTCCATGCCTTTGCTCCTCTCCCGGCCTTGCCACTCTTTCTGTCAAAAGAGTTCTCCTCTCTTAACTCATCATCATTCCTCAGGGCTCTGCTGAGGCTTGACCTCGAGGAGACTCCATGGTCTTTCCCAACTTCCCCACATTCCGCTCCACCCCGTTCCTATCCCCAGGCTTTGGTTACAGGCTGCTTCTATGTGTAACAATGCTATGCTTGGTAATACTATGGAGTTCCCCCTTGACGGTCAGACTACTCCACCACATGCCAGTGCCCCAACCATTGCTCAGCTCCCAGCCCATGACGCCACAAGCAGTGTTCATGGGTTATTTGTTGACCAAGATGACAAGGCAAGGCTCAACCCCAGACTGCTTCTCTAGTCAGACCTCTTTCTAATACCCATGAATCTGCCCTCCAAAGAAGGCAATTTTATTTGCCAGAGCAGCAAATCATCCCCTAGATAAGCAGGAGCCCCATTTTTGCTGCCAGCCCTGCTTGGCTCTGACATAGCTCCTTCTCAGATTCTCTCTGTATCTGACTCAGTGATTCTCTCAGTGTCTCTCATGGTCTCACTCTATTGCTATGTTCATCTCTCTGTGTCTTTGTGTCTCTGTCTCTTTTTTTTCTGTCTCATTTTATCTCTTTTGTATCTCTCTCTCTCTCTCTCTCTCTCTCTCTCTCTCTCTCACACACACACACACACACACACGCACACGTGCATGCACGCATGCACACACTCTGAGGTTCATGGATTCATGTGTCCCCAGCCTCAAGCTGCCTCCCAGAAGTGAGATGAATGCAGAAAGACAGATGCCAAATGACTGGAATGAAGTTAGTAGCCTCATGATTAGCACAGTGCCTGGAACTAGCAGGTACTCAACAATTATTTTTTTAAATCAAATTGCTATTGTCAGAAATGTATTAGGCTTAGCATGATAAGAAATGCATTGCCTGGGTCTCAGTAGCCTTGTCTTTACAATGGGGCAATAATCTTTACCTTCCAGCCTGCTTTTTAGGGTTATTACTAGGTTTATATAAGGAACTAGGCTTGGAATTGCCCTAGAGTTTTTAAAATACCTCACACCTGTATGTAATGAGAAGGCAAGATGGCTAAGATGAAAGCATGCCAGGCACACAACGTGTGCTGCGTGTGTTAACTGACCCATGTAGGAGTATCACTGTCATCTTCTCATAGGGCTGAAGGTCATCGTGGGGGCCCTGATCCACTCAGTGAGGAAGCTGGCTGATGTGACCATCCTCACCGTCTTCTGCTTGAGCGTCTTCGCCCTTGTGGGCCTGCAACTCTTCAAGGGCAATCTCAAGAACAAATGTGTCAAGAATTGTACAGCCTTCAACGAGACAACCAGTAACTTTTCTTATGAAAAACGCGAGTGGAATTTCTGCCGTGGCGACGAAGGTCTGGCTGGCAAGGGATGTGACTCCCCTGCATACCTGTATAGACATGTATTTTGATTCCTTTTCCCTGTTCAAATGCTTCTCCTGAGTCGTGTTTTACTTTTGAGTCCACCATATTCTGTTGCCCAATGTCTCTTTTACAAGGAAACGAGCCATAAATCCAGGGACAGACCTTTCTGCCTCTTCTGGGAGAGTCTTGGAGCTGAAGTCACTGCTCAGCTTTTCTCGTTCCAGATGGGACTTTCCCCCTTCTAAGTATCCCAGCATGCCCAATGAGTGTATATAGCCAAGAGAACTCATCTTACTCTTACAGTGTGCCGCCTTCACCACCCAAGGCTCAAGTGGTAGGGTTCAGAACCATATGCAAAGCTTTCATTTTCTCCTTTCTTTTGCAGACTTCTACATCAATAAACCAGGCACTTCTGATCCCTTACTGTGTGGCAATGGATCTGATGCAGGGTGAGCGTCCAACCCATGACCTAGCACCATTGCTCAGCAGTCCTTTTTCCTTCTTGTCATCAGCATTTCCTGGGCAGAGAGTCCAGAGGAAGGTGCAAAAATGAATAAGTCATAGCTTCTGCCATACCATGTCTCTGGGGAGGAAATGTATGAGTTAGCTTTTGCTGTGTAACAAATAACCCCAAGATTTTGTTGCTTAGAACACCAGCCATTTATTTAGCTCAAGATTCTGCACATCAGCATGTTGGGCATTTTGTAGACAGTGGATAGATTACCTGGGGGCCAACTGATCTAGGATGGCCTCAGCTAGGGTGGCTTATCTCTGCTCTATGTTGTCTCTCATCCCCCAACAGGCTAGCCTGTACTCATTCTCATGGCAGAAGCAGGGTTCCAAGAGAAAGAGTGGAAATGTGCAAGGTCTCTTGAGGCCTAGGCTTAGAACTAGCACGATGTTACTTCTACTGCTTTCTATTTACCAAAGGAAGTCACGGATCAATCCAGATCCAAGGACTTGACTCTACTTCTTGATGGGAGAAGCTGCAACATCATATTGCAAAGGAATGTGAATGCAGGGAGGGAAATAAATGTGGCCATTTTTGTAATCTACCCCAGGAAGGAGCTAATATTTCATTTTTTTTTTTGTATCAAATGCCCACGTTTAATCATCACAACTCCATCACATGGGTTTCATTATCCTCACATTACAGAAGAAGAAGTATATGCGTTAGTTTTTGCAATTTCAAATTCTTACGGAGTCCAGACACATAACAACAAACAAGAGGAGTGGGCTGGGTGGGAACCATGGCAATGAGAGTTTATGCCTCATCTAAAGGGGGCAGCCAGTGCTCAGTTCAGCTTTTGGTTGCCATGTGAAAATGTGGTTCCATTGCTTCCAGCTCTTCCAATTTTTAAAAGAGAGACAGGAAATTTAGATTTTTATGTGAAATCTCCCAGCTAAAACATCGGCTACCAATTCCAAAAAATGTCTATATATTATGGGCCAAACAAAATATTTCTGTAAGCCAAATTCAGTGTGCAAGCTGCCAGTTTGTGAGCTCTGATGCATATACATATGAAGATGCTACATTCTGGAGAACCAATGCTGTGCTGGAGGTTCCAGGGGCTGGGGAAACCCAGGGAGGTGGTGGTATGAGGCAGGGCAGGTCAGGGAAATTTTCCTGGGTGAGTAGTTGAGATGGCAGGGTGTCTCCAAGCTGGGTGGACAAGAAGTGGTTTGGATAGAGGCCATTCCGGGTGGCAGAACAGAATGTGAGACAGCAAAGCGGTAGAGGACCCTTCAGGTTTGTCTGCTGCTTTGACCACTGGAACAGATGTAAGCAGAAAGAATTCAGGCAATCGATCTGAAAAGCTTTCTTCTCCTACCTCCATGGCTGGGGGCCTGGAAGATCAGAGCCCACATGACCCCGCTCCCTGAGTAGCTGACAGCTCCTGTATTGCCCAAGTGAAGAAGAGTGGGACCTGTATGGAGCTCTGCCTTAATCAGCTCACTAGGAAAACAATCTCAGATAGAGCTAAAAGGTGAGGACAAACAGGAGAACATGATCAACATAGGCTCCTTGGCCTCTTTCTTCACAAATGCACTTGGCATTTGGTTCTTTGGCTCAGGGACAGGATTGTTCTGATGTCAGCTTTTATTTGCCTTTGACTTAAATTTAAACTGAGGGCCCTATCAATGTCCTTTTCCCATTTGGATAATGGCATTTCATTTTTCATGGTGACAGCTCCAGAGTAGCCCAAGCACTGTCTGTGGTAAAGTTGTGAGGTCCATCCATGGGCACCTCCTCCGCAAGCTCCAAGATAGGCCAGACCTGCTGGGCAGGTCCTGGCCAGGTTGTAAAGGAGTGGATAAGGCTGGAATGGCAAATAGAGGCCAGCTCAGGACAACAGGCAGAGTGAGCCCTGGAGGCCATGCTGTGAACACCAGACCTGAGTCCTCTGCTGGGTCACAGAGAAGCGGAGCCCTGGGCTAAGGTCCACACTGCCCAGTGGCACTGTGGGAGGAAAGCCTGGGGTCTCAAGGACTAGGAAATACTTGGTGATTTTCAGCATTCCTTTACATGTAGTATTCCAGTCCATCCTTTTGGTAGCTTCAGGTTAAAAACAGCAGGAATTTCCATTTGCATTTCATATATCATATTTAGTATGCTGAAGGTAGCATGCAAGAGGCTTTGCACCATGGTCTCATGTAATTCTCAGAGTAGTTAGCTGTTGATGTGTAGCAACTACAGTAGAGTTCTATGGAAGATGCACAAATAAGGCTGTCCTCAGAGTTCACTAGCAAATGTACGGGTGATGGGTTGACTAGTTCCTTGGGAGAGCAAATCAAGAGGCTGTCTTAAATGTGGGTCTACAGAGTCTAGGAACCAAGGTTGGACATAAAATTAGGATTGATTACAATCAAGTTGCTGAGACCTTACGCAATTGTATGGATACTGGGATTGTGTGTTCACATGGAATAAGGAGAGCCCGAGAGGCTGGTGTTAGTGGAGGAATCCTGGAGTAGTAGAATCCCAAATACAAACATGACATTACTGTTTCCTTGACCAAGCCATCCTACTGGGGTGGATGAGAGCACTCACATGCCCTGAGCATAGAGATATTTCTTGACATCAACTTAGCCTCTTATTATGAGAGAGAGAGGAGTCCAACACTCCCACCCCAATACTCACCAAGCAATCATCTTCAATTTGGTTTCCTTTCATAGGTCACTCTTCATAGGCTACAGTTATATTTCTCCTTTTAAGTAAGTACATTGACATCTCTGTGGTTTTAACTGACTTCTCTCTGAACACCAGCTTCCACATCTGTAAAACAGGATTGTGGAGACAATTAAATTATAGTGTTTGTAAAGCATGTAGGAGAAAGAGAGGCACACAGTAAGTAATCAGTAAATGGAAAATGTTGTTTTCATTGTTATATATAATTGGTCAATGAACTTGGCTAATGTGAGTTCTCCTTTGATAGACAACTCTGCAGGCAATGACAACCAGCTCAAGTTTTAAGTCTGCATTTCTGATACTGACTCTCTCTCCTCTCGTGTGAATTTTGAAAGAGCTTACCACCTTATGGGGTCATGTCTGGGCAGTCAGCTGGCCTTCCCCAGGTCACTCCCTTCTGCATGAAACTCTGAAGTGACAGTATTATCATCCCCATTTAATGGGCAAGGTAAACTGAGATCTAAAAAGACTAAACGTCAAAGGTCATCCAGCTCATAAGAGGAATATCAGGCCTTCAACTCCAATCTTCCTGCAGCCCTGGGCTGCCTTGCTTTCCAGTAAGCAAGGAGCTATGCAATTTATGATGAACTTCTTTGTTCTTGCTGCAGCCACTGCCCTAAAGGTTATTTCTGCCTGAAAACATCTGACAACCCAGATTTTAACTACACCAGCTTTGATTCCTTTGCTTGGGCTTTCCTCTCACTGTTCCGCCTCATGACACAGGATTCTTGGGAACGCCTCTACCAACAGGTATTAACTGGCATGTCCCCAAACAGACTTGGTTGGAGGCTGAGGGGTCAGGTCCAACATGGCTACATTTTTCCTAGAGGAACCTGACAATGTCCAGGGCCCATGTACTTTGGGTACATATCTCTTCTTTCTCTTGAATCTTCAGACCCTGAGGGCTTCTGGGAAAATCTACATGGTCTTTTTCGTGCTTGTCATCTTCCTGGGATCTTTCTACCTAGTCAACCTGATCTTGGCTGTTGTCACCATGGCATATGAAGAGCAAAACCAGGCAACCATTGATGAAATTGAAGCCAAGGAAAAGAAGTTCCAGGAGGCCCTTGAGATGCTCCGGAAAGAGGAGGAGGTCTGTGAGGGATGAAGCTTTGGAAAGTCTGTTGCAGGCTGTATGTTATTGGGGAGAAGTATGGACCAGCCACTTAGATTAAGGTTGTTATTCTTGGGAACTTTAGGAAGATTCATCTCACCTTAGGAATCATCTTAGGTCAGTTTTTCTCAAAAAAAAAGAACCTGAGTGAAGATGTTATGAAAGTGATGTATTTATTAAAGGATGCTCTCAGAAGGAGAGTCAAGAAAACGGAATGGAACAAGGGAAGAGTTAAATAGGAAAGTGGCTTCAGCTAGAGACTACCTTCGGCCTGATCCTATGTGAGCTCTGGGGCATGACTTGTACCACAGAGTAAGCCCTACACTGAGGGAAGAGGGCTTGCCTTTGGTATCCCCATGCCTGCCCCAGCCAAATGTACAGTGAAAAGAAATTTTTTGCAGAATACTGTAGCTGTAAGCCATTAGCAGCTAACACTCAAGTGGCTGGAGATGAATGTGCTGACCTGATAAAAGAGATCTGGGCAGGGCATCAACAGGGTCTACTATAGGGTATGAATGAGGGAGGTGACCAAGAGGTGGCTCTTCCTACCATGTCTCAATCCCACAACCACCCAGGTTTTAATCCTGACCTCCTCTGTTTCAGATGCCCTCACCCCTGTGAAACCTCATTTCTGGGGGACACATTTATGCTAAACTCAACCAGATACTGTTGGCTGCAGCTGCTGTCCTCTTTCTTCAGGTGCTGGCAGCACTGGGGATCGACACAGCCTCTCTCCACTCCTACAACGGATCCCCTTTAACCTCCAAAAATGCCAGTGAGAGAAGGCACAGGATGAAGCCAAGAGTGTCTGACGGCTCTGCAGATGACAACAAATCACCCCAATCAGAGACTTACAACCAGCACAGGATGGTAAGAGGCTCAGGTTTGTGCTCTAAAGATTACCCACCTTTGCAGCTGTCATGGACAGTAGGTTGAAGTGGGAAGAGGTTTGTGACAAAGACATAGCTGGAAGCACAGAGATAAGGAGGATGTTCTAGTAATTCCAACCCTCCCACCAATGGACGTCTAGACTTGGACAGGGTCATTATGGATGGGGAAAAGGGGTATATTGAAAAGACTTTTATGGGTAGGAGTGGAATTAACAAGACTGGGACTGTGGAATGTGGAAAAAGGAGAGGAGTCTAAAATGACTCCCAGATTTCAAGATTAGGCAATTAGATAGATGGTGATTCTAAAACAGGAGCACCAGAGGAAGAAGCCAGGTTTGTAGGGAAGGTGGTGGACCCACATTGGGCAAGATAACTTTGAGGTGTCTGTAGACCCGTGGACATGAAGGGTCAGTTTCCTCCTTACACATTGATCTCAATTCTAGAGCAGGGAAGGAAGGTTCTTTGTCCATGGTGCTGAAATCATTACAAGCTTATTTCTGACCTCATGTCTCAGCCCTTGCCACTCAAATTCCCACCTATAGTTGGCACAGAAGATCCCAGCACACAGCTCTGTGATACGATCCAGCCCAGGAATAACTTCAGCACCTCACTTCAGGTCCTGAAGCAATTCTGTCCCCTCTTCCCCCATCATAACCTCTACCTCCCACTCCAAGATTCCCTATACTTACCAAATTTCCTCCCACCTCCTTCTTCTCCCTTGAAAGTCCTCTGTACCCCAATATATCCCCTTTCTACAGGCCTGAGAGATAATAACCCCTTTGTGTGAGAATAATTTCCACACTAATAGTATGAGAAAAGGGATAAACCTGACTATTGTTCAGGCCTTCTGACCCTCAGTTTCTTCTCAATCTCTTTTCCTGTGCTCATCTGAAGGATGCTCCACTTTTTTGGAATATCATCTCTACAACACTCAAACTTATGTGTGCATATCAGACACACTCACATGCATACCGGCCTCAGTGACACTCATTTCAGCATTCGTAAGAGTTTGTGCCCTTCTCTTCCTTGCTCTGTCTCTTTTGAACAGCACCTGGCATGCACGGGACACAGTTCAGAAGACATTTCAAAAGGATTTGACTAGGGCTTTGACAATTGTAGAACAAGATGAATCACAGCTTTCATGGAAATGTCAATGACACTCTGAATTGGGCTTTAATTTCCCCCATTCAGTTACCCCCATATAGAGTAGCACCTGGATGTCCAATAATTGTTTGGTGTGTGTGCTTGTCTCTCCAGCTAGGCTCATCTTTGAAAAGAAAAAAGAGGAACTTTGTCTTGTTAATTTAACAATACTAGATGTTTGGTATAAAGAGATGACTAAAACATGGTTCCTTTCCTAAGGACTTCCATTCAGATGGAGGAGGCAGATATAAAAACAGCTATGTGTTAAGTACTGTATTAGGGACAGGCACACGGTGTTTGGAGAATAGAGGAGAAAACACGACTCTTATGGGGTTGGAGGTGTGTCAGGAAAGGCTTCACAGAGAATGATTGAAGTGAATAGTAACTAATGAGTAGGGGTTCTTCCAGTAATTGAGGCATGGAAGAGTTTGGGGAGAAGTATTTTCCAGGCAGAAAGAAGAATATGTGTGTACAAAGACAGGAAAGGACCACTGGGTAGTTCTTTAATGCTCACTGGTTGATTGGAGTCCATACAGGAAGGCCTTCCCTTCCTCTTTTCCTAGGTGTATTCATGTGGTAAATAGACCACAGGCAGTTTTTATATGAAGCTGTTTTCTAACAGAAATGAGAGAATTTTGGGGAGTAGCACCTAAGAGAAACACAGCAGGGGTTTAGGGTAACACACAGGAAAACAATTGGCCTACTTAGATGATGCATTTTAAGGCAAGCCTAATACTTAGATTCAGAAGTCATTGTCCACCATAGGTTAATTCTGAAATGTTAATTGGTGGCCAAGGAGGCACTACCTGTCAAATATGAGACCTAAATTTTCTTCCCAGTTTTTTCAGTGGTTTGCTTAGCACCCAAATATAACTCAGTCATCCCATCTTTAGTAAGGATTTGCTTACTTGGCTCTTTTGCTTCAAAAGTGGAAAGAATTTATGAATTTTTATGAGTTCCATAGTCCTTGGACGTAAATTCTAGGCAAAGAGTGCTCTGTTTACAATACCAGAGCAGCAATGTTGGTTGCTGAACAGGGCTGGGCTCCAAATTATTTTAAAAAGTATAACTTTAGTTCTGTGGGGTCAGGTGATAAGTAAGGAGGACTTTAACTGACAAGGTGTCCCCAACTTTAGTAGTTTAGTAAATAAAAGGAATTGAAGAAGAGGGAAATTTTCAGTAGTATGATCAGAATTTAGTAAGAAGTCAGCTTACTGACTCTCCAGGGACTCTGGGCCTATGAATTAGCTCCTTCCCTCTGACAATTGTGCACCACACAGTTACTTCCAAGGAAGATTTTGATGAGAGATGTTTATTGATTTGGAGGAATGGCATTATTCTTCCAGGAAAGGAGGCTGTAACTCTCCCTTCAATCTCCCTATTGTTGACTGTTCAGTTTGCCTCAAGGGATCCTGGAAGCTTATTACATTACAAAGCCCTCATCTCTTCCTTTGCACACAAACACTACCACCCATGTATGCTGAATCTAATGAATTGTGGAACCTAATTTTCAGACAATAAAGGGCAGTAGTTCATTCAACAACCATTTACCAAGCATGTTCCAGAAATGGTGTGCATAATAGAGTTAGTCTCCTTAGATCACAGCTTGGCACTTGGAGCAGCCCAGTGACCAAAGGCTGACAAACAGCTAACTCAACCCAGCAAGCCACAAGGTTGTCCTCTGACATGTCCTTGGTCATGAATGACCTATTTGCTGATCTTAAGCACCTTGTAACTTCTCATCTCTCCTGGCTTTTTCCCAGGCTGTGTCAAGAATACTGTTTTTCCCTGTTCTCACCCCATGTTTACCTAGAATACCCCTTAGATCTGCATCTTTAATTTGCTGCTGGAAGGTCATGAAAATCGGGGCAGGGAAATGGGAGTGAGTAGAGGGAAGTGCTGAGCTCCAGATTTGCTTGCAGGACGAGCTTCCAGCCTTATTCTTTCCTGCTCCTCTGGGTCATTGCCCAGTCTTTCCTAGGCCTCAACTCTGGGCGACGGCGTGCTAGCCATGGTAGTGTGTTCCATTTCCGGTCCCCTGCCCGAGACGGTTCATTCCCTGATGGAGCTGCAGATGATGGAGTCTTTCTTGGAGACCATGACAGCCATCGGGGCTCCCTGCTTCTGGGCGGGGGTGCTGGCCAGCAAGGCACCCACCCTAAGAGCCCTCTGCCTCAACCCACCAACCCTGGTTCAGGGCATGGAGAAGATGGACACCCCACATTGCCCACTGCTGAGCTTGGCCCTGGAGTCACAGACCTCTCGGTGAGTTTGTAAATGTTCTAGACTATTTGAGGCTGTCCTCTAGCTAGAGGCCTTGGGCCAAGAAGCCCTGAGTGTCATCCATGGAACAGTCCTTTAGATATCATTCTGCCCAACTCCTTCCCACCTGCCCCCACTTTAAAGACAGGGCAGATGAGACCCAGAGAAAGAAATTGGATTTACTTGAGGTCAAGCGGGTTTTCTGGTTTACTCTGTGGTACAGTGATACAGATTATTTTTCAGTTGATCTCATATTTCTTCAGTGTTTCTCTGTCCCCACTCACTACCACTGTTTCAGAGAGAGGCCTGCTTGCTCCTAGATGAGTATGAGAAAAATGAAAGGTTCTTTTCTGCCTACCTGTGGCTCTGTGCAAGCTACCCTGGGTGTGGCAAAGGGACCCAGAGAAATCCTGGGAGGTGCCCTAGATAGATCTTAGCAGAAGCAGAGTATCCCTTGATTTACTCAGAAAAACAATAACTTGCCAAAATGCACAACTTAGGCAATAGTGACTAACTAGCCAGCACCCTTATTGGAATAATCACAGAGTGTAATGACAATCCAGGGACACTTCATTGAGTTGGGAGCCATGACTTAATGTGAGCTCTCCCTCCAGTTGTAGTAATGACGCTGCTAGTGTTTTTCATTTGCCCTCTCTGGCTAGCAGTTTGCAAACAGACTTGTGAACAGACCATTATATGGCTATACTAACTTGATAAGTCTTACAGAGTGACCTCAGTTCCATCTCTGATTGGGTGCCAGCAAGAAACAGAAGAATCACTGTGCAAGTGGAGAGGGTTTAGTGGAGTATTTACAGAGGGTTGGGCAGGGCTCTGAGAACTAAAAAGGTATAGTGAGGCCCCTAGAGACTAGCAAAGTGGGAAGCTGGATGTGCTAGGGTAGAGAGTGAGGGAAAAGATGAGAACTAGGACCCAGCAAGAGCTGCCACTGTGTGAGAGGTAGCCCGGCAGAACTTGTGATCTCAGGTGGAGGACTGCAATCATGACCCAGCCACGGCCCAGCAGGGAAGGTGGTAGATACCGACTCCCCTCTCCTTCCAGCCTCTGATCTCCTATCTGTGCCATCGTTCAAACCTGACCAGAACCAGAGGGCGACAGTGACACAGTTTGTACAGGTCACCCTCCCCAGGTACAGAGCTAGCTGAGCAGAGAAGGGAGAACAGGTTTCCGAGGACCAACAGAGAATCACCAAAGAGTCGGAAAGTCCAAGCTGGTTTGCAGGGTCCCTCAGAGGTGTTTTAACATCCTAGGAAATGCCTCATTCAGGAAACCTTGTTATTGTTCCCTAGATTGTCACTTTCCTAGATATTGTATCCCTGATGCATTTTAGTTACATTATTTGGCTTGATAAAGATTAACTCTTTAAGCCCTTCTGTGTCATGTAGACCTGGGTTTCAATCACAGCTGTGCGATTTACCAGCTGTCACCTTTAGCAAGTCCCTTGAATTCTTCAAACCTCCATGTCTCCTTTTGTAAAAAGGTTTCTAAATAGTCGAAGAGTTAAATGGAATAACAAAGTACCTACATCTATATACACGTGTCTGACAAATAATAGTATCAGCTAGTATCTTTTGTTGAGTCCTCATGGTTGGAAAATTTATAAACTTATATTTATTAAGCATTTACTATATACCTATGAACTTCACCTATGGTAGGTGCTCAGTAAATGTTAAATTTGGATTCTGAATAGTTTGCGCTGTGCTGAATCAGCAGCTCTGGGCCTTGAACTCCCCACGTCTCAGATGTGTGACTAGAGTTAGGGGCCTGGCACAGAACCTCCAGGGAAGGCCTCAAGAGAAGCAACAAAAGGATTGTGTCAGAAAACTAATAACTGGACAATCAAGGCACACAAATGTTCCCCCAGAAGGAAAGAGAGTGTGTGGAATTGGAACTGGGTTATATGTTGAAAGGGAAAATGCGCCTGTTGGAAGAGAGATAGAGAGTAGAAATTCTGTGTAAAAGTCAGATGCACAGCTCAGAAGACATCTCATGATGGCCTGGCCCGCTGCTCCTCCCTTTGGCAGAAACCTCAGAGACCCTTGAGGTAGTCCTGTCCCCACCCTGCTGCCTAGGTCCCTGTCCTAGGGCAAGTGTTTGCAGAGCCTTAGGTGAGCCCAGGTCACTCCATTAGCTGCAAACCTGGGCTCTGTTTCTCCCTAGCTCTGTGTCCTGGTTGTCATGCCTGAGCTTTTACCCCATGTTCAAACAGCAGCCTGATTTCTCCAACCATGAGGGCCATAGCTTCACTGGACAGCTCACAACCATGAGACTGGCCAATGAGAGGCTGAGCGACCTGTGTTTGCCACTGAAGACTTCCGGTTGGGGGAGTGTCCTGACTCTGTTTGCGTCCTGGCAGGCATGTGATACAGGACAGAAGAAGACTTTATTATCAGCAGAATACCTGAATGAACCTTTCCGAGCCCAAAGGGCAATGAGTGTTGTCAGTATCATGACCTCTGTCCTCGAAGGTAAGTGTTGCTCATTGGAACGTCAGTCTACTGTGCTGTGTTGAGTCCCCATGTGAGTGGCAGTGGGGATGCCCCAGACTTGTGTCAAAGAGCACCTGCCTCTGCATCCTAGGATCCTAAATACTCTTCTTTTTGTTTTGTGCCTTCACCCTTACTCAATGTGGGTTTTTTTTTTTTTAACCTGGATAATTTTTCAAAGACAATGGAATCAATGGAGAAAATGTTCGAGTCCATCTCTTGTTCAAATTAACATCTGCTTCATGTGTATTCACAAAACCAGATTTTAAAAAATGATCTGGCAGAGAATGTCAAGCTACCACTCAGGTATGCAAGAAATTTAATGATCTTTAACTTCCAAGCATGGCAAAATCCTGCTGTTTTCCTGGCTATAACTTTATGGTTATAATTTGACTTCTGTCTCAACTCCCATTATGCTAAGCATTGGGAGACAATTAAAATAAATTAATCAGATGGTTTAACTAAATTCTCATTAATTCAGGGGTTCATTAGTTCAGTGGGAATCCACTTAGTCTCTCCAGGGATGCATCTAAGTTCCTGTTGCTTACACCAAGCCAAGGGTGTGGCACTGGGTCATGGCCGCCTAACCTTCAAGTTCCCAAAGACTATGGTTGCATCCTCCTCACCCTGAGTACAAGTCCTGTCTTCTTATCCAGTCTTTATTCGACCTCAGGATTTGGAAAATATGGCCTTAATCGTATCTATTATTTATCTCCCCTAGACAAATTTAAAATGTCCTAGGCTAGTGGAGGGAGAAGGGAGCTTGGATGTAGCTGTGTTCCTGAGAAGGAGCCCTATGTGCTGTCCTCCCAGCTTTGGGACAAATCCTAACTGTGCGGGAGCACATGTTGGACAGTAGAAACCAAAAAAAGAAGAAGAAGAACAACAACAACAACTTAAAAACAGAGCTAATCTGTGCATTACTTTCCAGGTGGAGCCAGAGATGGCAGCCCTTAGAGAGAGACCCACATGCCCGGCATGGCACAGATACTGTAGAGTAGCATGAACTGGTAATACGCCTGGGGAGAGAAGGCCTGAGCAGCCTCAGAGTGTGTCCTGTGGCCCCAGCATGACAGGACAGTAGCTGGGTGATGACCTCGCCCCTGTTGAAGGCTATGGAAGGGAATCTGGAGAGGCAAAGAGGGAGCAGCCATTTCCATGGCTCCCCCACCAAAGACCAAATGGGAACTATGATGACTCAAGTAAATACACTTGTCAAAGACTAAGGACTGGCTCAACCCTCCATCACCCTTGAGTCCCCCGAACTCACATACAACCTCAGATAATGAAGTGGTAGCAGACACTAAATTAACTAAAACAAAGTCCTCTAGTTGGCCATTTGAAGTATAAATTGAATGCAGTTATGGGGTTGGGGAAATCTATACATTCCTTGCATACCTGAGTTTGTGTTTTGAGAAGTGTGTACACATTCCAGTGACAGCAGTGTGTCCAGGCTCTCATATTTTTCTCATTGAAAATTATTTAATTATTTTTATTGTAATAGTGTCTGCACACCCAAAACTTTTCATGGCTGCACAGAATTTCACCATGCTGATATGCCCATGATTTTTTGGCGGCCAAGTGGATTGCTGAGGTTATTTATTTATTTTTATTTATTTATTTATTTATTTATTGCTATTAGCCATCAAACAGCAAACAATGAATACAAACAGTTTGCTTTTTCATTTATTCCCAAGTACTATCAAGCTTCCTCCTTTCCTCTCTTTTAATTTATTTACTTATCAACAAACATTTGTTGAGCACCTGCTACATGTCCAGCATTGTTCCACATGCTGGGGATTCGTTGAGAAAGAAGATAGAACCTTGCCCTCATGGAATCTACATCCTGGGAGCCAGGGCACACAGATGGTAAACACAAATAGACATTCAGGTAATGATAAGAAGGAGGAGAAAAAATCAAGTAGAGGAGGATATGGAGAGTAGGGGCTTGCAGAAGGGGCTATTTTAGATGAGGTGGTTGTGGAAGGCCATTCTCTCTGAAGAGACCAGAAATCTGAAGGAGGTAAGGGAATCAGCCTTGTGAGAACCTAGAGGGTGAGAGTTCCAGAAAAAACAACAGAAAATGCAGTGCATTTTGCAGGAATGAGACAGGAATAAACAAAACGTGTGTCCTAAACACATGCCAATTTAGGTAAGAACAACAGAGGTCTTGATTGGATGAGAGGCAACAGAGGTTAATAGTTGAGAACACAGGCCCTAGAGCCTAACTTCCTGGGTTTGCATCCTGGCTCTGCCACTTATAGTAAGCTGTGCAGTCTTGGGGCCCTATTAACTGCTCTGTGCCTCTGTTTTCTCATCTTTAAAATATACACTAGGTTATAAATTCCACAAGGGCAGAGATGTATCTGTTTTGCTCATAGCTGGATCTCTAGTACCTAGAAGAACAGTGCAAGGCACATAGTAGGTACTCAACTGATAGCTGCCGAATTAATGGTGAATGAGTGTGATGCACAAAGGTGATTTTGGTGAGGAGCAGAGGGTGGAACTAATTTATGACATGAACTGATGAACCAAAAGAGAATAAAGAATTGTCCGATATCCCGAGGTAGGACAGACTTCCTCTCAAGGAAGATACTGTGAGAGAAGACTGTGAAAGGCAGGAGAAACAATGACATTTTTAAAGAGAATCTGGGTAAAGGTAACCTTAGGTTCGGTCAAAGAGGCTAAAGGTTTTTGAGCATAGAGCAGATGACCTGCGATCTTCTCTGGTTGGACATTATATTCACTATACCCATGGAATATATGAAAGATGCTTGATGCTGTCCGAGTTGTGATAAGATTTACAAAGGCCACCTCATTGGGAGTGATCGTGCCTGAGAAACTTTGGTTCAAGCCAATAAGAACTTGGTAATTCCCTGAAGTCAGGGCACGTGAACGATCTATGCTTAGCATACAAGCTAAGACTTGACAGTTGTCAGAACCAGAAGGTCAGAAGCAGGAGCACAACAGTGAGCACAATCCAGTCTCTGCCCTCATGCTGAGTGGAAGAGAAGCACATAGAACATGTTATTGCTGGTATACTGAGTGTCTTGAAGGAGAAGTGAGGGATGCTAAGGGAAATGTGCTATGTTTAGCCTGGGGCTAGGGAAATATTCTGGACAGAAAGAATAGCAATAACCCTGAAGCAGAAGAGAGCATAATACTTAAAATAATGAAAAAAGCTTGCTATAGCTGGAGCATGGAGATCGAGGAGGAGAGGGGTTTAAAATAAGCCTGGAGATATGGTCAGACCCATAGAACTTCCTAGGCCATGTTAAAGATTTTGGACTCTGCATCCTGAGAGCAGTGAGGTGCCACTAAAGAATTGGAGGCAGGGGAACTACATTTACATTTTATAAAGGTTGCTCTGAATACATGTGGAGAATGGAATTAAGAGGGAAAGAGTGTTGGCAGGGGAACCCTTTAGGAGAAAACCAGACGAAAGATGGCGATGCCTGGACTCCGAGGAGGTAGCAGTGGGGATGATGGGAAACGGAAGGATTTGATTGCTATCTGAGGAGCATAAGATTCAGGACTTGGTGGTTCATGTTGATCTGGTATAAGCAACTGAAAGGATCCTGGTGCAATGACATAAAGGGACACTTCAGCTGGAGGAGGGGGATTCACTAGGAAAAGATGAGAGGGGAAGATGATGAGTTGAGTCTGGGACATATTGGGCTTCAGGCACCCTTGAGACATCCAGGTAAGGCTGTCCAGTAGGACGTTGGCTTTATAATTAATGGGCTTAGAAATTAGAAGACAAGGGTGACCTAGAGATACATATTTGAAAGCAGTTTGAATATGGATGTTAATTTTGAGATGATGCAAGGGATAGATGACATAGAGAGAATCAAGAAAAGAAAGGAAGAAGGGCTGGGACAATGTTCTAAGAAACTACAATAATCAGTGAGTGAGCAGAAGAGATGGAGCCAGCAGAGGAAGCTGAGAAAGAATGCCTGGAAATAGGAGGAGACCCAGAAGACTATAATGCAGAACCAAGGGTCTAAATTCCTTCAGAAAGAACGGAAAGGTCAAAAGAGGCAATGCTATTGAAAGATCAAGTAAGATCAAACCCCACAAGGGCCCAGGGCCTTTAGTCAAGTGGATGTCCTTGGTGATTGATCAAGAAAGGATTGATGGAGTAGGTTAGTAAGCAGAGGCCACATTGGAGGAGGTTGAAGAATAAGTGAGAGGTGAAGAAATGAAGATGTTGTATTCAGAGGTCCCTAACCTCCAGGCCATGGACTGGTACTGGTCCGGTCTGTGGAGTGGTACCAGTCTGTGGCCTGTTAGAAATGGGGCCGCACAGCAGGAAGTGAGTGGTGGGCTAGTGAGCAAAGCTTCATCTGTCTTTGCAGCTGCTCCCCGGCACTAGCATCACCACCTCAGCTCCACCTCAGATCATCAGGCATTAGATTCTCAGAAGCACCAGTCCCTAGTGCCAAAAAGGTTGGGGACCACTGTTGTATTTGGATAAATATTTCAAGAAGTTTGCCTTTGACAATGAGGTAGTAAAATGACAATGACACTAGACTGTAAGTAGAATTGAAGGAATATTTTTTCTTATTTGTGTGTGGGGGGGTGCTTTTTAAAAAGCGTATTTATAAGCTAATTTGGGAGGACATGTGAGAATGGGAAAGACTGAAAATAAAGGAAAGAGGGAATGTTCAATAGATTTCTGAAATGGCTGACAGGAGAAGATGCACAAGTGGAGACATGGGCTGTTAATAGGAGGGACACCTCTTTAGTTGTAACAGAAGGAAAGAAGGAGAGTTCTTTGTGGATTAGCTTTTCGCAGGAGATTCTTCTGGGGAGGAACCATAATCATGTTGCAAGCTAGCAAGTGCATGATTCTTTTAGCCTCCCTGTCTTCCTAGATAATCAAGATCAGCAATGTTAAGGCTGTTTACAAGGCCGAGTGTCTTCGTGTCCTGGCTCACAGACAAGCTGCTTCTTGTAACAATGACGTCTCTGCAAGATTCTTTACTCAGCACCACTTCCTGTACTTCTCTTTAGTGCCCGAGTAGAGAGGGGGAAATGGAGGTTGGAGAAGAGAGGAGGAAATGAGAAAGTAGTCTAGTAGACTAAAGGAGTGGACCGAATAGAGAAACATGGCAGGATTTCTGGGCAGTGACAGACTGGGACTCACGAGTCCCTAGTGGGACCAGCCAGCATGGTTGTGTACTTTTTCCAACCAGTTTCAACTGGCCGGGTGCTGGTGCAGAGTGCTCTGCACATGGGGTTTATTCAGGGTTTGGATTCTGCCAGGCAAGTACAAAGGAGGGGGAGAGGGGCAGGGGAATTGAGGGTGTCTTCAAAGGAAAAGATAGAGGGATGGACATGAACTCTGGGTAAGTTGAGACGTAAGGACATGACATAAGTGATGAGCAGTTAAAAAGTATAGGGTCTGTGGTTTGGAGGACTGGATGGAGACAAAGACCAGAATGGAGTTGCTAGACTGAAGGAACTTGAAAAAGTAGGAAATAGTAATCAGAGAGATGGAAGGCTGAAATGGAGATTGGAGGTGGTGGTTATTAGTGATGATGAGGTCTAGAGAGAAGGTTGTGGGAAGGAGATCTGAGGCGATGCATGGCTGACAGCTGTCATTGACTACATCTCTGTTGCAGAACTCGAGGAGTCTGGACAGAGGTGTCCCCCCTGCTTGACCAGCTTGGCTCAAAAGTATCTGATCTGGGAGTGCTGCCCCACATGGGTGAAGCTCAAGACACTTCTCTTCAGAATTGTGACAGATCCCTTTGCAGAGCTCACCATCACCTTGTGCATCGTGGTGAACACAATCTTCATGGCCATGGAGCACCATGGCATGAGCCCCACCTTCGAAGCCATGTTCCAGATAGGCAACATTGTGAGTGCACTGGCAGCCATGGCCCATGCCATCGTGGCCGGAGGGCTTTGGGTGGGGCGGCAGCATGCTCCCATTGGTTGGACTGTTGGTCTGGCTAGCTGAGAGCAGAGGAACAATGTGGGAGATGTGTAGATGCTGAGTTCAGGAAGCCAAGTCTTGGGGACCAGGTTGGGCTGGTGGTGGAAATTGCTTTGGGATGAATGAGCACAAGGAAGTAGACTGAGAAAGCCCTGACCTAGGGGGAGCTTGCTTGAATTCAGGACAGCTATTGAATTCTAGGATATCAGCTGCCTTGATCTTGAAATGAGGGTACATGCCACTTTCCCATCTAAAGACAATTATGGACTTGCTAGTTTCCTTCCAGAAAAAGGAGAATCAGAAAGAAGGGCAGGGAAAGTTTACTTCTAAGAAGTCAGCGTAGAACACAAAGGGTTTTATGGAAGAGACCTTTGGGCTCACACCCCATTTTATAGTCAGAGAAGTTGAGAGAGAAAGGCCTTTACCACTGTGACAAAGCATAGTGCCATTTTTAAAAAGGGAAGAAAGGCAGGCATTGTTTAATGCCTATGACAAGTCAGGTGCTTTATAAGTGTTATCTCAGAGTCACAACAACGTTATGAGGTTATCATCACACTCACACTTTAAAAGAGAGCACTAAGACTCAGAGAGGTTAAGTATTCTGAAGATGGAGCCAGAGTTGACCCAGGTTTCTCTAGGGCACAGGACATCAATCCCCTGTCACACCACACTGACTTGCCTGCATAGAGTCCTCAACAGATGCCCTTTGACTTACCCAAGCTGGTAAGAGGCTTCATTTCCGAAGCTGGTGAGAAGCTTTAATGAGAGCAAAGCTGTGTTCTCTACTTTCTCTTTATCTGTCGTCCTTCCCTGCTGGGTGTTGTGTGACCTGACCCTGGTCCCGACTTCTCAGTGTCAGAATTCTGTTCTAAGACAATTAAAGACACCCAGAGCTGAAAAGAATCTTAGAGGCAATGTATTATTTCTGTTCTTGCTAATAGCTATTATTTATTAATGAATTACTATTTGCCAGGCCCTTCGCTAAGACCTGCACATGCATTATCTTATTTTTATGTCCGTTATACAGATGAGGAAATTGAGGTACAGAGGATGTATTACTTGTCCAAGCTCACACAAGCTAGGAAATGGCTGAGCTGGGATTTTATCTGGGTCTGTGTTGTCCCGCAATCCATGCTTTTAAACTACTGAACCAGATTGACTTCTAATTTACCTAATTATGTAATAATTATTATCCTAATGATTATCCGCTTACTCCCTTTCTATCACCGTTCCCATGGAAACACTGAAGCACGATTCTGATGCATACGCCCTGAGCACTGGTCCTGAGATTTCATTCAGATGCCACATTGAGTGTTACCATCCCCAATCCTTCAGGAGCCAGCGGATAATATAGAAACTGAATAAGAACGATGCAAAAGGATTTGCTGTTTTACAAACATGACACTTCCCTCCCGCCTTATTTGTAAGTTGCCCCTGACCCCACAGACTCTGCTGAGACGGTTCTTTGTTTCTGTCTGCAGGTCTTTACTGTGTTTTTTACGGCTGAAATGGTCTTCAAAATCATTGCCTTTGACCCCTACTATTACTTCCAGAAGAGGTGGAACATTTTTGACTGCATCATCGTCACTGTGAGCCTGATAGAGCTGGGTGCAGCCAAGAAGGGTGGCATGGCGGTGCTGCGGTCCTTCCGCCTGGTAATGTTCTCCCTTGGCGACCTGGGGAAACTCCCTCACAAACAGGAAGGCTCATCCCTGAGAACAGACACTGTCCTTCGGGGACCCCATCAGCCAGCTCCCTCTTCTTCTCCTGTCCGTGTGGGAGGCGGGGCATGGCTTCTGGGAGCTGGAGACTTGGTGCTTTCCACTTACTCAAAGTGGGGGTATGCCTTCTCCTCTCTGGATCTGGGTTCCCTTATCTGCACCAAGAGGGCACTTCCCAGCACCCTCCTGTTCTCTTATCAAATAATAATAACAACGATAATCATAGCAGCTAATCTTTCTTGAGTACCGAAGTTGTGTCAGGCACAGCGTTAATCCCTTGACATAACATACTTCATGTTACACTTACAACAACCCTAAGAGAGAGTGGCTTTTAATATCCTCTTGGATAGATGAGGGTAACTGGGATACAGAGTGGTTAAATGATGACCCAGAGTCTCCCAGCTGACCAGCGAGCAGCAGATCTGCATCTCAAAGCCAGGTTGCCTGACTCCAGAGTTCCAGCTTCTCTCGCCTCATAAATATCATCTGCTGATTCCCTGGTGCCCCAAATCACAGCCCCCAGGTCTCACACACCTCAAAAACTGCCACCTACTAGCCTCATGGCCTGGCTCTTCTCCAAACTCAGCTCTGGGGTGCCCTCTACAGGAGGAGTTCCCGGATTCCAGGCACCAGTGCCCCATTGCCCTTAGGCCACCGTTGTAAGAGCCACATCTGTCAGATTTGTCAGATTCCTAGGAGGGTCTCAGGTTCCTGGGATCTCCCAATTTCCCAGGCCATCTAGAGGAAGCATGATGCCTCACTGACTCTTGGGAGTAGGGCAAGAAGCCTTACGAAATGGCAGGGTTTGTTAGCACGGACCTCTTGTTCTCAGTATTCTCTCAGTGTGAACTGAGAACCCAGTGTCTAGCTTTAGAGAAAGATGTCAAAACAAAGGAGAGAGTGCCCAGCAATCTCACTAAGTCCACTTCTAGGCCAGAAAGTCATGGGTCTGAGAATAAAATCCAGAGACTTTGTGATGATATACTAAGTTCTGCATAATTGGGACCTGCCTACCTCTCCAATCTCCTCTTGCTCATTTTGCTCCAGCCAAGAGAGGCCTACTTTCTCTTTTGAACACAATCATACCATATGCAAATAATGAGTTTCGTCTCTTATTTTCTAATCTTTATACCATTGGTTCTTTCCATTACATTATCATACTGATTAGGACATTCAGTACACTGTTGAAACGATGTGTTCATAGCAGACATCCTTGCTGTTTTCATGATCTCAAAGAGAATTCTTTCAATATTTCACCAGTTTTGATATTTGTGGCAGGTTTTTTTAAAGATTCAAAAAATCTTTATCAGCTTAGGAAGTTCTCTATTGTTAAGAATCCTTATCGTGAATGGATGTTTAATTTTATCAGACAATTGTTTTGCATATATTAAGATAATCACAAGATTTTCTCCTTTAATCTATTACAGTAGTTATATTAATTGATTTTCTAATGTTAAATCAACTTTGCATTCCTGGGATAAACCCAATTTGATTATGATATAATTTTTATACATTGGAAGATTCAGCTTGCTAAGAATTTGCTTAAGTTTTTTGCATTCATATTGATGAGTAATATTTGGCCTATAATTCTCCTTACTTGCATTGTCCTCACCAGGATTTAGTATGCTACTTGCCAGGATATTTAATCTCCATAAAAAGAGGTGAAGAATAGTCCTCTTCTTCTACACCCAAACTTTGGGTAAGAGTGGAATTATTTTTTCGTTATAGATGTAGTAAAATTCACTAATGAAGCCATCTGGAGGTCAACATTTTTCATTACTGATTTGATTTTCTTAATGGCTGTGGAACTAGTCAGGTTTTCTATTTCTCAAATTGGTTTTGGTAAGTTATATTTTTCTAAAAATTTTCCTTCTTATCTAAATTTTCAAGTTTATTGGCATAAAATCATATATGCTATGCTGTTACCTTTTAAGGGTCTATATCACTGGTACTTATCGTACCCTTTTCTTTCTTTAAAAATAATGATTTGTGCTTTCTCTCATTTTTTTTATTAGTCTTGCCAAAGATCATCAGTTTAATTAGTGTTTTCAAAGAACCAACTTTTAGCTTCTTGAGCCTCTCTATTTCATCTATTTCAATTAACACTGTATCTTATCTTTTTTTTATGTTGGCCAATTTTTTTAATTTTTATGTCTTAATTTTTTCAATGATAGTTAACATACAATATTATATTAATTTCAGGTATACAACATAGTGATTCGACATTTATATAACTTAGGAAGTGATCATCTCAATAAATCCAGCACCCATCTGATATTATACGTAGTTATTACAATACTATGAACTATATTCCCCATGCTATACTCTACATCCCCATGACTATTTTGTACCTATTTTATAACTACCAATTTGTACCTCTTAATCTCCTCCCCCCTTATCCATCCCTCCACCCCCAATCTGACAACTATCAAAATGCTCTCCGTATCTATGAGCTTGTTTCTGTTGTTTGTTTGTTTATTCTGTTCTCTAGATTCCACACATGACATTTGTCTTTCTCTGTCTGACTTACTCTACTCAGCACAATACTCTCTCTGTCCATCTGTGTTGTTGCAGATGGCAAGATCTCGTTCTTTTTTATGGCTGAGTAATATTCCATTGTATATGTGTACCACCTCTTCTTTATCCACTCATCCATTGATGAACACCCAGGTTGCCTCTATATCTCGGCTATTGTAAATATCACTGTGTATTGTGATCAACATGTGTATTCACATGTCCCTTCAGGGAGTGTTCTTCAAATAAATACCCAGAAGTGAGATTATTGGGACCTTCTTTGTCTCTTATTATAGCCTTTGTTTCAAAGTCTGCTTTGTCTTATATAAGTATTGCTATACCAGCTTTTTTGTTTGTTTCCATCTTCATAAAGCATCTTTTTTCATCCCTTTACTTTCAGTCTGTGTATCTTTTGATTTGAATTGAGTCTCTCGTAGGCAGCATATGTAAGGGTCTATTTTTCTTATCCATTCAACTACCCTACCTTTTGATTGAAGCATTTAATCCACTTACGTTTAAAGTAATTGTTGCTAGATATGTGGTTATTGCCATTTTATTAGTCAAATTTATCTTTTTCTTATTACTTCTTCTTCTTAAACAAGTCCCTCTAACATTTCCGTAATACTGGCTTGGTGATGATGAACTTCTTTAGCTTTTTTTTTGTCTGGGAAGTTCTTCATCTGTCTTTTGATTCTAAATGATAACTTTGCTGGGTAGAGTAATCTTGGTTGTAGATTCCTGCTTTTCATCACTTTGAATATTTTCTGCCGATCCCTTCTGGCCTGAAAAGTTTCTGTTGAGAAATCAACTGACAGTCTATGAGAGCTCTTTTGTAGGTAATTAACTGCTTTTCTCTTATTGTTCTTTATCTTTAACCTTTGGCTTTTTAATTATGATGTGTCTTGGTATGGGCCTCTTTGGGTTCATCTTATTTAGGACTCTTTGTGCTTCCTGGGGTTGTATGTCTTATTTCCTTCACCAGGTTAGGAAAGTTTTCAGTCATTTATTTTGAAATAGGTTTGCAATTTCTTGCTCTTCTCCTTCTGGTACCCCTATGATGTGAATGTTGTTATGCTTGATGTTGTTCCAGAGGCCCCTTAAATTATGCTCATTTCTTTTTTCTTTTTTTTAGATTCTTTTTTCTTGTTGCTGTACTGATTGTTTTCTGCTACCTTACCTTTTAAGTTGCTGATTTGATCCTCTGCTCATCTAATCTACTATTAATTTCTAAGGTATTCTTCATTTCAGCTATTGTATTCTTCATTTCTGACTGGTTCTTTTTTATATTTTCTATCTCTACTTTTATGTTTTCTATCTCACTGAGTTTCTGTATCTTCTCCTAAGTTCATTGAGTACCCTTCTAACAAGTGTTTCGAATTCTGCATCTGGTAGATTGCTTGCCTCCATTTTGTTTAGTTCTTTCTCTGAAGCTTTGTTCTTTTCTTTCATTTTGGACGGGTTTCTTTGTCTTTACACTTTGGCTGCCTCTTTCTTTTTGTTTCTATATATTCAGTAGGGCTGTTATGTTTTCCAGTCTTAGTAGAGTGGCCTCATGTAGTAGGTGTGCTGTAGGGCCCAGTGGCACAGTCTTCCTGGTCACCTGAGCCAGGTGCTTCAGCTATGTCCCTTGTATGGGTTTTATGTGCCTTCTTGTTGTGATTGAGTCTTGGCTCCTGTTTGCTTGTCAATGGGAGGAATTGACCCTCGGGCTCATTTGTTGTGATGACTGGCCATCACCAGTAGAGGAACTTTTGTGCAGGGGCCTGACTCTACTGAACAGGATTCACTTTGGCAGGGCTCTGGTGCTTACCCTGTCTGCCCTTTGGGTGTGTCATCCCCAGATGTGACCTTGGGTGGTACTCTGACTCAGACGGAAGCCAGCTACCAGGAATGCAGGCTGGGGCCTCCTGGGAGGGGCCTGTAGCAGGCCAAGTTTAACTGTAGCCTGTACCCTGCCCGGGGCCATCTGGCATAAGCCACCAGGCATCCACAGATGGCCACCACCCATATGTGATGGCTATTCTGTAGCTTAGTTGTAATTTTGATGGGTTTGTGAGAGGAGACAAGCACAGCGTTTACCTACTCTGCCATCTTCCCATGTATCTTAATTACATTTTCCATTCTACATATTTTATTCTTTTCTAACTTCTTACGATAAAAATTCTAACCTATTTCCTTTTCTAATATACTTATTTAAGACTTCAATTTCCTTGTAAGAACTGCTTTAATGTGTAGAATTTTCCTTATTGTTTGGGTCTAAATATTTTCTAATTTCGGGGGGTTGGGGAGGGTGAAGTGGGTAAAGGGGATCAAATATATGTAGCTGAAGGAAACTGGACTCTGGGTAGTAATCACACAATAGAATATATAGATGTCAAATTATAATGTATACCTGAAAATTATATAATTGTATTAACCAATGTTACCCCAATAAACTTTAAGATAAATAAATAAATAAATAAATATTTTCTAATTTCAAATTCGATTTATTCTTTGACTCTAAAGTCAATTAGATGCATGGTTCTTAATTTCAAAACACATGTGATATTTCTAGTTATCTTTACGCCATTGAGTTCTAGCTTAATTGCATTATAGACCAAGAACATGCACTGTATAATTTTAATGCTTTGAAACTTATCGATAATTTCCTTTTGGCTCAGAATATTGAAAATATTCTTTATGCACTTGAATGTGTCTTCTGCAGTTGTAGGGTGCAATACTCTGCATAATCCACTGAGTACAGAAAGTTCACTGTGTAGTCCAAATATTCTATATTCTTGCTTATTTCTGTCTGCTTGTTCTAGCAATTACTGCACGAGTGGTGTATAAAAATACCTCCCGCTATGATTACAGCATGGTTTGTTTCTCCTTATGGTTCTATCTTGAGGCTGGGTTATTAAATGCATACATGTTTAAAATTGTTATGTCTTTCCAGTAAAGTGAAACTTTTATCATTAAGAGTTGATCTTTATCTCTAGAAATGCTTTTTGCCTTAAAATTTTCCTTGCCTAATTTTAATTTAATAATGTTTTCTTTTGGTTTAGAATTTGCCTCATATATCTTCGTTCATCCTTTTACTTCTAGCCTTTGTGTATCCTTAGGATTTTTATACATCTCTTGCAAACAGCATAGTCAGATTTTAGATTCTTATTCAGCTTTGACAATCCAATCTTTGTCTTTTAACCAAAGCATGTAGTCCACTTATTTTGTGAATACTGATGTATTTGGATATGGGTCTATCATTATATTTTGGGTTTTCTATTTGCTTTACCTGCTCAAGTGTGTTTGGTATTCTCTCTCTCCCCTACTTCTTCTTGATTTATTTTAGATTGATAATTTTTTCCTTATTTCATTTTCCTTTTTATTGGTTTAGAAACTAAATGCTTATTTTTATTCTTTGGTTATCTTAGAAATTATAACATGAGTAGTTAATCTAACGTAAAAAGCGAAAATCTTTATTTTCCTCCAAGACAAATTTTCATTTGTTACTCTTTCCAACTAACTATGGTAAGTATTTTAATTTTATCTTGTTTTTAAAAAGCTATGTGACTTAACAATAAATAATTCTAGCTGTTGTACAAACAATCCCCAAACTCAGCATCTTAACCCAATAAAGATGCTGTGTTATTTCTTGCTCATGTCCTAGTATGATGCAAGTCAGGCATCACTAGGACTGAAGATGGCCTGCGCAACCTTTGAAGCTTGACTCCTGCTTATGGAAACTCAGCATCTTAACCCAATAAAGATGCTGGGTTATTTCTTGCTCATGTCCTAGTATGATGCAAGTCAGGCATCACTAGGACTGAAGATGGCCTGTGCAATCTTTGAAGCTTGACTCCTGCTTATGGAAAATGAGAGGCCAAGGCTCATTTTAAGTTTTAAACAGTCAAAGGCTTTTTAGTCATGGCTCATGGTTTCTTTTGCAATCCACTTCCTTTAAAATTTATATGACTTCAGACCTCTCTGGGTGCTACATACCTATCATATGGTCTTTGACAGAGTTCTCAGTTCTGCTTTATTTCTTTGCTTTCTTGTCTCCGTGCCTTTTTCTCTCAATTTATTGGTGGCCAGACCATTAATTTTGCTAAGAGCTGCTTCATTTCATTGAAATATTTAACTAGTCTTCAACACTCACAGACTTAATCCCATTGCTTACTGTTTGAGATCTAAAGCACTGTACTTCCCCACAACTTCAAGGCTTTAAACTCCTGGATCCTATTTCCTTTTATTTCTTATTAATCAGCCAAATAATCTCTGAGCTCATCTCTTTCTTATAGTACCTTGACAAATATAACCAATTACAACTGACACACAATACTAAGGTTCTGTTTTACAAACCCTTCCTCTAGAGCTGCTGGCTCACTTTGCACTCAGGATGATTGCAGGCAATAATTTTGCCACTGCAACACAGATCAACACTTCCCAATCCTTTTTATATCAGTTTCCTTGTTGTGCACTACATGATCACTAAGCCAGTGCCATATATTTGATGTGTGAGAAATGGCAACACCTTTTTTTGGCAACACCTTTTTTCAATATACCAGTTCTACATTACTCAAGATGCTTACAACTAATTACAATGACCATCTCTAAATCTGTAAGTTAACATACAGGTTAATGTTTCACAGCACGTTCCAAGCTGCTTGGAAAGCTCTACTGAGAATGTTTGCTCCAAGTTGAGACTCAGAGATCCAGGTGGCCCTGGAAGGGGAAGAGAAAGCGCATGGTGTTTTATGGCTCTGTCTGAAAATAGTGTACATTACTTCTGGCTCCATCTCCATTCCATCAGCCAGAACCTAATAACATGACCTCAACTGCCTGCAATATTTGGATATGTTTCTATACGAATATATTCACGTTACCAGCTTGGTTTATTCCCTTCCAGTCTTTTCCCCCCTAAATAGAAAATGTTATATTAATTATAAGATTAACTAGAGAAATGGTTAATTAAACATG
>NW_011888782.1:21190415-21208000 GCF_000151845.1 Pteropus vampyrus | reverse complement strand
TGTTAGGCCCCACAGACTCTATGCTGTAGTGGGTGGATGTCACCCTGTGTCAGGGCCCTACTCCAGCTTCTGCTTTTGCTCTTGTCCAGAATTTACTCTGAGAATGAGAACTTATCAATCATGTCATTAAGGAAATTTTGCCTTCTCCAAGTACCCTCCACAAAAGGACTCTGTCTAGTTACTAATACTCAGTTTTTATTAGGGTTTGTCAGCTGCATGTATGTCCAGTCCACAGAATTGGTGTTTTAAGCTGTTTCCAGTATGACAAAAATAACTTCCAGATGAGCTCTAAGAGAAATGGATGTAGAATTTCCGTATAAGAGGATTATAACTCCTCCGTGGGTGATAAAACTTGCTATAGTGCTCTGTTCAGCACTCTCGCAACTGGTCCAGAGCCTGGTTCTTTGTAGGTGCTCCATAAATACCCTGTGCCAGCTAAGCCCAGGTATTTCTAACAAATTAGAGAACCACACAAGTGTATTTTTTAAATGTTTGTATGGTGCTTTTGCTCTCTTATGGGACTTAGCACATTTGGGTGTACAATGAAGACTTTTGGGGTCTTTGCCTTGTCTCTGTAACTAAACTCTTAGCTCCGTGAGGGCAGGAGCGTCTCTCCATCCACCTCTCAGGCTAGTACAGTGCTATGCGCATGTGTGGCTGGCATTCAATAAGGTGGTAGTTTGGTTAGTCGATTAAATTAACCTTTGGATTATTTAATGCTGGGTCCATGAAATCATAGACACTTGCCATTTCAGAGCTGGTGGGGGCAACAGATATCCCTGACCCCAGGATGAGAACTGCCTTAAGAGAGATGGTTTGCCACTACCTCTCCAGTGCAGTGCATTATGCCATACCCGCAGGAGGCTAGCCTCTCTTCATGTCAAAAGTAGGCCGTTCTCACTTGTTTTTGAGGTCCATCATACCCCACTTCACCCAAATAGAATAGGGCTTTATTCAGGAGGCCTGCGGCTACAGAATAGAGTACTTTTGGCAAGACCACCACACCACTCCGGACCCCTCACTTTGCCACAGTCAGTGAAGCACATCGATACGTGGGGACCATAGAGGACTGATCATATCTTTGAGTAACTGATGACATGGGAAGAAAGGTCTCTGAAAGCACCTTCCTGGGAGCACCCCATATTAATGGAATGAGCTGCCTGTGCTTTTCCCAGGCCTTTGGTTTCGGGCCAAGACTTGAGATGAATGATGATGAGAACAGCCACCAAAACCTAACGCGGTCTTTGTTTCTCTGCAGCTGCGGGTCCTCAAGCTGGCCAAGTCCTGGCCAACCTTAAACACGCTCATCAAGATCATCGGAAATTCAGTGGGGGCTCTGGGGAACCTCACCATCATCTTGGCCATCATTGTCTTTATCTTTGCTCTGGTCGGCAAGCAGCTCCTCGGGGAGAACTACCGCGACAATCGGCACAATATCTCTGCGCCGGGAGAAGAATGGCCTCGCTGGCACATGCATGACTTCTTCCACTCCTTCCTCATCGTCTTCCGGATCCTCTGTGGGGAGTGGATTGAGAACATGTGGACTTGCATGGAAGTCGGCCAGAAATCCGTATGCCTCATCCTGTTCTTGACAGTGATGGTGCTGGGGAACTTGGTGGTGAGTGTGGAGCCCCCGCTGGGGCACTGTCTCGTGGGCTACGGAGGAGACTTCCAGGGTATCCTGAAAAGCTTTGACATTGCACATTTTTATGCCCACCTTGTACCTCCTGGGTTGTCATGTGGGACACTTTATAAGAACTTTTCCTTGGGAGGCAGCCTGACTTGCAGTAATGGGCACACGTGACAGAGAAAGAAAGACCTGGTTTAGAATCCCAGTTCTACCTCTAGTAAAGCTGGTTGACCCAGCACAAGAGGCAATCTCCCCAAGCTCTAATTTCCTTAAAATTAAGAAAAAAGTGCTTGCTCATGGGCTTACTGGGAGAATTAAATTACAGGAGATGGCATATGCAAATTGCCTAGTGCAGTGTCTGGGCTATGGCAGGAACTCAATAAATGATAGCTGTTAGCTGTTGAAGGAAAAATTTCCCTCCCCGCTCCAAGGAGTCTCAGAAAATATTTTTCCTCAAGGGAGTAAAAGCTGACTGATTTCTCCAAGCTACACAGATCCTAGCGAGGAGCAGGGGATGAGATGAAAGAGGGAAGCTGGATCGTGGACAACATCCAACACCACAGTGACAATAACAAAATCCACTCCCAGGTTTCGGGGGAGCCCCTCTAAAGACCTTCCCATGAATTGGCCCCAGCACCCCTTCTCAGTCCCAGCCTGGCCCCGTGCTCTCAGCTTGTCTCCACCTACTCTAGTTCTGGGAGACTCGCTCCCCCAGCACTGAGCGGCTGGAGGCAAAATGCGGATTCCAGGAGCCCCTTTCTTGTTGCCTGGAAGTCGACCAACTTAGATTCTTTCCCGTAAGAGTTTTACAGACAAGAGAAAACTAAACCAAGAGAGGGCGTGAAACAACAAATCCACACTCTTCAAAGTCTTTCCCACCCGGGTCCCTGAGCTAGACGCCTTCGGCCTATGTCCCCGAGTGAGGGGCCAGCCGGAACGCCTTGTTTTCCAGGCTGAGTGCACATCCCTGCAGAGCCGCAGGGTCCCCTAACTCTCAGGCAGGAGGTTTGCCTCTCCGAGCACTTTTACATCCTTCGTGTCATTTCTTCCTTACAACCACTCTGAAAGGTAGAGAGTCCGCACTTCTAGCTTACAGGTGAAGAACATGAAGTTAGAAGCTCTGAGGTGTGCCCAGGATTCCAGGGGGAGGACTGGAGTCCAGGGCTTTGGCAAGTGAAGGTGGTCCCGGGGCAGGCCTACGCCTGCTCCTCACTGCCATCCGTGAATGTCTCTTTGCTCAGCAGGGGTGATCTTCCTCTGTGGTGGAGAATGTGCTTCCAAGCCTTGTCCACGTGAGGCAGGTCACTTGGGACATCCCCTCGGTTGCTCTCAGAAGGTCTATTCCCCCAGACGAAAACCATCCTGAGAGTGCAGTGAGAGGCCCAGGTGTGGCTGCCCACCTGGTGGACTGTGGTGGGCTCAGCTCTCGACTGAGTGATCTTCCCTCCCGGTTCGTTCTCTTCAGGTGCTCAACCTGTTCATCGCCCTGCTGCTGAACTCTTTCAGTGCCGATAACCTCACTGCCCCAGAGGATGATGGGGAGATGAACAACCTACAGGTGGCTCTGGCACGGATCCACGCATTTGCCCGTCGCACCATGAAGTCCCTTCGCAGCTTCTTCCGCAGGCCCTGCCTGCTCCCCCGAACCAAGGCAGAGCCCCAGCTGGTGGTGAAGATCCCACTCTCCAGCTCCAAAGCCGAGAACCACATTGCTGCGGACTCAGCCGTGGGGAGCCCCGGAGGGCTCCCCACTCTCAGAGGCCCCGTGGTTGACCACAGTGACTTCATCACCAATCCTAATGTGTGGGTCTCTGTGCCCATTGCCGAGGGTGAATCTGACCTTGATGATTTGGAGGAGGAGGAGGAGGAAGAGGATGCTTGGAGCTCCCAGCAGGAAGTGATCCCCCACAGGCAGGTAAGAGCTCTCCCATAAGACAGCCACAAGAATCAGGGAGAGACCTCAAGGAGGAAGTTATGGGGGCAAGGGGAGGAAGTTGTGATAAAGAGATTTTCTAACATCAGTCTTGAAGAGCCCCAGGCGAGCCAGGTAGAGGAGCCCTTGACATAAAGAAGCTAAAGCCATGCCAAATTTTCGGGAGGTGGCATTTAAACTCCTGGAAGAAAAGGCCAGAATTTCCCAGGCAGGCAGGAAGAAGGCCAGCCTTGAGTCCCATGCCACTCTGAAGTGGGTGGGATGGTCTTTTACACTGCTGCCCTCCTCGCTTGGCCAAACCCAGGCTCTGTGTATGAGATGCTAATGAAATTCCTCTAAGAACAGGATGTCGTCAAGAGCTAGGCTTCTCTAATCTTCACCAGAAGCCAAGGAGTCCTGGTCATTATGTGACTCATTTATTCAGGTTTCCTGACAAGGGCTGTCACAGGAAAATGACATTTGTTCCTTTTGGCACCAAAGAATTTAAAGCACATTCCAGCCTTTTGGTAATATATATTTTTAAATACTTTGCACGGTTCTCTATTACTTTAAGCTGATATAGCAACCCTCATTAACTTCTTTTCAATGGCTAGAGAAATGCACTTCTGCACAATATGAAAAGGCAGGGATCCCTGTGAGGCCCAGGGACATACAGGGCTGCTAGCCAGGCCACTAAGTGGCCTTAGACATCTGTGCATTGAGTCTGTAGCTCTTCCATAGCCTTCTTCCCCTGCAGCTGTCACTTCTCTTGTGTTCCAGCAGCTGCTGTTATCAGCTACCATATTTTGCATGCCTTTGTCTGGGTGACAGCCGAGGGTAGGGCGTCACCATACCCGGAGTAAAGGACATGAACTCTGTGATGGCAGTCTCCACTCACAGGCATTTTCAGTTACTTTGGAGTTCTTAGGGGAATCCAAATGGCCAAATTCACTACCACTCTGACCTCCAGACAAGTAACAATGGTCATGGCTAACATCTATTGAACCACGCACTTCAGGCAAAATGTTTTATAAGCATTAAGATGTTTAGTCACCAAAACAACCGAATGAAGTAGATCTTGCCTTCTCAATTCTGCAGATGGGAAAAGTGAAGATCAGAGAGGTTAAATATATTGCCTAAGATCACACTGCTTGTAAATAATGAAGCCAAGAGTTAAAAGATCTAATAGGCTATAGAGTCTCCACCCTCGCTTCACACCAGTGTATGCATGTATGTATGTATGTTAGTTGCATATAGTAGGTCCCTAGCTCTGGCAGACTATGAGATGCAAGATCTCTTTGAATTTAGAAGTGGTCAGCTGAGGGTAGGCACAGGTACCCAGCTGGGACCCTCTCTTACTAGCAGGAGCAGCTGCAGCAAGTAAAAAAACGTGAGGACCACCCGGCACCCAGGAGCCCAGGCTCTACGATGTCCTCTGAGGACCTGGCTCCATACCTGGGTGAGAAGTGGAAAGACGAGGCTGCTGCTCAGGCCCCCGCAGAGGTAGGTATGTGAGCTTCCTGGAGAGGTGGGGTATTCTAGACTGCACTTGATTGACCATGTAACCCCAAGTCACATCCTAGGAATAAAGTCCCTCCTAGTTCCTGGACTAATCAGTATGATTTCAGAGGCAAGAGTGAGGCTCCACAAGCTGAGGCAGAGGGTGCGGGGAAGGACCAGTTCCTCACCTTCTCTGAGCCCTCTCTGATTTCCTCCATAAAACTGAATGGTAATGCCTACTTGGTAGGCTTATTTTGAGGCTTAAATGAGATGCTGCTTGTCAAGTGTTTAGCTCTTGTCTGAAATGGAATAAGTGCCCAGAAAATGACAGCCGAGAAAAAAGGAAACAAAAGACAACGCACAGAAAAAGTTGAGTATCTTCCCGAGCCAGCAGATAAAAGTCAGAGTTGCTCGTGGGTGAAACAGTCTTCCCTGTGACTCCCCACCCCCGCTTTCTTTTGTCCATGCCATTTTCTCCAGCCAAAAACATTCTGGTGCTCTGGAGAGGCCATCAGTGCCGAGTAGTCTACTGACAGCCTTAACGCAGACTGAACAGGAAAACGAACTGGTGTTTAGAAATGTCTTATAAGAGGTAAAAATAAACTTGGCGGTTTCATTACAAATCTTTGAAGAAAACAGGCTATAGAGAAAGAAGTGTCTATAAAGATTTAGCATCTTTAATACCGTGGTATTAAAATCAGGAATTCGACTTGACACCTAGCCCCTGAGTGCTGACGCTGTGGCAGGCACTGGGCTGGGCAAAGATAAGGAGGACATCATTCATCCCCAAAGTTATCAAGCCCTTCAGCTTGAGGAATGCCAGCTACTGGCTGTGTGCCCCTGGGCAAGGCTGACCACAACAGGGTAAGATAAGAGGGTGGGCTGAGATGGGATCTGGGGGCCCTGGGTAAACACCAGCCACTTGGATCCAGCTAGGTGAGGGTTGCCACCTTCCACATATGGACATCACATTTCCTGCTGAGCTTTCTAAGGACTCCCCGGGCTAGTTTTTTCTACTGGATGTTTTCAGTACACAGCTGCTGGGTATTGGTTTGGTTTTGGTTTTGTTTTTTGTTTTGTTTTTTTTTTCCGCCCGTGACCCTGACCAGGCAGAGAGGGGTCTGACAGTGACAGATGGGGACGCACCCCACCATTTGGGTCCATTAGCCAAGCTATCAGGTTTACTAATATGAGAGCAGCTTCAGCTCCTAATTGAATTCATCTGGAGACATTACAGGGCTGGAGCTGCCAGGAGGGCAGCAGAGCCCCTGCAGCATTGCTCCGTGATTAAATATTCAAGCTCAGTGAATGCTCAGAGTCTTTATGGGTATAATTACGGTGTCTCGGGCCATCGCCAGCTCTCCATCAGGGGCCTGGAGGTTTAAAGCCTTGCATAGCTAAAGCTCTGGGGTTCCATAGAGAGCATCACTGTTCTGGGCCTCAGCTGGCAAGGCACCAAAGACACAAGGGACACCATGGTGGGTCCAGCCCTGAGGGGCTCTCCCAGCATCTCAGAGCTCTTGGCCAGTCACATGTGCAGTGACCACGTACAGACTCACTAGGCCGCTCAGAGAGCTGAGTTGACTGCCCCGGGCTTCTGCCCTGCAGGCAGTGCGTGACACGAGCTCCTCAGAGGGCAGCACAGTGGACTTCCTGGATCCTGAGGAGATCCTGAAGAAGATCCCTGAGCTGGCAGATGACCTCGAAGAACCAGATGACTGCTTCACAGAAGGTAAAGTGGCGGCCACAGGCCTCCTCACATTAATATTAATTAGCACCAGAATCCAGTTCGGCAAACACTCATCTGGGCACCTTTGTGTCCAGGGCCCCAGTCTGGGGTCCACAGGAGACAGGACCCCTTGCTGCCTCATTCCCAGGCTTGAGGGGCCAGCATCAAACACAAATGCCACAACTCACAGCAGCCTTGGGATGGGATCTGCATCTCATGCCACAGCAGACACGGCAGACAGATGTCGTGCCCTCTTCATCGCTTTTGAAAACATGTCACTCGGTATAAACCAAGTTCTTGAGGTTGAAGAGGGGAAAGGAGTCACTACCATAAACGCTCTTTATTCGGGACAGAAATGACCCAGACGAGGGCCATGGTGAGTCTGTGTCCTTCGATCTTCGTGTAACTCTGGAAGGCAGAAACTGTATCTTACCCTTCTTTTTCCTCAGTGTTTAGAACAATGAGGCAAGTTATGCTCTCAATAGATATTTGTGCAATAAATGAAGAAATACATAGTTCATACTATAAAACCATGGCCTCAATAACAAAAAGATTACACTTTTTTAAAAAACCAAACACTTCCTGTTTCCAGTACCACGTGACCCTGGGCTGGGCTGGACCCATGCCCCAAACCAGCCATGTGGTAGCCCCTCGGTTCAGCATGGGCTCAGGGCACCGGCAGCACAGCCTGTCAGGCTTCCAGAGGTGGGTGGACAAAAGAACTAGGACCACTGGTACCATCTGTAAGAAGGAAGATGTTTGGAGGGAGAAGGGAGTGGGTGTGGCCAGTGGTGGAAGGCACCGCCTGGGGGCGGGATTGAAAGACTGCCCCAAACCCTGCTCCTCTCATGTCCCAGGAAAGAATTCTGGTGGCAAGTGGATTTCCCAGCAGAGCAGCCTCTTTGCAGGGCTGGAGTAGAAATGCTCCTCTTTTCCCAGTGGGACATCACTCACCCTCAGTCACCTCTCCCCACAGGCTGCATGAGCCGCTGTCCCTTTTGCAAAGTGAATACCACCAAGTTTCCGTGGGCCGTGGGCTGGCAGGTGCGCAAGACCTGCTACCGCATCGTGGAGCACAGCTGGTTCGAGAGCTTCATCATCTTCATGATCCTGCTCAGCAGCGGGTCTCTGGTAAGCGGGTCCCTGCCCCAGGGCCCTCCAGATGGGGTCCCCCACAATCCAAAGGCCCTGGAGCTGCATCAGTGGGTTCCCTTGACCCCTGGGATGAATGTCCCCAACCTATGCCTGAAAAGAGAGCTGCACATGGGCACATGGGCTCCTGTTAGCAGCGGGGCTCGGCAGGTGCTTGAGGAGCCCATGCCGTGGCCTGCTAAACCTGGCTGCAAGCATTTCAAGCTGCGTGTGCATCACATTTTCTAGATGGGGAAGATGGGGACACTCAAAGGGCTTAAGGGACTTATCCAAAGTTACCCAGCTTGTCGGTAGCAAAACCTAACATTGCCCTCATGAGATCCCAAAGCCCCTGACTTTCCACCCTCTGACCTCCCACGCTGGTCTTCTCCAAAGGCCCGATTCAGAGAAGACTGTCTGTTCTTCCTTATCTTATCAAGCCACTTAACAGATACTACTACTGCTCATTCACGGCTCACCACAAATCATTACATAGCACTTATCAAAATGTAATCGCCTATGGAGCCTGTTAAAATGCAGTTTCTGATTCGGTAGATATGGAGTGGGGCCTGAGAATCTGTGTTTCCAACAAGCTCCTAGGTGATGCTGAAGCTGCAGGTCCACACTTTGAATAACAAGGCCTCGCGGGGAAAAGAGATTCTGAGTTAAGAGACACTTCCTGAGTCCCTTGCTGAACCCCTGCCTTTATAGGACAAGGCATAATGCTTCTCTGTGTCCTGTGATTTAAGCTCACACACAGTCTCGATTAATATTCCCAATGCACCAAGGTGGACGTCCACATGGGAGGGGACTCCTCATGCCCAGTTGTCCCCATTTTATGGATGAGGCAACCATAGGCCAAAGACATGAAGGGACCTGCCTGGGGTCCCAGCTGGTTAGCTTAAGGGAGGACTGCAGCCCCAGTCACCTGGCCCGTGGCTCCAGGTGCTTTCGCTTGTCGTGCTCCTCGTGTGTCATTTATTCTGGAAAACAATCTACTGAATGTCTGGGTCCTCGCTTCAGTGCCAGATTTCCCAGGAAGGGTGCTGGAACCGCTCAGTGTGTCGCTGCAGCCTGAGGGAGGAGCAAAGGCAGCTGAGAAGTCATGATCTGAGAGGGGGCAGGCAGATTAGGCCAGCAAGGGCACACAGCCGAGGGAGCAGAGAGCTTCACGGACCAGGGCTGGTCTGCCACTTGGAGCGAGTGCAGAGCGGGTGGCAGCGTCCGGCACAGGGCAGCGACTGTCCACCTGGAAAAGCGATCTCAGTACAGTGCTGGGTGCAGAGGCCACAGTGCCAGGCAGGTGGAGGCTGGGCAGTGCTTTCTCCACACCCACCTTTCCCTCCATCCTGTCCTCCTTGAAAAATAATAACCGCATTTGCTGTTGACTAGATGTTTTCATCATTACCTCCTTAGCTCACGTCTTTCCCCCATGGGCCTTCTCGCCCCATTTCACGCGCCCTTGCTCCTTCCCTCACTCTCTGCTCCCCTTCCCCACACACCCAGCTGCTGCCCCCTCTGCAGGGAGCTCGGGTCCTGCCCCGGCAGCTCTCCCCTCACCTCCATGGCTCTTTCCCCAAGTGACGGAACAGGCTGGCACCAAATTTAGTCTTCCTTATGCTTTTACTTTGAGTACTTTATAAAAAAAAAAAAACATGAATTTTCATCTGACAAAGTAAAGTAGAAAAAAAAAAACCTTGGAAATTATGGGAAAATGCAAAGAAAAAATATCACCCGTTTTTCTATCACTCAGAGAGAATCTCACTTTGAAAACATTTGGTGTACTTCCGTCTCATCTTTCTCATGCATGTGATACATAAATATTACAAAGCCAAAGCCATATTATGCTTTCTGTAAGTTCTCAGTAAATAGGCTCTTCCTATCTCCTTTAATGGCAGGCATGGGTTCCGTACCAGGAGTGTGCCATATATGATTGAAGTTATCCCTATGTTTACTTCTAAGAAGCTTCGAAGAGTCTGTATGGTATATGCCTTTGGGGACATTGGCTCATTTCCTGTCTTAGGTCTGGTCAGAAGCAGAACCTGAAGTGGGGACTCTCCGGGGATGGGGGGATGGCACCCTGTGAGGGAAGCGACAGAGATCCCACGGAGCTCAGAAGTGTCGAAGGCACCACAGAGCTGTCCCACCTTGAGGTCTTTTAATCCCACAGTCCCCAGAGGGGGCAGAAAACCTCCTAAAGTCAAGGCAGTCCCTTCAGCCCAAGAACTTCCCAGGGGGCATTCAGGAGCTGTTAGCAGCCGAGAGTCACAAAACTAGGGGGTGGGTGCTGTGGCCCCTTAAACAGGATCTGGGTAGGGTACCCACAACATCTAGTGTCCTTAAGATAAGTTCTTGAAGGCAGAATTGCTTGGTTTCTAAAACCTTTGAGTCATGTTACCAAATTGGCTTTCCAAAAGACTGAACTGGTTTTCACTGCCCCCGGCCACGTGGGAGAGAAGCCCCCTCCCCACAGCCACACCAATACAGGTGTTCCCTGTTCTCTTCCATCTTTACCAAGCTGATAAAAGAAAAATGGCATCTTCTTTTCGTTTAAACTCCCTTAATTACCAGTGAGGTAGAACATTCTTTTTCAGAGATCCACTGGCGATTCTTACTTTCATCTTTGTGAACTGCCTGTGAACATCCTTTCATGCTTTTATTTTTAAACCAAGTCACAGTAAGCATCCCTTTGGTTCCCTTCCAAAATCCAATTCAAGAAGGTTTCCTTTCTCACTTGCACTCAGCTCCCCTGCAGAGTGTGAGCAGGGTTGCACATCCCGTTGGCTTGAGGAAGGCCTGGTGTGTATCTCACTGTGTCTCCTCCACTATCCCACCTTCCCGCCCCAGGACAGAGAAAACAAAATGATACAGGCAAGCTGGTTACCCGAGCTCTTCTGAGGAAGGGCTGGGGGTTTCCTTTCTCATCATGGGGCCCCACTAACGCGAGTCCAGGCACTCTGCCATTCTGCTCCCTTTTTTCCAGGCCTTCGAAGACTATTACCTTGACCAGAAGCCCACGGTGAAGGCCTTGCTGGACTACACTGACAGGGTGTTCACATTTATCTTTGTTTTTGAGATGCTACTCAAGTGGGTGGCCTATGGCTTCAAAAATTACTTCACCAATGCCTGGTGCTGGCTGGACTTCCTCATTGTGAATGTGAGTGGCTCAGTGGGCACGTGGGGTTTGGGGGCCTCACCTCTGACTAATGGCTGCTGCTGCACAAGGAAGCTCAGAGGTCTGGTTCTCAAGGGCTACTCCAAAGAAAAGACTCGAGCACTTAGCGAGGGGTCTGAGAATGGCCCAGCACACCTGTGAATGGTCAGATCCAGGCAGTACGTGATTCTGGCACAACCGTGACCCTCGCGTGAGTCCTCAGTTCCTAGACTTCCATCCAGGAGGAACACTTATTGTCTCTCCGTATTTTACATCCGAAGATGGCATGTGAGGCTTCCAAAGGTTTTATGACCTTCAATCCATTGACAGGGCTTCTGGACTTAGGGAGCTGAGAGCTGCACAGCACAGAGTATTGGCCCACCTGCTGACTCAGTGGTCTTCAGCCCTGGCTGCATTCTGGAATCATCAGGGCAGCTCTTAAAAATACAATAAAGAAACACTGCTATTCCTAGAGACTGGGATCTTTCTGGTTCGGGGCAGGATGCAGGGAGAACTAGGGTGGAGGCAGGCATCAGTATTTTGTAAAAGCTCCTGGATATGCCCAGTGTGCAGCCAGGATGGAGAACCGCTGAGCCTATACCACTGGCTTCTTCCCAGTGGCACTAAAAGGGGCAGAGAGTTCCTTTGGAGAGGTGATGAGCTGGAGCTCATATGTCAAACTCACACTTATCCCCCCATCCCCAAAGAGTCCCTACTTCAATCAGGGGATTTACCAAGTGCCTCCCACACATTAGACTTGTGATTCCTCAATGCTGTGAGAAAACCATCCTTCATAAAGTCTCCTAAGAGACTTCCTACCCCCCAAAAGGTAGGAGTGATCTCTCCTTAATCTTAAACACTGCAGTCCTCTTGGCTTTGCAAGATGGCTGGCTGAGTTATTCACTTCTGCACAGCTGAAGGTCCCTGCAGGCAGGGTGAGGCACATGCTGTGCTTGTCTCTGCCTCTCCCACTTCAACAGCCACCAGCACCAAGGTCTGCACATCAGAGGTGTCAGGAAATGTGTCTGTATTTGGTACCTGCCTCCTGAACCTGGATGGAGTCCATCCAGTACAAAACATTCTGTCCAGGCTCCTATGTTGTCAGGTCTTCCACAGCAGGTCGTGCACTCACTTCTCTTCTTTCCTGATAGCAAGCAGCATCAGGCCACTGTACCATGGGGATTAACTGTGAGCTCTGAAATCTGAGTCACAGGTGATAATTTTGTGCATGTAAAATAATCATTCATAAATGAATGGAAAGTCTTGTATTCTGGCTACCTGCCCTTATTAGGAGAATAGTTACTCCTACCTATATATGTCTCACTAGCTTCAGTCTTAATCACTTTAAATGGTCAGCTACTCATTTCATCCATCCTCCTACTAATTCTTCCTTCTGAGCCTCCATCCTTTCTTCCATATATCCTTCCATAAATCCAACCATTCGCCCTTCCTTTTTCCCTCCTTCCAAACATCCATTCATCTTAACTTCTTCCATTTATCCTCCCTATCAGATCTCTCCTTCCATCTATTCATTCTAAAAATTCTTTTTTTCTTCCCTCTGTCTATCCATTCATCCTAACCTTCTTTCCATCCATCTCATCTTTAGTCCTTCTACCTTCTTATCTTTTGATTCATACTTCTAATTATCCAATCATCTAACCTTCTTTTTACTCATTTATGTACCTTCCATCTAAGTATCCTCCTATTCATCTATTCTTCTATCTTTCTATTCTTTCTTTAATCAATCCATCTATCCTTCCTTTTTTCCACCCATCTGCCATTTATTCCTTTTCTCTCCCTTTCCCCATCCATCCATCCATTCATCCACCCATCCATCCATTTATCCATCCACTCAACCTTCTATCCATTCTCTAATCTCTCCTATTCATCTATTCCATCCAAATCCCCATCTTTCCATTCATCCATCAATCATTTTACCCAGCCAGCCACCCTTCCACCATCTATTCATCCCACCCATCTACTATTCCACATTTTTTTCTTCTTTCTTCCCTCTTTCCTTTCAACTATCTATCCTATCCATTTTTATATCCTTTAATCCATACTTCTATATAACTGTCCTTCAACTTTTGATCCAGCTGTTCTTCCTTTTTTTTTTCCTTCCTTCCATCCATCCCAACATGCTTCTATCTTTTCTTCAATTTATCAGATGTGTGTTTAGAACTACTAAATATAGGATTATCTCGTGAAGTGCTCTGGGAGAGATAAAAGCCAATAAATAAAAACTTATCTCCAGGAGTTTACACTTCAATATTCCAGCAGATAAGAGACATAGAGAGAAATAAACATATTATAAGAGGGGATGTGGTGAGCATTCCTGGAAATAATTAGTATCTTAGGGACACAGAGACATGAGCCTGCTACCATGCAGGGAATGGGTGTTGGGAGGGCTTCATATAGGAGGCAGCCATAGAGATAGGGCTTAAAATGAGCAGGAGCACTGAGGTACAAAGAGGACTGGGGGAGGCTAATCTTAGTTAAAGAGTGACCCTGAGCAAAGGCACAGACGCAGGTACATTTAAGGAACAATTTGATTTGGATAGAATATATGGGTAAAATATGACTGGGAAAGTAGACTGTGGCTGTCAGACAGGCTAAGGAGTATGGATCTCATCCTAAGGGTGATAAAGCATCAGTGAAGATTGGGAGTAAGAGAGAGGCATGACAATAATCAGATTTTCAGTGGAGAAGAGATGAGATGGATGCAATACAGAAGCCTAGAAAAGCAGTTGGGAAGCTAGTGGCCTGAGCAGTGGGTGTGGAGCTGGGCTTGGGTGGCAGGGCTTGGATAGAGAGGCCCCAGCCACTGATTGCCCCAGCTTCAGATCTTGCACATGAGGCAGCCTTCCCTGGGGGCTGCAAAAGACTAAATAGGGTCCAGCATGGAACTGGCCCTAAACCTCCCTGCCCTCTGTCAGCCAAGCAGTTGGGTGCCACCTGCTGGTGTCTGGAGCCTCACATGGATAAAGGAAGGGGGTCCTTGCCATTCTAGTTCTTTGTCTTGGTGGAACATGCCATCCATTCAGAGAACAGGCAACGTTTGAGGCTCTAGCACTCAAGTATAAACCACTGCCCTTCTAAAGTTCTGGTGTACATCTCACCTAGCTGCCAGGATAAGCTAAGCCTTAATTCAGCCCACCAGTCATGGTGCAGTTGAGGTCTCCCAGGACTGGGTCACAGTCTCTAGCAAACTCAAGCCTATGCACCTTCAGAGTTCCTGGAATGTGTGATCATTTTTCCACGTCATTTTTTGTCCTTGGGGAGCCAGGACGAAGACTTAAAGAAGGGAGTGGGAGGGACTTCCCATCTCCTTCCACCAGGACGGCTTCTCTGGAACCCTAACGCGATGCTTCTGCTCTCTGCCTGCACTCAGATCTCACTGACGAGCCTCGTAGCGAAGATCCTGCAGTACTCTGATATGTCATCCATCAAAGCCCTTCGGACCCTTCGCGCCCTGCGGCCACTGCGGGCTCTATCTCGATTTGAAGGCATGCGGGTAGGATCTATCTTCCCCCCTTTATACCCTCCATACCACTGACTCTGAGCTCTGGGCCCCACCCCCACAGGTCAGCTCTGTGTCTTCGCTTCCTGTTTGGACACTGGTGATGCTATAGTGCCCTAATTTTCCTAGCTCCCCTTCAGTCCCTTGGTGAGTTTCTCTCCCCTTCTCACCTCAGACCTCACTTCTCCCGATCTTAGTGATCCTGCTTCACGGCTCCACAAGCATCCCTTACCTCAGTCTCCTCCCCCTGCCAAGGTGTCCTCATTGTCAAAATCTTCAAAGTAGCCCAAGCTCTTGACCTTTCTCTGACAAACGAGACTTTCCTCTGATACTTCTATTTAAATGTAGTGACATCGTCAGCTCAGCACCTCGGCCACCACCTAGTAGAATGTATCTTCTCTCTAACCTAACACAGTCATGGGTCCTATGGGTTTTTCCCTTTCATCTATCCCTTCTCTTATACATCTCTATCGGCCTCCACCTTGCTCTCACTGTCTTCCTCAAGATGGAATGCTCACAAAGCTGGCCCTTGCCTCATGGGGAGATGAGGGGCTGCTAATTTTTCCCCCTCCCCTTCCTCATAACTACAAAAGTCTCTTGGTAGAGAAAGTGAGGTTTTTGCTTTCCTCCTCCACCATTGACTTAAAGAAGACATCAGATCTTCAAAAACAAAAGTGAATTTTCAAAATTAACTTGTACCTTTACAAACGCTAGGAGTTTATGACTGAAATAATTTGATTTTTATTTGATTTTTATCTCCGGGTTGCTGATTTACAAATAAGCAAGTTTGTGAATATAGTTTTAGGTTGTCACTGATTCTTGAGCAATGCATACTAAACTATATTTTGTGTGTTGTATTTAAGGAAAATAAAGCAAATTTCTAGAAATCTATATGTGCCAATCACACCCCTAAATGAGCATGTGAGCCATTGTAAACTTGTCTATTCCCTCAATCCTGAGGAAAGACAGTGAACCCTGCCCTGAAAGAAGTTTAGAGAGAAGGTATGAGCCCATCTTCAGCTGCCCAGAGTCTCTCAGTCTTCTGAGTCTGAATTGTTGCACCGATTAAGCCACTGCTCTAGTTTCCAAAGGCCACCGGCTCATGAAGCAGCCTGAGTGGCTGTAGAAAGGAGCTGGATTCAGAAAAGAGGGGGTGGGCATTTGTGAGGTTCCAGGTCCTTTTGCATTTTCTCCCAGGTGGTGGTGGATGCCCTAGTGGGTGCCATCCCGTCCATCATGAACGTCCTCCTCGTCTGCCTCATCTTCTGGCTCATCTTCAGCATCATGGGCATGAACTTCTTTTCAGGGAAGTTTGGGAAGTGCATCAACACCACCAATAGAGACTTTTCTCTTGTGCCTTTGGCTATTGTGAATAATGAGTCTGACTGCAGACTTCAAAACAACACTGGCAACCTCTTCTGGGTCAACATGAAGGTCAACTTTGATAACGTCGCAATGGGCTACCTCGCACTTCTGCAGGTGGTGAGTCCTGAGATCAACCACGCCTCTTCCTTTGGCTGCTCAATAACATGGAGGGTCTGGGGTCTTCCAGAAGATGCTATGTAGAGACTTTGCAAGGAGCAGCACTCAGTGCCACCTGATGTCATTCCCTATTCCTGCACACTACACCATGAAGCTAGAGAGCCTTACCAATGAGTGCAATCTCCCCACAGCGCAGTTAGACCAATGCGGGCTAATAGAATAGAATAAAGGGATGGACCTGCCATGGGATTATATCAGGTGATAACTTAGAATTCGCTGCTTATACAAAATAGACATGATATAGCCACGTGTTCTGTTTTATACTGCAAATTATCTCCTAGAGGGTAAAAGATTATGTTCCAGGCCTATTATAATGATAGATAATTCTAGTGATTGTGACAGTCAAACACATTTGTACTTCATTAATTCATTCATTCATCCCTTGCCTTCACCCACTTGTTCATTCAGTGCTGATACAATTGCTTACACATTAGTCATGCAGTTCCCCACCAGTTCCTGCATTCCACCATTTGTTCATGCATTCATTTGACAAACAATCCCTAAGTACCTGTGGTATGTCAGGCGTTGAGCTCAGCCTTGGGAGATACAGAGACAAGTCAGAACTGGCTCCACAGGGGCCTGTGTTCTATGAGAAAAACAGACAAATAAGTTAATCGAAACAGAGGCCAATGTAGACAGATGGGCAGATACTCAGCAGCCTCTGCTCCTTGTTTCTAGGCAACATTTAAAGGCTGGATGGACATCATGTATGCGGCTGTCGATTCCCGAGGGGTGAGTCTCAGGCTCCCTAGAAGGGCCCAACAGGATGGCATGCCAATTGCCCACAGTGAAGGCTGCTTCACAGCACCCCCTTTCGCTTGCTTTTCTCCTATTCCTGCTTACCCTTCTCCTCCCTCACTCCTGCTTCCTGGGATCATCTCCCAAATAAAGCATCTGCACCCAGGTCCTCATCTTGGGGTTGGCTTTTGGGGTGAACACAAACTAAAACAGCACCCTCCTCCCCTCTTGTCTGCTCACAGGTGAACTTGCAGCCCAAGTGGGAGAACAACGTGTACATGTACTTGTACTTCGTCATCTTCATCATTTTCGGAGGCTTCTTCACCCTCAATCTCTTTGTTGGGGTCATAATTGACAACTTTAATCAACAGAAAAAAAAGATAAGTGGGGCTCGGGTTTTTGTTTCTGCAGTAGTGGCCAATTCTATATTTCCTGTCCCTAAAGACTAAAGCCAACGCTATTCACAGCCTTTTGTGCCTGACTGGGAGCCCAGTTTTGACCTTTGACACCAACACTGACCTCTGCCCCCTGATTGTGATCCTCACTTCTGTTTCGTGTCTGGGGCAGCTGCTGGAAGAGTAGTACTTCTCTGTATTAGCATTGCCCCCTCCATGGGCCCCCATCCTCTCTCCCGGAGTGCTGTGGTCCTCCTAGCTGGAACCAGGTGTGTTGGTCGTGTCCCAAGTGACCCCTTGAGAAGTATCAACAAGGAAAGAAAGGGCTCCAGCA
>NW_011888782.1:21175296-21190365 GCF_000151845.1 Pteropus vampyrus | reverse complement strand
AGCAGCCTCTGCTCCTTGTTTCTAGGCAACATTTAAAGGCTGGATGGACATCATGTATGCGGCTGTCGATTCCCGAGGGGTGAGTCTCAGGCTCCTGTCTTCCCCTCCGTGTGTCCTGCCCTCATCAGTGTATCCGAACTGGTAGTACCAGAAGAGGAGACCTTAGTACCAGAAGAGGAGACCCCCCAGCAGCCTGGCACTATCCCTCTCAGGAGCAGTGTCCAGCTGTCCCTCTGTTGGATATTTAAAGCTAACCAAGCCTGTTCCCTTTCTATACACACTCCTCAGGCTTCTCAAGCTCTTCCTCTGCTCACCACTGAGGAAAGTATCAGATAAAGAACTGTGTGTAAGGGCACTCCCTGGGCAGAGGTGGGAGCTGGGGCGATGGCAAGAACAACTGAAGCAATGAGATAGAATTTCAGGTCCTATCGTGGCAGCCAAGTGGAGGAGATAGATAGTGTTGAACAGGGGTCTCTAACTCCCAGGCCATGGACCAATACTTGTCGGAGGCCTGTTAGGAACTGGGCCATACAGCAGGAGTGAGTGGCGGGCAAGAAAGTAAAGCTTCATCTGTATCTGCAGCCGCTCCCCAGAGCTAGCATCACCGCCTCAGCTCCATCTCAGATCATCAAGCATTAGATTCTCATAGGAGCAGGGGTCCCTGGTGCCAAAAAGATTAGGGACCCATTCGCACTGTGGTGGACACTGTTGTTGCCCTGCTCCGTATCCCCTCAGGCCACCTCTGAGTTCACTCACGTGCTGTGTTTCTGATTCTCTGTCCGAGACGTGACTTTTTTCAGTGCCTCCGAGCTTGTTCAGCAGCTCCTCCCCCAAGGGTGAGGGGTGTAAGGTCCCCAAGGGCAACCCTCACGGACAAGTTTTGGGAGTCTGTAGATAAATGCTCCTGCTTCCCTGTCCCTTGGAGGTAAAGTTCCCTAGAAGGGCCCAACAGGATGGCATGCCAATTGCCCACAGTGAAGGCTGCTTCACAGCACCCCCTTTCGCTTGCTTTTCTCCTATTCCTGCTTACCCTTCTCCTCCCTCACTCCTGCTTCCTGGGATCATCTCCCAAATAAAGCATCTGCACCCAGGTCCTCATCTTGGGGTTGGCTTTTGGGGTGAACACAAACTAAAACAGCACCCTCCTCCCCTCTTGTCTGCTCACAGGTGAACTTGCAGCCCAAGTGGGAGAACAACGTGTACATGTACTTGTACTTCGTCATCTTCATCATTTTCGGAGGCTTCTTCACCCTCAATCTCTTTGTTGGGGTCATAATTGACAACTTTAATCAACAGAAAAAAAAGATAAGTGGGGCTCGGGTTTTGTTTCTGCAGTAGTGGCCAATTCTATATTTCCTGTCCCTAAAGACTAAAGCCAAAGCTATTCATAGCCTTTTGTGCCTGACTGGGAGCCCAGTTTTGACCTTTGACACCAACACTGACCTCTGCCCCCTGATTGTGATCCTCACTTCTGTTTCGTGTCTGGGGCAGCTGCTGGAAGAGTAGTACTTCTCTGTATTAGCATTGCCCCCGCCATAGGCCCCCATCCTCTCTCCCGGAGTGCTGTGGTCCTCCTAGCTGGAACCAGGTGTGTTGGTCGTGTCCCAAGTGACCCCTTGAGAAGTATCAACAAGGAAAGAAAGGGCTCCAGCACTTGCTGCCTCTGTATGGAGCCCTGACATCCAGAGCACTGAGTCAGGACACTGCAGGAATGGCCAGAGCCCCAGTGTAGACAGAATCTCAACATTCTTCGGGATAGGGAAGATGACCCTTGCTTCCATGGGTGCTGACTCTGATGAACAGGAGCCCAATCCCAGATAACCTCTCATATTTTTATTAAAGGTATAAAATGCTTTCATGCTATCCTTTCATTTAATGCCCTCCATGAGGCAGATAGGGCACCATTCCGGATTTGTATACACTGAGATCCGGGAAAGGATCACATGGAGAAATCACAGCACAGCACTGAGAGCACAGCATTGGTTTTGGCATCATGCAAGCCTGGGTTTGCATTCCCAACTCAGCCACTTCCTGGCAGTTTTTAAAACATCTTTGAGTCTCAGTTTTTTTATGCCTTCCATGGGATTATTAATACCTACTCACACAATTTTGGTGAGAGGTAAATACAATCCTGTATTAAAAGCACCTCATTTAGGGCTGAGCACTCAATCGTCACTAGAGAAAAAGTGTCACTGTTATAGTTTAGATTACATATTTAGTGGGGTTGGCATCCCACCTGTAGGAAGTCCTCAGCCAGGATTCCGAAGATGAGAAGAGGCAGGACAGGTCTTCAGGAGCCCAAGAGGGGCTCAGCAAGACAGCTGAAACACTGACCAGTGTCATTGGTGCCCTGGGGCCTTTGTGATCATCCACTCAATACTTTCTCCATTTTACAGCTGAGGAAACCTAGGTCCAGGCATGGAGCTGGCCATGTTAGGGAATAGAGTGAGATTTCCCTGTGATCAAGCTGGGGCAACAAACTGTTTGCTTCTGGCCCAGAATTCTCAGTGTGGCTCCACTCAGTACTCGCTAACCCTCTGCCCCTGCCCCCACAGAGATATTTCTCTCAAGAAGTCCTCTGTGTCCACAAATTTTCTGAAATCTCCCCTCAAACCCTACAGATCTCAACCCATTTCCCCAGCATTTGCAGTGACTAATTTATACAAACATGCTATTGAAATCGGAGGCTTTCAAATTATATCAGGAATTAAAAGGTGAGAGACTGAATAAAGGAGATTTAAAGCATCCCTAAAGAAAACTAACATCCAGTGCTAAGGGAGGAAAGCATCTTCAGTGAACTCTATAACCACAGAGGGCAGTGCAACTGACAGGGCCTTAAGAGAACCAATCAAGCATTCTCCAAGGACCCTTGGATAAGGCAATGCCTGTCCTCAGCTCCTCCTCTCCAGGAAGGAGTCAAGGGGCTGGGTCCCAGGGTCTTTATGCCAGCAATCCCTGAGGGAAGCTCTTGCTCCTGGAAGTGTGGTTCTAGAAGCCCAGTGGATTTGACTGGAATGAGCAGGTTGGATTCAAGGTTCAGATTTGAACTGATACAGACCTTCTCCTTGGGTCCTGTTTCCAAACTCTCTCCACATCCGTCCATGCAGCATTTCTGGGTTCCTAGAGACAAGGAACAGGCTTTGCTCCAGAGACTCAGGTAGTGAGTCAGAGCTGGGGTTCAGTCTCATCTGCTCTGTCACTAGCTATGGCATCTGGGCCAGACACTGCTTGATCCTGGCTTTGGCCTGTCTTTCTGCAGAGTGGGAATAAAGTTGAGATGTCCTTCCCCTCCAGCATGCTATGATTTGGGTATCCCTGGGGGTTCCTGTTGCTTTAATAACAGTGATGTATGTTATCCTCTCCTATACTTAGGGGGCCAGGACATCTTCATGACAGAGGAGCAGAAGAAGTACTACAATGCCATGAAGAAACTGGGCTCCAAGAAGCCCCAGAAGCCCATTCCCCGGCCCCTGGTGAGCCCCCAGAGCTTCCCTGCAAAAGAAGATGTCTGGGAATCCAACCTGACAGCCTATGCCTGTGCTGGACAGTGACCTCTGCCCAGCATAGGCATAGGTCTGAGTGGAGTTTAAAGATGAGGGTAATGAGGATCGAGAAGTCTACAAGAAGCAACTCTGATCTTCTGGAGTGAACATATCTTCTACAATTACTCCAGATAGAACCATCTAGGGAAGTACTGAGTTCTCCAACAGTTTTAGGGTTCAAGCACAGGATTGAGAGCAGATTAGGCTAAGTGACAGTAGAGTGGTTAGAGCCCTGAGATAAAACATTTGTGTGATTATGCAACATAATGTAGATCGCAATGTATTTCCAGCCTACCCTACATTCCACCCAGGCCTTCTTGTAGACAGAGGGGAAAGGGCCGAAACCCAAACCCCTGGGATCCTGGGCTGGTCAAGGTCATGGTCAGGTGGCACGACAGCAACCAAAAATTATCCCACTCTAATGCTTAAAGATCGACTGAAACTTAGGGTCATGCTCCACTTTTATTTCTTTATTTACAAAGATCCTAAGAGACATGCCCCTTTATTCTCCTATTAAATGCAGCACTCAAACCATACATGAGATCTATCATCTAAATTCTTCTCAGGTCTCTGTCAGAAGGTGGAAAAATCAGACCCCTGACTGGCCCCTGATGGAAGTGGATGAACAGGTTTGGGCGGGGGGATGTTGCTATGTTGAAAATGTGCAGCTGAACCTCTTCAAAGAATTTCTGAGCCATCCACTCTAGTGAATGGAATGGGTATCTTGTCCCTTTACACAACTTTTCTGTGGTTAAGATGCAACATTTATGAAGAAAACTACAGACACTGCCCATGGTACAATCCCATTAGCCCTTCCCCACGAAAGAGCAGAGACTAAGGACCTTCAACAAAGAAACAGGCCTTTTCCTAAATGACTTAGAGAGACATACATCCTGTTGGCCTAGGCACTAGAATTTCTAAACCAAGGCATGGGATTTGCATAAGTTACTGAAAACTTCATGAACAGAGAATCTTGAAAACATTTATAGGAGGAGGAAAATGTTATGACTTTTGACACACTTGACTTAGAAACAGAGGTCATATATTATTTACTATTATCAATTCTGAAAAGAAATGTTATAATGGGAAGTGTTAGGATGTTCAGATCTCTGTAGGGGCAGAAGTTTCCTCCCAAATCCCACATGAGATCAAGATAACTGGGGTTAGGTGAGCCTGCGGGAAAGTCCTTAAGTTTTATCGAGTATCCTTCTGTCAACCAGTCCAATGGGCAGGAATGGACTCAAAATTAAAATATGTAGATAAAAGGCTGAGCCCAGCCAATTAGTCAAATTGAAAGCTATAGGAGGAGGATCCTCGGATTTACTGAGAAACAAACAGCTGAGTCCATGCTGGCCTTCACTGGTGACTAGACTAATGTCGAATCCACATTCGAACCAGACACTAAGAGCTCTATGCTAGGGACGACTCTTGGCAAAATCGTGATGGTTTTTGAAACCTTCCCCTACATTCTACTCAATCTCTCTGTAACATCTCAGCTTCTTCACTGTCACCAACCAATTCCACAGGCCACCAGAGCTTCCTCCTCTAAAAGAGGAAAGTTTCCCTGGAACAGGGTGGGCTGCATTTCAAAAGGGGGCCCTAGAGAGGACAGTGTCTTAATACAAAGGTAGGAACCTGATGCTAGAATTTCAGGCACTACAATAGGTTGATGGTTGGGCTGGAAAACCTGCAACAAAATTCTAATTAAGCCACAACCAAGAACCTCCAAGGTTGGCACTGGGGGACATCCTTCATATGAATAAGGAAAATAGCCCAACTGTGTTCCTGATATTTATCATCATTTATGATGGGAGATGTGTGTGGGGGAGGGGTGGGGAGGGGAAGGTATTGATAATTATCAATACTTTACTAGCTTTAGTGGAAGAGCAAGGCTCTCTCCTCGAAATTCTGGTCCAAGCATAGCAAACACTCTTTCCTTTGTTCCCCTTAGCGTAGTTCGGCAAGGCCAAAACATTCAAGCAAGACTTTGAAGTCGTAGGGATGTCAAAGGAAAACTAGCAGAGTAGGGCTCAAGCAGAAACTGCATGTGGCTGACCTCCAGGGCCCTCAGGCCTTAGCCCATCCCAGCTCCTGGCTGGCATCCATAAGGCAGGCAACATCTTGGCATCCTACCACCCAGTGGCACAAGCCTGATCACCTGTCTTTTTCAAAGTCCAGAGCCAAGAAAGAAACCCAAAGAAAAAGAGAAATTTCCTCTGCCACCTAAAACTCACCTTCCTAAGTCCAGCTTCCTTTTTGCCAGGTTATTGGCACTAAAATGCTCACTTTCTTCTCTTAAGGGTCCCAACAGGACAGGCTGATTAGATAAGCACAGCATGGGCACAGTTCTGCCCCACAGTTGCATGGGTGCCATGTCATGGCACAGCCCACGTGGACGACATAGGGACCTCCAACGCATGCGCAGACATACTGCTCCTCACCTCTGGTGAAGCCCAGGTTTTAAATCTTATGCCTCATCCATAGCAAAGACTAAGACTTCCACAAGAATGAAAAATTTTATTCTGTAGCATTCCCTACAGTAGAAATCACTAAAAGCAGGTTTCACATACTCCACTTTATAGAAAAATAATAGGCTCTATAATATCACATTATCAGTAATCCACTTCATCATCTCTTAGAGTGCTGTGGGTTGCAAAGGTGTGATCCCTTCCAATAGGCGAAGCCAAGACAGCCAGCAAGCTGCTCCATTCCCCAGCATCTGAATATCCAGGACAAATTTGATGCCTGTAACTTAGCAATGTTGTTGCCCATTTTAATTAGAAGTCATGTGGCCATGAATGGGTCTTTTTTTTTTTCACTATTTTTAGTGATGAAATGAAAGGTATTAGTGGCCCAGTAATACCCCTCCCCACTCCAGGAATGATGTAAGCCAGTAGTTACACGCTGAGCCAGGCCCACTTGGGTCTGATTCTCTGCTCTGACCCATAGAGTAGCAACTCATCTCCATCATGAAGCAGAAAGTAGAAACCAGCCTCTATCACAGCCCTTCACCCCCTCAGCCTGCTTTGCAGCTCCGAGGAGCTCCCTGGTGGAAATTCCTAATAACTTCTTCTCTTCTTCCCTCACAGCCACACCTGTAGAGCCCTGCACATAGTACACATTCAGTAAGTGCCTATTGTACAGAATTAAATGTAATCCAACTCTAGTGGAGTAGTTTTATAATTTTATTTGAGGTGTAGGTAACAGAGCTGTCACCCATTCATTCATCTATTTATTGAGCATCTATCAAGTGCCAGGTACTATGCAGATACTGGGGATAGAGCAGTGAGCAAGACAGACGACGTCCTGCCCTCACAGAGATTATAGTTTAGTGGCTCTGGGAAATAATCAGCAAAAATCACACATATATTAATTCACAGGCTTGAGAAATTGCCAAGGGAGAAAGAATGAAATTAAAAAGCAAAGGGTACCTAGGACTAAACCTTAAGGAACTCTAACACCTAAAGGTTAGGTAAAGAATACTAAAAAAAAAAAAAAAAAATCCATAAAGTTAAAAAAAGAACCAGGAAAATAAGACATGATGAAAATCAAGAAGGGAGAGTTTCAAGGTGGAGGAGTTGGTAAGCAATGCCAAACAAGTGTCCTTGGTGTTAGCATTATGGAGGTCATTGGTGATCTTAGCAAGAACAATTTTATTGGTAGGATGGGGACAAAAGCTATGCTAGAGTGGATTGAGGAGTAAATGGGAAAGAATGATTACATACAATTCTTTCAAGAAATTTTGCTGTGCAAGTGGGGAGAGAAGTAGGCTGGTAACTGGAGGAAGATGTAAGTTTCAAGAAGATTTTTCTTTAAGTTAGAAAAACTAGGTCATTAGAGATTTAGCTAAAAAATCCAGATATAATAGCCAAGAGTGTCCAAGTGTGGTCAAGAGCCTCACTCATCAGTAATGAAGCAGAGGGACCAAGAGGTTGTAAGTGGCAGCAATGAAGGGGAGGTGGAGGTGGACAAGCTAGATGACACAGGCTTCAAAGAAGAAGAGTTTTACAAGACACAAGAAGAGCAAAGGTCTAGAAGTGACAGTGGGGAACAAGAAGGATCTTAAGCCTACCTCCTAGCCCAGGAGTACATAGAGGGAGAGAGAATAAGCAGCCACTGAGTAACAGGAGATGTTTGTCGACCAAAGCTCCTCAGAGCTCGGGAGAAGGTGAGGGGTTAAAGGATGGAGTTCAGATCAAGGAGTCACAGAACAGTATGATGTTAAGACCATGAAAAAGACTAGAGGGCCATACTAGGAACTTTTTAAAAACACCATAAATATAGTCACATGGAAATGATCTGTTGGTCACCCAGGCCACTCTGCCTCTCTCTGAGAATGCAAATGACCAAAATCTGACCCCATGCCCTGTACCTGCATTTGCTTAGACATCTTCATAGCCCCAGGAATAAAGAGAACATTTGCAGAAATCAGTTGCACCTTCATACTTAACTATACCCTTGAATCAATAATTTTTCAAGCAGTTCTTGAACTCTTGCTATATGCAAGGCACTACAGGAACACAAAGTTAAATAAGACCTGGTCCTTATCCTCAAAGAGCTCACTGTCTAGTAGAAAAAAAGAGAAGCATACATGGAATGCTAGAACTCAAGACTGACTGTAAGGAGCATGGGAATCCGAGGAAGAGATGGAGTAATGTAGTGTGATATGTTTAAGGAGAACTCCCTGGAGGAAGTGGGGCTTACAAATGATAGATCACTCGAGACTATTGGGATTTAGATAGCCAAGAGATGGGCTGGAAGGGCATTGCCAATGGAGAAAAGAGCATGGACAAGGACAAAGTGCCTGCTGACTTCGTGGGGCCCAACAGGTGACGAGAACTTGAATTGAAGCAATGAGGTAGAATCAACTAAGAGTGAGAGGTTGGACAGGAGTTGGTTTCTGTTTAGTTGTGGAGTGTGAGGGAGACAAAAGAGACAGACTTTAAAAGCCATCTATGGAGAGCCACAGCCTCTCCAGATGCCTGGTTTATGTTGGCCTAAAGACCCTGGTGTACTATCTCTTGTTTCCACAGAACAAGTACCAGGGCTTCGTCTTTGACATTGTGACCAAACAGACTTTTGACATCATTATCATGGTCCTCATCTGCCTCAACATGATCACCATGATGGTAGAGACTGATGATCAGAGCGAAGAAAAGACAAAAATCCTTAACAAAATCAACCAGTTCTTCGTGGCCGTCTTCACGGGAGAGTGTGTCATGAAGATGTTCGCCTTGAGGCAGTACTTCTTTACCAACGGGTGGAATGTGTTTGACCTCATCGTCGTGGTCCTCTCCATTGGGAGTAAGTGGGCATCACACGTGGTGGGGAAGCCCAGCCTCTGCTTGGGTTGTTTTGGCTGTTCTTTCAAAACCAAAGGGACCATTGACAAACTATTTTGTTTTATATTCGGTGTTTTTATGTTTGTTTGGTTTTTTTAGTTTCAAGTATACAGTACATCAGTTAGACATTTATATAGTTTATAAGACAATCTCCCTAATTGCCCTTTCTTTCTTTTGGCTCTCCACCTAGCCATTACATTAATGCTATCGGCATTCCCTATGCTGTGCTCCCCATCCCTGTGACCATCTATGAACTACTAATTTGTACTTCTTTTACCCTTCACTCCTTTCTTTCAGACCTCCAATCCCCCTCCACTCTGGCTGTCACCAGATTGACAAATTTTTTTAACACGCTGTATGTTAAAGGAGCCCAGTATTTGCTGCCTTCCAAAAGCAGCAGATTTTAAATGTCCCTGGGCCTCTCAGTGAAATGGAGAGTTTCCACTGGCCTTCTCCATGCAGTCATGAAGGGTCTTCAGGCACCTACTGTGTACACAGCCATCACCAGATGGGGGCTGATAGGGAACAATAGTTCCTCCAAAACACCTAAGATGATGGAGTCTCCAGTGGGCCTTCTTTTTATGATCTTCAAATCAAAGAGTGGGTGGTGTGATGTGAAGTGAGTCATAAAATCCTTTTTGGAAAAGGAGGTGGGTTGCCAGCTGAGTGAGGAAAGTCTAGGAAGAGATTGTTCAAAGGAGGTTTGTAGTCAAGGGCCTGGAATTAAATCTCTATATAACTATCTACTTAGGGAATATGAGTGATAGAAAAGTCAAGGGATCAATGCCAAGAGATCAATGCTATTATGGTCTAATCTGGTTGTTGTTGAATGATAAGCCCAATATTTGGGAGCCAAAGTGTTCAGAGAAAATGAGTAGTCAGAGGCTAACTCTATTCAGTAGGGAATGGAGTAGCCATAATTGAGTGCTTGCTGAGTTCAGAGCACTAGGCTGGGCTCCATGAATCTTCATAGCAGCCCTGTGAAGAAGTGCTATTATCTTCATTTTATACATTTGAAATTGAACCTCAGAGATTCAAGGTCATACAGTTTGTAAAAGGCAGAACCGAACTTGAACCAGGCTAATGTTCTAACGTACAAGCAGCCTCCCACCAACAACTAAAAGACTGCCCCTGGCCTTTCTGTGGTTTAGCCAAAGTTTGGCCCTATAAAGGCCAGATATCAGCACACCAGCTTTATTTTGCTTTATAAATACATCCTGACCTATTATATCATGACCTGCTTACTTTTCATGTCTAGGCATAGCTGTAGATTTAATTTTCCATTGATTTACTATCAAAGGCTAATAGTATCTAAATACAACTTGGCAGCATTTAATCAATCGCCCTATCCTGGTGCTGAAACAGCGTTGGGTTTATTTAGGGTTGTTTCAGGGGGAGGTCAATTTATTTTTGGTTTTTGTTTATTTTCTGGTTGCTGCTGTTTTTTGTTGGAGGTTTATTTTGTGTTTGTCTTCCAAATCGACAGATTCTAAAGGCCATTTTGATTTTATATTAGAGAAAGGAGTTTGCTTATATGACTTCCCGTATTAGTATTATAGAAATAAAATATACTCAAAGAACTCAGTTCTGTAATGTGGACACCTTAGCTACCAGCTCCTATAACCTATGCAACACCACCATTCCCTGGGCAGAGATCACTCAGAGACAGCTAGAAAGCAAATGAAAGACAGATTCCACCTGTCCATTCTTCTACCCTCCTTTCCTCTCTCCCTTTCTTCCTTTCCACCAGCAAAACCTGTATTGAGTATCTAATCGTTACAAGTAGAAATATTCATTCTCCCTCAAAGTAGATGTAGACCAGTTGGCTGGCAGAATTTTAGGAGATTATATAGACATATAATGTAACCCACACTATGGAATAATGTCCCAGTTAAAGTAGACTTTAGGAGATAGGCTTTCATAAAGTTTTTATAATCTAAATTATAATTATATCCCAAGTCTCCTCCCATTTCTTTCCTCCTTCCAACGCAATATTGTGACTACTCATGTTTCTATGGCAAAAGGCAAGTAGAAGAGGGTCAAGGGAACCTTAGCAAGGAAAGAGCTTGCTAACACACCCCTCGACTTCTGTCCTCAGAGGTTCTGAATTCGGTCTTACCTAAAGGCCTTGCCTAATCTTCGGCGGTCCCAGCAGGCCTCTGCAGTTCCCAAGATGAAGTTTCACAAATCAAGTTAGATACCAGATAGGGAGATGTATGCATTCCTCAGCTTTCCAACATTGTTCATGGTTGGGGTGGGAGGCTGTAACTGACCTTAAACAAGCCCATCTCCAGGCCCTGACAGAGTTTGAACGCAGCTGGAAATGAAAGAAATAAATAAAAACCATTATACAGACAGCTGGCCATTGAAAGCCACTCTGCTTTAGCTGTCACCAAGTTGCCCAACTCCTCAGGCCCTCTTATAATTAATACCAGCCTCTGTACAATTATCCCCAGGACCATGTGCCAGGAACTGAGTTAATCTTCACAGTAGGAGATAGGGAGATGAATCATAGGGGGTCCTGGCCTTCACAGAGCACGGGATCAGGATGGGGGGAAAAGGCATGACTCAAAGGCTAAATTCTCAGGGAAGAACAGGGTCTGTGTCATAGACAGAAACAGACAAAGGACAGTGTGTGTATGGAATATGGTACAATCGCTTCCAGCTGAACTAGGCTTCAGAAGATAAGGTTTTAACCATGGAGATTGACTATGGCGATATTCTGGATGGAGAGAAAGACAAGAACATGGTAGGAAGGGTGAGACTTACTTGAGGAAGAAAGGATTTGTGTAATGAACACTTACTGAACCCCTACTCTATGCCAACCACTGTGTCAGGCTGAGAGGGCCCAGAGTTCTTAAATACAGATGCTCACGTGGAGGTCCATATGGAGCAGAGATGAAGGGTGTGATCACAGCCAACTGTGTCAGGGCTCATGGTTGGAAGTACTAATTAGATCATTTCCTCTCTCCTTTAAAGGCCTGGTGTTTTCTGCAATTCTTACATCACTTGAAAATTACTTCTCCCCAACGCTCTTCCGAGTCATCCGCCTGGCCCGAATTGGCCGCATCCTCAGGCTAATCAGAGCAGCCAAGGGGATCCGCACGCTGCTCTTTGCCCTTATGATGTCCCTGCCCGCCCTCTTCAACATCGGGCTGCTGCTCTTCCTCGTCATGTTCATCTACTCCATCTTCGGCATGGCCAGCTTCCCCCACGTCAAGTGGGAAGCTGGCATCGATGACATGTTCAACTTCCAGACCTTCGCCAACAGCATGCTGTGCCTCTTCCAGATCACCACGTCGGCCGGCTGGGATGGTCTTCTCAGCCCCATCCTCAACACGGGGCCCCCCTACTGCGACCCCAATATGCCCAATAACAATGGCACCAGAGGGAACTGCGGGAGCCCCGCTGTGGGCATCATTTTCTTCACCACCTACATCATCATCTCCTTCCTCATTGTGGTCAACATGTACATCGCAGTGATTCTGGAGAACTTCAATGTGGCCACAGAGGAGAGCACTGAGCCTCTGAATGAGGATGACTTTGACATGTTCTATGAGACTTGGGAGAAGTTCGACCCCGAGGCCACCCAGTTTATTACCTTTTCTGCCCTCTCAGACTTTGCAGATACCCTCTCTGGCCCTCTGCGAATCCCAAAACCCAATCGGAATATATTAATCCAGATGGACCTGCCTTTGGTCCCTGGCGATAAGATCCATTGTTTGGACATTCTTTTTGCCTTCACCAAGAATGTTCTGGGAGAATCTGGGGAGCTGGATTCTCTGAAGGCAAATATGGAGGAGAAGTTTATGGCAACTAATCTTTCAAAAGCATCCTATGAACCAATAGCCACTACCCTCCGGTGGAAGCAAGAAGACATTTCAGCCACTATCATTCAAAAGGCCTATCGGAGCTATGTGCTACACCGCTCTAAGACAATCTCCAATCCTCCAGGTGTGCTCAGGGATGAGGAGGAGGCTGTGTCACTCCCAGATGAAGGCTTTGTTGCATTCATGGGAAATGAAAATTGTGTGCTCCCAGACAAATCTGAAACTGCATCTGCTACATCTTTCCCGCCATCCTATGACAGTGTTACTAGAGGCCTTAGTGATCAAGTCAACATGAGCACATCTAGCTCAACACGAAATGTAGGTGAAGCTACCAGTAAGGAAGCCACTGCCCCTGGGCCGCAGTGAGGACACTCCAGCATGGATATGTCCAGTTCTGATGTGTCCTTCTGCTCCGTAATAACTTTTTGCCACTCCAGGTGGCACCCAGCTACCACCTCACCAATGCATGCCACTGGTCACAATATCAGAACTGAGTAAGGGAATGCAGTTGGTACCCACCTCTGGAGAAGCCCCCATACACTAACAGAAGTCAGGAGCCAAGAGCATCTCCACTGAGACTTTCCTTTTCAATTTCAATATCAGATGATGGCTTCCCTTACTTTCCAAAAAAAAATATCCCTGGTCCTTTTATTTTGACTGTGACCAGAGCTTTCATTTATCAAGACAAACTTCTTAGGACCAGAACTTCCAAAGATATATGGCAAAGATGTTGCCGAAGGTCCAAGGCAATCCTCTGTGAACCACCACATAGAGACTGGCAGTGTTATTTAGGATTTTGCATGACTGCATGTTGAGAGCTGCAAGACAACTGCTCCAGCCCAGGGTAACACCTATGGTCTATGTCATGAAAGTCCTTTCAGATATCTATTAAAATTAATATTTTTAAAGATATGTCAAGACCAATATTATATCTTAAAGCATTATTTTTTTTTAATTATGTGATATTGACATGTCATAAATCACTTCTCCTTCCCTTTCAGTATTCCTGATATTTTTCAGTTTGAGCTCAAGGCTGAGTGGGGCAGAAAGAAGCACTATCCTGAGAGCTTGTTCTAATCCTAACTCCTCCACTGATTGCCTGGTTGACCTGGGCCAAGCTCTTTCCCTCTAAACCTCAATTTCCATACTTGTAAAACTGGTGGAGGACAAACAGAATAAACGCTCCCTATAGCCTTTGCATTTCAAGTTGTAGAATTCAGTGGTGTCCTGTCCTGATTTAGATGAGGACAATATTCTCTCTTCTGAAGCTGCAATGGCCAGACCTCTCTGCTATGTAGCTAAAAAGGCAGCTTTGGAATATATTCTAGGCCTAGTCCACATCTCATAGTCAGACTTTAAGAAGGAAGATTTTCACATTCCCTTTGGGCCAGGACTCTGTAATTAGTACAATCAAAAGAAAAACAGTTATTTTGAGGAAGATGATCTAAGAGATAAAAAGTATAGCCAATATTTCTTTAATTCATCCTACAAATATTATTAAGTACTCATTATATGACAGGTACTGATCTATGCACAGAAATAATGGGAGTTAAGCCAAAAGGTGAATTCATTTATGCAGTGAATGAGTAAGGGTTATCAGAGAGAATATTCAGGCCAAAACTATGTGGTAGGTCTTAAGATGAAAGAGAGTAAGCATTTGGTGTGATAACATAGAACCTAAAGGGTCTTACTGACAGTCGTGATCTTCTATTAATTCTTGGGACATTCCCTGCCACAATGACAAAGATCAGGTCGACTTTTTGGTATATATTTGATCATAAGATTTTCCATTTACACAATTACAAAAGTAGAGGCTAGTCCATCTTTCATGCTTCATAGATACAGATTTTTCCAGGGCTATGCTTTTCTTTCTCCAGAGGCCAAAGAGTATCTTCCAAGATACTTAATGGGATTTTCCAGCCCCCCACAAGATGCAGGCTGATAAAATGGTGATGGAATAGCTGAAGGTATAGGCTGCCCCAGTTCAAATTAGCTGTTCTCTGGATGCCTGGTTTGTATCTAGAGAGCACACATATTGACTGTGCAGCTTCTTCAATATCTAAATCTAATGCCATCAATGAAAATGCCATCTGAGAGGATGTTAGCACAAGTTTTATAAGACAGCTGGATGGACAGAGACCTCGGAGACTGGTTTAGTTTTACATGTTATGTGTAAGAATTAAAGGTACCCACCCACCAGACAGTTTTATTGGGTAATTGATATTAGTCTCAAAGATATTCTTAATCTTTTTTTGCCTAATATTTGAGTTGAATTGTGTCCCCTCCAAAAGATATGTTGAAGTTCTAACCCACAGGACATGTGAATGTGGCCTTATTTGCAAACAGGATCTTTGC
>NW_011888782.1:21160778-21173936 GCF_000151845.1 Pteropus vampyrus | reverse complement strand
AAGCAATTCCAAGATTTCCAGTAGTGACAAGTTAGGTTATTTGAATTATCCTTCTCATTGAAAATGCAGGATAAACACTGGACAGCAATAATATGTAAGTTGGGATGATGCAAGTAAAGTAAGGATGCTAAAGCTTTATTTTTATCTAGAAGGGAAGTAAAAGTTTTTATTATTATTACACTTTGGTAAGTTAAGAAAGCATGACTTGATTACTAGGATTGCCGCTAACAGAACAAAAATGGTGTGCATCATTTCCAAACTCAGACAGGGGAAAATATGCTAAGAAATAATTAGGCAATCAAAAAGGTAAGGTAAGAAAGGGGATACATGAGAAATGTAAAACAAGAGGAACAAGTTAGAAAAGACAGAGTAATTAGTATATTTGAACACACACGTATCAGTAATTACACTGATGTAAATGTAGATGTATAATGTAGAATGTAATTATGTATATAAATGTTAATGGACTAAGTGCTCCAAAAAATAGACAAAAATTGTCAGCCAGTATTTTAAAAATTCAAACAAGTGAAGTTTATAGAGAGACACGTCTAAAACATAAGGTTGTCAAAAGGGTAAAAATAAAAGGATAGAAAAAGATATACCATGTAAATATTAATCAAGCCACTGCAAAATACATGTTCTTTTCAAGTACTTATGGAACATTTACAAACGTAGTTCATGTACCTAGCCATAGAATAAGATTTTTAAAGTTTTCAAGTGACTAAAATCAAGTAATGTATGTTTCCAGACAATAATACAATTTAGCTGAGAATCAAAAGCAAAAGGAAACAGACCACAGCATATACAGACACTTAACATTTCACAAAGATGGCATAGTGTAGCAATGAGGAAGATTATCTTCCTACAAACGATGCTAGGACAATTGTGTTTTCATAAAGAAAAGAAACAAATTGGACCCCTACCTAAAACTGTAGTTAAAAATCAATTCCAGGTATGCCTAAATGTGAAGGTGAAATCTATAAAGCTCTTAGAAGATAATAGAGGAAAATATGTATATGATCATGGAATAAAGAAAAAACGATAATTTTGACTACATTAAAATTTAGAACTCAGTTCATTAAAATATACTATTAAAAGGATGAAAAGTCAAGCTATCGAGTGAAAAAATATTTAAAACACGTATATCCATCAAAAGTCTAATATTCAGAGGAAATTTTTATTAACTTCTACAAATCAATACAAAATAAACAACACAGTAGAAAAAATGGAAAGAGATTTGAAGAGGCACTTTACAAAAGAGGAAACCTGAATAACTAATAAACATAGAAAAGAGTACACTACCTAATTAGTAATCAGGGAAATGCAAATTAAAACCATAGTGAAATGTCACTACACATCTATCAGATCTGCAAAACTTTTAGAGTCTAACAAATACTGAGTGTTAGCAAAGATGTAGAACAATAGGAACTCTCGTGTACTGGTGACTTGTGTAAATTGGCACAACCATTCTGGAAAACAATTTAACTTTAGTAGAAGAGTTGAAGACACATATACCCATCCATGACTCAGGTTTTCCGATCCTAGTTTTGAAACCTAGAGAAATGCACACGTACATGCTCTAGGAGACACGTACAAGATTTCCTATCAACATCATTTACAATGGGCCCAAATTATAAACAACCTAATATCCATCAGCAGTGGGATAAATTAAATTGTGGTAAATTTTTTTAAATGTAATTTTATGCGGTAATGAGAATGGATGAGATATGGCCTAACACAAGTCTATAGATGAATCTTAGAAACATAACATCGAGTGAAAAAAGCCAGACACAAAACTATACATGCTATATGCTTTTATGAGCTTAAAAACTGACAAAACTAAATATGTTGTCTAGGGATGCATAAAGTAGGAATTGGTTACCATAGAAGTCAGGGTAGAGGTTACTGCTGGTGGGGAGGAGGCGTTTATGGCTGGGTCTTTGGCAGTGTGCTAATTCGTCACCTAGACAGTTCTCTTTATGAGTGTTGCCTTTACAAGTTTAACTTTACAAGTTAAGCAAAACATATATGTCTAATGTGTTTTCTGTGTGTATAGCTCGCAATTTAGAAAAATGAATGGCTTAGCTTAAATACTCCTTCCTCTCCGCAGAAGTAGTTACTATCTGCTACGCTGAATTGTAGCATTTCTGTCTTGGTCTTGGTTATCTGGGCTAAGTTGTAAAAGAAAGAGTAGGAGTTCAATAGTGGGGTAATAACAAAGGAAATTCTAGGGAAAGGGAATAGCAACTGCAAAAGACATAGGAGATGAGCAAGTGGGTGAAGATCCTGAGGAAATTTAAACTACTGTGAATCAGGCACGGCCAGGAGTGGAGGAGTGAGTAGAATATAGTCACAATGGGGACAAAAATTTGTATCTCTCTGAATTCTTTTGGATGGTATTATAGGTGATAGTAAAACATTTAACAATCTACCTGGACCAGGGCACCAACCAGGACTGACCATATTGCTAAACAGGCTTCTGGAGGCCCCCCTGCTGTGTGAGGTGCTAACTCTTTAGTCGTTGGATCATGGGAAAGTCTAGAGAGATGTCCAGAAGGAGGGAACCAGGGCAGCTGGTGGGACAGGGTGGCAGCACTTGAGGCAGCAGCTACCTACCAATCGGTACAAAAATATTTCATTACACCTGTGCACACTGACCAGCTATTAGCCCTGGTTGCAAGTGATAGAAATACAACCCAAATTAGTTTATGGGGAGAAGAGGAGAAAATATTTTCATCTACTAAACAAGAAGCCCAGGGATGCAGTTGGATTCAGGCTTAGCTGGATTCGGGAGCCCAAATGATGCCTTTGGGTTAACACCTCTCCCCTCTTGGCTCTGCTTTCTCCTGCAAGTTCTCAGGCAGGCTCTCTCCATGCGGTGGCAAAGATCACTCTGCCAGTCCTTTGCATGTGTCATCTCAGAAGGGAAACTTGACTCCCAATAATTCCAGCAAAAATTCCCAGTGAGGCATGTCATTGGCCCAGGTCATATCACGTCCCTGTCTCTAAACAAATATTGTGTCCAGAACATGCAGCACGCTGGCCATTTCCAGATTGTGTGCTCAACCTGGAGCCAAGAACTGAGCTGAGAGCAGTCCCAAAAAAAAAAAAAAAAAAAAATTCTGCAGCCGAGTGAAGGAAAAGATGATGAGCAGGCTAAAAACAAAAGCTCCTCACTCCATGCCACCCCTTAGCTGCCCCATATCAACACACATTTTTTTTTCCAGAAGTGCAATATCAAAGCCCCTTCATAACATAGTGTTGCCATCCTGCATAAAACTGCACCTCTCTTTCCCAAAGGGCGACAATCCAGAGCCTGCCCGGTTATTGCATCCAGCTTCAAGGCATGAATGTTGGATTAACGGATCAGCAAATCTTGTCAACTTTGGTTCAAAATAAATCCACTTCTTACCATCTTCACTATTATCAACTTTATTGAAGCAACCATCATCCCTCACAAGTATGACTTCAATAGTCCCCATTTCTACACTTGTCCTCCTCAGCCTATTCTCCTCCAACAGCAGCCGGAACTCAGATCCACCTGTGGCTTCTACAGTACTCTGCGTGGAAGTCATTACAATGGCTTTACATAATCTGGCCTTCACTCTTCTCTGATCTCATCTCCCCCACCCACCCCCACCCGCTCTCTGCGCATCAGCCCTGCTGTCCTCCTTGCAGTTCTTAAACACAAAAGGCATGCTCTTGCCTCAGAGAGAACTTGCCCTTGAAACTTGCTTTCCCCCCAGCCAGGATATCCACAGAGCTCACTCTCACACTTTCTTCAGTTCTTCCTGGACCAACCTAATTACCCAACCAACTTCCACAGCACTTATCACCCTCTGGGGTAGCTTCTCAAGGCCCAGTACTCGAAGGCTAGCCGTCTGATAGACCATAGTATAGGATAAATACCTTGGCTTCAGTAAAAATGCCGAGTTAGAAAAGGAGAAACCCCATTCAGAAGTACCCGTTCACAGAATACCCTGAAGCATGTACGGCCTGACCTGACGTGACAGTAATAGGGTTTCTTGGTCCTGCCCCTGGGACAATTCTTCCTCCACTGTCCTACCCCTCATGAGAAAGAGATTCCTTCTGAGGAATAAACAGCTGATTGCGCTTCCCATTGGCATCGCTGACCCCTGGCAATAATCTTCAGGTTTGAGCAATCATGGGCCATTATCTGCCCAGACTGAAGTTTCTCTGGCAATACAACTTTCTTAAAACACTAGTATGATTCCTATCTCTTGCACTGTCCCATCTCATTAGATATTGTTGGGTTATGGTCCTTCAGTCTAGATGTGGGACTGGATATTCCTGCCCTTTAGCAATAGATGTCTTGCCCTCCCTCACCCCTCAGCCGAACTGCCTGCATCCTGGCCGCAGCCAGACACTGTACATCGATGTGGTTGAAAACAACTAGCTTGGGTGAAGAGACACAACTCACCTGCCCATATTTCGGTCTGTATTTCATCGCACAGCTCTTTTAATTGGAGTAATGTCTCCTTTGCCCTACAGGTTGTTCAGTAATGGGATCCTTTGGGGGAGAAGTAGGGGGAGGGGAGGGTGTCAGGCATCTCCCAGTTCCACGCTTCCGATCAAATATTTAACTATTAACTCTTTAGGAGAAAAAAAAAATCCTGATTTGTAGCAATTTCTGATTTCTATGATGTAAATACTCCCACTATGGCCCATATCGAGCTGTTAACATGACATTCCCAAAAGAAGAATAGGGAAGAGATGGGCACAGTCTACTTGAGCCAACAGGAGCTGGCTGCGGCATATTCCTGTTTCCAAACCCCTGCCTTTTATCCACTGCTATTAGCTTGGAACAGGTATGTGTTTTTCCACTCTCCCAGGTACAAGACTATAGAATCTTGGGTTGCTGGCTATAGCCAGTGAGGGCCTCCCTTTCTGCTTTCATATGGTCCAGTGTAGGCAAAGTTAGTCTTTCTTAGTGTGCCTTTACTAAGCCCACACCTTTCCAAATCCTAGGGGTTTTTCTATAAAGCCTCTGAAACTGCTGCTACAAGAGGCAGGAAGTCTGAGTCCCTAGATACCACAGGCAATAGCCAAAAGCATAATAGAAATTTCCAGATTCAGATCTAGGCATGAGAGAGTCTCAGTGTCTCAGTCTACCTCAGTTTGGCCAAGGCCACGTTTTAAGGTCTATTAATAGTAACACTCATCTCCACGTGTCAATTTCTATGTCAGCCCATGTTAAATGCTTACCAGAAACCAGTTTCGGCATAAAAGGAATTTACTGGAAGGCTATGGGGAAGGTGAGAATGGAACTAAATGCTGAACAATCATCAAGGACAGCAGCCAAGGCTAGGTAGGTTTCTGGGCAGTCGACACCAATAGACAATCTCTTCATGGGGCCAAAACCAATCAGTTCCAGCTTTTTTCCCTTCCTATGCCCAGTAAGTATTCAAATTCTAAGGAGAGAGCATCTGATTGGCCCAGCTCCAGCAAGAGAAGAAAGGGGCATTTTGATTGATAGCTCCAACAAGACTGCAGTCAATTACATCCTCCCACCATCCCCATACACACCCCCAGAAGTTAAGGTATTGTTATAAAAGGAAAGAGTAGGATGGGCAGACAAAATGCCGGATGAGTATTACAAGTTACAAGTTCGATTCGTGTTTTATAAAAATCCCTCTGGCCCCAGTGATGAGTTACCAAGAGGCTGAAGTTGGGGGCAGAGATATTAGGGAAGCAGTTGTGCCAAATGGAAACCTGAACTATGTATTTTTAAGTCTCTCAAGCACATTGACTAAAAGTCACTAAGTCTTTTCAGATAGAACTCCCATAACAAGGGCTAGGGTGCCAGCTTCCATCTTCATCTCCGGTGACAGGTCCAAATCCTTTTCCTCCAGATAAAATGCTCCCTAGGACCCAAATATCTGCAGTGCACTCTGTCTCTGGAAAATTACTCATACGTTCCCTGAAGTGAAAATATGTTTGAAGTGTGCTCTCCTGAGAAGCCCCAGATGAATCATCATCCAAATGAATTCAGGCGGAGAAAGGCAGGATTTGCCTGTGGGCATCAAATCTGTACCAAGGAAGTTCATGTCTACTGTTGACCCTTTAAGACACCAGTTCTGACAATCGAACCAACAACAACAAAACTTGGTTGATATGGTTTGTTGTACAAAGATAAGAAATTCTAAAGAGGCATGCATGAAGAGGATTCATTTTTTTTTTCTGACCAGAACTGAGTTAATTGATTATTAAAAATGTGGCTGCTCCTGATTAGAGATGTAATTGTATTATAAAGCAATATAAAGGCATGTGTGTGTGCCTGTTAAATAATGATGCTTCTTGTAGCCAGAACAGGGAGCCCCAGAAGCTGCAAATGTCTGCAAATGTCTGCAAATGATCCACACGGAAACACTCTGCTCATAGGCTCTGGACTGAGCTCTGGAGGAGAGGGTAGAAGGTTCCAGTTTGATTCCAGGCCTTCTCTCGCTCACATGTCACAACTTCTCTGAACAATTTTTCTTATTTATACAGTGGGAATAGATTCCAGTACTGCCGGACCCATCGAGAAGTTTGATGGAGATAAAAATGCCCTCTCCTCTCACTGAAAGAGCAGAGAGATGAAAGGGGAGAAAATTGGAACCCATCCTGCCTCACTGTGTCCCCAGGCAGTTCTCACAAGGGGCAATGCTGCTCCCTTCCCCCACTGAGGATAGGGGTACTCCACGCAAGGGAGCATCTAACCACACGCCGGGGCTCCTGGACAGGGCCAGCACTTAGGTAGTCAGGATAGAGGATAGTTCCTCTCAAACTCACCGGGGGTGATTTGGATCCATTTTGACTCTGGAGCAGATACTATCGGTGCCCCACACCATGTTCCTCGCCTGACTTTGAATACAACTGTGCAGCTTTTCTTAGGGCTTTCTCCAAAGCCGCTGGGCTTTTCTCCATGCTGGCACAGCAGCCCAGAAGTGCAAGGGGAAGGGGAGATGTTAGCACCCTCAAGGACAACCCTCAACCAATGAGGGACAAGAGTTGGAAGAAAAAGAAATACCCTAGCCTCCCATGTAGCCTTGGAGGAACAATTCTGAGTCAAGGATCCTTACAAAGTCTGAGCCCTAGTTGTCAGGTCAGTTTTTCATAAACATGAGAGTAAGTGCCCCATTCACTTTTGTACTCTAGGCGACCCTCTCGGCTCACCCTAGCCCTTGCCCTGCCCAGATGCCCACAGCACTGACCAGCTCCTTGGGAGTGTCTCCTTTCCTTAGCTAACTCTCCTTGTTCTTTCTTCACTTTTGCTTTCTGGAATCACCTCCCAAATAAACTACCTGACCCCAAATCCTTGTCTCAGTTGCTAATTTGGGGGAACCCAAATTAAGACAAACTCCTACACATCCCTCTACTCAGAGTTAGAAAGCTGGGTTTTTTTTTAATGCTGTCCACATGCCCATCGTCCCATTTGGAGGCTTGCTATATATGGCCCCTGAATAAAGGTCTGCAGGAAGGGACTCGCTTTCCTTAGGTGGTGTTAAGTTTGAGAAGTGTCCCACCCAGAAGTGATATCACCATCTTCCTCTCCTAGCTCCCTACCTGTCACCCACCTGCTTCTGATCAATGAGGCAAGTGAGGATCCTCTCCTCACCCTCTCAAATTACCATTGAAGATTTAATTTTGGTGGTAACTGCCTTGAGACCAAGTGGATCCTTACCTCCCATTCAAAACTGTTCTCTGAAAATGAAAGGTTAATTATAAGCTCGAGTTTCGCCTTCTCACTGCAATTGATAAAGATTCTTTAAGAGTGGTTACCTATGGCCTCCTTTTCCATCAGTTTATTGCACTGGGCTACTTTGAAATTCCACAATTTGCAACAAGATGCTCTAAATTAGGACTTCACCCAGAAGTTATCACAATGACGTTTTCTGGTACACAGCATTATGCTAAGAGGCCATCAGTTAACAAGTAGCTTGGCCTATGCCTCTCAGAGTGGCAAAGGACAATGGGAGAAATTCCCAGGCTTCCCCTTGTTTTCTACCCCATAAAAGAAGTCAATGAGCATTCAAAGTTCTCTTCTGAACACCAAGAAATAAGGGGGCACACTGGTGGCTTCATTCCAGTGGCATCACATGTGTGGACTGTGACGGCCACCTAACTCTCCCACTATCCCTTCTTTGGACAGAGCCTGTACCATGTTTTACAAAGTTCTAAACCTCTCTGGGTAGGGATCTTTTTGAGGATGATAGAGAGCACTTCTAGAAGTCTTTATCTTGCCAGTGAAAACACTTCCTGTAGCCACCAGTTGTCACAATCCCTCCTTGGACCTCTCCCATGGAGAATCTATAGACGGAGACAAACTTCTCCAGCAACACACTGCTATGCTGGGAAGAGGACTACTGTGTCCTCCTGGTCCTCCAAGAGTCATTGTCAAGTCAGAACTAGATGTGCAAGAGATTTGCTGGGTTGGGGGAACATTGATGAGGACTGAAAGGGAGGGAGGAGCTGGCAGGGAGAGCCTGAGACTGATGCAGGTCTAAGGCTGTGAGAGCAGTGAGCAGGAAGGAAGATTGGACAGGAAGAACCTCAGACTGCGGAGCAGCTGTGAGAAAGTCTCAGCCAAGTTGTTGGGGAGCCTCAGAATAAAGACTGCCCAGTGGGGGACTCTTTTTTGGGCAAAAAGGGCCCAGCTCTAGTCCCACCACCTCCGTCTTCGGTGGGAGCAGCACAGGAAGAGCGTAGTTTCTGCACGAACACTGCAGTAGATCCCGAAGGTGCCACAGCTGGAGCTCGCCAGGGCTGGTATTCGGCTACATATTGTCTGAGAATCCTTAGCCATCTTGGACCATGAAGTTTTTTCTAGTTGAATCTAGCAACAACTCCCTAAGTGCTCACAGTCATCATGGTGACTGCCCTCAGTACTGTAGAGCAGTGTTTCTGAAGCAGAGTCCCCATTCCAGAAGCTCCTACACAATAATGTTGACCTTTTCCAAATCAGTGCTTGGGGAGTAGGCCTATTTCCTCCTCTCTAACAGGGATTATGCCTTTTCCTCTCTAGCGTTGTCTACCAGGGCGCAGACGAGAGGAGGGTAAGTGAGCTGGGCACAAAATTTAGGGCAGCCTCATTCTCAAGTGCTGACCTTGTACTTGTATAAATCTGAAAGTGAGAGCCTTCTTAAATTTTTCACCCTGGCATATTTCTTGCCTCGTCTTTGTTCTGGCCCTGAGGACTAGTGCTTTTAATCCACCCCATTGAACTCTGGGGTATCATCAGCAGTAACAGTATGAGGTTATTCTCCACCATCCATTAATGCCATGGCCTCTGGCTCACTGTCCCCAACCCTCTGGCTGTCCTCAGTCACGGAGTGATGAATGTAGTACACAAGTTTCTCAGATCCAATGATCGTATCCTCTACCCTACATTCACTACCCACCCAGGCAGTCATATCCTGAACCTTGTCATCCACAACACCAGTCTCATAATGTTGCCAACTGTCCCCTCTCCAGTACATTTAACTTAACACCTGCACCTAAATAATTCTCCAAGTGCTGTAGGTCTTCCATCCCTTGACTTTCCATCACTCCCATTCCGTCCTTGCCCAGTCGATGGTACACTCTACCTTTGTAATCGCATGCTTGCAAACACATCCACATCTTTTACTATCTCCTCCCTGCCTTCCACATGTCTGGTAAAACCTTGAACTACTCCAGTTAAATTCAAATTTCTATCCTCTCTGCTCCTGCTCCGCACAGTCACTGGTCTGACCCCAGTTTCTTGACCACAGACCATAGGTGGGCCCTAAATACTGTCCAATGTTCCTATTGCATTTCCCTAGAAAGTTCATTTTCCTACTCACCAAAATGATATTTTTGCACCGCTTTCTTCTCAAACCTCCAAGCGCCCCCAGTCCCTGCCTTCTTCCCCTTCTTCGTTCTTAGTCTATGCTCCCAATTCTTACTTCTTTGTCTAGTCGACGAGGCAACTCTATTTTTGTCTTTCACCGTCCCTCCAATTTTATTCAGGATGGAAGTTGTAACATTTCTGAATGGAAGCTTGGATTATCCCATACCTTTCTTGATTACTCTTATGTAGTAAGAAGTCTACTGGTCACTTTAAGTCCCAAAACACAGTTGATTTGATACTTAAAATGCCAGTCCTATGTAGTAGCCAACGCTTCCAACTTCATTTGAAGTTCTGGTTACCCCACTTCCTCAAGCTGAGGCCTGCTGCCGTGGGCTGCCGGCTTCCTGGGAAGAGGGTATTGATTGCTTTCTCTGTCGCCTGCCTTCTCTCGCTCTCCTAGATGCTGTCTCTTACTCACACAGGGTTTGGGGGTTGGAGAGAAAAGAGAGCTGGAAAATTCGCCTGCTTTCTGAGCCTGGCCAACGTTTAAAGATGACTCTCTGGGAGCTTTTACACGTTCATCTAAAAGCTCTCACTCCTGGAGATCTCTTACCTGCAGCTCCTTTATTTGAAGTAATATGCTCTCCTGTAGCTCGTCTGCCCACTCACTTCCTTCCACAGTCCTGAGAAACCCTGCGGTGGTCTACCTCCAGGTTTTTTTTTGCTGAGGGGCCCTGATAGATGACCTCTCTCTCTCTCTCTCTGTCTCTCTCTCTCTCTGTCTCTCTGTCTCTCTCTCTCTCTCTGTCTCTCTCTCTGTCTCTCTGTCTCTCTCTCTGTCTCTCTGTCTCTCTGTCTCTCTGTCTCTCTGTCTCTCTGTCTCTCTCTCTCTCTCTCTGTCTCTCTCTCTCTCTCACCCCCCTCCACCCCCACCCGCACATCTTATGCATAGGGACATTCACAGATCTTTTACCCTGACAAAATCTGGGAGACCATGTCTACCACAGTATAGTCACCTCTTTTTCAGTTTCTCTGCCAGCAGCCAGCAGCTAGGCAGCCCATCTTTAACTGTTTAATGTCCCAGGCAGGAGCCAGCCAAACACCAGCCACTGTATCTCTGTCAAACATCAGCTACTGCATCTCTCATCCATAGTGGTCTCAAAGTTGGCTTCTTGAAATCCTCCTCATGAGGTTCAGAAAAAAGACAGGCACCCTGCCCACAGTGGGCACAGGTCTCTATACACAGTCTCAGTGTACTCTGGTACCTCCCGTCAAAAAATTGTCCTCAAAAATCCTTCCACTTTCATTCTGACAGCCTTAGTCCTTCTTCCCTCAGTGTGAGTGGAGTTTAAGAGTCATATAACTTTTTCTTCAAATATTTGCTCCTTGGTCTAGCACCTCACTTTAGGATGTCAGGTTTATTATATTTTGGTGTCTCAATCAACACTTAGAATTTAACATCCTGTTACACTTCATTGAAAGAATAAAGTTATCAGACATCTTCCCACCAGCAAATCTACTTGTGTATTCTCTGCGTTTCTTCTTCTTGAAATGGAAAAAGAAGTTATGCCCCAATCAAAAGTCAGTCTATGCCCCAGATCACAGACATCCTCACCAACCTCTAGTTATACCTTCTCCTTCATCATCAATGTTATCATTCTCATCAGCCTTCAAATATGTTATACATCCCCATCCTAAAAGACACACCCTCCCTTCTCCCTCCTCCCCACATCTCCCACCCACTCCACCTCCTGCCCTCCTACATAGCAACACTTGGCTAAAGAGTTGTCTAGATTCACTCCCTCCACTCGTTTAACTCGTTTTGTTCTTTTAGTTAGTTTGGGTGGGATTCTTTTCTTTCTAACTTTTATTCTAATTTTAAAATATAGAAAAAAGGACAAAGAATGATTCCACAAACAAATCCCCATTTAACCACCTCTCTGAATCACAAATATTAGCTCTTTAGTGGTTGAGGGCAGGGCTTGGGAGCCAATCTACCTGGATTCAGATCCAGACCCTGCCCACCGTGGAGCCTTGGCTGAGTTATCTAACCTCTCTGTGTCTCACCTTCCTCACCTGCTAACCAAGGTGTCAATCGCACCTACCCCATAGTACTGTTATGAATGTTTAGGGGTTGGATCAAAGGCTCCGATCCGTGCCTGGAGTATCGTAACTGTTTCACAAATGTTAGTCATCGTATTTGCTTCCAACCTCTTCCTTTCTTCTTAAAAGAATTCAAACACTAAAGATAAGCTGAGGTGCCCCTCGTATCCCTTCCCAATCCGATTCTCTTCTCCACTTCCAGGGGCACCCATCACATAAATTTAGAGCACGTATATTCTTGCCAGGTTTCTATATTTATATTACATGAGTTTGTTTAACGAATGAGACATATCCTGGGTATTTTGCAATACTTGCGTAAATGGCATAATATTTCATGTATCTTGCTGCATCTTTTTTATTCACCCTTATTTTTGAACTCATCATTCATTTTAACTGTTATTTGTCTTCCTCTTATGAATATACCACAATTTAATGAACCATTCCCAATCAGTGAACATTTACATTGTTTCAAATTTTTATATGAAAAACGGTGATGCCCAGAACGATCTTACGTAATACTTTCTTGTGCATATACGTGAAAGTTTCTCTGGGGTACATACCCTCAAGGGTTGTATATACTCCTAATGGTCAAACCAAATTATACCAGAAGCGCAGAAGGTTCTAGCTTACTCACATCATCATCCACGCTTAGATGTTTTCAGAAATTTTAATTTTTATTAATATGATGAAAAAAAGTAAATCATTGATATTTTAACAGTACTGTCCTGATTCCTTTTTTTTTCTTATAACAAAGAATTTTTATTTTGTACTCATTGCTCTTTTAGATGTTTTTAGACATGGATTATATATCACTTCTATGAATACGTGACGTAGAGTATATAAGCAAAACTAATCATTAAGGCAAAACTTCACAGAGTCTGACTCTTCTGAATCACTTTTAAAAAACACTTTTTATTGTGAGATCATTGTAGATTCATATGTAGTTGTAAGAAAAAATTTAGAGAAATCCTATATGCCCTTCATCCGTTTTCCCCAATGAAAATATCTTTCATAACTACAGTACAATATTACAACCAGAAAATTTATATTGATACAATCCACTGATGTTATTAAGATCTCACTAGTTGTTTGTGTATTCATATATGTGTGGATTTTGCTTTATGCAATTTTATCACTTACAGTGACTTGTATAACGATCACAGTAAAGGCACAGAACAATTCATCACAAGGATTCCTTGGGATCCCCTTTAATAGGCACAGTCACTACCCTGTCTACTCCGCCC
>NW_011888782.1:21154184-21159733 GCF_000151845.1 Pteropus vampyrus | reverse complement strand
GTCTTCCAACAGAATGTTCCAAAAAATGAAGGCAGAAGCTGCCGACCTCTTAAGGTACAATCTCAGAAGTTACACAGCATCACTTCTGCTAAACTCTATCTGGTCAAAACAAGTCACAGGACAACTCAGATTTCAAAGGAAGTAAAACATACTCTGTCTCTTGATGGGGTTTCCCAAGAATTTGCAGCCATTTTAATCCACCACTACTGCATATTCCCTCTTCATACCCATAAATCTAGTCACCAGTCATTGGAATACTGATATAAAAGAGCCCAACATCACCCTGATCATGCTTGTCAGCAGTAATAGCCAAAGTGCCAGGAAGATGGTTTTTGCTATTCAAATCTCATATCTTCACATCTAGTCGGTGGAACCTGAATTCAAACCCAGAACTCTATCTGCAAAGAAGTCTGAGAAATCTAGTTGCTAACTTTCTGGCTTGGGCACAGAAAGGAGCACTAGAAAGATGTTAAAGTAAAAGCTGAGTGCCCAACCCACTATGTCCATCACAGCAATGATCGGACAGTGTCAGAGCACCAAACAGCTCTATTTTCCTCTTTGGTGTGATCCAACAGGTACAGACCAGGCATGTGTGCCAGGAGGCAGATGGAAGGCTGCTGCTCCCTGCTGCCCACTCCTGGAGACCTGGATAGGAGAATGCGTTTCTATTGGACGTTCGTCTGCCTGGGTGGGGCGTCCCAGCTGGGGGCCCTAGGGTTCTAGATAAAGGGCTGAGAGCAGAGATCTGGACTTTGGGGATGCATGAGAGCCATTCAGTAGGGACTTCTGAAAGTACAAAAGCCAAGCCAGTGGTAACCCTCATCTTACTTTGAAAAGGCTCATTGATAAGAGTGTTGGTCTCAGGCTGAAGCCAAGTCCCCCTGGGAAGAGCAGCTGATCTCGTCCCCAACACTCCTTTCCCAGAAAGGGGGCCACAGGGACTTCTGTGCAACCCTCAGAAATTGATAAGGCTGCCTCCTTTCAACAGAGGGGCCCAGAGCAGCTCTGCCTTCCCACAGTGCACATTTCAGGATGCCAGGTCCCCAGGCCCTCCCCCAGGGAGCCCTGCAATAGCCACTGCCACTTACAGGCCTTGGGCAGGTCACTCCTTGTCTTGGGCCTGTCTCCCACCACCGGAGCAGTGAGGGGGCTGGAGCAGGTGCCATCTCCGCCCTGGCAGCCCGGATGTTCTGAGCCAGGGAGAGTGGGTGGCAGCTTTTCTGTTCTCCTGTCACCGTTCACTTGAGGAGCCCGCACTCCAGCCGTTGCCTCTTATCTCTTCAGAAGCTGATACACTTTCAGACAAGAAGCAGCTTTTGTCACTTGCTGCCAGTTCTGAGCATTTTCTGGCCCAAAGCGCTGACTCCCCGCGAGAAAACCAATTCCCTTGCAAAGTCTTCTAAATTCTCCTGTCAGGCCTGGCACCTTTGTTCATCCACTTCTCCTGACTGTGGGCTTCCTTCCTTTGTTACTGCACATTCTTGCAGCGTGTCAGAGGAGGAATTCGTAATCCCAGGGCTTTTCTCTTAGAGATGGGGAAACTGAGGTTCAGAGGAGTCTGGCAATTAGCTTGCACAGTGCTCGGCCCTGAGTCAGTTGGAGCTGCTGACCCCACATCCAGTCCTCTTTCTGTACCAGTGAGGTTTTTCATTTTTAGGAAGCTGTGGGTGTCGGGAAGGGCAGGACCTGGGGCGGGGGCTGGGGCTCAGAGGTTCCTTAAGTGGGAAATGAGAATTCAGTCACTGGCCCCCACCCCTTTTCTCTACCAGCATTGAAGAGAAAATGTCTGGCCAGAAAAAGAAAACAGAACAGAACCAAAAAATAAACAGCCTTTCATTTCAAAGTCCATGACCCCTGTTTCTGGGCAACCAGAGCCTCTAGTTCAAGCTCATGCACAGTGCAGTGGAGATTGAATACCCGAAGTCCAGGACTAGTCCAGCCTTTGGGGGCTCAGAACAGCGGCTCTGATCACCGTCTCTTGGAGAACCACACACACCTGCCTCTTGCTTCTCTTCCACTTACCCACACGCTCACACATCCTTGAAGAAAGTACCGCTTCTGTTCAAAAAGGTAAAGAAGCTTTTTGTTTTTAATTTAGTTATTTATTTATATTTTAATTTATATTCATGAAATTTTTTTTGCTGTACATTTCTAGGAGTTTTGACAAATGCAGAGTCACATAACCACCATCACTGTCCAAATACAGAACAATTCCGTCACCCTAAAACATTCCCTCCCTCACGCTGCCCTTTCGTATTCAACCCCACACCTCCCTCCATGCCCAGCCCCTGGCAACCACTGATCTGTTTCCTGCTTCTTTAATTTTGCCTTCTTGGGAATATCATATAAATTGAATCATATAGTATATGTAACCTTTTGCGGCTGGCTTCTTTCGCCTGACATAATACATTTGGGATTCATCCATGTTGTGTGCATCAATAAAAATGCTTCTTAAAGGTATAAAAATAAAACTGTGGTGGAAACTCAGTGCCCAAGCACAGTGGCCATTGGGCGGAGGTCTCCAGCTCGGAGCACAGCTCCTCTGCTCCCCTATAACCATCATCATCCTCCCTGCCAACCTGCATCTCATTCCTGTCACTGACCTGCTTGCTCATCACAACACACAGCCCACCTAGACCCAGCGTTGCCAGCCCTGCCACCTCACCTACCGCCTTCTAATCCTAGTTCACGTGACCACACTGGGTCATGGGGCTGGGACTCTGGTTTGCAGCCTCTGACTCTCTCGCACTGAACCTCTCCCTCGACTCCACCACTGCGTTGATATGAACTGCAACAAGACACGGGACAACCACGTCATTGTCACGAAGGTGGCAGAACTCAGGGTGACCATGGGTCCCCCATAGAATGCAATAGAACATGGGGAGGCAGGTTGCCCTATGTGGACTAGGGGTAGTTCTATGGAATATGCTGCGTGCAAGTAAAGCTGCCAGAAAGAATGATGCCTGGGAGACCCCACCCAGACGCAGCGGTCTGGCGCTTCTTACTCTGCAAAACCCAAACCTAGGAAGTTTCTCAGGGTACAGAATCTGTCTTTAGCTCTTTGTTTATACCTGCCGTATTGCATCCACCAAGAACACATACTGTCCAAGGTAGAGAAGATGCTGGGGTGAGCTTCCCAGAGCCCCTCTCAGGATGGAGGTACTGTTGTCCTTTTAGCCACCAGGAGTGTGGCTTCCGAAGGCTCACAGCTGTGCCCCTGCCCAGGGATTGCCCTAGCCTCAAGAGAGCTGCCTCCCCCAAGGTCACGGCCTCCTGGCAGGAGCAGCCCACCGCCAAGGCTGGTTAAAGGCAAAAAAGCTTGCTCCCTCTCCTCTAGCCTCAATTTGGGGCAATTCCAAGGGGTCATCCATCTCTAGAGCTTCCTGTGAGCGCGGCTGAGGCCTTTGTTGTAACCTCACTAAAGATCAACTTCTCCCTCTGCTTCCCTCACATCCTCAAGGATGTTTTTCCAGAGTGCACTCCCTAGAAACCTCCTGCATGCAAATCTCCATCTCAGAGTCTGTTTCTAAGGAACCCAACTGAAGCCAAAGCGTGAAGAGACTTTAGTTAATACGACTGTCGGGTTCTGTAATAGATTTACTCCATTTCAAACACTTTTCCAGATGTTATTTTTGTGATTCTCTCAACAACTCAATGAGGTGAGTATACAGTTATTCCATTTTATATATGAGTAAAATAAGGTCTGGAAAGGTCACGTGTCTAGTCCAAGGTCACATGGACAATAGAGATAAATGTGAGCTAAGCTTCCGATCTTCCGAGCCCTGCTCTCTAGTCCACTACAGTGGCCAGAGCTGATGGGTGAGGGACAGCATTTTATAAGGAGGAGATGGGATAGGTGGAGGCGGGAGCTGGCTGCCATGGACAGTTGTATTTCACACAATCTTGGGTTACGATGCACATTCTTGGTCATCAGATTTATATCCATTTCCTCTTAATTCTCCAGCAGATGGCAGTCAAGTGTCTCAAGGACCAAGAGGCTCTTCCTAGTTTGCAGACCAGCATCACTTGGGCTGGTGGGGAGCTGGCAGAGGCAAGGTGTATGTGGGCAGGGGCCGGTGGGGGGGCGGCGGGGGGTTGACTAAGGCTGAGGACACATGTAGGAGATAGCGGAATGCATCTGACAGTCGTCCCTCAGATAACAGCTTTAGCCTGACCATCATCTAGGTATAAAGTGGGGAATCATTCCCCTTTGGAAGCAGGTCACGTCCTCGGCCTTGAGCATGAATACATTTCTCTTTTTCTCTGCCTCTAAGATAGAGGATCTTGATGGCTCAAGCATTCAAAATAAAGCAAAGTTTCTTCCTAGGAGAACGCTGACAACCCACAAAGGTAATATCTAATTACTCCTTAAAATTATCTGGAGTAGAAACTGAAATGGGGAACTTGCTTCAAAATATAGTAGATTTTGAAGACATCTCTTGAAATTCCAGTTAATGACAGTGAAATAATTTCAAAAGGCATAAATCCTACAAGGACAAAATGTATAGAAGAGGAAGCAACAGCAGATGTGACAACTTTTGGGAAGTTGGAGCAGTAACTGACTTAGCAGAGCACGGAAGGCTGAATTCACTGTGCCTGCAGAGGGAGAGATGTCAAAAGAAAAGAAAGAATGCCCTAGAAAGTTTCTGCAAAACCCTAGAAAGTTTCTGCAGCTCAACCTGAGGTACCTTTGAAGAGGGGAAGAAGGTGGTGCTAAAAACAGGAGGCCCAGTTAACAATTTGTATTAAGAGCACCTGGCTGCAATTACAGAGCATCCCATCTCACTTGTTTCCACAAAGACTGAAAGAGAAGAATGATGGTGTGGGCTCCGTGGTTCGGTGTCATCGGGCTGACATCTGCAAATCTCCCGGCCTCACCCTCGTGGTCAGCTCCAAGCATTTTGCTGACGAAGGGGAGGAAGAGAGGGAACTAACTGGGAAGAGAGCTCATGCAGCTTCCTGTCCTCTTTTACCAGGAAAGCATTGCTTCCCCAGAAGCCTCCCTTCCCCAGCCAAGCTTTGCTTATGACTCGCGGCCATTATCGAGTCACATGGCCAGCACTGAGTACAGGGAAAACTGGAGAGACAAATACTTAGCTTGTTCAGCCTTCGTAGGAGAGACAGGCAAGGAGTAAGAAGGTGCAGGTGACTGTGGATGGGTACCCAGGATTATAGGGCTTTTCTCTCGAGCTGGTCATTTTCTCTATGTGGAATTCCCGGATTCTTTGCCAGAGTTGTGGCACCTACCGGCCGTAGGAAACCAGGGATCTCACTAGATCCCCTTCCTCTCACTAAGGTTCCTCACTCCTGCCAGAGGCCCCTTCCCAGAACCAGAGGTGGGGGCGGGACAGGCATCTCTGGGTCTACAGTCCTTCGTGTGAGCTTTCCACGGCCCTCCTGTTTTTAGCCCCAACCTGCACCTCTGCCTTCTAAGATGCCTAGTCCTGAGTGTAGTGTTTACGAATCCTCAACCCCGAATCAGCTCGCTTCTTCCCTGTCCCCATCTCAGGAATTAGCAGAGTGAAGAAAACAGACACAGTTACTACTCT
>NW_011888782.1:21150761-21153509 GCF_000151845.1 Pteropus vampyrus | reverse complement strand
CAGGATTATAGGGCTTTTCTCTCGAGCTGGTCATTTTCTCTATGTGGAATTCCCGGATTCTTTGCCAGAGTTGTGGCACCTAGCGGCCGTAGGAAACCAGGGATCTCACTAGATCCCCTTCCTCTCACTAAGGATCCTCGCTCCTGCCAGAGACCCCTTCCCAGAACCAGAGGTGGGGGCGGGACAGGCATCTCTGGGTCTACAGGCCTTCGTGTGAGCTTTCCACGGCCCTCCTGTTTTTAGCCCCAACCTGCACCTCTGCCTTCTAAGATGCCTAGTCCTGCGTGTACTGTTTACGAATCCTCAACCCCGAATCAGCTCGCTTCTTCCCTGTCCCCATCTCAGGAATTAGCAGAGTGAAGAAAACAGACACAGTTACTACTCTTCCATGGACTCGCCATCTTCAGTCCTACCTGCCTATCTAGAGGAATGGATAAAGTTGGGTGGATGCATAACACAGAACACCCTGCAGCTGTCAGAAGCAAAGAACGAGCTGCCTACACCACCACAAAGATAGAGCTCAAAAGCAGAGTGTTGAGAGAGAAAGATAAGAAAAAAAGTGAAAGTTAGAAAAGCACATAACACACACGGCCAATAAACCGTGAAAGAGTGCTCAATTTCATTATTCATTTGGGAAATGCCAATTAAAACCACAGTGTAAGACCTCTGCATACCCACTCAGGTGGCTAAAATGAAAAAGATAAAAATACCAAGTGCTGGAGGATGCAGATGAACCAGAATTCTTATACGGTCACTGCCGATGGAGTGTTCATTGGTAGAACCACTTTGGAAAACTGTTAGGCAGCATCTACTGACAGTGAACACCTTCTCACCCATGACCCAGTAACTCCACTCCCGGGTATGTACCTGGCAAAACATGTACATATGTTCACCAAAATTCCTGAACTACAATATTCACAGCAGCACTATTCATAGTAACCCCAAACTAGAAACTACCAAACACCCATCGGCAGAATGGATGGGTATAGTGTGGTGTATTCACACAATGCAATTCTATACAGCGATGAAAACAAACAAACTATAAGTACCAGCAATATGGATGCATCTCATGCACCTACAACTGATCAAAAGAAGCCGGACACAAGAGTTTGTACTTTATGGGTCCATTTAAATAAATAAATATCAAAAATAGGCAAAACTAACGTAGGAAATTCAATGTTGAGTACAGCATTAACCCTAGAGGGAAGTGGTGGTGACAGGAAGAAGCCATGAAGGGGACTTCTGGGGTGTTGGCGATGTTTGGTTTCTCGACCTGCATGCTGGTTACAGGGAGCTGTTCAACTCGTGACCACCCCTGAGTTGAACACTTAGGGTTTGTGCATTTTTCCAGATGTAGGTGATAGTTCATTAGAAGAAAAGCAAAGCCTGGGGCAGTAAAAACGGAAAACACACAGGTACAAACAACAGTACTACATATTTGACAGATATGTATGCATATTTAAAGAGCTGCTTTACCTATTAGAGAGGACGCCTGTGTGGGAAGGGACATGGCAGTGAGGTCGCAGTAGCAGGGAAAGGAATAAAAGCAATACCAGAGGTGGGGGGTCTTGTATGGGTGCACGACAACAATATGCTTACCCCAACTTTGAACCTGAGACAGGGGGAAGGGTGGGATCAAGAAAACGCTGGTTTTAAAAACCTTTGATTGTTCTCTGACTGCCGACTGCGTGTTCCTGCTTTAATTAAATGGGTCTGGCAAAGAGAAGGGAGTCGCCCAGATTTTGGCAAGGGCTCTTTGTAGGAGGTGCCCTGTCAGGTCCATTGCCCTTCCCTGCCCCTTGCGACCTCTCTCAGACCACCAGATACATTGACTGCATCTCCACGGGGTCACAGCTCTGGTTCCTCCTTCTCACAGGCTTCTCGTTTAAATCTGGGATGCATGTAGATTCACGGGGCTTAGCCCACCTCTCCTGCTGGCAACATCCCAGTGCCCATCACTAAGAAGGAATGTGAAAAGCCCACCTCTGCCAGATGCAGACGAAGCAGCGGGCTCTCTAACACTCGCCCCCAGCAGCCTCCGTTCCAGCTCAGTCTCCTGCTCGGCCCAATGTCTGTTTGCAATATTGAATCTTCATTCTGGAGCCCAGAAGCTAGTGGTGGAAGGCCTAAGGGAGAACCCCAGTTTACTCTCCTCTCTTCCCACCTAGGAAGTGTGAGCTCAGGGAAGACAGTCCTAAGCGGAGCTGAAAATTTGGCATTGCCTGTACTTCCCGCTCTGGCCGCTAGTGGGAGATGCTGGCCAACCTGAGGCCCGTCAGTGGGCTGAAAGTGGTTCGCCGTCTGGCAGCCAGCCCTCCAACCTGACCCAGGGCCAGAAAAGGTCTTGTGTCTTGAAATTTTCTGTACACCGATTTTCTTCCTGATTCAGGCCCCTCCTGCAAGCACAGGTAGCTTATTCAACATATATATATATAAGTCACCCAGCGACCCCTGGAGCCCCACATACTCAGGTCCCAGAGGGATGATTGTCCCCTGGTGACCTCTCCAAGATCCCAATATGGGAGGGCAGGTCACAGCCGCTGAGATCCCAAACACAGCACCTCAATGCCCCCTGAGACTTCAACATCCTTTTTCCCTCCAAGAACAACCCTTACTTCTAGGAACCTTAAAATATGTCAGGAGAGAGTAAACTACTGCTGGAAAAGGAAGACTGCGTGTGTCTGTGCGTGTGCATGTGCGTGTGCATGTATGTGTGTGTGCACGCGTGCACGTGTGTGTGTGTGTGTG
>NW_011888782.1:21146530-21149421 GCF_000151845.1 Pteropus vampyrus | reverse complement strand
CAGGGGACGAGCAGGTGAGCGAGCGCCCCCGCGCCAGGCAGCCCCGGCCCGGCCCGAGCCCCCTCCACCTGCCGCCGCCCAACTTTCCTCCCCGAGGGTCGGAGCCTCCAGCCCCTGCGCGCTCCCTCCCCTGCCCGGGGTCCGCCTGGCAGCTCCCTCCCCCATCACTGTCCCCGAGGGTGGGAGGAGGAGAAAGGGCACAGATCTGCCTGGCTGGAGGGAATCCCCCGGGGGTGGGCGTCTCTAATCGCCGCGAGCCCCCTCCCCTTCCCTTTCCTCCGGGTTTCCCTGTGCGCTGTCGAGGGCCGGGGGAGGGGGAGCTGCGGCCGCGGCTTGCCCGCCGACCCCGGTGCAGGCTCTGGGAGGCTTTGGGATTGGTTCCCGGATTCCCGAGGCCGGAGACCCCAAGGTCAGAGCGGCGACTAGGCTTGCAGCGAGTGTGGTTCCGGAGAGCCGGTGATCTGACGGAGCAGGGCTGGGAATGGGGGAGGGGGCCAGGCATCCTCTCTCTATGGGCCGTGCGGAGCCGTCCGCCCGGGGTGTCCTCTTTGGGACGAGATCTCTGCCCGTCCAGACCAGGGACAGATCTCTGTGCGCCCTGAGTGGGGACAGATCTACGTGTGTGTTCTATCTCTGCGCGCTCCGACCACCAAGAGATCTCTGTGCCCTCTGACGCCCTAACGAGGCGACATCTGGTCTCTGTGCGCCCTGAAGGCGGAGAGATCTGCGTGAGCTCTCACCAGGGGAGAGCTCTGTGCGCTGGGACTAGGGCGAGTTTTATGCCCTCCTGGCTCCGACCTGGGCAGAGCCATGCGCCCTGACGGGAGGCGGCTCTCGTCCTCTGTGTTATTTGATCATCTTTGGTGGCGCCGTGGGAGGAAGTGGAGGTGCCTCGCCTTGTAGGGGCTGGAGGTGTGGAGAGTGGTAGCGGTGGAGGGGCGGGGGGAGAGGGGGGTTGCTGGGGACAAGGCCCTGGCCGGTCGTGAAACACCTGTTGGAGGCCAGCGCCGAGCGGAATCAGGAAGCCATGGCTGAGGTTGAGGCAGGAGTCGAGCTTCTCTCCTTAGTTCCTTGAGACCAACCTGGAGTGGTGGGATCAATCTCCTCTTGGGATCCTAGGCAGGTATTCCCTTTCCCCAGCTGTCACATCACCTTAGCTCCTGCTGAGACTCCAAGCCCTGGTGAGCCTGGACAGCAGGCGCCATAAAGACAGGCACACCATATGACCCACCATGCCACAGCACCTCAGCCCTCTCCCTGATTCCCACCATTCCCTCATAAGATACAGTGGGACCCTGAGCAGCAGAGGCTGAGGACACTGTGACCCGGGCCTTTGCTCCTCCCTCACCTCTAACCCTCAGCTCCTCCCAGTTACAATTGGGCAGGTGCCTGTGAGTAGGAGGTAACGGAACTGGAAGGTGGAATGAGGGTGACATAGGCTCATAGCTCAAGCCAAGCTGCAGTTACAAGGGTGGGGAGGGGAAGGTTAGGGAACAGCCATGTGGAACACAGATTTTATGATAGAATGTCCAACCATATACAGAAATGAGTCTCTTCGAGCTTTTAATCTAAGCCTATCATCACCACCACATTGTGCAGGGTGAAACTGAGTCAGAGAGTAGGTCAAGGACTTATACAAGGTCACCTAGACAGTCAGGGGATCTGGGGCACCACTCAGAGTGAAGATTCCTTGAGATCTACTTCCTGGGGGCCATATTGACCTAGGATTGACCAAGGAGGATCTGAGCAGAAGAGGAACCAGTTCTAGGGTGCCAAGAACGAGCATTCAGCCCAGTGTGGCATGGGCAGCTGCTGTGCCCCCAGGGTGCTTGGCCTGATCCCTGTGTGGTAATCGAAGGCCCTCTGGAAAAATTCCAGGATTGACTCACTCAACATGAAGATCAAGCTCAGAGGAGTGGCGGAAAGCACTAAACAGCTGGGAGCAGGGGAGGCTGGTGTCCAGACAATCCAAGGAGAAGGGAGCCCTGGGACTATTTGGGACAGTGCTCAATGGCAGTCTCTGTTCTGTTCACAGGAGGCTAGTTCCTGCTGACCCTTGGGAAGATTATTGGAAAGGTGTGCAATGATAGAGGTGTGCCCCCGTGGCCCATCTGAAAAAGGAGTGATTACTTTTGGCCAGGAGAGTCAAGGGTACCTATCTAACAAATATAACCTTCCACCTGGGTTTTGAAGGCTGAATAGGAGTTTTCTAGGTGGAGAAGGTACAATCCAGCCATCAGGACCAGCATGTGCCAACAGTACACAGAGAAGTGAAACAGCACAGTCGTTAGTTCAGAGACCCATTAGGTCCCATGATGTGAAAGAGAGAAGCCAAGGTCACAGTCCCAGGGCCCCTTGTGAGCTCTGCTCAGGAATTGAGAATTTATCCTCAGTAATGGTACTAAAAATAGCTAACATTCACTGAGTGCTGTCTACTGGCCAGGCAGAGCACTAAGCGCTTTATAAGGCTCATCTCACTGAATCTTTGCATCAACCCTGGAGGTAAAGACCATGATAAAGACCATTTTTCAGATGATGAAACTGAAAGCCCAGGAAAGTTAAGTAACTTGTGCACTGTCACACATCTGCTAAGTAGCAAGACTTGAGTTTGAGCCCAGGTGTCAGTATATCTGCTCCGAGGTATACTTCCTGTCCAGTGCAGCCCATGGGTGCTGTCAAAAGTCTTTCAGCTGAAGGAGAGGGACAGGCAGGTTACCATAGGTAATAGAACCTGTGGCATTCCAACTTCTTTCTCTGTTAAAGGATATGCCACTCTCCCGTTCCTAACGTTGATTGCCCTTTAAGTCAGGTTCACTATCATGTGTCACACTGTGAGAGGGGGAATGGGCAAGTGAAGTTTGGGTAGGCAGGCTTGATGAAGAACAAAGAAG
>NW_011888782.1:21142683-21145090 GCF_000151845.1 Pteropus vampyrus | reverse complement strand
TACAGTTCAGATACAATAACTGCTTTCATGAAGTTGACATACTATTGGGGAAAGACAGGCTTGATACCACTAAACAAATAGACACAAAAGGTAATATTAAATAGTGACCAATACGATGAAGGAAATAAAACAGAATGGTGTGATGGAGAACTGAGAGTAGCTCTAGACTGGCCGGTCTAGGAGGGCCTTGAAGAAGGAGACTGAACTGAGGCCTGGATAGCAAGAAAGAACCAATCCTGAGGCCGTCTGGGGAAAGAATGTCTTGTAAAGAGAACTGTAAGTGCAAAGGCCCTGAGGCAGGGCCCAGCTCCGGAGGCGGGTTGGCCGCTGTAGCTGGAGCAGAGGAAATGGGGTAGGGATACAAAGGCTCCTTGCCTTCCTTTCTAACCCCACCCTCTCTGTCGTTGGCCCCTTCGGACTACCCCTTTGGTTATGCACAGCTTCCATCACTCGCCTCTGGCTGGCAGCAGTTCCTGGGGATGAGACTATATATAGACACAACTCTCCTCTCAGTGGGCCTAGAACATACTGTGTCTTTTTAAGATGATCGATATGGAATAGGTGCTATTTATAGAGACCCCACGTCAATTCCTGGGGCCTGAGACCCTCAAATGGGGGAGAGAGTCCAGGACCAGGCTTTGAGGGGGCAGGCACCGAGGCTGGCACACGGGAGCCATCTGACTCATGGACTCTTTGAAACTCGTGTCACCTCCCCTGCCTGCCGGGCCACCTCACCTCACCCCTGCAGAGTCACAGCCATGGGCTGGAGAGATAGGTGCCCACAGCCTTCTCCAGTTTCATTTCCTGGAGGGGTATTCGGTGTGCCCCAAGCCCAATGGAAAAATTTAGTTGTGATCGTTGAAGCCAGAGTCCAATGGGACAATTCATCGGTCTCTTACCCATTCCTCGCTCTGTTTACTGCTCTGGGTAGGCAGAGATACCAAGGACCCTCAGGGCCTCCCAGGTTCATCCCATGGGCCAGAGCGAGATCTGCCCGGAACGTAGAAAATGCAAGGTTGGAGTCAGGAGCTCAGCCTCCCTGGCGAGAGGTCAGTGTGGTCCTGAGCATGCAACGGAGGCTGCCTAGAGGAGGTGGGATGGGAGCCCAGCCATGGAAGATGCACAGAATTCGGAGAGGTAAAAAGGGTCAGACTATGAGAAGAGACTTTTTCCTGAGCTGAGGCTGGACTTCTGTCTGTTTCTGTCCTCTTCGGTTTTTTCTCCTGATTAAATCTCCCAGGGAGGCAGTGGAAACTTGAGTCCCCACAGGCACGTTAACAGAGTGGAAGGACAGAGCTGCTCTCACAGCTTTTGCGTGGACCCAGGAAGGTCTCTCACCCGCTTGGAGATTCTGCTGTTGTCATCTCCAAGGGCTTTCATTCCCCTTACAGCTCTGGGAGGCTGAGGGCTGGTGCTTGCTGGTCACTCCCCTAGGCTCCAGGTCACGCAGGGGTGCAGGGGGGCCCTAACCCAAAGCCCGTGTCTCCCTGGCTCCACCCAGGTCTTGCCCAGGCAGTCCCTGTGCTTTCTGGGAATGGATTTTGAATAGGAGAAAGGCTCTTTCTGGCATCAGGAGAGTGGTAACGCCTTTCGGGCGGGTATCGATTCCTCGAAGGCCTGTGTGAAGGACAAGCGTGGCTCAAGAGGCAGTTTTCAGAGGAATAGCAGGGCAGGGAGAGGGAACGTGGTGGCTGGAGGCACCAAACCAGTTCTCAGGCTACATTAGCCATCCCCACCATCCAGGCCGGGCCGGGAGGTGCCCTGGGCAATCTAAGATGAGGGAAAAATCAGACCATAGGAGAGCCAAGCCCAGTCCAATCAATACCTCCTGCATGGCCATCAAAGCCCCAGCCTCATCGACCTGGGCCGATAGCCGGAAAGTGGTCTAAACGAGCTCCTTGAAGCCCAAGTGCCCTCCCTCAGCTGCCCAGTGCTGCCGCCTGCCTCTGGGCCTGTTCCGGGGAAGATCCCAGCCCTGAGTCCGTACCCTGCTAGGCCCAGGCCCACCCAAGGGACGCCCAGCTGGTGTGGGCATGCAGGAGGACCAAAAGACAGGCTTGACCACCACAGCCAGACTTGAGTGGAAGGCCCAGGACCCACCATGCTGGGTCAGACGCAGCACAGACTACCTGCCAGTGAAATAAAGCAGCAGCCACTTGCTAGTGAAACTGGAAACCCTGGGAAAGCCCCCCGCTAGCTCGCTGGGCCTGGGTGCCTATTAGATGTATAATTGCTGAGCTTCTGTTTCAGGAAATGTCTGAGAGAAGGAAAGAAAAAACTCCTGAAGGATCCCTTGGGGCCAACCATGCCCAGAGATAGCTGGACTTTGGGTCCCTTCCAGCCCTCTCCTTTCATGATTGAATTAAGGACTTGTCCCCAGATGGGTCACTTGCGTTCACAGTGCCTC
>NW_011888782.1:21138663-21141785 GCF_000151845.1 Pteropus vampyrus | reverse complement strand
TGGTAAAATCTCACACCATCCCTCTCTGTCCCACCCGGAACGTGAATCATCCCTTTGTCCAGTGTCGCCACACTGTACACCCTACCCACCTGTTAATCACTTAGTAGCCGTCTGGGTTATCAGACCAGTTATCAGAGAGAGAGAGACCACATTCACATAACTTTTATTATAGCATATTATTATATTCTATTTCATTAGTAGTTACTGTTAATCTGTTACTGTGCTTAATTATAAATTAAACTTTATCATAGGTATACATGTCTAGGAAAACACATCATATATACAGGCTCTGGCACTATTCATGGTTTCAGGCATCCACTGGAGATCTTGGAATGTATCCCCTGAGAATAAGGGGGGATGACTGCAGATCATTGGGTCCACATCGTGGAGACCCAGGGCCCAGGGGCAGTGTTGGGCTTTGACTGACAGCTCAGTGCTACTCAGTACATCATTATAGATCCCTTATGCATGAAGTAGTACAGGGAGTGACAAGGAAGACTCAGGCTTGGGGAGAAGGGGGAGCCATGGGGAGAAGGGAGAGCCATGCGCCCTGCAGAGGGGTCCCTGAACGACCTGGGGAGTTTGCAGTTCCCCTGGCCTGGCACCAAAACACCAGTGAACACTTGGTGAGATGAGTGAGCCACTAACATGCCCCCGACCGCATCCTTACTGTGGGGAAGGAGGGATGAAAAAGCAGGGCACTTGGGCTGAATCCAGGGATCAGGCCAAAGGTACCCCGCCCTATACACCAGCTCTCCCCTCGGCTCCCACTCTGGAGTGGGGCCTGGTCTCCAGCCGGGACTCCTGGGTTCATCCCTGCCTGGGGAATCACATCCACAGAACAAGCGGGTGGGGTTTTGCTGTCAGCTGAATTCACCTCGGCTTCAGCCTCGGTGTTGGAATACATGAGATGCAAATGTATGTAAATGAGGGCATCCCCAGCTTCTGGGGTGGGTGTGTGCGCCTCCTGCATGGATGATGGTGATTCTGCAGGACTTCCCCACGTTGGTGGGTCGCAGATGGGGACTAGAGAAGGGAAGCCCCTCAGGATGCCCCTTTCCTGAGGATTGGGCTCCGGACTGGACAGGGTTAATGCCTGTGCAGCCTCAAAGGAGTGGAGCTGCAGGGAGCCGGTTAGCTGAGGCCCCGCACGAGGACGTGCCAATGTGCCTTTGATCTGGGAGCAAGGACCTGAATGCACAGGGCACGAGCACCAGCTGGCACCCCTGCCGAGCCTTTGTCCAAGCCGTTACCCGAGAAAGCCAGGATTGTGCAGATAATTGACTGGGTGGGAGCGATGGTCTGAAACAGGCTGTCAAACCCTCCCCCTTCCCCTCCCCCCTTCCCCCTTCCCTTTTCCCTCCTCCTACCATCCCAACCTGTGGCTTGAGCCTGTACAACTACCCACAGCCACAGCCGGAAACCAGGGTGGCCACTTTCTCATCAGTTGTGGACAAGCCTCCTTCTGCCCATCCCCCGCCCCTTCTCCCCCTTCATTTCCCCTCCTTCCAGTCCCCCACCCCTGGGCTAGCCAGCCACCCAGCCCCCAAGCAGGTGGAGTTCTGGAATGGTTTAGGGCCTGGTGGCTGGAACTCGATGGCAGCATCAAACAATAGAGACAGAATGCGAGCTAATATGCAAGTCACACCTGCAATTTTAAATTTTCAGTAGCCACTTTACAAAGTAAAAAGAACCAGGTTAAATTAATTTTAGCATATTTTCTTTATTCCAATACATCCAAAATATTATCGGTTTAAATTGTAGTCATTATTTGAAAGTTATTAATGACATAGTTGATATTCTTTACCTTACCAAGCCTTCAAAATCAGTGTGGATTTACACCCGCACATCCAACCAACAGCACGTTGGATTGGCACCAGCCACATTCCAAGTGCTCCTTAGTGGGAGGCTGCCCTGTGGGACAGGGCACTTCTACCGAGATTCTGCTGGAGAATCATTTCTGTCAGGGAAGCTGCTGATGCTCTGGGCATATGCGGAAATCGGCCTGGTCTCCCTGGGAGCATCTGCCCACGTGTGGGCACAGGCGGGCCTGCCCAGCCAGGCTGCATAGAGGGAGAACCAGCCTCCGAGGAGGCCAGCAGGGCCGCCCTGTCGCTTTGAAGTGGGGATCTCGGACACTCTCGGTCCAGGTGGGCAGGCCACTGGTAGGCCCTGACCCCTCCTCCCGGCCCTCTGCACCCTCCGAGCTGGGAAGCCGGTAGTGCAGTGGTTATTCTCGCAGGCCTGGCTGCAGACAGACTGGGGCTTGCTTACTTAACCTCTATGCATCAGATTTCCCATCTGTAAAATGGAGATAGCTGCTCCTCCCCTGCCCACCCCCTAGAATTGTTGCAAGAATAAAACAAGGGGATCCACAAACACACTTAGAACACACTCAGCACAGCACTGGCACATAACAAGCACGTGGGACAGCTGAGATGACCTACCTCAGCTCATGGCTGGGGAAACAGAGGTAGGGAAAGCGGGGAGGGGGACTATGCGTTGTCCAAGATCACAGCGTGGGTTTGTGGCTGGGTTAATGTGGCACTCATTCATTCATTCATTCATTCACTCACTCACCAGACCCTTGTAGGCACCTCTGCTGGGCCAGACCATGCTTGGGGAGCTCGGGACACAGCTGAAGTTGAAAGGCAGGTGTGGAAGTAAATTACCGTGCCCTGCCAGGAAGCCTGTGTGGGAATGCAAGTGTGCCAGGCACGCAGAGACGGGAAGGACCAGCCAGGCAGAGAGGGCTAGTGTGGGCAGCAAGGACGGCTTTTCAAAGGTCCTCTGAGCTGGATCTCTTAGGAGGCAAATAATGACAACAACAACCACAACAATAATAACAAGTGCCCTTCATTGAACACTTCCTGTGTGCCCAGCGGGTACAAGTATTAATACATATTTATGCCTCAGAACCGCCCTGTGAAATAAGATCTATTATTAACCTCATTTTACAGCTGGGGAAACTGAGGTAGAGAAACATCAATTAACTGGCCCAAGAACACATGACAGGTGGCCAGGACCCAGATACACAAGCAATCTCCCTTCCAAGCCACAGCTCTAACCACTTTCCTATCCCACATAGGAATAGGAATCTTCAAGATGGGGAGCTGGAGGGA
>NW_011888782.1:21123746-21138053 GCF_000151845.1 Pteropus vampyrus | reverse complement strand
GGGATCCACAAGGGGAGTGCGCAGGAAGGGGCCACAAGGAGGGGTTAGGCTGGAGTCAGGTCCCTCCTCAGTGCTGGGATGGCCAAGTGTCTTGGTTTGTCCTAGACTGAAGCTTATCCCTGGAGGCAGGAATTTTAGTGCTTAAACTAGGGGAGGCCTGAGCATCCCTCCACCTTGACAATACCCACTGCTGCACTCAGGGCTGCCAGGCTGTCGTGTTCCAGGTCATGGCATTGTAATCACCATTGGTTGAGCACCAGCTGTGTGCCCTGTGTGTTCAGAAAAATTTTCTTTCAGGAAGAAACAAAAAGGAGGCAGTACGGGTGGGGTGGGGTGGAGGGGTCTGGTTTCTGGTGTGAACAGTTAATATTCTCCCCCCATGTCATGTCTGCCCTGATGTGAATATTTACAGGCCAGTAACTCAGAGGAGGGGGGAGTCACTGTCCTACAGCCCTGTCCTAAGAAGAAGCATTCAGGCTGCTTGGGGAGACCAGACTCACCCCCATGCACTCTCAGAGGACAGCCCAGGCCAGGAAGAGGGCAAGGGCTGCAGCCAGGGCTTAGCCTCCCAGCCCAGAGGAGGGAGGTCGATGTGGGTGGGCTATCAGAGAAGAGGTCCTGGAGCAGGTGGTGTCGTGAGGAGAGCCTGAGGTGACTCTGCCATCATACAGGGCAGGGGAAGTGTTTAGGAATATCTGAGCTAGGGAGTGGTGGGAGGTGCATGTGGGGACTAGAAGGAGAGAGGGAGGATGCAGATGGCAGTGAGGTCAGCGTGGTCCCAGCTAGGGCGAGGAGGCCTGTCCCAGGGCAGTGGCACAGTGGCCATGGTATTTGGTAGGGGTGGGGGGTTGTGGTCAGTGTCAGAGGAAAGGATATTAGGAGGAACCAGTTTGGAAAGAGAAGTTCACAGTTTGTTTCCATTAATTCTCAGGTGCCAGCAGAACTTAGAGAGAAATATACCTGGTAAACAGAAGCTGATGAACTTAGGACAAGATGGAGTAGGGAAGCCCTGGAGCTTGAGGGAAGCTGACAGGACAGGGAAAACTGGCCCAGGAAGAGTGGTCAGCTGGAAGAAGCGGTCCCAGCCTGAGAAGGAGTTGGGTGGCTGTGGTGCAGACGGAAAAGATGTCCTGAAGAGTAGCTGTGGTCTTCGAATCAAATCAGGTCCAGACACGCCCTCCCCCCCACACACACACCCTGCATGTTGGAGCTGTGCAAGGGAGACCCCCTGCTCTTCCCCAGACAGAGGTGGGTCCCCCGCAGAGAGCTGGGGCCTGACTGCCTAGGCCTGAGGGGTATGGCTGGGCCTGAGCCTGGAGCATCCTCAGGCCACCCCCAACCCGCCCCTCCCCCGCCCCTTTCCCTGGCATCAGCGGAAACCTCACGGCCAGAGCTCGGCTGGTCTCAGCCACAGCAGGGCGTGGGCCCTGGGCCGCTGAAGGAAGGGCAGGGCCAGAGCCAGGTGCAGGCAGCCGAGAACAAGAGAGAAAAGGGATCCTATCCTGCCCGCCCACCAGAGCCACCTGCAGGGCCCAGAGACAAAGGACACTCTTGGCCAGTTTACTTTGGAACCTGAGGCTGCCTGGCTGACGGGGAACAGGGAACTTCATCTGGAATCTGGTTTCAGAAACCACTCAACTCCAAGTATGAATGCACTGCTGGGGCCAGCTGGGACAAGACCCATCCTAAGACCTCATCATCACGGCCTCTTTATTAACATATTAAATAATAAGATCCAGCAGCTGGTCTAATAAGCATAGTAATTTTGAAGTAGCGATGAGCATTAGTGATATTCTAGCTACCTGCCATACCCGTAATGGGACAGGGAAATATCTGCAGTTCCTATTGGTCACGGGCACTACAAACACTTCTGTTTTGCTCTCTGCGTTTATAATGGAAGGAAATGCTAAACTGAGTTAGAGGTTAATGAGAATGTGATTCCTCCCTGAATCCTTTCCCCATCCCTCCAAGAGGTCTGTCAGGAGCCCCTGGACTGCACAGACAAGAGAAGCTAATCTGTGCTGTTAGCAGTCAGGGGAGTCCTTATCCTTGGTGAGGGAGGATAGCTAATTAGTCATGGAGGAGAACCCCAATCTGAGGGGCTGGGAGCCATTTATTTCTTGACTAGGACACTGGTTACCAGGTGTGTTCAGTTTGTGGACCAATCTGCATGAAGTTGATTTCAATACGACTTGTAAAAACACCCTTACTCGAACAGATGTATAAGCAGGTGCGAGCTTGCACAAATACACTCGTACACACATGCGCGTGCGCACACACATACACACACATACACACACTGGTTATGTGCCGGTGAACCCCCACAGGTCCATGGTGTACACACATCTCCAGAACCTTTGCAGGCATGTGGACACAGACAGATACAGTGAGACATAGAGACACTATTTTTAGGAAATAATTCCAAGCAAAAAAAAGGAGGCTTCCTGATTGTTCAAGGGACTAGTGATTGTTCAGTGGAGAGGACAGTGCTAGAGGGGCTGCCGTCATCCAGGCTGGCTTTTTTAATAAAAAGAATAATGAATTTATTGTTTTCGTAAGAATAATACAAGATCATCATAAATAATTCAAGCGCTGAAGAAAAATACAAAGAAAAAAGTTTAAAATTACTCAATTTCCAACAGCTAAGGGAAAAAATCATCATTCACATTTGGTGACGAGTATTATAGACGCCTTTCTTTGTTCGCTCAAAGATGGAAAGTAGACAGGGACGTGCTTTTATAAAATGAGAACCCACTCCCTCACCTGCTATTTTTAACAAAGATGTTCATTTAACTTTACTTGAATGAAATGGAAGAACAAGACGCTGAAGGATGGTGTAGGTCCTGGGACCTCCCGCCTCCTGCCTGCCCTCTGTCCTCACAATTCCTGGCTGCACCTCCCCCAGGACCAGAGGTGCCCTTTTGAGGACTGCCTTTGTTGTGTTTACTCACTGTTTACCTGTCAGCTGGCCAAGTGCCTAATTTACAGCAATCCGCAGTGGTTGGAGCCAGGCCCTTTGAGAGCTGTGTGCTGGGGTCTGTGCGGCAACAGCTCATTGGGGTCATTGGTAACATGTTTTTGCGAGAGTAAGATCAAGGCCAAGCTGGCCCTCAGTTGATGGAAAGGGATTCTGTCCTGGCAGAGGTATCTAACAGGTGTCCACCCTTTCCTCTTGAGCTGGTGCCCAGCCATTCCCGGGTTTGACGTAATTAGTGACACTGCCTCCCGGTGGTGTCCCAGTCAGGGGCTGTGCCTACCACATCCTGTTATGATGGGGCAGTGGGGAGCACATTGTTCGGCCTCTGTGTCATGGGGCAGAGCATGTTCACACCAGGTCCTGGATTGTTTGAGGCCACCCGGGGCCACATTCTCCCGGTCTGGCGTCACGCTCATGTGCCAGCTGGATGTCCTAGTGGCTGAGTGGTCCCCACCTTCCGGTTCTGCTGTCACTTGGGATCAGCCCTCGTTTGTTCAGACTTGGGAGGAGGGGAGCGAGTGGGAGCGTAAGGTGCCCGAGATGCTCCATCAGCGTTTCCTGTCTTTGGAAAGATGCCCCACCTTCTGGATTTCATCGAGATGCTCTCAGCAGAGCTCTGCTGCAGCTGTGTACGCCAGGGCACCAACATCTGGATGACAACTCCAAAGTTGTTACCCATCTGTTTTCAAAAACCCACAGAACTTTCCTGGGTCTCATTGGGCCGACACAGGTGCCCCATCTGTTGCCAAGTGTTGGCACCTCCAGGCCCTAAGTGAAGTCTGGGCCCCCTCTTCCATGCAGGCGCATGGTGCTATGGGGACACCAGACAGTGTCCCCCACCCTCTGGCCCCACCACCCTGACAAGGAGCTGCCTCGAAAAAAAAGCCTGGACTGTGAGTATTGCCCAGGAGACCTGCGATCACCCTCCACAGAGCCCCAGGGCTTCCTATAGAAGGGACAAGCTTGGGGCAGCACTGGGCACCTTCTAACACCCTTGCCTGCTACCCGCGTATTCTCCATCACCCAGTCTGTCATTCGTTTGTTCAGGAAGAGCCCTGCCACAGAGTTGAATTAAAAAAGATAACAGGCCCCGTCTCTGCCCCATACAGTGTCCCTCTCAGTCCAGAGTATGTCAGCACGATTGTAACAAGTGTCTCAAAGTGGGCTTGGTTAAGGAACCAACAGGTGTGTTTCTTGCTATGTCGAGTGAGGTAGGATGAGGGGCTTCAAGGACACAATCCCTCTTGCCCACTTGCGTTCGGACATGACTGTTGGGATGGGAAAAGGAGGAGCAACCCTCCTGCAGGTCCCCCTGCATCCCCCACGGCCTGGAGGGCTCTGGGCTTTCCTCAGGCGAGTGTCCCCGCCAGGTATGCCTGTGGAGATGGGGAGAACCGGTGGTCCGGGAGCATCTTTGCAAACTATGTCTTTCTCTCCACCAGCACAGCCACCCCCGGTAGGTGGCGGCTTTCTAGCCCTGGGCGTAGCATCAGGCCTGGTGTCTGTGTCTTCCAGCTTCCCCACAGGCAGCGTGAGGACAGCCTGTGCCCCAGAAGCAGGATGAGAAGATGGCAGACTTCCTGTTACCTCGGGGCACCAGCAGCTTCCGCAGGTTCACCCGGGAGTCCCTGGCGGCCATCGAGAAGCGCATGGCGGAGAAGCAAGCCCGAGGCTTGGCCACCTCACAGGAGAGCCGTGACGGGCTGCCCGAGGAGGAGGCTCCCCGGCCCCAGCTGGACCTGCAGGCCTCCAAAAAGCTGCCAGATCTCTATGGCAACCCACCCCGAGAGCTCCTCGGGGAGCCCCTGGAGGACCTGGACCCCTACTACAGCACCCAGAAGGTGACCGTCACCCACCTCTCACACATGCTTCCATGTGGCTCCTTTGTCGATGCAGCAGTTGGGGAGAAGGCCTTGCCTCCATATTGAGCTCTGCTTGGGCCTGACTCTCCTGGGCTTTGGGAGAGTGAGTCATTGGTGATCTATATTCCAAGCACCTTAATTTTGGAATTCCAGAATAAAAGGCCAGAAATATGCATCCTGAGACGGTTTGGTGTTATGAAAGGGAAGGAGGGCAGCCACAGCTGAGCCCTCGCCTCCTTGCCGAGCGCCTGCTCAGGGAGTCGTCTGGGCTTAGACTTCACCTTCGCAGGTCTCCACGCCATCCTCACAGACTGTGTGCATGGCAGTCGGGCCCTGAGTCCTGTCCTGAGTCGAGTGTGGGCCCCAGAGCACAGAGTGTGATCCCCTCTCCCACCTAGGGACAGCAGCCAGCCCCCACGCCCCGCCCCCGAGAATTTCCTGGGCATTGGCTGTGTCAGGGTGGCCCAGGCTGGGGGCCACAGCGGCGGCTCCCTGGGCCTTGGAGGCTGGCAGTGGAACCACAAGGGCCAGTGGGAAATCTGAGAGGGATGGGGAGCGAGTTGTTCTGCCATTGTCTCTCCATTGTGAGTGTAGGGAGAGAAGTGGCTTTTGCCCACTAGTCAAGGTGACTCAGGCTTCCTCCCAGCATGGATTTCTATTCAGAAGGTAAATTCTCCAGTCTGGGTCCTCTGTCCTGGCCTCACCTCTCAGGACTGACGGTAGGCACATGGGGCTCCTGCAGAGGCCTGGTCCCGAACCTGGCTGCCCACACTTTGGAGGAAAGTGGGTTTGGACTTGGGGGAGGCCTTCCTCCAGAAGGCCAAGTACCAAGGATGGTGGCCGCTTACCTTACTGTGGTCAGGGCCAGGACTGAGAAAGCACTGGAGGGCAGACGGAGTCTGCGTTCACAGGGCAAGGGTGAGTCCATGGCAAGTGCAAGGGGTGTGTGCCTGTGTCACCGAGTGCCTGAGTGTGTGTGTAACTGTGCTTGACTCTGCGTTTAGGAGACCAAGAGCCTGAGGGTGGGTGTGTTTCGCGATTGTCTCCATGCGCCCATGCACCTGTCAGTGGGTGTGGGTGTGAGTGGGTGAAGGGGAAGCCCACCCAGTCCATATGCACAAGTGGGGGAGGGGACCAGAAACCTGGTCCTGCTTCTCCCTGATTCGGATGATTCAGGTGGGGCCACAGTTGGGGTCAGAATGAGGCTGGAAGTTGGGATCAGTCAGAGTGGGTGGGCCGAGGTCTGGTTGGTCAGAGCTGGAAGAATCGGTGTTGGGGTGAAGGCCACAGCTGGTGGGGAGTCAAAGTGGTGAGTGGGTTGTAGTTAGCTGGGACAGGCAGGAGTCACGGCTGGGGGACCCCGTGGAGGGTGGGGTCAGGGCTGGGCTGAGCTTTCGGGGAGTGCTGGCAGTTGAGCCTGGAAGGAGTCGGGGACATTCTCTTCTGTCCTTGTGACTGGGAATACTTGAACCGTGGCCCAAGTGTGATTCTGGTCTCTAACCTTCTGCCTCTCCTTTCTGACCCCTGGCCACACTGCCAGGAGCCCCATGGAGTGACACAGGCACCAAGCAGAACTTTCAGACCTGATAGAGCTGGTCAACTTGTCTCCCCAGCCCAGATTAAATAGAATCTTGTCTCATCAGCTCAACCTTCCAGGAAGTGAGACCCCAGAGCTGTGCTATTCCAGCTGTGCCGTCGTACACCTGGGCAGGAGGCACTGCCTGCTGTCCTCAAGGGCGTCCACACACCCACTTGATGTGCACGTGGCTCAGCCTCTAGCACTCATTGTCCCCTCCATGCTCCATCATGCTGTGAAGACAGTGTCTTCCGGAAGCTTAAGGAGGGGTCCACCTTGGGCTGTGCACTGGGGCTGACACCTGTCCTAGACTCCAGGAGACAGGGTCCTAGGAACATCGCTCTCTGCTGGGCTGGGGTCTGCCTTTTCCTCACCCCTAGTCTTCCCTGCAGGCCCAGCTCCCTCATTAGCCCCTCACTCCCCCATGGGCCCTGTGGGGAAGCCACGCAGGGCAGGGAGGGATCAAAAGGGAGAAGAGGAAAGAGGGGGCATCAGCTGGGTCCTGGCCTCTACTGTGACGGCAGCTCAGCTAGGATCGTGAGAGGCCTCTTCCTGTTGGGATTGTAATTTTGAAGGTAAACTAAATCCAACCTACATTCCCCTAAACTTGACCTCATCCCACCCCAGCCATGGGTGACCCAATGAGGGCCCACTGACCTGCCGAATATGCTGGCTGCCTGCAGGCCTCCCCTACTATCCCTCAGTCCCTCAGTTCCTCTCTTCCTCCCACCCCACCCCTCGGCCAGGGTTTTCGGGTTCTGAGCCAACAGCTGCCCCCAAAACCCATCTCCACAATGGCCTAGGGGTTGCCGCCCCCAACCTAAAGCAGCTCTCTGTCCACAGACCTTCATCGTGCTGAATAAAGGCAAGACCATCTTCCGGTTCAGTGCCACCAACGCCTTGTATGTCCTCAGTCCCTTCCACCCCGTCCGGAGAGCGGCTGTGAAGATTCTGGTTCATTCATATCCTTTGCAGTCAGTCTCTGCTGTGTGTACCCTCTGGGCCCCACACGGGGGTGGCAGGGTATTTAGGGCCAAGAGAGGTGCCGATTACTGGCGGGTCCTTGGACAGGCAGCGCAGTCATCACCTAGTTGCTAGTTGGAACCGTAGACTCTCAAACTCCACCCAGACCTGTCTGTCAAGTCAGCACCTGCATGTTAGCAAGGTCCCAGGGGATTCTTGGGCACACAAAAGCTTGGGAAGCCCTACTCTGGTTCTTCAGAAGAGAAATGTCCTAGAAGCTAAGCTACTGAGGAGCCCGGAAGACGTGAGGTTTGTCGGTATCCCCTGGCTCTGACATGGGCTCCAGGTGTCCCTTCTCACTGCACCCCCTCGGCCCTATAGCTCTCCCCCCGACAGACACACACACACACACACACACACACACACACACACACACTTGCAGGGACCTCAAGCAGGTCGCTGGGGCTCATGCAGGGAGAAAGCACTTCCCAAGAAAGAGGCCTCCGGTTCATTCGCACGTGGGCATCGTTTGGGGGAGGCAAAACTTGCTTTTGATTAGGTGTTGACAAAATGTTTGCAGTTTCAGAGTATCTCAAAGAACTCTGGTTAGCATTCAATTATATAAACCACAGCCTAAAAAAGCTGCAGGCTGTGGAGGAGAGCTATTGGAGCGCTGCAGTGTAATGAGAGAGGTGCACTGGTCTTTGGGCCTTGGGGGTTCCCCATTCAGACCACCTATGGGACTGGGTACCAGCACCTAATGGTGGCTGTTCTCCAGACTTCAGAGACGGAGCATCTCAGGAAGGCAGGTCCTGGCTGCAGTCACAGGCGTCTGCAATGGCCTATGACTGGCAGCTGGCTCTGCTGTTAGTGGAATCCATGCTGCTGGGCTCAGCGGTATGATTAGTTGTGAGTGTGGTGGGCTGGCCCGATGGGACTCCCCAAGGTCACCCTCAATTCCCCACTCTATATGGCCAAGGCAAAGACCTCACCCATTAACCTCCAGGCGGGCAGGAGGCTTCAGGAAAACAGCTGCTCAGTGAGGGACTAAGTAACCAAGACGGATGCTGACAGCTCAGGGACTCTCCTGTCCAGGCTGCTCCTTCCTGGCCCCACTTTCTGCCCACCTGGGCTCCATGCCTGATCCTCACTCCGGGGGCTAATTGGAGGGGCTGAGCGTGGAATTCGTCCTCTGCATGCAGACGCTCTCTCCCCTCCTCCAGCTCGCTCCTGCCTTTCTCATGGGGTTGCTGCGACGTGTGCATATCCAGGGAAAATTCCACTTGCAGGCCACGGCAGTATCATCAGCAGGGTGGTCTCTAGGGTGGGCAGTTACTGTGGGGAGGGGCCGTACCCAGGGAGCAGCCTCCCATTCACAGCTATATCTTACTTCGTGAGGCAAGAGTGGTTCTAGGTTTAATTTTGAGCCATACTGCCACTGTTCCCGAGCTCCCTGTGGATGCCAAGGACTTTGCCTGGCATCCCAGGGGTGTCGAGCTGAATAAGACCCTGTCTCTGTCCCCTTGGGAATTTTACAGTTCCTTGAGAGTGATAAGACAGCTACAGGAATACATGTCATTCCTGCCGGCCTGTGGGCACAGCCCGGGGAGAACAATGAGGCAGGAGGGGGAAAGGCTAGCCTTCTTTCTTGCTCTGAGCCTGGCTTCATCCTCACTCCAAGGGTGTGGCCTCCGTGAAAGCATGCTCCTGCTCCCCTCTGGGGCTTCTCCTCCAGGTATCTAACCAACCTCGCACTGTTTGGCAGCCTTGGCAGCCCTCAGGGATGCAGCAGCAGCCCTAAGGTTTCTGCATAGGCCTGGGCAGGGCGTGGGGCAGATTAAACCAGGGAGGCAGGTGAGCCAGGGAGGCGGCGGGGCACTGGAGTTCCCCAGCCTGGCCAGACGGTCCACTGAGCAGTGGCTCTGAGGCTGTGAGGTTCCGGTTCCACCCAGCAGAACCAGGCCTAAGGGCCCTGAGCCAGCCTGTGTCCCCCAGGGCAGCTGCCCCAGGGAAGAGGCTCAGCATCAGTGAGGCCCTGTGCTGGGCTCCTAGCGGCGGCCTGGGGGTGGGAGTGTACTGCTAGGCCTCAACAGCGCCACTTAGCGGGCTCGGGGGGCACTGAGGGAGAGGAAGGGACCTAGATCCGTGGCATTTAGGAGCCCCCCTGTGTGCCCTGAGCCTTGCCATTCAAAGTGTGATACACCCACCAGTAGCGTCAGCAACACAAGGACATGTAGGAATTGCCGAATCTCGGGCGCAACCCCACAGCCTTCGTTTCAGCAAGGTCCCATGAGCGCAGTGCCCAGAGCAATGGTATCCAAATGACGATCCCTGAGGGCCAATTCAGTCTCACCCGGAAAGTTGTTAAAACTGCAGATCTCGGCCTCTTTTCAGACCTCAGGCTCCAGAGCAAGGCCTAGAAACCTACTGGCTCTCCATGCATTCTTTTAATTAAGATGTCATTCACATGCCACACAAAACTTACCGCTTTAAAGTATATGACTGAGTGGGTTTTAATGTATTTCTAGATTGTGCAAGCATCACTGCTATCTAATTCCAGACCATTTTCATCACCCAAAAAACAAACCCCAAGCCCGTTAGCAGTCACCAGGCATTTCTAAAACACACAGATTTCACGTTTTCAATTGTGAACTTTCTCTCTGCTTACATTTTTTTTTTATTGTGGTAAAAAAAAAACATAACATAAAATGTACCATCTTAAGCATTTTTAAGTATACAGTACAGTAGTGTTTCCTATATGGATGTTGTTTTGCAACAGATCTCTAGAACTTTTTCATCTTGCAAAACTAGAATGCTGTACCCATTGTTAGCTTACATCTTTATATCCATTCAGACACCTGAGTCCCCAGTGTGCAAAGTTCTGTGCCAGGACCCTTGGAAAGGGCAGGAGGGGCAAAGACAAACTTAAGAGGGGTCGGTAATGCAGCCCCTGCACTCAAGAAAGAAATCCTGGTCACTTGCAACAATGCAGGTGGTCACAGTGCCACGGTAGCGATGGCACAATAACTCAGTTTCCCTTTGCTCTGTACCCCACACTGGAATGCATCCCTGAGAAGTTGCCTAAAAGGTAAATATGGGCATGTTGAATTAGTTTTTGTTAAAATCCTGCAGAATGTGTTCCTGCCAGTATTAAATAAAAAGAACCAAACTGAACTCCAAATTTTACTGCAGTCACATTCAGAGAGCCCTCACGTTCACGCCGAGAAGCATTTTGTCTTCCTGGGTGCACAGGATCTGTTCACAAAATCCTCCCACGTTTCTCTAGCAGATTCAAATGGGCAATCAAACCACATGTTTGCGTGTGTGCGTGCGTGCGTGTGTGTGTGTGTGTGTGTGTGTGTGTGTTCATTTAATAGCACAAATCTATGAAAATACCCCCACAGTTAATTCCCTTTTCTTTGGGAGTTTTTTGACTCTTTGGGATCTAAAGACAGACAGCAAGTTTCAGGCCTTCCCCGCGACCCAGGCAGGCAGTCCTTGCTGGCATTTTAATCATGAGGCTAGGAGTGGATGTTTGACATGACAGGATCGAAGATGTTCAGCTGAGCTCAGGTCTGGAGCGCTGGCCTTTGCCGCTGCCCACACATGGGACCAGCTCAGTCATCAGCCCGAAATGACCAGGCATTGCAGACAGGTATGCCCTGGCTAGTAATGCACTTGACTCATCTCTCTGGTATTGGCTGTGTACTGGGGCTGCATGGGGTACCTGGGGATGCTTTGGGCAAAGTCATATGGATTAGAGGTTTAGTCTAGGTAGGAAGAGATCTCTCTCTCTCTCTCTCTCTCTCTCTCTCTCTTTCTCTCTCTCTCTCACACACACACACACACACACACACACACACACACACACACATACACACACACTCACACACCATGAGTGACAGATTAGAAGAAGAGCCGTCTTCAAGGCCAAGAGAGCCAGGCAGTGTTTTGAGCAGTCAAGTGGCAGAGACTAGAGTCTGCCTTACACCAACTCATTGCTGTGTCTGGAAAAGCAAAAACCCAGACAGGAAGCTCCTGTCATTTTCCACCTTGGGACCCAGGTCCTGGCTGACAGGATTTCGGGGCCTTTCTACTCTGGTTCTTTCCTAAGTCTTGGTGTTAGAGCCCAGTTCATCTCTGCCTGTGTCCAGCCAAGTCCTCTAGCCCAAGGCAGCCTGTCCACACTCTGCTCTCTGCCGAGGGGCTTTTCTCCATTCTAGGGAGAGCTGTGAGTGGTCCACCCACAGCCAGGAGAGGCTTGGCTCCACACAGAGAGGTCTCCCCAGTCCTCAGCCCTCCCTACTTCACTATGACCAGTTAGGCTGACTGCTGGAGGAACCCTGGCCAGCCTTCAGCGCCTACCTACATGCTTCCCCCAGGAAGCCCACACAGAGGCAGGTCTGGTTTGCCAGAACATCCCATCTCAGAGCAGTTCAGTGGCTCTGGTGCCTCCCTGTCTCCCACACAGGGTCAGGCATACATGGTTGGGTGACAGTCCCTAAAAATGACACATAATCTCACTCCTCCTGAATGGTGGTCTGCTTACACTTTGTGGTGTGAGCCCATCGTGTGTTTTCATGCCGCCCTGTGGGTAGCAGAGGCCAAGTGTGGGATAGCATTCGCCCTTGGCCAGTGAGAGCCCGAAGCAATGTGACTCACATGGGCTCTTCTGTCTGGAGGCAGGGGAATGGACCAGATGACCTTTGATGGCATCGTGCAGAGATGGAGGTACGGCAGCGGGGCTCAGGGTGGAGGGCCGCAGGCAGGCAGCCGGGACTGAATTGGGCTCTGCCACCGACCGGAGTCATTTTCTGTGGCCGTTGTAACAGCTTACCACAAACTGAGCTTAAAACAATACAAATTTATCATCTTACAGTTTTGGAGGTCAGAAATCCAAAAAGTTCTCACTGGGCTAAAATCAAGATCTTGGCAGGGTTGCATGCCTTTTTGGAGGCTCCAGGGGAGAATCCGTTTTCTAGGCTTTTCCAGTATCTAGAGGCTGCGTGAACTCCTGGCTCGTGGCCCCCTTCACGTTGGAAGCCGGCGACAGCTGATGGAGTCCTTCTCACAGTCATCACTCTGACGCTCACTCTCCTGCCCGCTTCTTTCACTTGTAAGGACCCTGTGATGACACTGGGCCCGACCAGAAAATTCAGGATAACCTCCACATCTTAAGATCCTTAATTTAATCACATCTGCAAAGTCCCTTTTGCCGTATCAATTAACATTCACGGTTTCTAGGGATTAGGGTATGGTTGTCTTTGGGGGGCTGTCATTCTACCTACTAGAGCATCCTTCAACTTCACCTCTTTGTGCCTCTGTCTCCTCATCTATAAAACAGAGACAAAGTCTCTGCCTCATGGGTTGTCAGGAGAATTAATTCAGTTCATGGATACAGAGAGCGGAGCTTGGCACCCAGGAAGGGCTTCGTAAATGCTTGATCTTAGCATCATTACTTTCATATTTCAGGAAGCATCTGGGATGCTCAGTAGAGGGCTTAGCAGGGGCTCTGTCAGGATGAATAGAGTCAGGCTGAGGGGCTTGTTAACTGCCCGGTGAGGAAAGCCTTGGCACAGAGCCCGAGTATGGAGAGAGAGAGAGAGAGAGAGAGAGAGAGAGAGAGAGAGAAAGAGTGTTTGTGTGTGTAGGGGGTGCGTATAAAGGAGAGAGGAAACTGAGGTGGATATCTGATCCTGCCCTTGAAAGCTGGAGAGAGAGTTAAACCTACCATGGAGACCTTCACACAAGCAGAGGGATGCAGATCCCAAGCTGAGGAAGGGACCCCAATGCCTGGAGAGGTGGCCCCCTGGCCAGAGAGGAGTCAAGACTTCCTGGGGCCATGGCCCTGAGCTGAGCGGCTCTGGTTTGATTAAGCGGGGTGGAAGGAGAGGCGATCCAAAGCCTGATCCCTTCTCATCTCAGATGAGAAACTGGAGAATTCACTGAAGGCCTAGTTTAGCAAGCTATTACCTGATTTCCTAGATTACCTAGAAGGAGGACTAGAGGTGTAAAGGGCATCCACCTAGATTCCTAGAGAGGCCTCACCTCTCTCCCCAGCTGAGTCATCCCCTTCCTCCCACCCCAGAAGTCAGCACCCCAGCTTAGCCAGATCTCCAATCTGACTGGGTTGGCCTCCCCACCGGGCCTGAGGCTGGGCCAGGCCATGGAAAAGGGTGGAGTTCAATTACTGCAGCTTCTGGGCAGCCTGTGGGAACCTCAGGGCTGAGGATGGGGTGGTGTGGGGAGCCTGGGGGCAGCTGCAGAGATTGAGAAGCCCAGCCTCTCCTCTAAGGCCAGGGAGGGAATTTGTGAGGGCAGCAGAGTATCCCCGTGCAGGTCAGGTCCCTTGGAGGTGCCCTAGTCCCCAGGAGGCCCAGGGTCTGTTTCTCACTCCTCTGTAGATCTCTCAGAGGGAGGTCGTTGAGGTCAGTCAGGGCCTCATCCAGCCCGAAGCAGCAGCTGGGACTTGTAGCCAAAGAGTCAGGGGTCAGACAAGGCCTGGGGCAGTTCAGTTCAAGGACAGGGGCCCAGAAAGATGCCCAAGACACAGTCCCAGCATTTGAAGATCTCCCCTTCTGGCAGGGGACAGGTGGGTTTCTTGGAGGAGGAGAGGAATGTACTAGGTGGAGCAGAGGACAGGAGTGAAGAGTACATGCGAAGGCGGAAAGCAGCCAGAGAAGCAGCCCTCTGCCTCCCCTGGCTCAGTGTGTCCCAACAGGGTACATAAGTTTTGTCAGCAGAATACTTCAGAGACACTCTAGGCCAAGAGTCAGCCTGGGCCACTCGCATAGAAGCTGGGAAGGGAGCTCGGGCCTTGAACCACCGCTTTCTTCTCCAGCCGTGGCCCCTGAGGAACAGTATGTAAATGCCATCTCTCTCCAACGTGGCCGAGGAGAGCGCTCCCTCACAGCCATGGGTAAAAACCT
>NW_011888782.1:21120170-21122691 GCF_000151845.1 Pteropus vampyrus | reverse complement strand
TTTCTGATTCTTCTTTCCTAAATGAAAACACCTTACCCACAGGTGCTAGGCAGACCTAATGGGCCCTGGGTGCACTTGGCTCCAGTTTTCAGGAGACCGACAGAATGTTGGGGACAACCTCTCTTACCAAAGCGGCTTCCCCGGTGCGGTCGCTATTCACACAGGATCCAGCAGTGCCTCCAGTGCCGGGGCCTGCATGTGGTTGCTGGTCCCATTCCAGCCCTGTGAGCCACAGTTCGGGCATCCAGGCATTTGGGATTCTTCAGCCTGCCCCGAGCAGGGAGAACAGCCCCCTACCCAGCCTCAACCCCCTTTCCAAGCTCAAGGTGCACAGCTGTACCCACCTGCCCTGTAGGTGGCTGAGGATGAACCATGCTCCCCTCACTAGCTGCTGGGGATGCACAAACAAGAGGGAGGGGCCGTGACTCTGAGTGTCCTTCCTGTGTCCTTACTGTCCCACAAGACAGAACCGGTGGGCACCACAGACCTGTGTACGTGGACTCTCAGGGCTGGGATGAGGACATAGGTGTAAGGTATCCATAAATCAAGATACCTGAGAGAGAAGATGGAGGTTCAGGTGGGCAGATGAGAGGCATTCAGTAATGCTGAATAAACAAATGGGAAGGTGAATGAGTTAGCCAGAAGTTTGGAACAAAGCGCCAGCCTGCAACTCCAGTTCTGCTGTGGGCATTACAGAGAGCCTGGTCTGAGGGCCCCTGGAGAGGGGGGCTGTGCAGGGCTCCTGCCATGCAGGGGAACTGGCCAACCTGGCCTGTGGGCTTCTGCCTCCCTGAGGAACCCCGCCGGTTTCTCCTCCCCAGGTACACCTTCACTGCCATTTACACCTTTGAGTCTCTGGTCAAGATTCTGGCTCGAGGCTTCTGCCTGCACGCATTCACCTTCCTCCGGGACCCATGGAACTGGCTGGACTTCAGCGTGATTGTCATGGCGTAAGTACCTTGCCTGCTGCACTGAGCTGTGCAAGGTGGGGCCACGCCGAGGGGCGTGTGCGCCACCCTGGCCCCGGGCCACCCAGCCCTCCCAGCCTCGCTGCAGCACTGCACGGGGGTGTAGAACAGCCCACTTTCCTGCTGTGGCAGGAGGAAGGCAGGATAGAGACCCTCAGCTCACCCTGGTGGAGAGAGACAAGTCCTCAGTAGCTCAGGCGGGCCATCTGGCCAGGTCCACTGGTTCATCTGTGGCTCTATGGCAGCTCTGTGCTCAAGGGACACCATTAAGATTCTGATTTAGCACTATCTGCCCTTTACACCAAGAGAAGCCAATATTACAGCCTAAAATCTCTGGACCATTGTAAATAATGCCCTGGATGCCAAAGTGATTAAGAATGAAACTACATTAAAGAAAGAGAAGGAGCCTGGAGAAGTGACCAAGCGTCCCTAGGAACTCATGTCATGCCAGGCTCACCAGCACATATGCTCACCCCATTCATAGACTCCATATCGGCACATTTTAAAGGCAACTGGTCAATGACATGACCCAGTGGGTCCTCACACCAGCCAGAGAGGTAGGCTAGATGGGGGTTCCTTATCCCCATTTTATAGATGAGAAAACTGATGTCAAGGACATATAGGGAGCCTGCCACTAAGTGAACATGACCCTTGGCCTGCCGCCACACAGGCTCAGGCCCTACCTTCTCGCCTGGGTGGAGACCCTCGTTGATAGGTTAGATTGAAGCATGCCACTCTGGACGTCTCAGGAAAGGATGCTGTGCTCTGGTGGAGACTGATCAGGGCAGGCCTCCCATGTGGGAGTCGTGGTCATGGACTCGGCCATCAAACCCTTCGGAAAGCCTGATGTGTGTGAGGGACCCAGTGCATGCAGGGCTGTGCAGTGCACCTTGGCGGTGAGCAGAGCTGGTGAGGGTCATACTTCCTGCCCTCTGCAGAGCCTCAGTTCCCCCACCTGTGAAAGGACAGTGTTAGGCTAGGCGGTATCAGAGGTTCAATTCAGCACCCACTTTCTATGATTCTCAAATTCACAGAATCCACCTATTTAAGACAAAGTATTTAACCCCGGACATGAGCAGCCCTGAGCTCGACTGTGCTGTGAGGGCAGGAGGAGAAAGTGAGACCTGCTGGTGGGGTGCTTTCAAGCGAGACGGAGACGCTAGTGGTTAGAAAGAGGCACCAGAACCTCTGTTTCTGGGTACACTGTTTCCATTTTACAGGTGGAGAAACAGGTTCAAAGAAAAGCTACTTCTTGCCCCAAATCCAGTGCAGGTTTAGACCTAGGCAGAGCTGGGTGAACCAGAGAAAGAGTAGTGGGAGAGGAGGACGCAGAGTGGCGGGGTCGGGGGCAAGCTATGTGGCCAAGGGTGATGGGAGCCTCTGGGCGTTAAGAGCAGGAAGTGATGTGATCTGACTTACATTCTATAAGATCACCCTAGCTGCTGTGTGGGCAGGATACCGGAGGGGTAAGGGTGGAAGACAGCGCAGTTAGGAGGCTATTTTAGTAGCCAAGAGAGAGAGGATGGTAGCTGGGACCAGGGTCCAGGTAGAGA
>NW_011888782.1:21117939-21120120 GCF_000151845.1 Pteropus vampyrus | reverse complement strand
GCAGGGCTGTGCAGTGCACCTTGGCGGTGAGCAGAGCTGGTGAGGGTCATACTTCCTGCCCTCTGCAGAGCCTCAGTTCCCCCACCTGTGAAAGGACAGTGTTAGGCTAGGCGGTATCAGAGGTTCAATTCAGCACCCACTTTCTATGATTCTCAAATTCACAGAATCCACCTATTTAAGACAAAGTATTTAACCCCGGACATGAGCAGCCCTGAGCTCGACTGTGCTGTGAGGGCGGGAGGAGAAAGTGAGACCTGCTGGTGGGGTGCTTTCAAGCGAGACGGAGACGCTAGTGGTTAGAAAGAGGCACCAGAACCTCTGTTTCTGGGTACACTGTTTCCATTTTACAGGTGGAGAAACAAGTTCAAAGAAAAGCTACTTCTTGCCCCAAATCCAGTGCAGGTTTAGACCTAGGCAGAGCTGGGTGAACCAGAGAAAGAGTAGTGGGAGAGGAGGACGCAGAGTGGCGGGGTCGGGGGCAAGCTATGTGGCCAAGGGTGATGGGAGCCTCTGGGCGTTAAGAGCAGGAAGTGATGTGATCTGACTTACATTCTATAAGATCACCCTAGCTGCTGTGTGGGCAGGATACCGGAGGGGTAAGGGTGGAAGACAGCGCAGTTAGGAGGCTATTTTAGTAGCCAAGAGAGAGAGGATGGTAGCTGGGACCAGGGTCCAGGTAGAGAGGGTGAGCGACCTGGTCAGATCCTGGATATACTGTGAAGGTAGGGCTGACGGGAGCCCCCAACACAGTTTTTGGCTTGAGAGGCTTTGGGAATGGTGTTCCTGTCTGTTGAAATGGAGAAGGCGGGGGGAGGAGCTGGCTGAGGGAGGAAAGGAACCCAGTCCGGTTTGGAATGTATTAAGTATGAAAGCATCCAGGGTGAGATATCGAGTCGGCAACTGGATATTCCAGTCTGGAGCTCAGGAAAGAGGTCCAAGGTGGAGATGTAAATTTAGAAGCCATCAGGATGCAGATGGTATTTAAAGCCAGGAGACCGGATGAGATCATCCAGGAGTGAGTGTGGCCAGAGAACGGAAGCCGTCTGGGGACTGTACCGGGGGACGCTGCAACATCTTGGGGTCAGGAAAGAAGAGGATCATGGGACGAAGACTGGATCGAAGTGCCAGGGTGGGTAGGGGAAAATCAGGAGAGAGCAGTGTCCCAAAAGCCAACCGAGGGATGTGACCCAACTTGAAAGATAACATGAGGAAGGCGAGAAGCAAGGCTGGACCGTTGGAGTGAAGACCACGGATGACCTTGACAAGATAGGTTCCAGTGGAGTGGAGAATGCACACCTGCTTAGAGAAAGGAGAGGCGGGGAGGCAGAGCAAACACATTCATCGATTCCGTGGGGTTTGCAATAAACAGGATCGAAAATAGAGTGGTGGCCAAAGGGCAAGATGTGTGGAGCGGGGAGGTTCAAAGAAAGGAGGTGCCTTTGTAGGCTGATGGGAATGACCCCGAGGGGGGGGGAAGTCTGGTGATGGAGGAAGGGGGCACTGCAGGAAAGAAGCCCTTGAGCCAGCATGAGGTGGGGAGCCCAGGGCCCAGGGCCCGGGGGGAGCATCAGCCTTAAGAGCAGAATTTCAGGTGGAGATGGAGGTGGGCAGATAGAGCTGATGATGAGAGAAGGAATTTCTCTCCTGATTGCTTCTATTTTTCTCAGTAATAAGAAGCAGGATTATTAGCTGAGAACATGTCTGAGGTCTGAATAGAGAGGGAGCCAGGAGGTTGCACTGACTTGGGAATGAGTAGGATGGCAGCTGGGCCCAGGCTCCAGGGTGCTCTATGGGAGGCGGGCAGTGATCCATGAGCCTCTGAGGGCCTGGTGTCACAGGAAGGGGGCTCGGCAGGAGAGAGCACAGTGTCTGGCTGAGGCTTTCCTACCTTCTCTACCTTCCCTTCCTGGATGGCCTGAACCACAGGAAAGGCACTGCCCTGAGCCTCTTGTGTTATGGCAAGAGCCAGGCTGTGGCCTGTCTTCAGCTCATGACTCTGGAAGGTGCTCTGTGTGACCTCAGGCCTTTAGCAAGTTCTCCTATCCTGTCTCAGGAGAGAGTTCCTGTCCTCTATGCCCGTGGGACCCCAAGGGGAACTGTTTCTTCCTCTTAAAATCACAGAGCAGGTGTGCCCTCCTGACCAAGACCTGCCTGCCTTCACTCTGTATCAGAACCAGAGGT
>NW_011888782.1:21112392-21116844 GCF_000151845.1 Pteropus vampyrus | reverse complement strand
GAGCCTCTTGTGTTATGGCAAGAGCCAGGCTGTGGCCTGTCTTCAGCTCATGACTCTGGAAGGTGCTCTGTGTGACCTCAGGCCTTTAGCAAGTTCTCCTATCCTGTCTCAGGAGAGAGTTCCTGTCCTCTATGCCCGTGGGACCCCAAGGGGAACTGTTTCTTCCTCTTAAAATCACAGAGCAGGTGTGCCCTCCTGACCAAGACCTGCCTGCCTTCACTCTGTATCAGAACCAGAGGTGACAAAGTAGAACAGGGTCTCAGAGGCCACCAGACTATTTCCACATTTGCAAGCATCTCACAGGTGGCACGCTTACTTAGCCTAGGGCCGCATGGACCTATTGGAATGGCAGCTTTGCGCCCTGGGCTAGATCGGCCCAGCAGTTTTGATTGATGTGATTCTGCCTTATGAAAACAACTAGTTACTGCCACGGTAATACAGTGAAGTGCATTTTGTTCTAGCCAAAATGGTTCAATAATGTGGGGCTCCTAAGATAATCCAAGGAGTCTTAAGTGGCAGAAAAGTTCTATTGCATGAAACTCCCCATCCCACCTCCATTCTGTAGATGGAGACACTGAGGCTCAGAGAGAGCCTGCACTTGACCAAAGTTACAGAATGAATCAGCAGCAATTCTGGGTCTGAAACTTATTCTTCTAGCTCATAACCATGAGAGGCACCTCAAGTCTGATGTTTCTGGACAGGTTTCAAACTGATCCTCCACCCCCACTTGATTTACAGGTTGTGGGTGGATTGGAGGGGGTGCCAGGAAACCCAACAAGCTCAGCCAACAGCCCTCCAGCCAGAGCTTTTCCTGTGGCCCCCTCTCAGTTGGGCATTACCTGCTAGTTAGCACAGCCTCCCACCTTCTGGGGTTGTTATGGAAACCAAACCTGGAGGGGAATGGGGGAGAAGAGAGGAGAGGGTAGCAATCACCGCTGTAGCTGTGCCTGGCTGTACCCTCTGCCTGGCAGCCCAGGAGGGGCCATCTGCATTGAATGGGAGGGCCACATAGCAAAACAGGAGTGGAGCAGGAAGAAGCCTAGGACCTGCCCTTTCTTGGGGTTCCTTAGCCTCCAAAAGGGCCCCCTCTGCCCCAAGCCTGGTGTAATGGGGTGGAATTCTCACCCATCACCCACTGCTCTTTCTATGTCAGGGCCCACAGTCCCACCCCAGCCATCTGCCCCTGCCCAGGAGCTTGGCCATGGCAGAAAGAGTGTAATGGCTTGGGGAAGCATTTTGCCAGCCTGAGGGACAGAGTTCTAAACCCCTAACCCCCACCCACCACCGCTGAAGCTGGCCCTTTGCCAGATACAGGTCTCTTCTGCCTGGCCACACTCCAGGGCCCCAAGAGAGGCCTCGCTGAGGTCTATGGCCCCAACATGGGACGCAGCCAGGCCCCAGGCTCTGGGTCTAATAAAAGAGTCAACAGCCTTCTTTCACAGACATGGTCACTGACACACCATGCCCTCACCCAGCCCTGTGCCCCACCTTCAATGCTTTCTCCTCCTTAGAATTACTCTCCCACACGTATCCCGACCTCACAAACACACAACTACCAGCCCCTCTCCTGTTCTCAGCCACTTGGCTAGCTGTGCAAGTCTATGGGAGCACACACACTTTGGGATCTGCAGATCTCGGCTTCTCTGTGCTCAGAACCAGCTGCTGAGGGGTCACGTGATGAATGGAGAGCAAGCACTGTCTGTGCTGGGAACCCTGAGGTTCTACACTGGGACAGGCAAAGACAGGCAGAATCCACTTCACTGGACACCAGGGGATGGACAAGGTCTGTAAGAGACAGAACAGGAAAAGCAAGGACAGCTGGTTCCCTCTCTGATCTGCACAGTGCTCTCTTCCCTCCTTGTAACCGGAAGAGAGAGCCTTGAAACCAGTGTCCTGAGCAAGAAAAGGTATTTTCCCAGGCCACACCTATTCGACCAGCAGCAGAAAACGACACCCAAGAGCCACCAGCAAGTAAAAACCATGGCTTCCATGTAGTGGCCACATTGGCAGTGTTCTAGAATCAACCTGACAATCTCATGGAGGCACCACGTCTGGACAGAGAGAGTCCACGTCCAGGAGAAGACTAAGACAGAGGCCTGAAGGTCTGAACTGTCAAAGAGAAAGAAATAACCATCAAAAGTCGGGAGAGAGCTTGGATCAAATTAATAGATGTATAGGTCCAGAACAAGGGAGGTGACTTCTGCTCTGCCCTGGAAGAAGGGGCTGTGTCTGATTGTTGCACTAGAGGAAGATTTGTAAGCTGAAGTGAGCTTACAAATGTGGATGGAATGGCAATCATACCAGAGAGGATCTGTGGCGTAACCAGGGGAAAGCTGTGCCAGCATCCCATCTCTGAGTTAGGAGGGAGCAAGCGTGGTCCACAGGGCCTCATGAAGATGGAAGGGCCCATGAGGGGACACAGAGTAAGCTGGTGTCAGTCCAGTGTCAGTTCGAGCTGGACCCTGCTGACGCCGGGACATCGAGTCCCTTGACACAGCCTGCCAAACCCTTCTCTGTAGAGATCCACAGCCCGAGGGCAGATTCGGAAGCTCCGAGTAGAATGGAGGGGCCTGGAGGTCCAGACTGATTGACAGAGTGAGTCCGGCTGCACTGTCAGCCCACCGTTGGCACTTGCCCAGTGTTGCTGGGCTGACATCCTGGGTGACATCACTCAGGCACCAAGTCAGACACGCTTGATTAAACATCAGACACCTTCGGTTAAATGTCAGACACCTTGGATGCAAAGCCTTTGGTTAAATATCACAAGTCACTTGCCATAGTCCCGATGGCCCTGGTCACACAATGTCCCTTCATCTCTTAGACATCAGGGTCATGTGGCCCATCTACATGTGTTTTTGTACTCCGCTTGGGCAGGTCCCTGCCTCCCAGAGATGACTTCTTCCTCCTGTGCCTGTGGAGGCCACAGATGGACAGCTATCCGAGTTGTAGGTGGGAGCCCCACAGCCACTCAACTCTGCTGATTGTCACTCAGGCCCAAGCAGACCCCAAAGGCTGCTCACTTCCAGAGGTCACTCTTCCTGTGGAGACCCAGGATCATCCCTGGGGGACGCTGAGGGTCTTGGGGTAAGATGAGGTGGACTCATGGGGAAGGGGCTGGAATCTCCCTAGGACCCCACATCCTGCTTTGTTCTCTCCTTGTGTTGGCCACTGCCTGTTAGTCAAAGAGCCGAATATTCGGACCACCTCCCTTCTCACCTTCGAAAGCATCACCTTGGGAACTCGGCATCTCCCCTTGAGTAGACCGGTCACCTCCACCTCTTGACTTCAGGGACTCCTGAGCCAGTCCTCACACAGAGATTCGTGGTTGAAAGGAGAAGGTGGGCAGCCCTCAGAGACCCAGCCACACCTCCACAGTGGTCTCAACCAGGGCTTCAGGGGTCCCGTGGATCCAAGCGGCCAGGCACGAGCCGATCACAGACTGCAGATGCAGAGCACACCTAGGACCAGAGACCCCCGCTTCCTCCATCACCTGGCCAGCGCCTCCTGGAAAACCCTGTCCCTCTTCACCTGACTGTGTTTCCAGCCTCAGACCCCACTACGTGTTTTCATGTCTTGCTCCCCAGCGTCATGGAGAACGTAGCAGAGCATTTGCCTCCTGCTGCTGGTTCACGGGACAAGCACCGAGAAAGCTACGTGGAGGCTTGCTGTGTGGACATCCTTCAGGCACCCTCACTGAGGTCCCCATGTCAAGGGGGTTGAGATCAGGAAGAAAACCTTGGGGAGGCGCAGGGCCACCCACAGCCCTCCCTGTGGGAGGGGAAGAAGGGAGAGGGCTGGTCGGGTGGGCATACGTGGTACTGCTTTGTAATTCCCAATAACTGTGGTTTGATTCTGCAGGTATGTATCAGAAAATATAAAACTAGGCAATTTGTCGGCTCTTCGAACTTTCAGAGTCCTGAGAGCTCTAAAAACTATTTCGGTTATCCCAGGTAAGATGCCCAGGTTTACCTATCAGATCTCAGCTACAAGTGACTCTCTCTCTGTCTCCCCCCAACCCCAACCTACCGTATGTCTCCTCCTGGCGTGTTGTCACTGTCTCGTGTGTGAATTTCCCCTGTTACAGATACACAACTGAATTTGTGGACCTGGGCAATGTCTCAGCTTTACGCACCTTCCGAGTCCTCCGGGCCCTGAAAACTATATCGGTCATTTCAGGTGAAAATCAGGTTAAACGCCAAGGCTGGAGGGACTTTCCAGCCACCTGGGAGCCGTGGCAATCCATAGGAAGGCCCCTCGAATGTGCCTGTCACCAGAATACCTGTCCCAGAGCTCGGGAGTGGGGGCGGTTGGCGGTGGACACGGCTGTCCCCTCAAAGCCTCAGAATGGGCTTCAGGCTGTCCACCCCAGCAATGCCCACTCTCACAGACACCAGGGGGCAGAGAGCACCCCATGGCAGGTCCTGGATTGAACTCAAATTCTTCCCAAGATAC
>NW_011888782.1:21103309-21110847 GCF_000151845.1 Pteropus vampyrus | reverse complement strand
ATTTTCCATTTCATCCCCCAGGACTCATCCCTTGCTGGGTCTTTTCCAAAAGAATCCCATAATTTCATTGGAATTATTCTTGCCAGAAGTGAATTTTGTCATCAGTATGAGAGACATTAAAGGAGTGGGTCTGTGCTCGCTGACTCGTTGTCTCCGGAGCCTCTACAGACTAGGAGGTGCTTCCCTGGGCCTTGACTGGATGCATTAGGCAGATCCAATTTGGGTTTACAAGCTGCTGCCCACCCCCTGTCGCTTCATCCCCCTGGGCAGGGTCTCCGGGTCTGGTGGGCAGAACCAGAGTGTGCCCACCGAGGAGTCCTAGAACCTCCACTAGAGATGCGGGGTTCTGGACTGCCAGGGGCTCGCGAATCCCACCACCACCAACCCTCTGCACCAGACCCCTGCAAGGTCCACCAGCTGCCCAGGCTGTTGCCAACATCTGCCAGGATGATTTCCACAGAGAGTGCTGAGTGCCTCTGAGCCCTGGGCAGGCAGCAGCGTTAGCGGCACCATGGCGGCAACTTCCTCTCCCTCTCCCACGTTTGCCCATAGCTGCCTCCCTGTCTCTGGGTCATGGGCACAACAGCCTCAGGCACAGCCGCCACGGGTGCTCCTAACACATTAACCGGCTGGACGATGGATGGATGGAGCTTAATCTGAGATCTGACCGCTTGTAGGGGTCGGGAGGGGGCAGTAGAGTGGGCAGGGCCCTGCTGCTGGCAGAGAAGCCCCCTCGCTCCCCATGCTCTGCTCGAACTTGTCGTAGGACAGTCGCGAAAAGTGTCAGACCAACTGTGCCTACACGTGCTTTTCTGTCACTTTGCTGTGTGGTGCTGGCTTCCGCAGGGAGCTGGGCCGTGCAACCAACAGATCACGACCTCTTCGCTTTGGGGAACGGGTTGGATGGGGATGAGTTCCAGAGGGAAAGAGCAATGTAGGTTGACCCCTCCCCTGCCCTTGAACCTTTCCCAAAGGGGGGCCCCCGAGCCAGAACAGGTCCCTTAGGACATCACCCACCCACCGTGACCCTGCCAGACCTCTCTCTGCAGCCTCCGGGCACAGGCACCACCTCGCCGCGCCCAGGAATGGCTGTGTCTCTCTCCATCTCGGGATCAAGGCTGAGTACCTTCCATTGTCCTAGAATGAGCCTAATCCCAGTCTCCTTTCCGTAAACTACATTTAAAGGGGCAGGCCTATTTTACCCTAGGAATAAAGCCAGAGAGGGACAGGCTTTGAGTGTTTCCTTCCTCAAGAAAATAGCATTTTCCACACTTCTTTCGTATATTTGACTAGTGGAGAGCGAAGAGGGCTGGGCCCTCTGAAAATATACGACCAGACTGGACTCCTGCCCCAGGGGGAATCAGGACAGAATCTCAGCAGAGGGGAGGGAGACTTTGGTCTGAAAAGCCTAAGAGAGGCCTCCTTCACTCTGCCCCCACCTCATGACTGCCCACCTGGCCCAGCACCCCCTCAGGCCTGCCCCCTGCTCTGGGGAGCGGGGAGCGGGATGTGTGGTGCCTCTGGGCGACCCCATGCTTGTTCTCGCCTCGCCCAGGGCTGAAGACCATTGTGGGGGCCCTGATCCAGTCCGTGAAGAAGCTGGCCGACGTGATGGTCCTCACGGTCTTCTGCCTCAGCGTCTTCGCCCTCATCGGCCTGCAGCTCTTCATGGGCAATCTGAGGCACAAGTGTGTGCGCAACTTCACGGAGCTCAATGGTACCAATGGCTCCGTGGAGGCCGATGGCCTGGTCTGGGACTCACTGGACCTCTACCTCAATGATCCAGGTGTGGACTTGCCCTGGGGCCCGGGCAGGGCTTTGTGAGGCCTCCAGGGCTGGGCCACCTCCCACATCGGCCTCACCAGAGGGCAGGCCTCCCTTCAGGGCCATTCAAGCCTTCTCCGATCCTCTGGGGACCCAGCTGCATGCTCAGGGACCCTAGTCCCTGCCCTTTGAGCTTTGGGAGAGGATAGAAGAGGAGGAGGTTTAGGGCTTGCCCTCGTGAGTTGTCAGGCTAGGTGAGGAGTTGATACTTGAAGTACAGGAAGGATGGGGTTCAATGGAGAGCCAGACAAGGGAACAGCCGCTGCAACGTTTGGGGGTGGGACCAACCCTAGAGTGTTGAGATTGGTGAGGAGACCTCTTGCCTGAAGGAGAGGAGTGTTAGTTTGGGAAAAGTGGGACACGGAGCTGGGGTAGTTTGTGAGGCTTCCACGCAAGCCCCACCTGCTCGGCATGCGATTTTTCTACTGAATTCCGGGTTCCTTGACCCAATGTTAATTCCATACGCGTGTACCGCAGAACCCCTCAAGAGGGACGGGACAAGCTCATGGACAAAGTCATGTGGGCCACTCTTGTTTCACTGATAGCTAGTGCCATCAGTCTGAACCAGAGGCAGACAATGGTACAAGACCAGATTCCACGCCTCGAGGACCCCGAGGTCCATTCCAAACTTAGGGCCTCTCATATATACCAGCAATCCACTCGAGAAAAAGAAACGTATCGACAGAAACTCAGTGAGCAAATTTGCTCATGGTTTAGCTGTGGCCACATAGCAGTGGTTCCGAAACGTCCATGTGTACCAGTCACCGGAAGGGCTTCGGAAAACAGACGGCTGGACCAATCTCCCAAAGTTTCTGAGTCACTAGATCTGAGTGGGTCCTCGGGAAGTTACCTTTCTATCCATTTTTCAACTGATGCTTGATGCTGCTGGTCCGGAGACCACACTTTGAGAACTGCTGCCTAAGACTAAGGTAGATAGCAGTATAGCAGTGAGTAATGGGCACCGATGGATGGCCAAAGAGGAGAGGTCCTGCGTCTCATCCGGTCAAGCCCTAGCCCTGTCCGAACAGACCACGCTGTGGCCACAGTGACTGTGCATCACTTCCACCACCTTATGCACAAGGAATTGGGTCTAGAAAGAGCTGGGTAGTAGCCTGCTGAGGCCACACTAGGTGAACTCTGCCCCAACCCCTGCCTCCTAGTTCAGGGCCACTTTTGGCCCTAGTTGGCCTCCTCGATGGCTTGGGGCAGGGTACAGAAGCTCTCCACGGGGACTTCCTGAGTCTTCCGAGAGTCCTGGGAACACTGGCAGCTGGACGTCTGGGGAGTAGCAGGAGGAAAGCCAGAGAAGCAGCCAAAGTTGCCTCTTACCTGGCTGGACAGAGGGCGAGGTGAGGGCAGGGGCACAGAGGAGTGGGGAGACCGGTGGTTGTGTCTCTACCTCTCCAAAGCCTGGGCTCGAGGCAGGAACCCGGGAGTCTGAGCCATACATGCCCCTCACCATCAGATGTTTCTCTTCCAGAAAATTACCTGCTCAAGAATGGCACCTCTGATGTGTTACTGTGCGGGAACAGCTCTGACGCCGGGTACGTGGCACCCACTGGTGCGCCAGGGCCACCTTGCCCAGCCAGGGATCTCCCGGTGCTTTCTCAACTGACTGTGCTTTCAGTTTTTGCTCTTGACCCCAGAAACAGCGAGGCCTCCCCTCGCCTCCTCCCCTGCCAGGTCCCTGGCAGCTTCTCCACCCCACCCCTGTCACAGGGGGACAGCGGCAAAGACGGTAAAGAAAGGGATGAGGGCACAAATCCGCAGGGAGGGCGAACAGAACCCAGGAGATGGGTGGGAACTGGGGGGTAGTCTAGGAGGCCCTGCAGGGACCCCCACTAGCTCAATCTCGGCTCCATTCCCTTCCAGAAGCCCTCCAGGGCTGCTCCTTCTCACTCAGGCTTCTCTCCCTCTCTGCTGATCTGTACATCAGGTCAGGAGTATGGCCTCCCCCAGCAGCTTTGACTCTCTTCCAGGGCGTCGTACACATGAGGGTCTGGGTCAGTGTGACTGTGTTATAGGTTGTTAGGTAGAGGGAGCACATGGGCTCATCTGGTGCGGAAGGTGCTCTGTGGGCTGTGGTTTCACATCCCTGAATATGAAGTTCCAGAACCTTCCTCATCACTAAAGAGATTGTCTGGGTCTTAGGACGTTGGCAAGGCCCTTTAGCTGCATCTTCCCACTTGCTGTGTCCCTCTCACCCCTTCTGTTTCATGCAAGCAAGTGCACATGAATCCAGCCAGATGCTCCCTCTTTGGGAGGGAGACCGTCCCCTCCAGCATGGTGAACTGTGGGTCTGCCTCACTGCCTGTGTGCACAGACATGCAAATGGGCATGTTTTCCAGACATGGCCAGGCCCCAGCTCATTCACCCCAGAATCATCCCTTGACCCAATGGCCTGGCCTTTGACCTAGGCTTCATCCTGTTCAGCTCAGCCAAGCCCCACTGCTCCCCTGCATGCCTACACTGTGCTCGCTCGCCTCGGGGTAGGCAGGCAGAGGAAGACATGTGAGCCAGGCCCTCAATACTTCCTCTCTGAAGAGAGAAGCAACTCAGACCTCAACTGGGATCGTATGTCTTGTAAGCAGAAGGGAGCTGGATTTAAGCCAAGCAGAATACAGACAGGTAAAGAAAAGGGAAAGATGGTGTCCCAGGGAAGAGTTACAGCCTAAAAAGGCGTGGAGGCAGGACCAGCAGCGTGGCACTAGGTTCGTGAAGCTCAGCCTCATGAAGCAGTGGGGCATATGCTGGGCTGCCCAGGGAGACGAGTCAGGCCTGGCAAGGGTCTTGGGGACAGAGGACCCCTTACAGCATGAGACAGAGTCTGCATGTCTGGCTACAGGACATGTCCTGAGGGCTACCGGTGCCTAAAGGCAGGAGAGAACCCTGACCACGGCTACACCAGCTTCGACTCCTTCGCCTGGGCCTTCCTTGCGCTCTTTCGCCTGATGACACAGGACTGCTGGGAGCGCCTCTATCAGCAGGTGAGTGGGTGCGCGGACCAGCAGAGGGCCACCAGGAGTGGGCTCAGGACTCACATCAGGCTGTACTAGCCAGAAGTGGCCCCAGAAGCTTTTCCGCAAGCGAAGGCTGAGGAAAGACAAAGGACAGAGGAACCTTGTATCTGAGGGATGGGGGCTCAGCAAGCAAAGAAACTTTTTTTGTTGATGATCAAGTACCCATCCCTTCATATAGGACACACTGTGCTCTGTGAGTGGGATACTTCTCCACCCTGTGTGATGGAATAGTCCCCTCTGTAGGTACATTAACCCCTGTTGACTTACCATTCTGCCTCCCTCTGTGGGTAGCATACCACCCCCTATACATAGGTCATTCTCTGTAGGTTAGGACACTTCCTTCTATAGGTGGGATATTCTCTACCACTTCCCCAGGCTGTGGCCACTTGAACCCCTGGCACGGCCAGACTGGGCAGCTTGGAAATACCATGACCATGACACAGAAGGGGACCCAGTGAGGATGACCTCTGCTCCCTTGTTCCCCCAGACCCTGAGGTCTGCAGGGAAGATCTACATGATATTCTTCATGCTTGTCATCTTCCTGGGTTCCTTCTACCTGGTGAACCTGATCCTGGCTGTGGTCGCTATGGCCTATGAGGAGCAAAACCAAGCCACCATCGCTGAGACCGAGGAAAAAGAAAAGCGATTCCAGGAGGCCATGGAGATGCTCAAGAAAGAACACGAGGTGGGTGAGCGGTACAGCCAAGGGGCCTCCAGACCAAGCCCTCACCTGACTGTGGGTACCTGTAAGCATGCTGCCTGCTGGGCAAATCTGGTGCCTGGAGGCGTGGCGCCTGCTGGGTAAAGATAGTGCCTGTTAGTGAGGTGCCTGGTAGATAAACGTGGTGCTTGCTAGGTAAATATGGTGCCTGCTGCTAAAGGTGGGCCCTGTAAGTGTAGTGCCTGCTGGGGGAAGCTCTTCCATACTATGACCATGATGTCTTCAGGGTGAAGGTGATGGCAGCTGGGTAAAAATGGTGCCCACTAAGAAAAGGTGGTTCCTGTGAACATAGTGCATGCTGGATAAAAGAAACCCATGTGTCCGTGGACATAGTTATCCTGCTCAAGGGATGCCTTCTGGTGGGGCAGTGAGGAAGGTCCAAGTTCAGAGGCCTGAGTCAGCTCAGTAAATAAGCACTGGCAATGCTGCCCTGGCTCCCCATAGTTCCACAGCCGGTGAGTGCTGGAGGCTAACTACAGATATTAGAAGCTAGGCTGTGAACATCTGCTTCTTTTCACTGCCTCACGCCACCTCCCCCAGCACTCATTCTGGTCAGCCCAACCTTCTGGAAGATCCTCTGATCTCTACTTCTGTCACTGCCTCTGCTCATCAACAACTCCTCCCACCTGTCCACCACACTCCCCTCCTCTTCCAAGAGCTGTCCACATCAGCCACTCCTCTCCTCACTGGACTTTGATCTTTCTCAAAACCTCCCGGGGTCTGTCTGAGCTCGCCTCTCCGCGATGTCCTTGTTGGGGGCGGGGGCGGGGCAGGTGTGCAAGTCCAGTTACTAATGGGAAAAAACCGAGACACTGAGAGTTGCATGGCCTGTCTTAGCCTGAAGCTACACAAAGTCTCAGTGACCGAGACACCCCTCTCCCACCCTTTTCCAGGCCCTCACCATCAGGGGTGTGGACACCGTGTCCCGCAGCTCCTTGGAGATGTCCCCTTTGGCTCTAGTAACCGGCCGTGAGAGAAGGAGCAAGAGGAGAAAACGAATGTCTTCAGGGACGGAGGAGTGTGGGGATGAGAAGTTCCCCAAGTCTGACTCGGAGGATGGTCTCAGAGCAATGGTAATCCCTGGCCGTGGCCCTGGCCCTTTCGGGGTGGATCTGGCATCACAAGCCCATCGTGCTAGGCCCCTAGTGCTGTCGCAGCCCCCACGGTTGCTCCCCAAGGAGGGTACTTGAGCCCCTCGCAGCCCCACTTGTTTCCTATGGCCGTTCTTGATGTAGAGGAGCCCTGGGCAGCGGGACAGGGTAGTTTGGGTGTTACGATATCCCCAATCTCAGCTAAGTCCCCGGAATTGGGCTGGGGCTGGAGGGCGCCCTGTAGTGTGGATTTGTTAGGAGACCAAAGGCATGACCATATGAGTGAGGGGCATGGCCGACTATCCCAGGTAGGTCCTGAGCCCCACTGATCTGCACAGCAGGAGCCTTCCTGCCTCCTGTCCACCTGCCCAGCCTTAGCCCCACCTTCAGGCCCAGGTGAGCTTCAATTTCAAAGTCCCAGAGGCACAGGTTCCAGGTGAGCAGAGATCCAGGATTACTCTAACCCTTTACCCTTTCCCCGAGCACCCAATTCTGTGTGCTTGGCTAAAGCACTCAAAGCTCCAAGAAGCTCAGCTGCGGCTGATGCCGCAAGAGATAGGCTAGGAGCACTTGAAGAGGGGTCTTGGTCACATCCCCGCTTTTGTGCCCTCAGAATCGTCTCAGCCTTACGCACGGGCTCAGCAGGACCTCTATGAAGCCACGCTCCAGCCGCGGGAGCATTTTCACCTTTCGCCGGCGAGACCTGGGTTCCGAGACAGATTTTGCAGATGACGAAAACAGCACAGCAGGGGACAGTGAGAGCCACCGCACATCACTGCTAGTGCCCTGGCCCCTGCGCCGGCCTAGTGCCCAGGCACAGCCCAGTCCTGGGACCTCAGGCCTTGGCCACGCCCTCAATGGCAAAAGGAACAGTACTGTGGA
>NW_011888782.1:21094937-21101950 GCF_000151845.1 Pteropus vampyrus | reverse complement strand
GCACAGGTTAACTCATCTCTCTGGGCCTCAATTTCCTCATCTGTAAGAGGAGAATTAAGTTAATATCCACGTCAGTAGGTTGTGGTGAGGATTAAGTTAAAACCTACCCGATGCTTAGACCAGTACTTGCCTCAAGTTCAAATAATTACTATTATCTGCTATCGTAATTATTAAACAGGAAGGAATAAAGACTCCTGGGGTGCATTGCAGAGTGCCAGGGGCCCACATGCTGCTCTGGAGCAGGAAGTCAAGGAGAGGGCCCTGGGAACCCACTGGGGGAAGACCACAGCTTCTGGGTGGGTCTAGGGAGGCCCCTGGCCATCATCGCCTGAAGGGTGGAGTGTCTGACTTTCCAGGCACATCAGATCCCAGTGGCTGCAGCCCCCCTGCGGGTCCAGCCCTAGAGCCTCAGCCTTGTGGAATCAGGTCAGCAGCCTGGAAGCTAATAGAATTTCCTAATCTCATTAGGGAGAAAATCATCTCATTGTAGTGCACATGTCAGGAGGAATCCAAGTTCAAACACTTCATTACCAGGAATTCTGACTTCACCCATTCACACTTCTGTGAGGCCCATTTGTAACCTTAAAGCGATTAGCAGGCCAAGGGGGTCATTGGCAAAGTTAAAGGAATTAGTGGACCTAGATGGAGACAGTGAACAGTTAAAGAGATTAGCAGGCTCTAGGCCCCTGGGAATGCCTTCTTGGCTCCTACTCAGTTCCCAATGAGACATTTCTGCCCAGTTCTAGTCTGAAAACAAAGCACAATGCCAGGCACATAGTGGGTGCTCAGTCAACATGGGATGGGAAGAAGTACGTGCCCAACAGACCCTCACATTTAATTTATCTAGATTGGGAGGTAGAGGATGAAGATTTACTTTGTCTACTGTCTACACAGGAGTGCCTGACCCTGAAGGCCAGCTGGAGCTAGGGGAGGCACAGTGAACAGCCATCCTTCTCCCTCCACACGTTAGACTTTCATCCTCCTTCCTCCTGGTCACCTAGCAAGTTAGGAGCAGAGGTAGAGCTCTAACCCAACCCACCTGCTGTGTTGAGTGCCAGGCAGTGTTAGAGGCTCCAGAGTTACAGCAATGAACAAAACAGACGAGAGCTCTGCCTTCGTGGAGTTTACATTATAGTCGGGAAGACAGTAAACTAACTAATCAGTATTTCCAGGTAGCAATCAGGCAGTAGAAAGTTGCTAAGGGGAGAGTCGGGGATGGGAGCTATTCATTAGAATTCTTAGGGAAGTCCTTCCTGCAGAGGTGACATTAATATTGACAGGCGAATGATTTAGGAAGCCAGCCACCAAGACGTGGAAGAATAGTGTTTTAGGCAGAGGGGACAGTGAGTGCAAAGGCTCTTAAAAGAAATAGACTTGACATGTTCAAGAGATGAGAGGGCAAGGTATGGTAGAACTAGCAGAAAGGGATATGAAATAAGTTCAAAGAGTTAGGATTTGGACAATGCAGGCCTTGTAAGTGATAGACAAGTTTGGACTTACTCTGAATGAGGTGAGAACTAGTGGACTGGAGGGAGCTGTTGCTCAGAAGAGTATCATCATCTGATTTTTAAGAGACTTCCTTTCTGCTGTGTAGAAAATAGAGGAGAGAGAAGAAGAGGCCAGTTAGGAGGCTGTTGTGGTAGTTTTAGGAAATGGATGATGATAGCTTGCACTAGGATGGTGTATCAGTCAGCTCCTGCCACAATAATGCTGTATAACAAACTACCCCTGAAGTCAGTGACTAACAGCAAGGCTTTATTCTCATGCTCACTTATATGCATGGTGTGTCCGGTGTAGGCTGGGCTAGGCTGGGTAGCTCTGCTTCAGACCGCAAATGGGGTTGGCTTCACACTGTGGGGTAGGCTCAGGGCTGCTCCTCCTCTCTTTGTGCTGAAGCCCAGGCTGAAAGGGTGGCAGCTATCTCGGGGAGCTCTCTGGAGAATTACTAGAGCTCAAGAGCAAAGCAAATGGCACAGCATGTTTAAGCCTCTGTCCAGATCATGCCTACTAAAATTCCATTGGCCAAAGCAAGTGTATCATTAATAGAACAGGGAACTTTATTCACCCATGGTGGAAGGGGTGAATAAATGGTAACAAACTATCACAGACAGTAAAGGAGGAGGAGAGAAGTTGGGAGAATTTAAGACATGCTGGTGAGTTAAGCTGGCCAGATTTGTGGTTGCGTTGGACCTAGGATCCTAGTGTTATATCAGCCACGTCAGCCCTCTCTTCAACACCTCCAGTGACTGGGAGCTCACCACCACCCTAGGCAACATTTCAAGGTAGTCCCACTAACTGCGAAGGCTGACCTGAACTTGAGCCCAGATCCATTTGGGACCCACCCCAGACCATGGCTCTGTCACCCTGAGTAGCCTGGGCCCATCTTCTCTGTGGCCTGCAGAGATTATGGAACCATACTGAGCAGCCCAAGGCCTTTAGCAGACTCATCACAGACTCACAGATTGTGGTCACGCAGGGCTGTGCTGGTGTGAAGCCTTTGCGGACACCCCACCTAGTTCTGTGGGGGGCTGAGAGTAAGCCTAGAGATGCTTGCTGTCAGCTCCCTTCATCAGGACATGCCACATCTCTGTTTGCAGGCCTGATTCTTTGACTAACAAAAATGATGCAAGCATGTTGAAAACAGATCCAACGGTGCAGAAGTACATGAAGTAAAAAGGAACTCCTCCCTCTCCTTCCCCTCCGCCCCTCAATCCCACTCCCCACATACACCCACTTTAACAGTTCGGTGTGTGTCTTCCAGGTCTTTTTCCTGTTTTTTTTTTTTTTTTCTTTTCTTTTTTCACCCCATCAAACTGGCTTGGAAGTACTCCCAAGGGAACATACATGGAACTACTTTGTTCTCTTTAGTGTCTATATCAGAGCCAAATTTTATCCATAATTGATTTTAAAATTCTTCCTATTGATTAGTTGTTTTGTTTTTGTGATATTAAAAACAATGCTTCAGCGAACATCATTGCATGTATATTTTTGGTGCACATGTATAAATATTTATGAAGTTAGATTACTAGATGAGGAATTGCAGAGCCAATTTAAAATTTTCTTGGTAAATGGAGCCAAACTGCCTCCACAAAAGCTCCTACTAGCTATGTCAAAGCACTGTGCCTTATGCTTCTATTAATGTTACCTTAGAGCATGGTAGATTTTTTTCCAGCTTCTTTATGCTCTTGACTCTAGGGAGCTTGTGGTCAATTAAGACTACCAGATTATTTTTGCATGGACTAACATGTATGACGGCATCTCATTACTAGAACTTGGTCGTTTCCTGTTGACAGTCAAGAATCACCATTGATGAGAAACGTGAAGAAGAAAAGAGAATGAAGGATATTATGATTGCTGGGAGGGATAGGGGGAGTTGTTAACTGGGAGGGAGTTGGGAGCAGAGAAGCCCAGAACCTGTGTTCCATCGAGACCTACATCTTGTCTCCCTGTGACACCCTCCCAAATCTGAGTCTGGGACAGCTGTCCCAGGCCCAGCAGGACCCCCATCCCTGGGCTGATGGATATCTCCTGGCTGTACCCAGACCACACCGTCGGAGGAAGCAGGCAGGCCCCAGATGCTGACCCCCCAGGCTCCGTGTGTGGATGGCTTCGAAGGGCCAAGAGAGCGGCAGCGGGCCCTCAGCGCAGTCAGTGTCCTCACCAGCGCCCTGGAAGGTCAGCACCCCCAGTGTCATCCAGACACACCCCACTTCTGGTTCAGGCACCCTCACCGTTACCTTGACCTGAGCCAGGCATCCTCCAGCTGCTTGGCCGGCCTTGACATCCCACAGTGGTCTCAGACTTTTTAGTTTGTGTCGCCTATCATAGGTGTCTTTTCATTTTTCCCACTTATTCTTTCCTGGGCATTCTCAGGAGCCATGGCTGTTTCTTCTAAACATTCCTGCAGCTGTCCTGGTTTGTCCCAGGGGCTTAGTCTCATCCTCTCCCCTCCCAAGCATCTCCATGTCTGCTTGGGATCAGCCTGGCCTAAGTATGCCTCTTCTAACGTCTTGCCAGTCATTCCCGTACTCACCACAGGCTGTTCCAGGCCTCCTATGCCTGTCCCAGCCAGTCCCACCCTGGGCAACCCCACATCCGTTCCATTCAGAACTTGCACCCCCCATGTTGTTTCTTCCTGTCCCATATGTATTCATATTTTTTCCAGCCTATCCCAGGCAACCCCTTATCTGTCCTAACATGTCACAGATATCCACATCTATTCCTACCTGTTCTATCCTGGATGTCCTTATGTCTGAACTTGACTGTCTCAGATGTTATCTCTTCCTTCTCAGTCTGTCCTCCCTCGAGTGTCCCCATTGTCTCAAGAGAGCCTACATATGTTTTAATCTGTCCTATCCCAGTTTTCCCTACATCCATCCTGGCCTCCTATTCCTGTGGCTCTCTTCTCTCAGATTTCCAGAGTAAGGAGTTAAGACACAGGCTGCCCCTTCCCTTAGCCTTTCCTTAGCCTTCCCTGCCCCTTTCGCCGTCCCCCTGTCATGTATCGGCCCTGTCATCTCTCCAGGTAAGTCATACCTCTTTTCTGAGCTACCACAAGTTATAGGTGAGTCAGTCAACAAAACAAACTAGTCACCTGTCTGTTCTCCTCAGAGCTGGAGGAGTCTCACCGCAAGTGTCCACCATGCTGGAACCGCTTTGCCCAGCGCTACCTGATCTGGGAGTGCTGCCCATTGTGGATCTCCATTAAGCAGAAAGTGAAGTTCATGGTCATGGACCCTTTTGCTGACCTCACCATCACCATGTGCATCGTGCTTAACACACTCTTCATGGCACTGGAGCACTACAACATGACAACTGAATTCGAGGAGATGCTGCAGGTCGGAAACCTGGTAAGGGCCACAAGGAGCTGACTCTAAAATGGGCATTCTAGCATGAAAGGCTCTCGGCCAGCTGTCACAGCCTTCATGGGTCAGGGAGGAGGGATCCAGACACAGAAGACTCATCTAATGGTAGGAGTCATTGTGGAAGACATCTTGAAGAAGAGAATTTCAGGATCAGCTTTTAAGGAGCTGAGAGATGTAGCTGGGAGTGAGAGGTTGGAGATAAAGGTTAATGAAGATTCCCAGAGGCTAGAAAACATAAGTGAGGTGGACGGGGAGCCTGAAATGTGTGAGGACATGAAATTTGGAATAGTAGTTGGAGCAGGGGAGTGTATGCAGAAGGAGGCTATTCTGTTATAGATGGAGCTTGCGTTAAGTGAGCATCAGAGTTTGGTGGATAGAAAAAAGGATGGATGGATTGTTGGATGGAGAGAAGGAGGGAAAGAAGGACAGAGGGTTGGATGGGTGGATGGATGGATGGATGGATGGATGGATGGATGGATGGATGGATGGATAGATAGCTAAGTGCAGTAAGTAAATCAAGCAGAGCCAAATTTGAGTTCTGTCTCAGCTCTTACTATGTGACCTCAAGAAAATTACTTGGTCTCAGTAATTGACACAATACATATTTGTTGAATTTAATAAATGTAAAATTAGTATGACTATCAACCTCAAAGGAAGCTAATGAGGATTGAATAAGATAATGTGTGTAATGTGCTTGACTCAGAGTTTGATACACAATAATCACTAAAGATAAATGATAGCTGTGGTTATTATCGTTGTTATATTAAAGAGACTGTCCCTGGAAGTCAGAATATCTGGGTTCTAATTCTGATTTTTATCTCTTGAAATCAAATCAAGTCCTGCCTCTTCGCTATAAAGATGAGAAACGGAGGCCTGAGAGGTGACATAGTGGTGACAGAATTGGGCATGTAGCTACTGTCTCCTGACTCTGAGCAACAGAGCTCTACTGGTTCTGTCCAGATAAAAACTGTCAGCCCTTCTCGAGGGGATTCTAGGGCAAGACTGGCAAGGAGCCCACTGGCCTCTAAAGGAGCTCCTGGGATCATCACTGAGTCTGGGTGGAGGGAGGAGGCGATTCCGTCCAATCTCTCTCTTACTGCAGACCCAGCCCTGTCTTGGTCTCAGCAGACAGGTCTCCCACACTGTGAGGTATAAAGACTATTTTCTTTTATTACTTTCTATATCCAGGACTCTAGATAGTTCTCTAGAGGATCTATTCAAATTTTTTCACAAATGTGAGTCCATTGGCTATAATTCTATTTTTATATGCAAACTGAAAGGAAAGCTAAATCTCAGTCTGTAGGAAGCTCATAGCACAATTGTGCTTCCCTCGTGTTGGTCTTTAAATGGTGGTTATGTAGGGTTTTGGTTGAATGTAGTTTTCATGGAATGTGACCATTGGGTTGGACTGAGCAGCAAGTCAAGATGACAAAGCACTGGTGGCTTCATTGGGTCACTAAGTAGTGATTGAATTGCAGCTGTGTTAAACTTGTAGATCAATTATTAGTAGTAGGTCATAAAGTTGGATGATAGCTATATTTTGTTCCGTTTGGATACCTTTATTGCTGGCATGTAAGGTTTTTATTCTCTTGCAGTTAATACATGTTAGATGGTTTAAATATTAAGTGTAAAGAAACAAAACCACAAAAATAAGCATGAGTAAATAATCTTGGTATGGGAAAAGCCTTTCTAAGCATGTCACTAATGACAAATTACATAAAGGAGAAGGTTGATAGATTTAAATAACCTTTAGCCCATCATATAATCAAAGGTAAAATGCAAATGAGACTTCTCAGCAATATTATAGACAAGAAAACCTGAAAAGTCTCTGACTATGAAACAATTAAAAATATAGCAAATATTCTTTGACATGCATAACAAAGTTTATGAGAAACTAACAAAAATGACCAGGTGCCAAAAACAAAGAGGGTCTTCAGAACTATAGCAGTAAACATGTGAAATGGTTCTGTAGTTGCCCTGGATTAGAGGGGAGGAGTTGATGATTTGACTAATCTGGCGTTTAGATTTCAGTGAACATGTAGCTACAAGACATGTCTTTGGGACAGTGTGTGTAGGGGTTGGAACTGAGTAGCCCCATAAGAATGTAACCCTATATTCAGTAAAAAAGGTGGACAAGAAAAAAATCCA
>NW_011888782.1:21080402-21093697 GCF_000151845.1 Pteropus vampyrus | reverse complement strand
AGCAAGGTCACACAGCCAGGAAATGGTAGAGCCAGGGTTCAAATCCAAGCAGTTTGTCTCTAGAGCCCATGCTCTTACGCAGTGCACTACACTGCAATGCTGAACCTCTAGCTTTCTGCCCATCTCCCTGCTTCCAGTCCAAATTATGCTGGAGGTCCTTGTCACCATAGTAAGAAGAAATAATGAAGAAAGAAGGAAAGAAAACAGATCTAATATTTTCCAAATTATGTCATAGTCTATATAAATAATTCAAGAAAATCTGCAGAAAGATTATTAGAACTAATAAGAGAATTCAACAATGTCAGTAGGTACAGGCTCAATTTACCAAAATTAATTCTGTTCCTTACCAGCATGATCATATGGAGAGAGCAATTCTGAAAAGTTAAAACTTTTAAAAATAAATAGCAATAAAAACTATGAGGAATCTAGAAATGAATGTAGCAAAAAATTATAAATTTTATATTAGTAAAATTATAAAACTATTGAAAAAGAGAAAAGACTTAAATTAGTGGAGAGATATGCTATTTTTATGGATGAAAGTCTCAATATTGTAGAGATATCAGTCCTTCTGAAATTAACCTAGATCTTTAATGTATTTCCAATCAAAATCCCAACACATTTTTTTCCATGGGACTTGACAAGGTAATCCTAAATTCATATGGAAATATAAAGTCTATGAGCTAAATTAAGGAATAAGATGGGGAACTTACCCTACATATATTAAGCTATATTATAAAGCTGTAATTATTAAAATATTATAGTATTTGTGCAAAGATAGAAAATTAGACCAGTGCTATAGAATTGAGAACTCAGAAATAGGAAATGCATATTTGTAGACTTGATAAATAATAGAGATGGCACTATAAATCAGTAGGAAAATGATAGACTACCCAATAAATAATGCTGGACAGGATGGTTATCTATATGAAAGCAAATAAATGTAAATCCCTACCCCTCAACCATACTCATTATTAGTTGTGGGAAATTGGATTCAACATCTAAATGTGATAAACCAAAATTTTTTCACTTTTAGGAAAAAAAAAAAGGAGAAAAAAATATAAGATCTTGGTGTTGGAAAGGCTTTCTTCAACAATATAGAGTTTATACCATGAAAGAAAAGATTGACAAATGTACCTATCTTAAAATTTATAATGTATGTCCAATCAAGGGTATGATAAACTAATGAAATCACTACCATAAACTGGAAATTGATATTATGAAAAGTATTTAACTAAAATGACATGAACTCCAGAACGGATATTAAATGCTTACACATCAGTAAGGAAAAGAATGACAACCCAATGGCAAAAAACGCAGCACGACAATGAACAAAGGAAATGACAGGTAAATCACAGAAGAAGAAATTCGGATGGTTATAAACAGAGAGGAATGCAAATGAAAGCAACATCGAGATACCATTTCTCACCCATAAGAAAATCAAAAATAAACTTCCATATGTTGGCAAGGATGCGAAACAGTGGGAACTCACACTTTGTAAGAGTGTGGATTTGGTACAACCATTTCAGGGAGCAATTGTATAATATCAGGTAAATCACAGATGTCCATACCCTATGACTTAACGATTTCAGATATCTGTATTCTTAAGAAAGTCTCACATGTCTGTACAAGGAGACCTATAGAAGAAAGTTCTTTGTAGCATCGTTAGGTATAGGGGAAATTGGAATCAACATAAATGTCTATCTATCCATCCATTAAAAAAATAGATAAACTGTGGTGTATTCATACAACGCAATACTATACACAATTAGAATTAATACCTATATATGTATCAACATAGATAAATCTCATAAACAATGACGTTTAGGATAAAAGGAACTTGCAAAAAAAAATAACATATACAAAATGGCCCATATTATATAAAGCTTAAAACAATGCAAAAATACGATATATTGTTTTATATACATTAAAACTGTGAAAACATGCATAGGAACTTTAAACATCACGTTCAAGATAGTGACACCTTTGAACGAATGTAGTACTACAGGTGGCTTCAGTGTTACCTGTGATGACGCAGGGTTAAGACTTCATGATAGAAGCTAAAGTACTTAGTTCAAATGTTAGGCTCCATCAGTTGTGCCACTGGGCTAACTTCTCTATAGTATCTCAGTTTCCCAATCTGTAAAGTGGGGATAACAACAATACATATCTCATAGGGTTATATGAGGATCAAATGATTTAAAGCATGAGATGTAAAGCACCAGTACATGGCCTAGCATGTAGTAATTGCTATTTAAGTCTTTGTTATTATTTTGTAAGAAAAAATAAAACAAGATTTGAAACAAATATGGCAAAATGTTAATAGTTGGCAGAGTTCAGTGGTGGATACAAAGGTACTCATTATACTATTCTATACTTTTCTATGTGCTTAAAATATTTTGTAATTTTAGAAAATATACAATGATAAATAAAGGTAAATGACAAACCAGGAAAATTATTGCAATACATACAGTTGACAAAGAGATTATACCCTAAATATATAAAGTATATTTATAAGCAACAACATGGAATTAGTTAAAAACTGTCTCTGATGGACAGTAGCAGCATGTGTCAGAATCTCTAAAAATATTCTTTGACAATGCAGTTTCATTTCCAGAGATTTATCCTAAGAAAAAAAAAATGGGCAAGTTTTTTTAAAACATATATGCAAAGGTTATTTATTATGGCAGTGTTTTTAATAAGGATAAAAAGAATGTCCATCACAGGGAAATGGTTAAACTACTTGTGGCACATCTGTACAGTAGAATATCCTACAATGGTTAAAAAAGAGAGCAAAAGAAAATGATGCTATAGATCATGTTTAATTGGCATGGAAGGATGTTCACCAAGTACTATGTTTTAAAACCAAGTTCGCAATGCGGAGAGTATGATCCCATTAAAGACATGTGCCAAGGTTCCTCAAAAGTTCACCAACTTCCGGGAAAGCCACCGTTAGCGCCATGATTCAGTAGACTTCCTGCCCGGGTCAGAGGAGGCAGGTCCCCCACACTGGAAGCCTCTGTCTGCGAGGTCCCAGGGAGCCTATAAATCATGCAGAGTTGTTTGCATTTGAAAGCAGCTCCTGCCTGGGCCTGGAGTTCTCGGCCACTCTCCACAGTCATAATAAATGCTGCTGATGATAACAATAATCACCCTCTCATAGGAGCACCCACTTTACATCCATTAGCTCTAACTCTTAGAAACCTCCTACGGAGTTATTATTATCCCCATTTGACATATGAGGACACTCAAGGCTCAGAGAGATGAAGAAACTGGTCCAGGATCACACAGTAGCAGACCCTGCTTTGGAACCCGGGTCTGGCTGCCATTCTCTGCACATCTTAAACCACCCGGCTTTGCTCACATGGCCTTAGAAAGCCCAGGGTGATCCTTTGGAAGAAGGATCATGCACTTCTAAAGCAGTGGTTCTCAAGCTCAGCAGCACCTCAGGACCACCTAGGAAGTTTCTTTAAATCTCGCTACCCAGGCCGAACTTCAGTCCAAGGTAAATGGAATTGCTGAGGGTAGGACCCAAGCACCAGCAATTTTAAAACTCCCTAGGTGATTGCAAAGTGGACCGAGTGTGAGAACCAGCGCTTGAAAATAGCACTTCTCAAACTTCAAATTGCCTGGGAATCCAGTCAAAATGCAGATTCCGCTTCCTTGGGCCTGGGGTCTTAAAGATCCTGCATTTCTAAAGAGCTTCCCTGTGATGCTGTTTCTTCTTTTCCTTACCACTTCCCCAGAGATGTTCACTCCCTAAGAGACTCTGCCGTCTCTCTCTGCCTTTTTCTCCTGATTTCCAGTGCCACCTAATATCTGCCATCCTGCTGCCAAAATAGCTGTGAACCTGGGCAAAGTGAGGCAGGAGATCTGTCCTGAGCTCCTTAACCCAAAAATGAGTATTAGCACCTGTAAGCCTGTCAAATAGGCCTTCGGAACACACCCATGCTGGCCCACTCGGGCAGGTGCTCGTGGAGACCAGAAGGCCGGGGTGAGAGGAAGTGGCCTCTCCGGAAAGCCCTGTGCAGGGATTGCAGCTAGGTGAAGGCTCCAGGTGTGTAAGGGAAGCCTGGAAGACTGGGAAGTAAAGCTGGGCACTACAGGACAATGGGGGCTGAAGGTCAAAGACCCAACGAGCTGTATGTCTCTTCAACAAATGGGCTGGCCCTGTTCTAGGTACGATAAGACAGAAAAGGTCCTGCTTACTGTGGAGTTATTACCATTTGGCCCGGAGGAGACTCACAAATACACATAGTATGTCAGATGGGGGAATGTGAGGGAAAGAAAAATAAACAAGAGGCCTAAAGAGTGTGGTGGGAGGGGCCAGGATTTTAATTGTCAGGGAGCCTCATCCATTACGTGGCTTTTAAGCAGAGACAGGAAGGGAGTGAGTCCTGTGGATGGAGGACGGGTTTTGATCCAGGGAAAGGGAGCAACAAGTGCAAAGGCCCTGAGGAGGGAACCGCAAGGAGGTGAGTGTGGCTGGAAGAGTAGCGGGGGCTGGGTCGGTTACGGGTACATAACCCAGATACAGGCCTGAGTGCTGGGGAAACAGGACTCAAGGTTGCCTCTTCTCATGTTGGGGCAGCCCAGGAATTTGAGCCGAAGCTGGAAGATATTGAAGGCCCTCCCTTCCCTAAGACCCCAGCTGGGAAAGGAATGGTTCTGTCTGGGCACAAGCACTGAAGAGACCACTGCAGTCATGAGGGCTGGGCTGGTGGGTGGTGCCCTGTGTGACAGTGCAGAGGTGCCCACCCGCCTGCTATCCTGGTGCTCCCTCCCCCAGGAACAACAGCAGTGCCCTGCCCACCACCTCAGGGGCTCTTCTGAGCAGAGGGGGAAAGGGCTGCTACTGTGATGCCTGACAGATGCCTCTCCTCTGCCTTCAGCACAGAGACCCCTCAGGGTGGGTGCCAAAGGCAGGGTGACCCCCCTCCTGACTGTGGACCCCAGCAAGATGCCTCAGTCATGCCCCTTCTCTCACCTTCATCTCTCCCACAGCCTCTGCAGGCCTGACACTGTCCCCAGGCTTAGCCTGGCGCTTTAACCTCAGACCTCACCTATAGAAGACCTCAGTGCCTCCTCGTTGCCCTCAGGATGACCCCCCACCCCCCGCCCCAGAAGGCCTTGTGAACAGGCCCCGACTTCCCGCCTTCACAGGATATCCCTTCCATCCCTTCCTCCTAGAACCAGGCTTCCATCATAGCCATCGGCACAGCTCGGGGTAGTTGGCCATGGTCACAGCTGCCTGGCCTACCGCGCAGTGGGCTCCTTGACCATGAGGCTTTGCTGGCCACGGCTGGGCAGCTCGAGATTGATGAGTCAATGAACCAGGTGAAGCCCAGCCTCTGCCCACCTCAGGAATGTTTCTAGAAAAGAGAAAGGTTGCTCTAAATCTTAAAGGACAGCACCGAGTTTATCTCCTGGTTCTCAACCTTACTAGCTACATGACTCCTGAGCAGTTACTTGACCTCTCAGTGCCTCAGTTTCCTTAACTATAAAATAGGGATAACGATACTTTCCTCGTTGAGTTGTTGGACAAATTAAGAGGAACGACACATGCAAAGCATTCTAGCCCAGCTCTTAGCACATAGTCAAGCCCTCAAGAAACAGCAGCTGGTTATTATTACGGTGATAAGAGTTCAGTGTGTGGACATGGAGGGAGCGGGCACAGCGTAGACAAAGTCCCTGAGCCATGTGAGCCATGAGTTTGTAGAAATGCATGTATCTGGCACGTGTGGCGTGAGGATGTGTCCTGTGGCAACACGGGCCGGAAGGAGTCTGGGGCTGGGTCATGTCACCGCCTACTTCAGCCTCCCCTGCCCTCAGGTGCCTCCGAGACTGTGAGTCTCTGCAGAGCCTGCCATGTTCAGCGAGCAACAGAGAGGGCTAGGAGCATCAGGTCGGAGGTATCCCTAAGGGGCTAGGCCACAGTCAAGCAAGCTCCCACCGGAAGCCTGGGTGCCATCAGAGCTGACAGCCCAGGAGGGGGACCTTGCCAGAGCAAGAGGCAGAGGCAGAGTGCCCCTGACGACCAGAGGGTCGTTCTGATTCCCGCTCCCTCTCCAGGTCTTCACAGGGATCTTCACAGCAGAGATGACCTTCAAGATCATCGCTCTCGACCCCTACTACTACTTCCAGCAGGGGTGGAACATCTTCGACAGCATCATTGTCATCCTTAGCCTCATGGAGCTGGGCCTGTCCCGCATGGGCAACCTGTCGGTGCTGCGTTCCTTCCGCCTGGTACCTGGCTGGGCCCTCTGCAGGGGGGTGGCATGGGGGTCTGGGGCATCGAGGCACAGCCACCTCCCATGTCACCACTCAGTCCCCGCAACTATGATCCATCATGCCTTCACCTTGCTAGGTACTTCTGGGTGCCAGATCCAGTGTTGGTGTTGTGAGAGGCACCAAGGTGGGCAAGGCGGAAGGAGATACCCTTCCCGGGGAGCAGTCGACATACCTCATGATTTACAAAGCCCTTTATGGTTCACCATGAGCCCATTAGACCTCACAGGATCCTAGGAGTGGGGCTGGTATTACTATATCCCCATTTCACAGAGGAGGAGACTAAGACTCAGAGAGGTGAAACACTTTCCCAAAGCTGCATGTCAGGTAATAGCTGGAGCTAGTTCCGCTGACAGCCTATCTGGGGCTTTGCCTGCTGGTTTCAGAATGAGCATTTGGGAAACTTGAATGCACATACACATCACCTGGAGGCCTTGCTAAACGGCAGGTGACAGTTCAGTAGGCCTTAGATGATACCAGGGCTCCTGGTCTGTGGACTGTGCTTGAAGCTCAAAATGCCTGAGAAGTTCAGACATGGGGCTAAAGGTAGGTCAAAGCAGGCTTCTTGAAGGAGTTCTGAGCACTGTTGATGGGCTCACTGAGGGGCTAGGAAGGCAGAATAGGGAGGGGGAGCAATAGAGAAAGGCCAGGCTGTGGGTTCTAATCACGACTGCACTGTCATGAGCCAAGGGACTTAGACAAGTTACTCTACCTTTAAGAGTTGGCTTCTTCATCTATCAAAGGAGGTAATAATAGTGCCAACCTCACGTGGTTATAGAGAGTTCTGAATGAGTTGACTTATCCTAAGCATAAGGTCTGGCTCAGTATGTGTTCAATACATGTTAAACACTGGCTCCCTTTCTCTGTGATAACTAAGAGGAGAGAAATATGGAGGTGATTGGCCAAATCAGACATGGTTTGAGCTGGCCTGAAGAAGAGTCTTGCTGAGGAAGGACATACCATGTCAGGGGATTCTACTGGGAAGTTCCTGGAAGTGACACCAAGGGGAGTAGGAGGCTGGTGTGGACACAGAAAGACGGGCTGAGAGGGGCAGATGAGGCTGGAGCTGTTGACTTGACTCCCAGAGCGGAGCCCCGTGAAGCTGTCTTCAGGCTGCGGACAGAAACAGTAGTGTGTGCTCTTGGAGAAACAGAGCAACAGGTGTCGGTGACCTCCAAGGGCTCTCTGGGGTTTCAGGCAGAAGCCACGGGGATAAAGGTGCCCTTCATTTGGGGCTGACGGCTCATCTGGGGCTCACAGCTCACAAGGACCCCTTCCTCCCCAGCTGCGGGTCTTCAAGTTGGCCAAATCATGGCCCACCCTGAACACACTCATCAAGATCATCGGGAATTCAGTGGGGGCGCTGGGGAACCTGACGCTGGTGCTGGCCATCATCGTGTTCATCTTCGCCGTGGTGGGCATGCAGCTCTTTGGGAAGAACTACTCAGAGCTGAGGCATCGCATCAGCGACTCAGGCCTGCTGCCCCGCTGGCACATGATGGACTTCTTCCATGCCTTTCTCATCATCTTCCGCATCCTCTGTGGCGAGTGGATAGAGACCATGTGGGACTGCATGGAGGTGTCTGGGCAGTCACTGTGCCTGCTGGTGTTCTTGCTTGTAATGGTCATTGGCAACCTTGTGGTAAGTTAGCCAATGGCCTCACCTACCCATCCATTCATCCATCAGCTACCCACCCACCCAATCATGCATCTGTCCATTCACTTACCCTTCCTTCCATCCATCTACTCATTCGCTCAGTCATCTATCTACCAGACTACCTATCCACCCATCAATCTCTCATCTATTTACCCATTCATCTACTCTTTTACCCATCTTTTCATATATCTTTTCATCCATTCATTCATTTACCCACCAACATACCCACTTACCCTTCCATGTACTTTTCATCAATCCATCTAGTCACTTACCCATTTATTCTTCTGTCTCTCTACTCTTCCACACATCTATCTATTCAGCCATGCATCCACTCATAAATTACCCACCCACCAACTCCATCTGTCCACCTCTCCATCAATCCATCTACTCAGTTACCAATCCTCATATCCATTTATCCACTTGCTCACCTAGACATCCATCCATCAACCCTTATCTACTTATTCATTTACCAGCCATCCATTCATTGTTCACTCATCCATTTATCTGTCCACCAGCCACCCATCCATCACTTCCGTGCATCTACCCCACATTATCCATTCATTCATTCACCAATCCCACCATCTAGTCATTTATCCATCTACCTATCTACTCATTCACTCATTGACCTATTTATCCATTCATATCACTCTTCATTTGTTTATTCATTTATTCACTCACTTATTTGCCTGTTTATTTATTATCTACTCATTTTGTATTCATTGTTTATTTATTCATCTACCCATTATGTTATTAATCATTCAATGATTTATCACATGCTTTTTCAATTCAGCTTAACAAACACTTGCTGAGCCCCTATTGCATGCAAAATATTATGCCAGATGCTGTTGGGTATACAGAGGTAAATGTGACCGTGACACTGCTCATCAGCTTGAGAGAATGGGAGGTGAGGAGTTCAAAAAGGCATGAAATAACTCTCAAGCTGATCAGAATGATCAGAGTCATTAAGGAAGAACCCTTGAGTGCTGATTCCCTCCAACTGTGGAAAGCAAGGAAGACTTCCTAGAGGAGGCTTGGAGCTGACCTGATAGACAGGTAATGCTAGAGAGGGAAGGAGCAGGATAAGCAAAGCACAGATGCAAGCACGTGGTAGTCCAGGTGAGGCGGTGCCCATGGGAGCCTTTATGTCACCCTAGGTAGCTGTGGTAGGAGTTCCTGAGGTCCTGTCACGAGGGATCCAGGCCTTTGGTCCCATGGCTACCTATCTGTCAAGGACAAGTGTATCTTGCCTTGTGTCTTTACAGTGTGAGGAAATCCAGAGTTGAGAGAGATCAAAACCTAAATGTCAAAAAAAGGGGCCTTTGGAGACAAGGTCGAGGCAAGTCAGTGATTCAGGAAAAAGTCAGTGTCCACTGTGGACATGGAGCCACCTTCCTGGGTGCACAGATGTCCCAAATATGCTCAGACATTACCCCTGTGTGGTTTGACTCTCAACCAGACCACACAGGCGTGGGCAGCTCACATTGGCTCATAGAGGGGTTTTAGGTGGTGCGAAAACTGTGGGCTCCAAATTCCAGAGCCCTTCCCCAAAATGGCCTGCTTTCTCTTCCCACGTGCTTTAACCAGGCCGGGGCAGGCCCAGGCCAAGTTGGGGTGAATCTCCCTCGGGCGCCACAAGTGGAGCCCAGAAAGGAAGCAGGTCCTCAGTGCACAACGCTAATGGAACCCAGCTCTTCAGCTTGACTCACAGTCCCTCTTCCATCCCCTCAAACTGGCCACCCATCATAGTGGAGCCTCACTCAGCCCCTGGCCCAGCCCCGGGGCTACCAGACTCTGTGTGTTTCGAGGAGGAGGACGCTAGTACACGGAGCTCTCAGTCCAGCGCCAGGCTGAGCTGCCCTCACACACACAGCCCTGTGATTTCCAAGTGGATCTGTCTGGGGATGAGAAGATTAGAGGCTGCTGGGGGAGGGAAGCTAACGGCCCACGCAGCCCCTTCCCTGGCCGCCTCAGGAATTGGGCTGCTGCCTGGCGTGGGTGGAAGCAATTGCCATTAAAATGGGAAGTGATGATCAGGCAAGGGCTGGGAGCAGCAGCATGATTGACAGGGAAAGCACTGGAAGAAGCCAAACTTCAAAGCTGCTGACAAGGGGGGCCCTAGTGTCCTGTGTAGGTGGACAAGGCTGCCCAGGAGCCCCCCTGCTCTGCCCTCAGCCTGGGCCCCAGACGCCTGGAGGTCAGGGGAGGTAAGACCAGGCATGAATGAGGGCTGCGGGGGAGGGTCCAGGGTGGGCAACCAGAAGCAGGGGCCAGGCCAGAGGTCTGTGTAGACAGCAGCTCTGGCTCATATCACATGACCCACCCCCCAGTGACGACATGAAAAAGGCTGCCGGGTGTCAAAAGTGATCATTTTTCCATAGAGAAAGGATCCGGGAGATCCTGCTTTCTAACCCTTCCATGCTGCACACATGAGTGTGTGTTATTCTTTAGAGCAGAGGCAAGTTTCTGAGGTCTGGCATTCCAACCTTGCCCACTGCTTTCATCAGAATTCTCATTCCCAGCCTTCTGACAGTGTCTGAGGGGCTTGTGAGAAGCCGGAGCAGGGGCTCAGAGTGAGTTTCCAGTGAGAACTGTGTGCCCACCTTTACACACCACCCTGCCTGCCATAGGGGCCCCCATTCAAATGAACTCCCTTCTGGGGGTGGCTGGGTGGAGGAGACACCCACCCAAAGCGGGGAGGTTGGTCTCTGGCCTGTCGGCCTGCTGATGCTCATGAGCCGGCCTGACCTACCTGTGGGAACAAGCCCACCACCATCTTCATTTACCCTCCTGGAAACGGAAATGGACCCACACCCAGCCTCTTAGCACTCAAAACTCCTCTTTTTAAACAAAAGCTAAAGCTTCATACTTGCTGAATGGTTTAACAAACAATGGTCCAAACCATCCAAAGGCAGAGGGATTATGCAAACCGCCCTGAGGGGTCCTGAGTCCCTAACCCCTAATAAATTAAGTAAAGTACTTTGCCTTCTGGCACCTCTGAAACCTGAACCCCTCCCTTGACTTCCTGCGGCACAATGGGCAGGTCCCACACACAGCACCCATCTAAGTACCCCTCACGGCGTAGACACTCCCATGGCTCAGTAGCCTGACCCTGCAGTTAGTCCCACATGTCTGAGGACTGCCACCTGGGCTCTTCCCTGCCATCTGCCGTTGCCACCTTCTCTGCTCAGTCCTCCCGTCTCTCACCTGTAAAGCATAGTCAGACCTGAGGACACAGGTAGAGTGTGCTACATAGCAGGAGCCCAGTGATGGGCTGGCTTCAGATGAGCTCAGAGGAACATCACTAGCCCTCCTTCACCAACAGGTGCAGAGGCCCCTCCCTCCCTCCAGGAAAGCCCGACAGCTCTGGGTTGCTTCTCAGTGGGATTCTATCTTGTCCTCAGTGGCCCCAGATTAGACCCCACTTCCCTGTGCTCCTTCTGCCTCCACTGCCCCCCACTACTCCCAAGGCAGCCAGGCCTCTTCCACAGGCTTTGACATTGGAGGGACGCATGGTTCTCCCATTGAACCTGGACCAAGACAAACAAACCTGGGACTGTATGCTCTCAACTCAGACTATCTGAGGAGGTATTAGAGGTCGTCTTTCTTTTTATAGCCAGACTCTCTGTATTCAAGAGAATGAGGGTTTAGGATCAGGACCCAAGTCCCAGGGTTCGAGCTGAGAGCTGTTTGCCTATGGTAGTCCTTAGGGTCCCCGGGCCCCGGTTTCCTCATCATAGACCCGAGGCGGAGCGCCACAGCATGGCACCTGCCCTGGTGAGCCTCATCTGTTGCCTCCACAGGTCCTGAACCTCTTCCTGGCTTTGCTGCTCAGCTCCTTCAGCGCAGACAACCTCACAGCCCCTGACGAGGACGGGGAAATGAACAACCTCCAGCTGGCCTTGGCCCGCATCCAGCGGGGCCTGCGTTTTCTCAAGCGAACCACCTGGGACTTCTGCTGTGGGCTCCTGCAGCGGCGGCCTCAGAAGCCAGTGGTCCTTGCCACCCGCGGCCAGCTGCCCAACTGTATTGCTACCTCCAGCTCCCCACCACCCCCTGAGACAGAGAAGGTACCTCCAGCTCGCAAGGAGACCCGATTTGAGGAAAGCAAGCATCCAGGCCAGGGCACCCCTGGGGATCCCGAGCCTGTGTGTGTACCCATTGCCGTGGCTGAGTCGGACACAGATGACCAAGAGGAGGATGAAGAGAATAGCCTGGGCACGGAGGAAGAGTCCAGCAAGCAGGTGAGCCCGCACCCTGCCACCTTTCCCCCACAGGTATGCAGCACCTACTTATATAGGCCTCAGGACCTTACTGTCCATGGCACCTGGCCTCATTCAGAGCAGCTGCCCCTGCCAGACTGTGACAGCAGAGCTGGGATGAGCTGGGAGACAGGCCATGCCCCCACAGCTAGCCTTGCAGAGAGGTGCTGAGACCAGCTCCCAACCTTCTCTCCAACCCAGCCCAGGAGGAGATCTTGAGAGGGGCTGTTGTCCATCATTCATCCTCTGGCTGGTCATGGGCAGCTAGCTGTACATAAAAGGAAACTGAGGCACAGCAAGAGTGAGAGACCAGCTGGGAGTTCCTCATGAGTCTAGGACAGAGCCAGGACCCCTGTGCCCCTGGCCCCACCCTGACCATTGTCCCCCTTCAGGACTACCAAGGTGGAACATCTTGGTGACGGAGAGTGCGGTCTCCTGACCTCCGACTGCCCCTTCCCCTCCTCCCAGGCCCAGGGCTAATTCTGAGATTTAAAAATAAGCATCCCGAAGATGGCAGGTGTCAGAGACAGCACTATCTTATCTCCCAACCTGTTATTTTTAACACTTTGGACTAGAGTCTGGACAAAAGAAACAGTGCCCCCGCTCAGTGCTCTCTCAGGTTTCCTGTGCCCTGAGCCAGGCTCAGACGGCTTCTCCTTAGGTCTTTCGGTCAGTCGGTGAGGACCGGCTCTCAGCTTCGTTGGGCCGTCATGGCTGCTTCCTCTGGGCCTGTGCTCAGCGGGTCTGGCTGTGAAGAGCAGCTTCTCCCCATGTGTGGAATTTGATCTGAGGTTTCGGGCTTAGTTCCATGGCCTCCTGCCTTCCTGTGGTCCCAGAGGCCAGCTTCGGCTCTCTTAGTCAGGCTGTGGGACAGGGACAGTGTCAGCTGGGGGAGGGGAGTGTTGGTGCTGCCAGGACCATGGCTTCCAGTTATCTCCAGGATGCTCCCAGCACAGGAGTGGAATTCTGACTGCCCCCTCCCTTGCCCTCTCCTTTCCTTCTCTTGAGCCTGTTGGCTCTGGCTCCCTAGGGCCAGTGTGTGTGTGTGTGTGTGTGTGTGTGTGTGTGTGTGTGTGTGTGTGTGTGTGTGTGTG
>NW_011888782.1:21070624-21079000 GCF_000151845.1 Pteropus vampyrus | reverse complement strand
TGGCATCTGGTTTGCCTCAGAGCCCACCTGCCTGGCCCGCATAAGCATTTGAGTTTGCCAGGCCTGAGCTAACGGATTGTGGCACTGCTAACTATCCCCCCACCCCCCGACACACACGCTCACAGCAATGACCATGGAAGTGGCGTTCATGTGTTCAGAGACTGTGCTGTGGGCCATTGTCCTGCAGCCTGACCTCAGCCCTCAGCCCAACAGCTGTGACTTGCTCCAAGGGGATGCTTCTCCTTTGCCTTGTCCCTTGCATGGCATGGAACTATGGTAGGCTTTACGATCATGGTCAGTTTGGGAGCACAAGGTCCTGGTGGAGCCGTCGTCCTGACTGTGTAGGTCACGTTTCCCTGTAGAGGGTCTGACACACAAAGGCATGTGGGAATAGGGAGACGGGGGAGGGGCAAAAAGTCGTGAAGAGAAGGGCTCTCGTACTGGAACGCTGACCTTTGAACGAGTTTTGTGACTTCTTCCTCTCTTCAAATCAGTTCATGGTGGGCCCTATAAAAGGGAGAGTGAGGTGGGCTAGGGCTTTCCTGGAGGGACTCCCTCATCTCACCTGCAGTGGATCCTGAGAACTTGTCTTCCTGCCTGACGAGCCCACATCCTGTAGGTGGTTCCAGCGTCTGAAAAGAAAAAACAGTGTAAGGACCCTCTCCGGCTGTGCCTTCCTCAGCTCGGCACCTCACAACCAAGCTGGGAGGAGAAGGGAGTGACCCTCGATGCCGTAGGGACCACAGAGGCGAAGCCTCACCCTTTGGCCCATGGCTTCACTCTTCTTTCTCATCGAGACTCAGTGCTTCTCCATCACAAACTTCCAAGTGAAAGAGGACTTTGAGACACCAGCAGTGAGTCATGGAAGGAAGAGAAAAGAAGGCAGCTGGAGAGCAGAGGCACACCAGGTCTCAGACCAGCGCGTGTCTACGTAGAGCCTGAACCTGAGAGACCAGGCTGGCCGGCGGAGCTGGGGGCTTCGGGGATCTGAAGCAAACCAAGGCGTCCCTTCCTTCGCAGAAGCCCAGGCCCTGCCGTGCTTGTCTTCAGAAGGGGTTCCTAGAGCCTGAGGCAACTTCTGGTTCAAAGGATTTATGGAGGGAGGGCTCTCAGGAGAGACCCACAAGCAAGCGAGAGGAGCAGGATGAGGTGAAGGAAGCAGCTCCAAAAGGCACGGTAGCTGGATTCGAGCCTCGGCCTGGTGCCTGTGTATCCGTCAGTCACTCGATGTCTGGTAACCCCCAAGTCATTTCCAGAAATGATGGCTCCCTGACTAAAGATGATTTTCCACAAAAAGGGCCAGCTAAGCGGCCCGTGTTCACAGCAGCTGGAGATGAATGCACTGGCCTAAAGGCGGGGAACCAGGCAGAGCGCCAGCAGTGGCCACTACAACACCCCTCTACACAGGTGCCCGCACGTGACACACACGGACACTCCCAGGGCCCCCCATATGCACACACCTCTCTATAATCAGGTTACACGAAGTCAAGGCAGCAGAGCCCTTGAGGCGGGGAAGGTTCCAGGAGCTTCTCACTCCTACTCCAGGCTCTGCGCCTCACGTCAGCACCCATACGAATTGGGCGGGAAGCATGGGCTGGGTTGCTGGCCTGCTCTCTGCATGTCTGACCTTGCGCCTATGTGTGCCCGTGATCCTGGTTTTGACTCTGTGCTGGGTGTGGCATGCCTGTTTCCTCTGCGTGTGCCGAGCCTCCACCACATGTCCATGCCCCAGTGTGTGTCCATGTTACCGCCCCATGTCTGTTTTGTTTCCAGCTGGACGCGTTCCCCATCCCCAGTGTTTTCCAAGACACCTTCACTCACCCCACACCTCTGCCCTAGACCCCACCAGACTGGAACCACAAACCCAGGAGCCCTAAGGTCCAGCCTCAGCTCAGCCCTGACTGGCCCTAGGTGACCTCCAGGGAAGGTTCCCATCCACCTCAGGCTCAGATTTCCCAGGTGTGCAACGAAGGATAGTCTGGGCACCACTCCTCAGGGAGCCCCAGGCTCCCCCGGATTCTGGGCTGGAGGCTGGAGGCTACTACATGGCCTACACTTACGCCCTTGCCCACCCCACCCCACACTCCTGCCCACAGACCCACGAGGACAGTTACTCCGAGGGGAGCACGGCAGACATGACCAATACTGCCGACCTCCTGGAGCAGATCCCCGACCTCGGCGAGGACGTCCAGGATCCGGAGGACTGCTTCACTGAAGGTATTGCCCTTTGCTCCAGTCTCAGCTCTGCCTAGATGGGCAGGAAGACCAACAGCTCCTTGGGACACAGGGACATTGGCACCCCACCCTGACCCAGATGCCTGCCCTCCCGCCCTCATTCCTCGGGACTCTGTGGGCTCCTCCACCATCACCTGAGTCATGGCGAGTCTGCCCACGGTGCTGGACTGGGCAGCTAGCTGTAGGTCAGCCGCACTGAGGACGAGTGACCCTGCGTTTGCGGGGTGGCAGCATGACTGTATGTCCCACAGCAGCAGGGATGGGGTCTGATTCACTCCTGTCCCCTCAGGCCCTGGTAGGGTGCCTGGCATATAGGAAGCCCTCTGTAAATCCTCGAGGTGGGTGTGGCGTGGGCTGTGCTGGTGATTGCCATCTGTAGCTTTCATGGATTGGTGCTGTATTTAGAGGGCAGCTGAGAGTAAATGAGGGATTACCCTCCATGTGGCACATCATCTGGGGCTGTCAGTGAGGGGCCCACCCTGCCCAGAGATCAGAAACTACAAACATGGAGAAGGTCCAGAAACGTGGAGGATTCTGGAGCCGTCCCACAGGGGAAGGGTTTCCCAGCTGAGCAGAGGACAAGGTAGAGCCCATCCGACCCCAGCTTTGCCCCTGCCCACATCTGCCAGGCCCTTCCTCCACTCCCTGGGAGCTTGGTCCATCTGGCCTCTCCATGGAGTACCTGCTGAGCGTGGGCCCCTGCGGACAGCCCCCAGAGTGCTCCCTGCCACCCCCACGGCACGCACCCACCACGTCACCCTGTTCATCACCCATCGCTGTAACCGCTCTCTCTCAGTCAGTCCTTCAGCCGTCCAGCATTCTGCCATCAGACCCAGGCGTCGTCAGGCCCCGGGCTGGGCCCAACTCCTCTCCCTCCCCCACAGGCTGTGTCCGGCGCTGTCCCTGCTGTGCTGTGGACACCACACAGGCCCCAGGGAAAGTCTGGTGGCGGCTGCGCAAGACCTGCTACCGCATCGTGGAGCACAGCTGGTTCGAGAGCTTCATCATCTTCATGATCCTGCTCAGCAGCGGAGCGCTGGTACCCTCCCGGGAGCGCGGGGCTGGGCAGGGAGGGATGGAGGCGGGGAAAGGAGGGCTCCGCCTGGAAAGCCAGGTCGGGAGCGGGGGCAGAGCCTTTGCGGAAAGTGCACTCGCCCAGGGCCCCGAACCAGGGATCGACACACAAACTCTCAACATCCACATCATGCATAGAAGAAGTCAGAGCAGGAAAGGTTGTCAGAGGTCATCTGTCCAGGCTCCCTTGTTCCATGAAAGGGAATGATTTGCCCCCTAATCACAGTGCACAACTGACATAGGTCGCAGGTCACCCGTCTCCCACACCTGAGCTCTGGTGACACGCCCCCATGCACACAGCGCAGGTGCTGAGTCAGGCCCTTGCAATGCAATTCACAATGCTGGCTGATACTCCAGTGATGGCTCCACTTACCCCAGGTCTTCTACGGCTAGAGGCCATGCTGTATAGTTCACACATTATCACATTTCATCCCTTAACAACCCTCTGTAGGAACACTGAATAACTTGCCCAAGCCCTCACCCCTCACAAGCAACAGATGTGGCATTTACACCCATACAATCAGATTCCAGAGTCCTCTGTCTTGACCTTTCATTTATTCAATTAGTCTTTTAAGCTCTCTTTGTATTTAGTCCTGTGCGCCATGGGGAGCAACAGGAGGAGACCCCTGCTCTGGCATCGGGGGCTCCCAGGCTAATTGGGGAAAACAGACTCAGCAGGTTTGAGTCAGAGGTCAGCACAGGAGAGAGTTGGGCAAAAATGGAGTAGAGACTTGGGGTGATGAGTGGTCAGGGGGAACTGGAACACTCAGGAAGACTTGCTGGAGGAAGCAGGTGGAACTGGACTGCAGAGGACAGGGAAGTTTGTCGAAGCCAGGAGGGACGGTGAGGCCTTCCAGGGATGTCCCAGCTTGCTCCCAGGCACCCTGCTCTGATCTCCTAGAGCCCTTCTAGGAGGAGATGGACTAGCCCTGGAAAGGGGTCTGGAAGGTACTGGTGAGCAGGAAGAGGGATGATCAAGAAGGCAGAAGAAACAGAAACTTTCCTGGCCTGGGCGGGGAGCAAGCACCTGATATTGTTGGGATGGTGAGAGCAACTAACAGGGAATGCTTTGGACCACAGAATGGGAGAGGGCCACTTTGATCCCAGACTATGTGCCTCCAGTCTGTGGGAGCAGGCCATGGGGAGGGCACTGTGGCTGTCACTTCTAAACCTCTGGGCCTCCCAGTTCACCATGCACTGCCCCACCCCTGTTCCAGACTGGGCCCAGAGCCACGACTTGCAGGCTGCATGCTGCTTTACCATTGGCAGCTAGAGCAAAATCTCTGCGGGCTCCGAGAAGGATGATTTGACAATATGTTAACGAGTTTTGTTTTTAAACAACCACAAACAAGGGCAACCAGAGCCATTTAGTCTGGGCTGTGGAGGAAAAAAACGCCCAGCCTGGCATAAGTGAGGAGGAGTTTTGGCAAGCGAATGGTAGCTCTAATCGGGGTAGACTGCCAAGCACTGTTTAAAAAAACACATCAATGATATATTGAGAAAAAGAAGTCTGAGTGCGTTATTTATAGTTATAAACTTGTTTAACAGAAAGCAGACTATATGCCCCTTCCAAATTGCTGAAGGGAAATTTTTTAAAGAAAATATAGATCTTACCGCAACAGACAGGAGAAAAAAATAAGCAGAAAGGAAGCATTATATCAGGAAACAGAAAATGATACAGAAGAGGCAAGACCAAACATGTGTTTTAATAATAAATGTAACTGGGTAAAATTCATCTCATAAAAGAAAAGGACTCTAAATGGATTTTTTTTAAAGTTTAGCTATGAGCTCTCAAATGACAACCTGAAATAATATGACTCAGAAATATTAAAAGTGAAAGAATAAGATATATCAGGCAAATGCAAGCAGTGATAACAAAAATTTAAATGTTCTTGTTTGTTAATATTAAACAAGGTTGAATTCAAGGTAAAAAGTTTTGAGTTAAAACAGATTTTATGGGCCAGCATCAGCTCACTCACAGAGGCAGTGCCTCAATGGTGATAATAAATTTGATCTAACCTGATAATAATAAAAATAATAGCTATACTTAAATAGCACTCACTATGTGCCAGACCCTGTTGTAAACATTTTACAAACATTAATTCATTTAATTCTCATAATAACCCTACGAATTGGGTACTATTATTATTTTGCAGATAAGAAAAATGCTAAATACATTAAAAATAAAAAGATTAAAAACAAACTCTTAGAAATATAAAAGTGATTCTCAACCAAACCTCAGATCAAACAGAAAATAGTTTGATGGTAGGTTCATGGGTGTTCATTACATTAATAAATAAGCAAATAAATAGAGAGACTGTATCCATGGACCAAGGATGACAGTGTGTTGTAAATCAAAGACTGTGATTCATTACTTTGTCTAACCACTATACTGTACACCTGAACTAATATAAAGTAATATTGAATGTCAACTGTATTTGAAATTAATTGAGTGATTGATTTTTTTTAAGTGCAAAATAATAAAAGTATATTAAAGATCTAAATTCAGTTCCAAGACTGGAGAACAAAGGGGAAAATATCCCACAAGAAAAATTATTTAACAAAATACAGCTGCTAGCAGCTATGAGGGGATCCATTTTGGATGCAGGGTGAGCTGAGCTGCCCTGGCAGTGTTCATGCCCTGTGATTTGGATCGAGTAGAACAAGGTCCAGCGCATCTTAGGGATCAAGAGATCCAGGCTTGGCTAGGCCACTGTCAGCTCACTCACTGTCAGTGCCTCAGGAGCGATAAATATAATAATCAGTATTTTTATCCTTGATGTGTTTTTGAATGTCTCTCAGCCAAACTTGAAAATATAATATATTTTGAGCTGTATCAATATAATTTTTAATTAGTCTGAGTTATTTAAATTATTCTGATACAGTTATTTAGTCTGAGTTATTTAAATTATTCTGATACAGTGGAAAAGTCTGAAAAAATTTTAACCCATGCAATAAATTAGTCTCATAATAAAGCCATTCATGAAAAAAATTCGACTGAGACATTGGTGTGAATCAAAGTTCCAGTCCAAAATACAACCGATTCATATTAAAATTCTTCTTTTAAAAAGGTCAATTTCATACTGAAGGAGAAGAAATAATTCACATGGAAATTTTCATTTAATACCTTGAGTATATTTTTTAAGTGGCTGGTATCTGCCAAGTGTCAACAGCCACTTGCACTTAAAGAGAATTAATACATTGTCTTGGCATGTCCTTTTACATTTTGAATCTCAAACGTCAAAAGAACAGGAACTGCCTTTTCCCTTCCTCTGCATTTTTCATTAAAAGCTGTGAAAACCTTTGTAAAAAGATTATTATTCAACCAGTTCTTTCCACCTGAAATCTAGAAAAAACTAAATTAAAAATAGATGTAGAAGAAAAAACTGTGACTAGGGAGGCGGAGAATGACAAAATAACAATATTGAGAATATTGCATGTGGGATGCAGCCAAAGCTATAATAAGAGTAAAATCATAAACATGCATTTTTATTATTAAGTAAAAAGAATATAAATTATTTGACTCAAAAAATTAGAAATATAACAACAAAATAATCTTAAGGAAAGCAAAGTAATTAATAAAATAAAAACATAAATTAATTAGAAACTAAGTAGTAAAACTGAAAAAATTCCAAAGCAGATAAATCACTAGCTAATCTAATCTCTCACATCTCCAAGGGTGAATTCTTTCGAATTCTCGAAAAGGAAAATAATTCCAGTCCTATTTAAAATATTCTAGTGTATGATAAAAGATAGAAAGTCTACAAATTCTTTTTATGAAAGCTAAATAATGCTGATTTTTAAAACCTTAAAGGAAGACTATAGAGCAGTTTTCATACTCCATACATACGCAATATTCTTAAAATTCTTGCAAATTGGAGCAATACACTTAAAAGATTAAATAAGTCATACCTAGGTATATTCTCAAATGCCAGAGTGGTGCCATATTAGGAAATCTATTTATATGAATACGACAAAGATGAAAAACCATACCATTATCTCAATGAAAGCCTGATTTTTAAAACTTTGGTAAGAATAGAAATGAAATATATTTCCTTAATTTAGTGAAAAACTTACTCTCTCAAATTAACGTCTATCATCATCATTAGTAGTAAGCACCTGAAACATTTTATTAAAGTCAGAAATAAGAAAAAAGGGTTTAGCTACTTTCTAGCTGTTGTTTATTACTTAATAAAATCTAGAAGTACTAGCTAGTACAATTTATGAAGAAAATTAAACATACAATATAAAAATTGGAAAATAGAATTGAAGTTAATATAGTTAAGTCTAAAATGAGAGTTAAAAATAATAGAATAAATAGAAATATATCATTACTTGTAGATAATGATTGCCTAGAAAATTATTAAACCTTCTTAAATTTTTTAAATTAAAATAATTAAAATTAAATTAAGAATATTATACAGCCAGTTATAAAATAAATATACAGAGAATTTTTGCTGTTGTTGTTGTTTTATACTAACAGAAACTTTTTAGTCACAAATAACATTTCTCAAATATTTCTTACATGCCAGGCATCGTAAACATAAAATAACTGGGAATAACTATAACATGAACTGTATAAGAGGTACATGAAGAAAACTATAAAACTTTGATAAGGACTATAAAAGAAGACAAACAAATAGATAAATACAGTATAAATATTTGCTGGTCTTGAGCAAGAAGACTCTGTATTAGTCCCTAAAAGAGGTAGTAAATTCAATGCAATAACAATAAATTTCAATATCTTCGTAGGAATTTAACAAAACATTGCTAAAGTTTATCTTGAAAATTACTAAAAATGGCCGGGAAAATTTGTATGATTCTATTTTAGGAATAGACAGAGAGTTGAACCGCACAGAAAGGTCTGAAATAGATTTATGTAAGTATACAAATGTAGTATATGATAAAGTTGACTTCTAGTCTGTGGATTTGAAGTGTATTCTTTAATAAAGTGTTGGGACGGTTGACAAGCTATTCTGAAAAAAGTATTAAAATAGCTATTTTATGTTTACCACAATATATTAGATTTTTTAATTGTAATATAAAACAATGAAACCAGAAAGTTTA
>NW_011888782.1:21067394-21069634 GCF_000151845.1 Pteropus vampyrus | reverse complement strand
TGTGTACACAAATAGTGAGTGTCAGTAAGGATGTTCTCCAGGTGCTGGCAATGGGTACTTTAGTGTCATGAAACTGGAGGTACCTTTTATTCCCTTTTTCATAATTTCTTTATTTTTTAATTTTGTATAAATAATAAAGCACAGAGTTTTATCATTAAAAAATACACCAAAAACATTTTTAAAAACAAAAATTAAAAATTCGCCTACTTTTTATCTTGAACAACTCCTCAAGTCCATTTTGGGACCTGAATGACCCTGTCGTCCTGTGCCCACGGACCGGGGTAGCCCTGCGTCCTTGGGCACTGCCGCCAGTGCTAGCTACCTGATCACTGCAGCTCGCAGAGGCCCTGCAGGCAGACAGGCCGGAGCGGCAGGTGAAGGCAGCTCCCCAGGGCCCTTGGTGACGCGTTCAAGTTGCCTAGACTGGGAGCCTCAGAGCACACTCTGCATGGGGAGCAGGCACAGATCAGAGGCTGGAGGTAGGAGAGGGCAGCTGGGAGCCATCACGGTTCCTGTGTTGGCTCTGGAATTTGGGCGAGGCACAAATGAGGACCTGGAGAAAGACAGCTTCTAGCATTTATGAGCTTTGACTCCAGGCTTGGCTTATCTAGTCCTGTGTTTCCTAAACTTCATGTCTACAAACGGCTTTTACTGTCATTTATTTAAAATTTTGCTTTAGATCGACTCATTGTTGGTTTTGTTGTTGTTGTTGTTGTTGTTGTTTTTGGTTAAATCAATTTACTGTAAAGGGAAACTTTTTATGATTGTTGTCATTGGAAACCAAGTTACCAATGAAAAGTCTATGGCTGTATAAAGTAAAACAAAGTAGAATGAAGAAAAGTTTTATGTTGTTTCCAGCAGGAAGCTGTGAACTAGCCTCACACCCCTCTCCTTGTTAAACTGGCAGATCAGCAAGTTCTAGAAAGGTCTTTCAAATACACTAGCCCAGAACTGAGACTTGCTCTTTAATGTCGAGGAAATAGCGTTCTCACTACACATTCTGCCTTATGTCCACACACCACGCCAGGTCATTTCATGGCCCACATGCTCCTTGGAGAGCTTGCCGATCTTGCCTGGCACTGACCATGTCCACTAGCATCTCCTCTGCTCCCTGCCCTCCTGGGCAGCGGTTACTCTTTGAGATGAAGCCACGTGAAGGGTGGAATTGGCCAGGCTCAGGCATCATGTCCACCTTGTTCGGCCGGCTCTGCAGGCCTTCGAGGACATCTACCTGGAGGAGCGGAAGACCATCAAGGTTCTGCTCGAGTACGCCGACAAGATGTTCACCTACGTCTTCGTGCTGGAGATGCTGCTCAAGTGGGTGGCCTACGGCTTCAAGAAGTACTTCACCAACGCTTGGTGCTGGCTGGACTTCCTCATCGTGGACGTGAGTGCAGCACCTCAGGGGAGCAAGGAGGGGGAGGCCTACTGCCGGCATGACCAGGGGCCGAGGCAGAGGGACGGAGGGACAGAATGGCAGGGCTGGCAGGAGTCAGCAGGCTAAAGTGGAGGTGCTCAGCTGGGGAAGGGGGTCAGAGTCTGGGGTCACAGAAGGGTGACCTGGGCCCTCTCATCAGAACCCCCAGTCTGGGGAGACAGAGGAGCAAGGAAAGACCTGGGCCTTGTTCTCAGGAGCCCCCAGCCTTCTGGAGGAGACTGGACCCACCACGCGAAACAGCATAGAGCAGTCCAGGCGGGGGTGTGAGCCGGGCCAGGAGTGGGAGCTTCCCCTCTCAGAAGTAGGGGAGCAGACAAACCTGTGTTATAGCATTGACCACGGCATGTTGTGAAATGTCTGTCAGGCCCACTAGACACACAGCCAGTTAAGAGCCTCTGCGCCCACACACAGGAAGAGGCTGTCTGCACAGGGGATAGAGTGAGCGAAGGCAGAGGGGACAGGGTCGGCAAAGAGGTGCTGGGCAGGCAAGAGAGATCCTCCTGGCCCAGGGAGAACATATCATTTGGGAAGGATAAGTGGGAGCGGAGGTGCCGTGAGGAGGAGGAAAGCCATGAACGCTGGCCGAGGCGTTCTGGGTGCTGCCCGGGTGATCGGGTAGCTGGCAGGGCTTGCCTGCCCGGGCTGTGACCAGGGAGGGCCTGGGGCAGGCGGTTGGCACATCCTCTGAGCACTCAGTTGGCAGATGGAGTAGGAAGCCCCTGCCCCACAGATACCCAGACCCCAGGACACTGCTGGGTGCCAAGCAGGGTGAGTCCAGGGTCCAGCAGGGATGCTGAGCACA
>NW_011888782.1:21036418-21067344 GCF_000151845.1 Pteropus vampyrus | reverse complement strand
GTGAAGGGTGGAATTGGCCAGGCTCAGGCATCATGTCCACCTTGTTCGGCCGGCTCTGCAGGCCTTCGAGGACATCTACCTGGAGGAGCGGAAGACCATCAAGGTTCTGCTCGAGTACGCCGACAAGATGTTCACCTACGTCTTCGTGCTGGAGATGCTGCTCAAGTGGGTGGCCTACGGCTTCAAGAAGTACTTCACCAACGCTTGGTGCTGGCTGGACTTCCTCATCGTGGACGTGAGTGCAGCACCTCAGGGGAGCAAGGAGGGGGAGGCCTACTGCCGGCATGACCAGGGGCCGAGGCAGAGGGACGGAGGGACAGAATGGCAGGGCTGGCAGGAGTCAGCAGGCTAAAGTGGAGGTGCTCAGCTGGGGAAGGGGGTCAGAGTCTGGGGTCACAGAAGGGTGACCTGGGCCCTCTCATCAGAACCCCCAGTCTGGGGAGACAGAGGAGCAAGGAAAGACCTGGGCCTTGTTCTCAGGAGCCCCCAGCCTTCTGGAGGAGACTGGACCCACCACGCGAAACAGCATAGAGCAGTCCAGGCGGGGGTGTGAGCCGGGCCAGGAGTGGGAGCTTCCCCTCTCAGAAGTAGGGGAGCAGACAAACCTGTGTTATAGCATTGACCACGGCATGTTGTGAAATGTCTGTCAGGCCCACTAGACACACAGCCAGTTAAGAGCCTCTGCGCCCACACACAGGAAGAGGCTGTCTGCACAGGGGATAGAGTGAGCGAAGGCAGAGGGGACAGGGTCGGCAAAGAGGTGCTGGGCAGGCAAGAGAGATCCTCCTGGCCCAGGGAGAACATATCATTTGGGAAGGATAAGTGGGAGCGGAGGTGCCGTGAGGAGGAGGAAAGCCATGAACGCTGGCCGAGGCGTTCTGGGTGCTGCCCGGGTGATCGGGTAGCTGGCAGGGCTTGCCTGCCCGGGCTGTGACCAGGGAGGGCCTGGGGCAGGCGGTTGGCACATCCTCTGAGCACTCAGTTGGCAGATGGAGTAGGAAGCCCCTGCCCCACAGATACCCAGACCCCAGGACACTGCTGGGTGCCAAGCAGGGTGAGTCCAGGGTCCAGCAGGGATGCTGAGCACAGTCAAGTGGGAGAGAAGCCAGAGGAAGGAAAATCAGACCGAGTGCGGCAGCCCTGGATCTGCGGTCCTCAAGGGCAGAGGGAACCCGGTAAAGGCAACAGGCTCAGGTGAGGACTCACCTGGCTGTGGCAGGTCCGCAGAACAGAATGTAGGTCAGGATCTGCAGGCTGGGAAGAGCTTTCCAGAAGGTGCCCATGGCTTCGGGGCTTGGCCTTAGGCTCTGCCCACCAGCAGGGGCTGTGTTTGCAGAAGAAGTTCAGGCCTGTGCTCTGTCCCCACACCCTTCTCAGAAACCAAAGGGAGGGACTCAGTGCTTACGAGGCTTAGCCAGGGGTCCAGGCTGGGTGGAAGGTCAAACCTTGAGTGACTGTGACAGAGAGGCTCCTTAGGTCAGAGTGTGCTCAGAGACACAGATCCAGGGCATTGGACCTCCAGGCCAGACCTCTTCCTATCACCCCAAGTGGCTGAGAGGATGCTAATGCTGGGGTGAGGGCTGCTGGGGTGGCAGAGAGGGAAAGAGGGCGCTCTAGGCGCCCTTACAACCTGGAGCCTGTGAGAGGAAGGAGAGGACCCCGAGGCCTCCCTGCCGTGGGGCTGTGGGAGGACCTGGGGGCCTGGCAGCCCCGTCTGGACGCTCCCTCACCCAGCTGTTCCTGCAGCTTCTTGGGAAGTCAGGCCTGCTGAGGGACTACCCCAGGGCAGGCCAGAGGGAGTCTGCAAAGACTTCTGGGGAAGGCCACCCAAACCCCACCACCTGCCACCTTGAGAAGCTCAGCTGAGTCTGGGCAAAGGGGGCTGTCGGTGCTTCCTGCCCAGTCCCAAGACTGGACAGTTAGCCCGTGGAGAAGGAAGCCGAGGCTCGCAGCAGAGAAGGGCCTTGTCCAAGGTCAAGCAGAAAGAAGTGGGTGCTGGAATCCGGCTCTCCTGGCACTGGCCATGCTTCCCCCACCCCCACACCTCATGCGAAAGGCGGTCTTCAGGCCTCAGATTCTGGAAAAGGCAGTTTCCAGGATCAGTTCATGCATTTTTTCGATAAATACTATGAAGCCATATGTGCAGCGCTATCGTAGGCACTGCAGATCTCAGAGAGCAAACAGACAAAACCCCTGCCCGCATGGAGGAAAGAGACTGCAAGCAATACGCGGACTAAGTAAGCCACTTTTTTATTATGTCAGAAGATGAAGAAAAGGGAAGCAGAGAAAGGGTGAGGAGGGCCAGGACGCCTGGGGAGGGGAAGGTGCAGATCACAACTCTAAGGAGGCTGGCCAGGGTGGGCCCACTGAGGCAACGTTTGAGCAGATTTTAAGGAAGTTGGGGTGAGCCAGGCTGACGTCTGCAGAACATCCCGAGAGGAGGCTGGAATGGCAGTGCCAAGGTCCTGTGGTCAGCGTGTGCCTGGCGCTCTTGAGGAACTACTGGAGCAGAGTAAGTGGGCAAAGCGGGTGCGGGAGACGAGGCCAGATGCACGAGGCAGAAGGGGTGCAGCCTTCGGAAAACAGGTGCTTTTATTTAGAATGAAATGGGGAGACATGGCAGGGCTTTGAACGGAAGGATGACACGAACTTAGTCGTGATATTAAAAGATCACTCCGTGGGGAAAGAAAGGGGGAGGGGATGCGAGCGGAAGCAAGGACGGCTACGGCCGTGATCCAGGGGCGGCCGTGATCCAGGGCCGAGATGACGGTGGCCCGGGCAGGACGGTGGCAGCGGAGGTGGTGAGAAATATCTGAACTTCCGATGTATTTTGAAGACAGAGCCAACAGGAGATCCTGACGGGCTGGATGTCGGGTGTGAGAGACTGAGAGGAGGCAAGGGTGACGCCCAGACTGGTGGCCTGAGCAGCTGGCAGGGTGGAGTCGCAGCAACCGGGATGAGGGGTGGGGAATGGCAGTGGGGAGGGGCGAGCTTCGGAAAGAGCGGAAGCAGGGGTGACCTCTGGGAACTAGGCAGGCAGACCGGCCCCTGGGGCCCCGCCCTCAGGACGGGGTCCCTGGGAGACACCCCTCCACCTCTCCAGGGATGGGGACCCACAGGCTGACGCCTCGTGGGAAAGCTGGTCTTCAGGCCCCAGTGTCTGGAGAAGGATGTGAGGTGAGTAGGGTCAGCACAGAAGGTGATCCTGGCACCTTCCTTCTCCAAACCCCTCCGCCCAGCCCACCCTCGCCCGATGCCTCCGAGCCTTGGAGGAGGTTGGGGGAGTCAGGCAGCCCCTCACCACCCCCAGGCTGCCTTGAGTGCCGAGGTGCTACTAATGGCAATTGCAGGCGAGGTCAGGCATGAGGCCATTTCCAACCTGTGATCCCAGACCCGCAGTGAAGTAAGAGAGCCTGGATGCCCGTGGAGCTTTAGAAGGATAAAATCTGCGGGGTGGAAGTGCCACGGTGGGGGCGGGGCCGAGGAAACAGCGCTGAGGCTCCCGTTGCCCCAGCGTCTTCCCTGGGCCTCCCGTCTTTGAAGATGTCGGGATGTTGCCAAGTCCAGCCTTGGGGAAATGCCCCAGGATAGCTTGTCTGCTCATGCGCAAGGCAGGGCGGTCCTGCCCTCCCCCAAAGAGGCAGGCCCAAGAATTTGACTTAAAACAAAACACATGGGGACCAAAAGCCCAGGCTTTGTGTCCCTGCTCCTCCACACCAGCAGGTGGCTTTTGAGGCTCCCAGGAAAGGTCTGAGAGCCAGAACACCCTTGGGCTCGCCCCGAGCCTCCTGGGCCCCAGGAAGCTTGGCCCGTGCCTGTGGAGATGCTGCTGCAGGGGACAGTGAAAACTGGACATGGAGAGACCTGCTGCTCTCTCACACCCGGGCTGTTTCAGGTGGGCCGGGGCCCTTCCACCTGTCTCGGGAGCTATCCCCATGGCCCTCACCTTGCCTCCCACAGGTCTCGCTCATCAGCCTGGTGGCCAACACCCTGGGCTTCGCCGAGATGGGCCCCATCAAGTCACTGCGGACACTGCGTGCGCTCCGACCCCTGCGAGCCCTGTCACGATTTGAAGGCATGAGGGTAAGAAGCGGGGGCGGGGGCGCTGCCTTCTCACCAGGCAGTGGGAGGTGGCTCCACTGAGGGGACTCTCAGGCTCACATGCTGACTAAGCAGCCGACCTGGAGCTGGGACCGTGGCCCCTGACTTGGTAGGAGCATAGGGCGGAATCTCCAGGAGAGGCATGGCTGAGCTCAGGGACACTCGGGGGGTAGAGGACATCCGTGAGGGCCAGGAAAGCACTGGTCGAAGGAGAAGCAAAGCCCTGGCATGCGGGCGTCTTCACTGCAGCCCAGCCCCACTGGCCTTGGGCCCCCCAGCTTTTGCTCTCCCGTGGGACCTCATCTCTGTGTGTGCCCCCATTGTGTGTGCCCGTGTGCGTCCCCTGCCTCCTGGCACACATGGGCCACCTTCCTTCTGTCTACAATGGGCAGCAGGTAGCGTGAACGAAGCAAGAAGGAGCAAACTGTATTCTCATTATCAGTTTATATTTGCTTAGTAAACTCTTGTGCATTATTTTCTAAGTGTAGAGCCCAATGCATCTTTCAAGTCACCAAGTTTTATCGAAGAATGTTCACATGTAATGCAAATTTAAAATCCCATCAAGAAAAAACACTACCCAAAACACATAGCTAGAAAATAAATGTGTATGTGTGTGTGTGTGTGTGTGCATACACACACACATTTTGATTTTACAAAGCATGCACAATTCTGTGTGGCTTCAGCAGACAGCAGGCACCGGCACAAAGCCCCATTTGGTGGTTGGTTCTGAACTTTGCCCACAGCCCCAATTCATGGAGAAACAAATGGCTTCTTCACATATGACTAATCCAACCTAAGTTAAACGTCTCTTTGGAAGTAAGGAATTTGATCCCAGAGGGACATGGGCGAGATGCCCGTCGCCAGTTGCCTCTGCTGAGGCTGTCGGCCACCGAGCCAGCCAGGAGCTAGTGAGGGTTGGGTTTCCCACCTGGTTCTCAGGTTCATCACGCCTGCTGGGGAACCAGGGACCTCCTCTCATTTGCCTGTGTCAGCATTACCCACCTCGGCCCCCGACCCACCCCACAGCCCTACAGCAGCTTCACTTCCAGGTTGTGTGGCAAGTAGGACAGCTGGGTACTAAGTTAGTGGAGTGAGACACCCTATATGCCTTTGCCCAGGAAGCCTCTCCTGGGTGCTGTGTTTCTGGAGGAAGAGCATGAGGCAGTCGCTCTGTGGGGTCAAAGGGACACTCCCTGGGGGTTAGGGGGGCAGAGGCACCAGGGAGCATTCGAACCACCCGCCCTCTCAGCCCTGCTCCCACGGCAGCATTGGAGAACTGTCAGACACCCTCCACACATACCACACGGAGGTCCCAGGGCACACTTTAGGGGAGAACACCCCCAACCCAGTAGCCACAACCCCCAAATAAACCAGAAACTTAGCTCAGAGAATGTGTCTCCAGAAGCCCTTTCCCATCAGTCTCTGGCATACTCAACTACGGAGACCCTGTTGAAAATTTGGCTTGAAGGTCATAGATTCGGGCTGGGTGAGGAAGGGAAAGGCAGTTGTCTGGATTCCCGTCAGACTGCAGGGTGCAAAGAGAAAGGTGTGCGTGCTCTCTCACTCCCTCACCCCACGCCAGGGCACCAGCCATGCGTTACCCTTCCTTGGGGCCAGGAAGTGTTCCCAGACAGGGGCCTGTAGCCAGGGAGTTCCGTAGGTTGCTGGGAGGGATGGATGGTCTTGAAAAAGGCGTAAGCTCTGGGCACCCCCGGGAGCTGAGTCTCTTCTCTGTCCACTTGAGGTTGTGGTCAATGCCCTGGTGGGCGCCATCCCATCCATCATGAACGTCCTCCTCGTCTGCCTCATCTTCTGGCTCATCTTCAGCATCATGGGTGTGAACCTCTTTGCGGGCAAGTTTGGGAGGTGCATCAACCAGACTGAGGGGGACCTGCCTTTGAACTACAGCATTGTAAACAACAAGAGCGACTGTGAGTCTTTCAACGTGACTGGCGAATTATACTGGACCAAGGTGAAAGTCAACTTTGACAACGTGGGGGCCGGATACCTGGCCCTTCTGCAGGTGGTAAGTCTCAGAGAGGAAGGACTTGCTTCTTCCCACTGGTTCTCCAGCAACAGGCACTTTCACTCATGGTGTGGGCTGGAGGGGGACAGTGTGGCCACTCTGGTTCCTCATGAGAGGGTCAAATTGCCCAAAGGAGGCTAAGGATTCTCCAGAGACTTCTTGGCTCCTTGGGAAGCCCCCAGATTTTCCACTCTAGAGCAGACGCTACATTCTCCAAGATGCATGGCATGGGGGTTCAGCACTGCGGCTGGACCAGCCCCCCAGCCAGCAGTCAAGTTGGCCTCCTCATACTATCAATTTGGCAGTGTGATGGTGCAGGTTAAAAATGAAAGACCACAGATACCCAGGGATGGAACTATTGGCCAAATTATGACTCTGGCCCCCCCTCTTTTAGGGATATCTCCTGCATTATTTAAAAGACTATATTTACTTTCATCTCTGATGTGCAATTTGTGTGATATTTAAACACATGGCCCTACCCAGTCTTTCCAAAATTTTCATTGGTTTGTGACAACGGTGGCTTCAGTGATTATAACGCATGCCATAAAATTATACTATGGATAGCCTTGACAACAGAAATGCAAACAGAACAAATAAAGCTGCAGCTTGCTTTTCTTGCTATCCCAATCTTACGCCCAGACACCTGTGTCTGGACCTCAAGGCAGAAGAAAATTCAGTGGGACTCTCACCTGAAAACTCAATGCACGTTCGCTCACACCTCCACCCACCCCTTAAGTCCCAGTAGGAGCTTTCTCCAAAGACCCTTGAAATACCTCATGGAGAACAAGATTAGAGCCAGAGAGCTTTCTATCCCTGTGACTGTACCTCTGAATGTCATAACTTGGAAGGAAAGGCTCTTCTCTTGTAGACAGAAGAGTCTGCCATTTCAGGCAGAACCATGCAGTGGCTGGAAAGAATTCAATCACAGGCATCTCGTAAACTTGCGTGGTCCCCAGCAGTTTCCAACGCATTTGCAGGCCTCTCTGGACAGGTGAGGGCCTCATGCACAAGGAGCTGAAATAGCTTGCCTTCTGTGGGGCAGCCTCAGTTTCCCCTTCTGCCCTGCCTGCCTCATAAAAACTCTCAGACGTGGAAAGTTTGTGCGGACAAGCTTGTACCCTAAAAGGAGGCTCAGGGTGGGACTGGATTTTGCCAAGGACCCAAGTGAGACCCACTGGGCGGTCAGGTCCCACCACCAAGCCTGTCTCCCAGGCACCTTCTAAATCTTCACAGCAGCCCAGACTGGGGCAGACAGCGCAGCGAGCACCAGGGCCCTGTCTCAGCCAGCCTCCCTTTTTACTGCCCTGCTGTGGTGTGCTTGAGCCAGCTTGTGTGGGCTCACGAGAGCTCATTGTTACATTTTTAGACATTTTGCAAGCTGTTATTAAAAATTATATTTTATCAACTTATAATTAACCAAATGATATTAAAACAAAATGAAAACTCACCATTACTGTTTAGTATCATTTATGCTCTTGAGGTTATTACGTGTATCGTACCGTGGAAGTGCCGTAATGCTATGTTCTTGTGCGTCCCTTCCCAACTCTGCATCAGCGACAGCGCATTAACAATGCGAAATCAACCAGGGCGAGAGGATTTACGTCGGGGAAACTGGCAAACCCAACCATCAGGGCTTTTTTCTTCTGGAAGCCATTTGTGTACCATTTATGCACACACCACTAATAAAAGGTCCCCCTTAAGTTCAAGGGAAAGTTGGGATTCTTCAGGGACCTTCTCTGAAAGGCTGTAGAGCAGAAGCCACAAGGTTCTCTGAGGTGCATGACAGAGGGGACCAGGTCAGCACTGGGGTTCGCCTTAGGCTAGAACAGAGAGCCCAACCCCTACCTCTCCATCCCTGACGCCCGCTACAGGACTCTGTGCTGTTTTCGAATCTGAAATGAGTGTGGATCTGAGGCCTCATCAGTCTCTCGGCCAATATCACGAGGCTTATTCCTCCACTGTGTGGCCTTCTTGGAGTGTCTGCTCTGCCGGCTACCCCTCCACCCCCAGACCTGAACGAGAAAACCTTTTCCTGACCTCCCAGCCCCCTGCTGAAGGGTTGGGGTTGGCTGCTAGCTTCTTGCAGGCAGCTACTTTCTGGCCTCCCCTGTCCAAACAGGAGCCCTAAGTAGCTCAATCGATTCAGAGTTAAATGGTTTTCTTACTTTTGTCTCTTCCTTCCAGGCAACATTTAAAGGCTGGATGGACATTATGTATGCAGCTGTGGACTCCAGGGGGGTAGGTCACCATACCGGCCTTTCCCACCAAGTCGGGCACCTGAGGCTCCTGGCTGCTTAGCCACTGGAGACTCAGTGTCTGCATCTGAAAGCCCACCCCGCACAGGCCAGATCTCCTGTGTCGACCTGGAGTCTGAGCCTCTCTGGAATGCCCAGACCTGGCCTTGGAGCAAGGTTGCGTGGTCTCCCAAGGAGTCCCAAAATTCTCAAATTTCTCAAATTAAATTCACTGTAGTTGACTTGAATCTTAAATCTTACCCCAGGAGGATGAGCTGGAAGCAACAGAGATTCAAATCAAGCTTCTCTGTCCTTGTGTACCATGCAATCACATTGACAGTCCACTGAAGACTGAGAGACGCTCCATATTCTCAAACCTCCCGCTGGCCCAGGGTCAGAAGCCATGCAGTGACACTGTGCCAGCTCTGAGCCCAGCAAGCCTGCACTCTTCACCTGCCACCGTCCACTCTCCTCAATGCCACCCTCAGCCACTCGGGCTCTGCTTTGTGCTCACACACTTGTGCTCGTGACCTTCCTCTGGACACCCCCTCTCTCCCCCACAGTGGACACCCCCAGCCAGCCCGTCCCACTTCCTGCCTGTCTGATCACTCTGTCTGATTTCTCCTCCTTAGTATGAAGAGCAGCCCCAGTGGGAGTGCAACCTCTACATGTACATCTACTTTGTAGTGTTCATCATCTTCGGGTCTTTCTTCACCCTGAACCTTTTCATTGGTGTCATCATTGACAACTTCAACCAACAGAAGAAAAAGATACGTGGAGAATAGGCTTCCCCTGGGCCGGCAGGGCTGGCAGCCAGGGGACTGAGGAGCCATTCTGGCTCCTGGCCCCATCTTGGCCTTCTGTTGGGGACAGTCCTCTGCCTGCACCAGCTGCAGTGGGGTGGGAAAGGGGTGCGTCCATGATGCAACATGCCCAGGCCTTCGAGAGTGTAGCGAGGGGCCCTACATCTGCCTTAGTCTACCTGAGAGATGAGGCTCCTGAGAGAAGCTGGGTGAGGGTGGGGACTCTTCACCTGGTCCATGATCGGGGGCAATGGGTGGGACCTGTGCAGAGGCCAGGATCCTCCAGGAACTCCATGAGAGCGGCAATGATTGGTTTGCAGGCAAACCAAGTGGGCAGGGAGAACGTCCAGCCTGGCTATGTTGGGCAGGGCAGAGGGTGGGGGGTGGGTACAGGATTTGCAGGTCCCAAGGTGACATCTCGAAGTGAATGAGAACAGGGACCCTGTAAAAGCAGGTTTGAAGAGGACTCTGATGCAGGATAGGGACGTACTTTTCTCTACCGGGAGAGGCAGTGAGGAGGAGGCTGACCCCGGCACCCTCACTGAGGAGACAAGATCCCTGTGCCCTCCATGCCGGAGCCTCTCAGAACCCCAAAATGAGTCTGGTGCCTGTCTCTCTGCACTTAGGGGGCCAGGACATCTTCATGACAGAGGAGCAGAAGAAGTACTACAATGCTATGAAGAAGCTGGGCTCCAAGAAGCCCCAGAAGCCCATCCCCCGGCCTCTGGTGAGCCAGGCTCCCAATTTAGCAAACGTGGGGAGGGTCTGCTGGGGGAACCCTGTGGTGCCCTCACACAATACAGCCAACTCTCAGGGCCTCTTCATGGTCCTTCTGCCCAGCCTGGGGCCCTCGGCCAGTCCAGAGAAGGACGGGTGCTCTCAGGTGTCTGACCACACACAGCAGTCTCAGTTTCATGGAGATAGGAAGGCACGAGAAGGCTGTGACAACCAGGGGGTGCTCCCCTCCCAAGGGAACCCATCTGCCTCTAAGTGAGCCCTGGCCTCCCCTGCAAGGGTGCAGGCTTTCCCCAAGGATAGCAGGGCAGCCTTCACAGCCCCCGGCCCGAGTCATGGCCTCGTCCTTACAAACCCCTGAGTGGTAGCATCCCCTGGTGGGTAGGGTGCTGAGTCCTCTGCCAGGCTGACTTTCTTGCCTGATCAAACTGTTCTCCAAAAGAGTGTGTGTGGGGGAGCAGGGCACGGGTGGAGCAGTACTCAAAGTAATTAGGTGACACAACCTAAATCGCTCGCTGGTAAGTAGTAGTAGCCCCAGTTTTTTATTCAATTCATCAATTTCTTCTGATTCTTTCCTGTTCACCACACTGTGTTCTAGGTTACTTGTGTGTGTGCGTGTGCGCGTGTGTGTGTGTGCGCGTGTGTGTGCGTGAGTGTGCGCACATGTGTCTCTGCATGCGAGAGAGCGTGTGTATGTTTTCACTTATTTATAACCTGTCTCTTCCTCAAAACAATATGGGGTGGCTTACAATTAAAGACACACATAAATACAGTTAGCAGAATAAATATAATCGATTCCTTAAAAAGAGTGGAGAAAACGTGTTAACCCGGAGGCCGATACAATTACTAGGATTGAACTTTAAATTTGACCTTGAGTCTTCAGACAGTGGGAACGAAAGAGAAGACCAATGAACAATGTGCTAAGAAACTCCGAGGAGGAGGAATCCCTTCCCGAAGATCCATCAGGGAAGGTCTCAGGGAAGAGGGGGCCTCAGGGCTGGGCCCTGAAAGCATTTCAGCGGGAGAGCGAGGCTGTTTCAGTCTCCTGACTTCTTCCTTTCTGCGGGGCGTTGGCTTCCCCAGAGAATGGAGTAGGAGAGTGGGTGATCTGGGCCCGGAGGAGCGACAGGGGGCCCACTAGCCCATGGGGTCCCTGCTGACCACATCCTTTGCCCTCCTTTTTAGAACAAGTACCAGGGCTTCATATTCGACATTGTGACCAAGCAAGCCTTTGACGTCACCATCATGTTTCTCATCTGCTTGAACATGGTGACTATGATGGTGGAGACAGATGACCAGAGCCCTGAGAAGGTCAACATCTTGGCCAAGATCAACCTGCTCTTCGTAGCCATCTTCACGGGCGAGTGTATCATCAAGATGGCCGCCCTGCGCCACTACTACTTCACCAACAGCTGGAACATCTTTGACTTCGTGGTTGTCATCCTCTCCATCGTGGGTGCGTATGCCAGGTGGCTGGACAGAGAGGCCCTCCCCAGGTCAGGTCTGTCCTCCAGCCCTGCATTCGTACTTAATGCCAAGTACACCCGAGGCGCCTTCGTCCTTTTCTGGCTGCATTCCTGACCTCTCCTCCCTCCCACACACACACAGAGAAACACACCCTCAAGCTCTGGACCCCGCCCCCATGGAACTCTGCCTTGGGGGGACCGACTTACGCCTTTCCACCATGTGAAGCTCCCACCTTTGGTGGAACTCAGAGGGAAATGCAGGGGCTGAGGCAGGGGCTGCCGTGGCCACAGCGATGGGCAGATGCTTAGAACCTGGAAGCAGGGTCAGGAAACGCTCTGGACGGCCCCAGGCAGGAGCGAGAGAGAGAGCATGGCCCGTGGGACGAGAGAGAAGCTTTAGAGAATGCAGGATGCCAGCAGCAGGAATGGAGCTGTTGAGGGACGATCTTAGAGGCTTTGAGAAGTACAGCATTTACCTCAGAACACCTGCCGGTTCTGGGGCTTGGCCACACAAGAGAGGTACATTTAATAGGTCAACTTGGAGCCAAAGTGTCTGAGTCAAATCCTGGCTTCTCACTGACCCAGTGGCACCGGGATAAGTTACCTCACCTCTCGGTTTCCTCTTCTGGAAAATGAGGATGGTATCAGCTTACTTCCTAGGGTGACTAGAAGGGCTCAGTAGATGATATAAAATGCTCGGCCCAGTGCCTGAATAACAGTAAACACTGGACACATGTCAGCGAGTGACATCATTATTATACGAGGTGTCTGGAAAGGTCACTTGGGTCAACATGAAGGAAGTTAACTTCATCCTCTTTTATAACTTCCATCCCTGCTCCCTAAAACTCCCAACCCAGAGTAATGAACAGAGGTGGGGAAGCCTTGGAAGCCGGCAGAGTTGGGAGGCTAAGATGCAGCAGGCATGGCGTGTGTGTGGCGGTGGGGGCGGGGGAGTTGTTGTGCTGGGTTCCAGCCAGCGCTTCTTGTACTTCAACGTGCCCATGAATCAACTGGGTTTGTGAAAACTCAGGGAGTCTGGGAGGTGGGGCGGAGCTATGGTTCTGCATTTCTGATAAGTGCCCAGGAGATCTCAAGGCTGCTGGTCCTCAGACCACACTTTGAATAGCAAGGAGCTAAAAATCTTGGTCCAAGCTAGGTCACCAAGATGTTGCGCACGTCCCCTGAGGCCTCAGAATCCCTGTTCTAGAAGATGGGCTTCATAGACCTCTGTTGTGCAGGTATTCTCAGAAGACGAAGGAGCAAAGGTACTTTGCAGAGGATGTGGGGACTGCAAGTCCTCATTTTCCAAATCGAATGTAGAGATGGAGATTCAGAGAGGTGGGGGTCTCCCTGGCTCCTTGCAGTACAGAGACCCCACTCAGTGAAGCCGGGCTGGAGGGAGGACACAGATGCCATCAGTGGCCACGGTCTCTGTTGTTTCCCACAGGCACGGTGCTCTCAGACATTATCCAGAAGTACTTCTTCTCCCCGACGCTCTTCCGAGTCATCCGCCTGGCCCGAATCGGCCGCATCCTCAGGCTGATCCGCGGGGCCAAGGGGATCCGCACGCTGCTCTTTGCCCTCATGATGTCCCTGCCCGCCCTCTTCAACATCGGGCTGCTGCTCTTCCTCGTCATGTTCATCTACTCCATCTTCGGCATGGCCAACTTTGCCTACGTCAAGTGGGAGGCCGGCATCGACGACATGTTCAACTTCCAGACCTTCGCCAACAGCATGCTGTGCCTCTTCCAGATCACCACGTCGGCCGGCTGGGATGGTCTTCTCAGCCCCATTCTCAACACGGGGCCCCCCTACTGTGATCCCAATCTGCCCAACAGCAACGGCTCCCGGGGGAACTGCGGGAGCCCCGCGGTGGGCATCCTCTTCTTCACCACCTACATCATCATCTCCTTCCTCATCGTGGTCAACATGTACATCGCCATCATCCTGGAGAACTTCAGTGTGGCCACAGAGGAGAGCACAGAGCCCCTGAGTGAGGACGACTTTGACATGTTCTACGAGATCTGGGAGAAGTTCGACCCCGAGGCCACCCAGTTCATCGAGTATTCGGCCTTGTCCGACTTCGCCGATGCCCTGTCTGAGCCGCTCCGCATCGCCAAGCCCAACCAGATAAGCCTCATCAACATGGACCTGCCCATGGTGAGCGGGGACCGTATCCACTGCATGGACATCCTCTTTGCCTTCACCAAGAGGGTCCTGGGTGAGTCCGGGGAGATGGACGCCCTCAAGATCCAGATGGAGGAGAAGTTTATGGCGGCCAACCCATCCAAGATCTCCTACGAGCCCATCACCACCACGCTCCGGCGCAAGCACGAGGAGGTGTCGGCCACAATCATCCAGCGGGCCTTCCGGAGGCACCTGTTACAGCGCTCCGTGAAGCACGCCTCCTTCCTCTTCCGCCAGCAGACGGGCAGCAGTGGCCTCTCCGAAGCAGATGCCCCTGAGCGAGAGGGCCTCATCGCCTACATGATGAATAAGAACTTCTCCCAGAGCCTTGGCCCGCCCTCCAGCTCCTCCATCTCCTCTACGTCCTTTCCACCTTCCTATGACAGCGTCACCAGGGCAACCAGTGATAACCTCCAGGTGCGGGTGTCTGACTATAGCCGCAGTGAAGATCTCGCGGACTTCCCCCCATCTCCGGACAGGGACCGAGAGTCCATCGTGTGAGCCTCACCCCAGCTGGCCAGGACACACCGAATGGCAGCCTGTTGTCTTGTGGCAAACCCAAATGTAGCCACAAACCAGCATTTGCTGGGCTTTCCTTGCTTTGGGCTTTGGGAGTGAGAGATGAGCCTCAGCCCGTTGGTTTACCAGGGCGGGTTTTGTGGCACCCATGTTAACAGCCAGAAGCAGTCGGCCAAGCCGACCATTCCGGGCAGCCTGTCCCTGGAGGCCCCACACACACTGGTGGCGTGGGCTGGTCAGGCAACACCCTGGGACTCTGAAAAGCAAGTCCACTCCAGTTCCTGAGGCAAAATATAAAACTGAGACTGTATATTAATGTGAATGGGCTTTCATAAATTTATTATATTTGATATTTTTTTACTTGAGCAAAGAACTAATGTTTTTTCCATGGACGTCGGCAGCAGTTCACACTGCTGCTGCTTCTGAACTCTGAACAGGAGACTGTGTGGAGCTGCCGGAACTCTGTTCTCAAAGCAAAGTAGAATTCAGTGTGCTTCCTACAGGCCTTCGCTGCCCGGGGGCAGAAAGGGGGTTCCCTTGCCACTGGGGCTAAGGTATCAGGAGGGCTGAACCCCTTCCCTCACATACATGTATGCGCACACTCACACACACAGGCAACACTGGCTTCCTGCAGAGGAGTGTCGGATAGCTGCCCTTGTCCCTGCCCCAGACTAAGGGAGACAGGCCTTCCCCCCAACCCCATGGGTCATTGTCAGCAGGGGCTCACTCTGCCCTTCCATTGTCCCCACGGTCCTGTTTCCCTTCTGTGTTTGTATGCAGGCCACACTGGGGTCAGTTCTGAAAAACTAAAAGCCTTCCAGGAGAGCTGGCCTGTGTCCCAGGGCTGGTCCTAGGCACTAAAGTTGCCTCTTCTTCCCAGGAGAGCTTGGCCTTCTGTAAGAGTATTAACCTGAAACCGAAGGGCCTGAGGGACCAGCCCCACTCATGGCCTGGCACTTGGTTTGTTCTCATCCCCAGACTTGGCAGGCCCTGCTTTGTAGGCCAGGAAGAGAAGGCCGAGCCCCGTGGGTTTGGGGCTAAGAAGCTCACCAGTCCTCAGCCCATCTGAAGGAGGCAACCTGTTGTCACCATCAGGGCTCTTTCTGGACTTTCTCTCCCTAGCATGGAGGCAGGGGGATTCCTGTGTGGTCCCCAGCTCCTCTCCAGACTCAGTAGCATGGAGTGGGGAAGGCAGCTTGGGTCCAGTGCAGGGAAGGAGCCTTGGGACGATCAGGCCTGGTTCCCATGCCCTGGGAGGGGAATAAACCAGGGCCCCCTCGGGAGGGAGGTAGTGTGGCCTTGGACCAACACCTCTGGCTCATCCTAGGGTCCTAGTGGCCCCTGCATCCAGGCTGTCCCATAGGTCTTATGAGAAGGCCTTTTCAGGGAAAAATACTTTTTTCTAGTCCAATGACCCCCGCAGGGCCTCTTCAGCTGCTGACAATCTTATTTAGCATATGCAAATCTTTTAATGTAGATAACTGTCACCCTGAGAGTGACAGTGTTGGCTGGTGGAGCCTAGCAGGCAGGAGCTCGGCTGCCCAGTCCCAGCTCTCCAGCAAGGCCACGCTCCACCAGGCGCCAACCTCACAGGCCACCTCTGGCGGCAGCCCGGGAAGCCGGAAACTGGCTGCTCCTAACCTACCTCGCTGAGCTGCCGGAGGGCTGGACGTTCTTGTGGCAGTGCTGATGCATTGCCAGCGAGTAAAGTATTACCCTTCTTCCTGTCACCCCCAAGTTCCCTTGGTGGCAACCCCAGCCCCCACCCCCCACCCCCCAGCTTTAGTGATTTTCTCTTCTCCCCTGTCGCCTTCGAGTCCAGTGTGGGATGTGGTTTTAACAATCCCAGTGACACTTCTCCGAGTGGAATTCTTATTTTTGTAGATCTCTGCGCCTTGCTCTCAAGACTTGGGGAGGCGTGTGTCCTCCCCACGCTCAGTGCCCTGCACGGGCAGGAATGCGGCTGAGGAGGCAGCCAGGCTGCCAGCCCAGCTGGCCGGAAGGAGACTGTGGTTTCGTGTATGTGGACGGCCTAGGAGCCTTGAGACAGGTGCCCGGGGCTGGCTGGTGACAGCCGCAAGTGACATCGGACAGCGTGGTCAAGGGCAGGGACAGGCTAGACCCCACTCCTGAGCATTTAGCGTGGCTTTTTTTTTTCTTTTTTTTTCTAGAACTGCACGATGACCAGCAGGAGGGGAGGAGAAGGCAGGAGAAAGGAGGGAGGGACAAGCGTGACATGCCAGCTGTTGTCTGAGCTAATGGAGCACTTCTCACCAAACTTCGTGTATAAATAAGATACATATTTTTAAAACAAACCAATAAATGGCTTACATGACCTGGCCTGGGCTTTGTTCTTATGCCAAGACTTGACAAGGGTGGTGACAAAGGCCCAAGGAGCCTGGAAGGAGGCCTTGTCCTGAGCGAACCTGGACAGCATGGGGTCACAGGGAAAGCGGGATGAGAGCCTGAGCACAACTCAGGACGGACTTCTGGTTGTCTTCCCGGGAAAATGGCCTGGTCATGGGCTGGTCCAGGAAAAGGAGGGTGTGGGCAGAGCAGTCTGCCCCCACAAGAGGCACCCAGGACCTGCCTTCCAGTCTGGGGCACGGTGGAAAGGGAGGACCATGATTTGGGGTTCACGTGATGCAAAGGGCTTGGAAGGGTGGGTGCAGCAAGGGGCAGCCGCCGTGGAGAACAGCCAGACGGTGGCACCTGTGCGTCAAGCCAGGCTCGGACCTGGGGTCTCTGACCCTCACTTCTCGCCCTCCCTCGTCCTCACGCCTCAGTCCCTGCACCCACTGCTGCTCCACCACCCTGCCAAAACCGCTCTGCCGGCGAGCAGAGGCCGCCTTGTGGCCGAACCCAGCAGAGCTGTCCTGTCCTCATCTTGCAGACCCCATCCATCCACAGCATTTAACTCAGAAGACAGCAGCCCGTCTGGAAATCTCTTCCTCAGGCTTCCATGGCACCACCCTCTCCAGGGTTCCTCCAGGCTCCTGGATTGCCTCCTTGGGGACATATCCTCCAGTGTCTGACTGGTGATCGAGCTCTTTAGGCTCTGGGCTTCTACCAAAAAGAGAGTGAGAACACTCTCTCCCCCGTGCCATGCTCTAAAGAAGAGTCTCAAATCTTTATGGGAGCCTAGGCCTCTCCTTTGAGCCCCAGGCCAGCACATCCGGCTGCTGACCTGGGACATCTCCAACTCTGAGCTCATCCGTCCCATCGGTGAGGGCACCCCCACAGATGCCATCATCAACTACAGGCTTCCCCTCACCCACTTGCCATTCTCGCCCTGTTGGTGCTACCTTCTCCACATCTTTAAAACCCACCACGTGGTCCCTCCTTGCGGCTGCTTCCCTAGCTGGGGCCAGCATCTCGTCTCATCTCATGGTTTCCCTTCCTCTAACCTCGGCTTCCAGAGTATTTTAATCCAAGATCATTGCCTCCTGGATAAAACCCTTCCATGGCTTCCTGTTGCCTCAGGATCCAGGCAAACTCCTCCCAGGGCCCAGAGCCCGGCCAACTTCTGTAACCACATCTCTCTCTAACCCCTCAAAGGCCTAGGCGCTTCCTCCTCTCAGCCTTGTCAACTGCTGGTCCCGCCTCCCAGACACTATTCTCCTTTCCACTCAGCCTTCAGGCCTCATCTTAATGTCACCCTCCCCAACCCCCTTCCCCATCACTTGCCCCCACTCTGTACAGCCCGTGTCCCAGCACTTAACATTCCTCATTGAAAATACCTGCAAAGCCCATATGTAAACAAACATGACCCCCAGTGTCATCAAACCCAATCTTTATTTTTGTCTCTCCCTGTCCCGCTCAGTTTTATTCAGTGCAGATAATCTTCCCTGGCCCTGGATGAAACCCCGGCTGATCCTGCAGCTTTTCGGCTCAGTCTTGGGTAAGAGAACAGCAGCCTGCAGCCACTTTACCTTGTAAATACAGTCTCAGCCGCATCCTGAGGGGGTCCGGTCCCGTGAACAGTGAGAGCTGGGGTGGCTGGAGGGGATTCTCATACGGGTATCTGCGGGCTTTTTGGAGACTTTCTGCTGGGCCTCTTCCCTGTCGTTTCCTCAGCCCAGGAGATGCACTCTTTTCCAGGTGCCTCTGTGACTTCTTCCTTTGCCCGTGGGCACCTGTGCGTCCATCCCCAGGCCTTCGACCCTCCAAGTGACCCTGTCATGGTGGCACATACTGGCCTTCTCTCACCCTGCCACCTCTGGTCCAAAAAAGCACCCAGAGCTCTTGCCCCAGCAGCAGCATGCTCTGCAGCCACTACTACCAGAGCAGCTGGTAGAGTCTCTCCCTCCAGGTCCCAGGGCCAAATCAGGCCCCCCGCAGCCGTCCACTTGCGCTTTCTCAGGCCCAGTAAAGCCTTCCTACCCCATACCTCTGACATGTCCATGTTCTCCAGAAAGGCCCTAGAAGCCCCTTCAGCAGGCCCAGTTAGAAGGTGACACCACCCTGCCCACAGGCTCCTCCCCAAGGTTAAGGCCATAGGGTCCTGGAATTGACACAGGACAGTTGTCTCCAAAGAAACTCGCTCTCAGTTCCCTCGGCCCTCCAGCGTCTGGCGCCATTTCCCTTATAAACGATCTGCATATGAGAGACTAGTGGTTTGGGATCCTGAACCCTTAGTATTGGTCTCTTGATCAAAACAGGGGAGGGGGACAGTCCATTCTAACTTCCTGTGACACTTGTCTAATCCTCTTTCCCCAATAAGACCGGGCTTTTCAAAGGGCAGGCCACATCCCAGTGTGCTGGGCCATGCCCTGCTTCTTAAAAAGAGTATCAGAATTGAAAATAGCCGTGCAGCCTACGTGGTAAGGATGAATGCTGCTTTGTGAGGCTGTTGTTTTAGATACGTATAAACCTTGGGTGAGCGCCTGTGTGTACCTGGGTAGCAATGGGAAATGTATTTCTTACTAGAAATCCCAGTGAAAAGAGTGAGAGCAACACGAGGACATGGTCCGTGTCAGTTTCGCTCACCTCTGCAGCTGAGCCCTGTCTCAGTAGCTGCCATGGGGCAGTAACTCCGTAACTGTGCGTGGAGTGCCTGCGGGGTGGGCAGGAAGGAGGCCGTGCCCACTGTGAGTCTGTGAAGGGGTCAGGCCTTCTCTCTCACAAGCTCCAGGGCACGACTGCCACAGTCTGGGCCAGCATAGTGGTGTCCCCATGGCCAAGGGTTGGAGTCTGGGGTCTTGGGCTCCTTATGTGGTGTCGTCCACAGCTGCCTGAGATGGGCCTTCGCCTGGCCTGGGCTGCAGCGGGCTCCTCTAGAGGGGGTCACGAACGGAGCCTTGCGTTCCCTGTAATGCCACAGCTGTCACCGGCCGCTCTGGGGTGAGGCTGGGATCCAGGTGGCAGGCGGCTCTATGAGGGATGGACGTCGGCTCCTGTGTCAGCAGGAAGGCATGCAACCCAGGGAGCTCAGTCCTTGACAGGGAGAGAGATGGTCCCGGACAGACGTCAGCTGTCACCCTGGGGCCACAGCATTAGCCGCTCCCCTGCCTTGTGCCAGCAGCTCCTGCGGCCAGCCCTGACAGCCACGAGACTCGAGACTCAGAGTGAGCCTGGGAGGGGCAGGAGGACAGAGCACAGGCACTCCTACAGGCAGACATGGGACAGCCAGCAACAGGGACCAAGTAGCCACCGCAGGCCACCACGAACGGGCTCAGGAGTCCAGGCCTGGTGTCTGATACCCCCGGCTCCTTCTTGGAGCCATCTGTGCTGGCACAGCGTGTCTGCCCCTCAAGGGCTCTGAGCCCACTGCATTGTGCAGATGGCCCTTGAATCTCAGAGCTGGGCAAGGCCGGGCCAGCCAGTCCGTTGACACCACTTTCTCCGGCCCCCACTCCAGTGCCTGGCACAGATCAGCAGCCGGAAATGTTTGCAGAAGGGATAACCTAGTCAAGTTTACTGTGCACCGAATTCACCTGGCTCCACTCCTCCATATGAATCTGTCTTCTGCTGTCCCCATCCTTTTTTTCACTCTGTCCCACCTTCCACTCTTCTTCCTTCTAGAAAGAGGTCAGACGCAGGGTCATTTGAGAGCCTCGCCTACATGGAGACACATGCAGATTCACACGCGTGCACTCTCAAGGCACAGTAATCGGGGTCCGTGTCGGGGAGAGAGCAGGGCGTGACCACAGGGATGAAATCCCAGCAATGAACCCCAGGCTCCCTGTTCCAATCCCTCCTGGAACAGGGGCCCCAGGACATTCCCAAGGACAGAGGCAGGCAGGCCAGAGGGGACTTCATTCAGAAATGACACTCAAAGGCTGACAGCTGCCAAACTCTGTGTGGGGGGATCCCTGTCAGAGGGACCCTGGGAACCCTTCTGGGGACTCCACTCCCCTGTGGGTGTCCCGAGTCAGCCTGAATGGCAGAGGTGGGGACCAGGCCAGCCTGAGCCCAGCACGTGTAATGACCACCCCGACAAGCACTTCCTCCCATGCCAGCTCATGGGGCTGGCATCCTCGGGCAGCTGCCAGGCACCTGCTGCCGGAGAGAAAAGCCCCATCATCCCAGCCATTGTGGAGAGACGGGCCAGCTCGGATTCCAGAAAGGCGTGCGGTTCGAAGCATATTCCCCGTTCCCGGATGTGGGCTGACGGGCAGGCGGTATGTCCTGTCTCCCGCCCCGCTCCATGCCCGGCCTCTGTGATCAGAGCCTTGGGGAGCGGGTGCTGGCATTTTAGCTGCAACCAGCCAGGGGACCTGAGTTGCCTCCAGTGTTTGTCCTTGGAGCCATGTCTCCTGAGGGACCATCCGATTCCTCCCTGTCCTCTGTCACTCACCTCCTGTCAGGCTGCACCCCCTCTTTCTGGAAAGTCAAGAATCAGGCTGCTTCTATGTGCAAGGCTATGGGAGGAGCCGCAAGGACGGTGGAGGGTGGGGAGGTTTGACCAAGAAGAGAGGCTGGCTTAAGAGAGATAATTGGGCCTCCTGTATCCTGTGTCAATCCATCACATTTATAGTCTTCTCTCCAGACAGGAGACAATGAGGAAATGACAAAAGCCAATAAGGCCAATAAATAAAGGGTAATGGAATAACCAGTATGTGCAGCCTGTCCCCTGAGCCCCAGAGCCAGGAGCAGGGCTGAGTCCCTCCTTTCTGTCTCTGTCTTGACTTTGGCCGCAGGACCCTGGGGACAGTTAAAACTGGTCAACGGCCCCCTCAGGGGGCCTGGCTGGATTTCCAGCTGCTCAAGCCAAAAATCTTGGCGTCATCCCTGCCTCCTTTCTCTCTCACACACCTCACATCTAATCCAGCAGGAACTCCTGTTGGCTCTGCTTTTGAAATATATCTCAAATCCAACCACTTCTCAACACCTCTGCAGCCTCCATGCTGGTCTGGACCACCATCATCTCTTGCCTGGATTCTTGCAAAGGCCTCCTAACTGGTTGTGCCCCAGACTTTTCTCAACACAACAGCCAGTGGGTCTGTTGAAAGGCAAGGCAGATCACGTCACTGCTCTGCTCAGAACCGCACAGTGATTTCTGCTGCACTTGGAGAACAGCCGGGGCCCCATGACCTGCCCCAGCCCCCGGTGCCTGCCTGGGCCCCTCTATAGCCCTCACTCCACCTCAGCCTCTCCCGGCTCCTCACTGGTCCCTGCCCAGCTAAGCATGCCTTGGACTTCAGCACAGGCCGTTGCCTTTGCCTGCCACACTCTTCCCTCAGAGACCATCCTATTTTCTGCCCTCTCCAGCCCACTGTTTCTATACTTAAAGCAGATTCAATGAAGTATAATTTACATACAATACAATTCACCCTTTTAAATGCATAGTTTGGTGAGTTTTGACAAATGTATAAGCAGTTTAGCCACCACCAAAATCAAGATATCAAACATGGCCATCACGCCAAGAAGTTCCCTCATGTTGCTTCACAGGCAGCCTCTTCCCCAACCCCAGCCCCTGGCAACCACTGAGCTGTTTTCTGCTCCTACAGATTTGCTTTTTCTGAGAGTTCCCATAAATGAAGTAATACGCATGCAGCCTTTTGTGTCTGGGTGTTGTCACTCAGCATAATGCATTTGAGACTCATCCCCGTTGCCACATGTGTTGGTTTGTTCCTTTTCATTGCTGCGTGATATTCCATTACACGGAAGTACCCAGTTCATTTTCCATTCAATGGTTGATGGACATTTGGGTTGTTTACAATTCTTTGCTCTCGCGAACGATGCTGCTATGAACATTTGTGTTCAGGACATACGTTTCTAACTCTTGGGTAAATACTTAAGAATTGAATTTCAGGGTCATACGATTAGTGTATGTTTACCTCTCTATGAGGATGTCAAATGTTTTCCAAAATGATAGTTCATTTTTTATTCTCACCAGTGATGAAAGTTCCAGTTGCTCCATATCCATGCCAACATTTAGGGTTGTCAGTCTTTTTAATTTTTTTCTTTAACTTTAGCTATATGAGTAGGTATATCCCATAGTTTTAATTTGCATTTCCCTGATGACTAAGGATTTTGAGAATCTTTTCATGTGCTTATTGGTCATTCTTATATCTTCTTTACTGAAATGTCTGCCATTGTTTTTAAGGAGCTCCAAACAAACTCTTTTATATACTGACATCATCATTGGAAGGAATCAAGATGCCCTGTGCAGTGTGACCACATGGTCTGAAAAAGCTGACCTCACTGTACTGGTCTCCTTTTTCTCATCTGTAAAATGGGCATAACAATACTTACCTGCCAGGGTAGTGTGAGGATTGCGTAAGGTAAGACAAGTAGAGAATTTACCATAACCCCTGGTAAGCACTTAACAAATGTCCAGTAGGATGAAGATGATTAGTATTACCCCTACGTGACTTATCCAGGTCAATCTCATTTCATCTATAAATTATTGGGGACAATCTCTAAGTCCCTTCTACAGTAACATTCACTGACTCCCTGCATTGCTCTCTGTTTACTGACACATCCTTTACAGGTCCCTTTCTCCACCCAGAGACATGCCTGACAGCCAGTTGCCCCTGCGGACACTAGTCACACACACAGCAGAGGGAAGCTCCCCAGACTCCTGACCCCCAGAACAATGTAAGGCTCAGCTCCTCAGTCACCAGTGAGAGGGACCATGAGAAACTAGAAGGACTGGGGGAGACAGAGAAGGCTAAGGAAGAGTTGAAGGGCAGATGACACCAGGCAGGACCAGTAGACCCACAGTGGCTCGTATGCTCTCCCCATTACCCTCACGCCACCTCCCTAGCTCAGCTCCACAGCTGGGAGTGGGCCAGGCCCTACTGCAGCCCCGCCCTCACCCAACCTGACCTCTGGAGGAAAGCTGGATCCCCATGGGAGCCCCTCCCCTGGGGGAGTGGGGCGGGGAGGAGGACAGGAGTGTTGGGAAACCAGTCGACACAGCTCTGGGGCTGGTGCCAGGGTGTCACGGGGAGTGAAGAGGAGGTGCTGAGAGAAGGGCAGGCCATCAGGGCCCAGGCCACCGGCAGGATGGGCCAGGGGCAGCGACGCGGAGAGCTGAGGGGCTGGTGGGCTGGGAGAGCGGAAGGGGCTCTAGGAGCTGGAGGTCTGGGGGTTTCTAGAAGGCCCGAGCAGGGAGGCTAGGAGGCGCAGAGGAGCCAGAGTGCGGGAGGGGTGAGAAAGATCAGAGCAAGGAGCATGGCTAGGTCGCGGTGGGGGATGAAGCTCTGGCCTTCCCGCCCTCCCAGTCCTTCACGCCCACTAAGCATGCTCTTCACACTCATTGTCACCTCCTCAATTGTGGGCAGCCCCACCCAGCCTTCCCAGCTACCAGTACCCGCCGAAACTTCCTTGGCACCCGGGCCACCCATGCCCTCCTCTCCCCAGCGTGAGCCACTACCTTAGTGTCGCCCTCCCCACCCACCTGCTTCCAGACCCCAGCTAAAGATCCCCCAACGCCAAGGACAGTCCCACTACGAAGCCACGCGTCTGCCCCCCACCAGCCCTATCTGTCACATGCCCCAGCCACCTTCCTGTGGAGACTATGACGTTCGCAGGAGAAATGAAAGCTGAGCAGGGGGTCCGACGCTCAGCTAGCAAGGATGGCACCAGCAGTACACCCCAGGAATTGGTGGCAGTAGACCCAGAGCCACAGAGGTCCCCTCCTTCCTCACTCACTCCCGCTAAGTGTTGTCAGCTTACACAAGGGACCAGCTGGGGAAACTGAGGCATCTGTCCATTCTTCCTTTAGCAAACGCATGTGGAGCATATTATAACGGGAGTTATAATAATGAGCCGAAACATGACTGCCCTCGCGTAACTCGCAGTCGAGTTGGGGAGACAGATACCAACCTCAAAACCCACAAACAAGGGCTGTTTCTAGTTACAAAACTGTTGCTGGGGAGTACAAAGTGCAACGAGTGAGAACATCCACACGGCAGGATCAGGGAAGACCTCTGTTGAAGACGTAGCATCTTCGCTGACCCGAGACAGGCATTTTGAGGCAGAGGGAAGAGCAGCTGTGAAGGTCCTGAGGTGGAAGGCCCATTCCGCGAGGGACAGATGACCCACATGGGTGGACCCAGAGAGTGACGGGGAGTCCAGCCTGGCAAAGCCCAGGACAGGAGGCCGGGCATGACCCTGTGGCACTGTGGGGCGACTGAAGAGGTTTATTGTTGCAGGTGCGTTTTACTATTTGGAGGGCAGGGCATGGCTGCTAACTGGGTCTGCACTTTAGAAAGATCTCACCTCCTGCTCTGTGGGAAAGGTTTGTGGGAGACAAGAATAAATGAGGGGGAAAAGCTCGGGTGGCCTCTGTCAGAAGGGACGATGGTGGCTTAGACCAGGACTGGGATAGTGGAGAGAGTAAGAAAATTGGGAGCTGTGTGGAATACTGAATTGGTAGATAGGGCACCCAAGAGTGGGTAAGGAGGCTCCTGTGATCTCTGGCTGGGATAGTGGGGAGATGCCACAGAGGTGTCCTCAGGTCAGCTCCTGGGCTGGCCCTCCGGCCTCTTAAATCAGCTCCAATAAGTACCTGGCAAGCAAGGTGGATGATCCAATGGGCCTTCTTCTATCTAAGAATTAATTCTAGGTCCTATCGCCCCCTACTCCCCGCTCCTACATCTACCCTGGGCAGCACAGGCTCCAGCACCCCACTGGTGATGGGGAAACGCTAGCCTCTCTGGTCACTGTGAATGCAGCTGTACAAGCTGTCACCTGAGCACAGAGTACTCCAAAGTGGCCTCATTCCACTTTTAATTTTTTTCTGTTAAACGATCGAGAATTTATATGACATATCCAGTCCCTCCTTTGAGAGTATTTCACCTTGAATTGTTTTAAAAACAAAATAGGGATTAGAACAGCACTGCTATGTCACTGCTGAGGACACCTGGACACCTCCCAGTTTCCAGCGAAGGCTACAAGAAGACGGTACCATTCCTCAAAGTGAAGGGGAACACCAGGGGGTCCCCACTTTGCCTCATATCTAGGTTACAGTCCTGTGGATAGATAGCCACTGTCCCCAGCTGAGAGCACAGCAAAATCTCAGCATGGCAGTCTCTAGAAATCTCAGCAGTGACCTCACTCCATGCTAAAGTCAGCCTCACCCCAGGAAAACACAAGGCGGGAAGCCCTGTTGTAAACCTCAGCCACCACCCCAGACTCCTGTTTTCCTCAAGAAAATTTCATTTCAGAAGCGCCTGGCCCAAGGCCTGTACTGTGGCCACCCAACTCCACCTCAGCAAATCTCCTCCCTTTCACATCTCTACTGACATTGTTTTCTTCCCTCCCAGAGGCTCTGGGCTCCCTCTGTCAATCCATACGCTCCCCCCAGTGGCCAGCTTTGCATATAGGGATCTCAGCAAGAAGCTCCATCTGGACTCAAAACAGTTAATGAACTCCAAGTGGGGGGCCAAGGCTACCGACTCACCGCCCATTTGCTTAACCAAGGAAGCCATTCAAGTGGCCTTTGCTGGCCTCCAGTCATTTTCTTTTTAAACCACACGTGTACCTGCTACCTGGGCTGTCCTGGGCATTTAATCCGCCCTGGCTTGGAGAGCACACCCTCCAACGGTGCCCCATCCACAACCTCAGCACAGGCTTTGCTCTGAGTGCTTTTGATGCAGGAAAAAGGAACATTTCCAGGTGGAAACCTTCCAAATGTGTCTTCCCCAATCACCCTGTCACCAGATTGTTCTAAGCAAAATCTTTCTTGTAAATTATCTTTGCCTTTGGCTGTTCACACACAAAGGTCACATAGTTGTCTGCTTCTGATATCACACACGTAGCTGGCGAAAATGGTTTCAGAGGTTCCCACAGCTGGAATCTGCAGAGGAATTCTGACCAAGAAAGAGGAGATGAGGTCATGACAAAGAGGGAGAGGAAGGAAAGAGAAGGCGGGAAAAGACCCAGAGCTGCAGAAGGAGAGGGGAATCTCTGCCTGGGTCGCCCTGCTCCCTTTCCCTCTTCCACCACCGTTTCTTCAGTGCTCCCCGCGCCATCACATCCAACAGGTAATAAAAATGGTCCACTGGAAGCAATAATACAGCCATATCGATGAGCACATGCAGCACCCAAATCTTGGTTTCTAAATACCATTCTCCATTAAGAGGTAATAGGACTTCTTGGTGAAATGACCAATTCATTGCCAAAGCAAATACAAGATGAGCCTGGAACGTCTCATTGTGTCAGAAAGTAAGAGAGACTCAAAGACTCATGGAGACACATTCAAAGACAGGGGAACCGGTTCAAACGAGCCAATTGGTAAGTTAGAAGGAATGATGGAGTAGAAAACCATCAATGGATGCAAACTAGTGGGTAAAACTTTGATGAGGAACATAGTCTCAAAGTATTTCCCCACAGTCGCTTTTTAATTACAGAAAGAAAATAGCAGTTCTACAGTGGGGAGACTTGGTGCCCACTTAAACCAAGAGATCAAAGACAACACTCTAACAAATGAGAACCTGGGCTTCGTGCGCCTCCTGCCGTGGTTCTCGGAGAACGCTACAGCATCACCTTTACGGTACGCTTACCAAACACGAATAACCTGAAACTAAGAATGAGGACCCCGCAAACAGAATGTGAGCGACATCATTCTACAGAACTGAGCTAAATTCTTCAAAAATGTCAAGTTCAAGAAACACAAAGAAAGGCTGAGGAACTGTTCCAGGTTAAAGGAGGCTAAAGGGACATGACAACTAAATGCAATGTGTGACCCTGGAACAGGAGAAAAAACAGATGTATTAACTAACTTGTATTAACTAACTAGTTAATGTATTAACTAACTTGATACTTATAGAAGGTATATAGTACTAGCATCCATGCTAACATCTTCATTTTAGAGATGAGGAAACTGAGACACAGAGCAGTTAAGCAACTTGCCCATGTCCACCAGCCTGACGAGATGGCAGAGCTGGGATTTGACTCCAGGTCAGTCTGCCAGGCTCCAGAGTCTGTGCTCTTAGCCAGTGTGCTCTGCTGCCTCGTAAGCTGTGCAAAGGCTGACAATGAGACCGCAGACAGGGGCACACACAGAAGATGAGCACACGCCTACTCCCGAACACACACGGATACGCTGTCTGGTGTAGAATGGTTGCAGCCTGAGAATCAAAATCATCTTGAGATCTGAACATGGAAGAGAGGCTTTGAGAACATAGAAGGACATTCTGAGTTCAGTACCTTCGGGTTTGGGGGCCTGGACAAAGAGCCTCCCTTCCAAAGTAGTTTCCTGCAGGCTCTGACCCTGTCCAATTTGCCCCACCCCCTTCCCTAGAGCCCTAGAGCTCCAAGCTCTGTTCTTCTTCCTCCCAGCCGTCTCTGCTCTCTCCACCCTATGCCCACAAACCCCCAAAATAAGGGGCTTCTGGCCTTGGCCTTCTAGCGAACAGTTGGCTGGGGCCTTAGAGGAAGGACAGTGGGCCCAGATGGAGCAGTGGCCCCAAAGCCAGAGTTGAGGCTGGATAGCTGAAAGCTGATGGCCACAGGGACTGAAGGAGTTGGGGTGACGAGAAGAGACAAGAGGACCAGGCTTGTGGTGTGCCCAGTGGTAAGCACTGGGTGTGCCAGGCCTCAGCACCAGTCACTGCAGGAGCAAGTGTGGCGAGGGGCAGCCATCCCCTCAGCACTTTGCCAGAGAGGACTGAGGGTGGTCTGATCCTGACCTCCCCCAAGAAGCTGAGGCCTCATGAGCAGAGACAAAGTTTCAAAGCAGGGGGCTGAGTGTCAGGGGGATGCCTGCTTGGTGGGGCCTGTCCAGTCTGGCAGGGGAGGAAGATGCTGACGTCCGAAGTCAGAAGTGGAGTGGACCCCCACCGCCCCCTCCCTGCTGAAGGGCCTGTCACAAGGCGGCCATGGCTCACACCCGCTTATCAGGGCTGGGGTGTGGAGAGGGTGTCGCGGACAGGAGATAGGACTGGGACAGGGCTGTCCACACCAGCCTGCCCTGCCTCCCTCATTCACACCTCCTCAGAGGCCCCTCAGCCCACTTATCCTCCACGGCCTCCAGCCTGCCCCAGCACACCTCCCCAGCAGGCTGCCTTTCCTTAAGGAGTGTTCTGCCCTGGACAATTAGAACACCACACAGGGAGGGACCTGGAGGTTGTCCGGCCCAACTTTCACTTTACAGGTCGGGAAACTGGGAGGAAGGATGTGCCACTCACCTAAAACCCTATTGCAAGTGCACGTAGGAACAGCGAGGCTTGGACCCGAGGCCAGAGCATGTAAGGGTCTCGGCCTCGGCCTGCAGGCCACTGAGGCAGGGTCTCAGGGCCGCAGAGAAGGGGGAGAAAGGGGCGCATTTATCCTCGGGGAGCACCAGCTGTCCAAGTTTCAGACACAGGTAGTGACGAGGCACAAACATGTCATACTGTCCTGGGTTCTACTTGGATAAGGTCCGAGGTCTCCACCTGTGTCTGAGCAGCAATAGATGGCGAGGAGTACAGGTTCCCTCCAAATTGGTGGGCGAGATGGGCACAAAGCACCAGTGGGAGCAGGCAGGGGCCCATCCAGGATGCTGGAAGGGAACCGAAACATTTATCGTGCCTGGTGGCCTAAGAAGGAGCCACTTGGGCCCCAGCTGTGTCAAGGCCTCTGGGGTGCTGGGGAGACTTGGTGAACTCTGCCGCTATCCCCATGCCCACAGCCTTTGAGGACATTCTGGTGGAACAGACCCCTGGCATCACCAGAGGCAGAGCAATTCATCTCGGGCCTATGGAAGAACTGGGGCTGGGGGAGAGAGAAAATAAAAATAATTCCAAGATCCTGGTTGGGGGTAGGGGTGAGGGCGGGTTCCACACCTGCACACAGCTGGAAGACCTAATCTTAGCCCTGCTTCCCCCAGGGCTAGACAGACCGCCCCTGCTTGGCACTCTCTGACTGCTTCTTCCTTGCTCCCCTCTTCCCAGCAGGGCAGGCTGCCTCGGACCAGAGAGCAGACCCTGCAAGGCCTGATGAAGGCTCCCAAGGTAAGGGCCCCAGGAACTCAAGCCTGCAGGAAGCGGTGCCCAGCAGCCCAGGTGTTCCCCGAGACACAGGGCCCCGGCTCCTGGCTCCGCTCTACTCACACCAGCCTGCCTGCAAGCCCACAGCCGGGGCCCTGGTGGGAGACCTCCAGACCAATGTATGTGCCTTCCTGCCTCCTGTGAGACGTCTGCCCCACGGCCCTTACTCTGCCCTCAGCTGGTCTAACTGGTCCCTGCAGTGAGACTGACCCACCCACCCAGCACGAGTCCCCACCCTTCTTGGGTCCTTCACATTGGGACTCAAGCAGAACAAGCTCAATGTTCCTGACTTGTTGCTAGCTCCAAAATAGTTTTTGAACATGTACTATTTACAGAACCTTCTGGAGGCCCCAGAAAGTTGTCAAATCTATTATTTGCCTACCTCCAGAAGTTAACAGGATCTTGTAGGGCTAAGAAGGGTAAATGCATGAATGACTGAATTACAAAGCAAATTAAAGTAACTGCAAAACCTTGGGGCATGGAGGGTGAACACTAGACTAGGAGCCAGAGAACCTTCATACGTCATAAATTCATTTGTGAAATGGGAAGAATAGCAGCTATTCGAATGGTAGACTGAATAAGCTCTGATGTGAAAGCACTCTGCAAACTGCAAAGCATAGTCAAAAGGATGGTGGCAACACATTATACAGTCCTAGGATCTGGGAGAAACAGAATTGCTTCCACCCGTCCATAGCTTAACGTCACGCTAACAGCAGGCTCTGCCCTTCACCCTCTCAGGACAGGATGAACTTCATCAGCTGCTATAACAAAATACCACAGACCGGGTGGCTTATAAACAACAGAAATATATACTTCTCACAGTTCTGGAGGCTGGGAAGTCCAAGATCAAGGGGTTGGCAGATTCAGTGACTGGTGAGAGCCCGCGTTCTAGTTCGGCCATTTTTCCAGTGTCCTGATGTGACAGAAGGGGCAAAGGGGCCCTCTGGGGTCACTTCTACAAGAGCACTAATTCCATTCATGAGGGCGGAGCAAGTCATCTCCCAAGGGCATCGCCTCTGAATACGATCATACTGGGGATTAGGTTTTAATATAAATTTTAGAGGGACACAAACATTGTCTACGGTAGTCACTGATAATCGTTGCCAAGTATTCACAGTAACTGGTTACCATTTATTAAGAGTTTGCCAAACTACGTATATTATCTTAATCTTCAAACAAACCTGTTGGTCATCTTCGACCTGTCCCCAGAGGAAGACAGTTCAGAAAGATGAAGTCAGTTGTCAAAGGCTGCCCAGCTGGTAAGTGGGAAGATGGGGTGGGGACCCAAGTGTGCCTCCCTGCGTACTGCAGGTGTCCAAAATGTTGGCCTAGCCATACTGTGTGCACTCAGGGATGCAGGGGGCATGTTCCCATCCCTGAGTGACTGAGGCAAATTGTGATAGAGACCTGTTTGTGAATGGTGCAATCAA
>NW_011888782.1:20995742-21036368 GCF_000151845.1 Pteropus vampyrus | reverse complement strand
CCATAGCTTAACGTCACGCTAACAGCAGGCTCTGCCCTTCACCCTCTCAGGACAGGATGAACTTCATCAGCTGCTATAACAAAATACCACAGACCGGGTGGCTTATAAACAACAGAAATATATACTTCTCACAGTTCTGGAGGCTGGGAAGTCCAAGATCAAGGGGTTGGCAGATTCAGTGACTGGTGAGAGCCCGCGTTCTAGTTCGGCCATTTTTCCAGTGTCCTGATGTGACAGAAGGGGCAAAGGGGCCCTCTGGGGTCACTTCTACAAGAGCACTAATTCCATTCATGAGGGCGGAGCAAGTCATCTCCCAAGGGCATCGCCTCTGAATACGATCATACTGGGGATTAGGTTTTAACATAAATTTTAGAGGGACACAAACATTGTCTACGGTAGTCACTGATAATCGTTGCCAAGTATTCACAGTAACTGGTTACCATTTATTAAGAGTTTGCCAAACTACGTATATTATCTTAATCTTCAAACAAACCTGTTGGTCATCTTCGACCTGTCCCCAGAGGAAGACAGTTCAGAAAGATGAAGTCAGTTGTCAAAGGCTGCCCAGCTGGTAAGTGGGAAGATGGGGTGGGGACCCAAGTGTGCCTCCCTGCGTACTGCAGGTGTCCAAAATGTTGGCCTAGCCATACTGTGTGCACTCAGGGATGCAGGGGGCATGTTCCCATCCCTGAGTGACTGAGGCAAATTGTGATAGAGACCTGTTTGTGAATGGTGCAATCAACTTAGTATTGTTTATCTTTTTAAGGAAAAAGAATTGAGTTTAACAGAAAACATCAGCGCGTATTATTATTCCATGAAACTTGTTAGGTGTATGAATCAGGTTGCCATGTAAAATCAATGTTTTACCAAAGGGATCTTCCTTGGCTCTGTCTCGTTCAGTGTTTTTAACAGACACTTTGAAGGCTTGTTTAACCAATCTGCAGTCTCAAAGCCAGGAGGCCTGACATGTCAGATGGCCGAATCAGGATCAAGAATGTGAACTTGCTTGGAGATGGGCAGAAACTACAATAAAATGAAATCTTAAGTTGGGCATACACATAATCCCACATTTGTGTTCCAAAAAGTATGTTAAGTGCATGACGGGAAAATGACAGTGGATCACGTGAAAAAGGCTCGAAGCAGCTACTTGGAGCAAGTTTCACATGAGCCAGTCTACAGTGAGAAGAGGGGTGTCCTTAACACGGGAGGTCAACCCCCACTCAGTTCAGCACTCTTACCACATCCTGAACGCCTTCCCAGACGTGACTGCCACACCACACGGGCATGTGAAACTGTTACGGTGAAGGGTCTGAAATCCATGAACGCCTGAGCATGAAATGAGATGCCCTGATGTCTTTAGGACCTTCCTATCTCTAAAAGACTATCAGGTGGAAGCATGTGCCAGCCTTTCTGTGTAGCCTGGAATGGCCATTAGGGCCTGTCACTGACGGATAGGAGTTACAGGGGAGGTTTCAGCTTAATGTTATAAACCTCTACTACAATAGAAATTAGGTACCTGGGGGCCCAAGGGGATGGGACAAAGCTCTCCCTTGATGTTTACAAGCTCCAAAGACCGCCTCCTTGCCAGAGAACTCCTGGCTAGGGAATGTGTGTACTGGGGGAGAGTGGGGGCAAAGTAGGGTATGGTCTGGATCCCAATCCTGGTTGGTCATCAGAATCACCGGTGTTGCTTGTTTAAAAATTATAGGTCCCAGCCTCACGTCAGATCAACTGAATCAAAATTGTCAAGGGTGGGGTTAGAGAATCTATTTTTTAAAGCTCACCGGGGATACTGTTCTAAGACTGAGAAACTAGATATAACAACGAAATATATAAACCTTGATTGATGCCTGGATTTTTAAAAAAGTATAAAGTAATCTTGGGAAGATCCAAGCAAATTTTAAGAGAAATTCATTAGATGGTACTGAATTCTTGATAATTTTCTTAGAATAATAGCATTTTGGAAATATAATGTCTTTATTCTGAGGCGATACAGGCCAAGGTATTAAAAAGTGAAGTGCCATGTCTACAACTTTTTATACACAATGAATTACTTTTTAAATGGTTCAAGAAAAAATAAAGCAAATGAGACAAAATATTGAAGGAGAGGGCATTCATTGTACTTGTCTTTCAACTTTTCCGTAGGCTTGAAATTTTTCAAAATAAAATCGGAGGAAAAAATTAAGCTCCCGAGGCTATTCTGACGTGAGCCAAACGTGAGGCCCAATGGACAAGATAATGTCTGCTGTTCCATCCAGCCTGAGAGCCTGAGAGCCTGAGAGCCTGAGAACCTGGACAGAGGCTCTCGTTTGAGGCTGATTTTGTGGCTTACAGAGCTGGAGGCTCTGTGCTGGGTGGTGTCAGCCAGGTCTGGAGTCTTTTGGTGTGGCATTAGGCCACAGTGACCTCTAGAGGAACTGTGTGCTCAGGGGCGGGCCAGCCCCTAGGCCATACTGGCATGTTCAGGAATGCAAAAGAGAAGCCCATCCACTACACTTCCCTCGCCCAAATTACACAGGGCACACGTCAAAGTGCAGTTCTTCCCGGTTGGCCCTCTGATGACCTGAGGGTCGGTCCCTGGAGGTGGGATTGGACTGGGAAAAGCAGCACTGGATGCCCTGACAATCTCCATGACGACACTCAGGAACACAGGCCAGGCTAAGGCTGTGCATGGAGGCGGGAGGCGCAGGGGTTCCATGCCTGCTGTGAGGCTTCCCCTGACCAGCTCCACCAGAACGAATTAGAGCAATTAGAGCGAGCATCGAGGAAGGCGGCGCGTGCAGTGAGGACCCAGAGGTGGGAAGGGCACACAAGGCAGCGATGAGGGAGTGAGCAGGAATAGAACAGCAGACCCTGGGTGAAGAGATGGGGCCAGGGGTGGGCTGCTGATGGGAAGTTTGAGATCTGTGATGTTGTCAATGACATTTATGTATTCACAAGGATGAGGCATGGGAGCACAGGGACATGGCACTACTCGGAGTTCATTCCAAGAGTAGGGTCACAGGTTGATGCCAGCTCTGCAGGAAGCCATTCCCTCAAGATCTGGCTCTGTTCTCCTGCCAAGCCCTATTTAAAGTCCTGAAGGAGGAATAAAGGTTTTCAGTTGTTTCAAGGTCAAGGTACAAGGTCAGAAATGCTAGCAGGTTATTTAAGGGGCTGGCACAGCCATTCTGCCTTTGCCAACTTGTGTTCCACTTTTATCACATACAAAACTGGTGAAACAGTCTCAATCCAGAGACCAAAATAAAGATGTCACTGTGACTACACAGTGATTAGAGAGTAAGCCCCCTCACTCGCAGAGGGGACTTCCAGCAGCAGAGCCCACAGAGTGGCCATTCTTCCACAGCAGCCATCCCTCAGACCAGACTCCCTGAGTGTAAACAGAGAAGGTAGGGTCCCAGGGTCCACCTGAGAATTCAGCAGGATCCAGGGAGGGACAGAGTGGATGGTGATTTGCTCAGGTCCCATAATGAGGTGCTTCTCTGATTAAAAGGACACAGACATGATGCTGCAGAGAGGCCTAGGGAAGTCTACTGCAACCGAGTCCAAATAATCAAGCCCCACTGAGGGGAGGCTAAAGTGATCTGAGCCAGAGAAAAATTCTAAGCTTTACCCAATATTTACATTTTAAAGTTTGGAGGAACTCTTCATTGCAATATTGAGAAAGTAATTTGAGCTTCACTGCTATATACCGACAAAACTTTTACATAGAAAAATGAGGATGGGGCAACTGCATTTTTAAAATTACAAAGTTATCTCTATTTTTCACAACGATCAGGTAGCATTTTTCATAAGAACTAAAAACATAACATACTATAACTTACTGATTTTAAAATTAAGGTTCTCTACCATCTACGTGGGGGAAAAGGCATGTAAGTAGCATGGGAACTAACTCCAAAGCTGCTGGAAACTCTGACAGGCCTGGGGGAAGACGATGGGGCACGCTCACCTCTAGAGATGGGCAGTAGGTACCCAGGCTCCTCCCACAGAGCCGCTGCCCCCTCAGACTCCACCATCACCTCTCCAAAGCACAGAGAAAGTAACAGATTTTTTGGTCACACTCTGCCTCTTTACCTTGAGAACGACTGGCACAAGCTAACGGGGAACAATGTGGTAAAACGGAATAGTATTAATCAGGCTACTGTGTTCTGACCCCCCAACTTTTTTACCCAAAAAAAAAAGAACAAGATTAATCATTATCATCTTATCTTTATCTTAAAGCCTTGGCATTTCTGTTAGAGACAAACACAAAAACACCATAAAAATTGTTCTGGTAATACCACTTGAAAAGATAGCAGTGATCTGACACACTTAGACAAGTTCCTGTGCCCTATTTTAAGATATTTCACTGCCTAGACTCACCACAGACCATGAAAGGCGTCCATGTAAACCCAAGTCTAGAGATCTGGCTCAGAAACAGTCAGTTTCCCCCAGAGACAACTGTCTTTGACCCAGACACCACCTGCCCTCTGCCACCCAGCCAGACAAGCAGGCACAAAGGTGAGCTAAATAAATCATGAGCTGGTATATCACTGGGCACAGACCTTTCTTAGGTTCCTTAATCTTTGGAATAAAAAGCTCACCTGGAAATCAAGGAACACATCAATTTTGCACCGTCTGGTCACTAAAAGATTTGCATTTTGGACCCAAGTAGGGGCTCTGATAAACCCCACAAAGCACTGTCCAGCTTTCAAATACCTGTAATTGTTTCTTCCCAAAAGAGCTAAGGAGGGTTCGAGTCAGAGAACATTAAAGTTCCTTTGCTTGAAGACAAACAAGAAACCAGACCCCTCTTACCAAGCAACCCCAGGATCACAGATATCCATGTAGGTACATATTCTTGAGCCAAAAGAAAGCCTCTGTGTAGGGGAAGATTTGGGTGTACCTCGTGCTTTCTTCTTGCCTCATTCCTGGTGGGTTACTCCTTCGGAAAGGTAAGCCCTGGATAAAATACTTAAGCTCAATTTCTAAGCCTGTTTCCTCACGGGTAAAATGAGGGTAGTGATATTTACCTCGGAGGGTCACTGTAAGATAATACATGTAAAGCATTGAGCTTAGTATACAGAATAAGTGAGCAGAAAGTGTAGTTGTTGAGTGCTTCTACATGGCAGGAACAGAAGGCCCATGAGAGGAAAAACGAGAAACAAATATCTAATATGTGTGGACAGGATAATGCATACAGGATATCTAAAATCCATCTCTAAGACCAGCTCGGGTCCTAGGGAAAGGAAATGTACAATACTGAGTTCTGAGGGCACTGAGCAGATACATTAGACATTGTTCAATTTGGAGACATGAAAATAAAAAGCCTTTACATACAATACATTCAGCAGGACACACACACAGTGTTATCCCGTGGACAGAGTCCTCCCGTTAACTCGACACAAGATCAGCCCTTGACCTGCAGCCATTCCAGTATCGTTAATAATTAGTTCCCACTTCAAATAAAATAGAAACCAAAAAATTTTAGCTCTTTCATCTTCGGGGGAGAAATTTAGTCTTAAATTTAGGATTCCATCATTTCTTTAAAACATAGCCACTGAAATACATTAGCCTAAAGAGGACATGCTTGCTTCATTTCAGATGATATCACACTTCTGAGATAAAAACTAGGATGGTTTTCCATCCAGGATTCCTGACTGATCCTTAGCTTTGAGTTCTGCTAGTTTCTTCTCATAGCGATTCTTGATATAATCATCGGGTTCAATGCCTGCATTCTTCAAGTTTTCCATGACCTCTTCCAGTCTGAGTACTGATCGCGCTCCCTCAATCTTTCTCGTGCTCAGGTATAGAGTGAACTCTTGGAAATCCAGAAGCTTACAGGTGTCCACAGAACAGATATTCCTGATATCACTAGTTCTATCCAAATGAGGAAAAAACACCAGTCCTGATAATTTCTCCAGGTCCTGAAGGCTCACTTGGAATTCACTTAATTGGGGCTGGAAGCCAATAGCTTCATTGGGTACCACGAAGGCCCCTAGTGCCAGCGGTTCAGTAGACACTGGGCTTCTTCGAGCCAGGATCACCTTATAAAGGTGTGAGGGGACTGCCACATTGTCCTCACCAATCACCTAAAAAACAAAGCAGCCATATTAGTGATGCTACTAATCTATGCTGGCAGTTCCCAATTTTTTCTTGATAAGACCTTAGATGCATTTCTGAAAATGCACTTATACGATATCCCACTCCATCCCAACGAATTCAAATTCAACTGCCAAAGGTAATAATAAACCACAACAGATTCACAAAGAAGATGAACGTTTAACAGGTAGATTCTGATCACATTTTTTAAAATAATGCCACCCCAAAGATCAAGGGTCATAGTCTCTCCTCTGTTTGTAGGACAAAGGCAATGCCATGAGTGAGTCCTGGGTTTTTTAATGGACAAGAAAAGCTGTCATTTTCACTTCGTCTCATAATCAGAACTTCTGGTGCTCTAAGCATTTAAAGGTCAAAACTGCTAGCTTGGGAACTCCCAGCTCTAGAAATAAAAATATGGCCTTAGTTTGATCAAATTCACCAGAGAGCTAAACAATAGCCTTTAGAGAAGCAGCCAGACATGCCACATCAGTAGTCCTAGCTCCAGAATCGCCTGGACTGTGGCTTATTTTTTTAATTAAATTAAGTAAATGTAAATGCTGTTTGCTCAGTTTTGCACACTCTTGGGCCTGCTATCAGACAGAGACCTTCCGAATGTGCCATTAAATCAAACACTTTGTAAAGGTATCCACACAATGAAGAAGCCAGAACCAGGATCAGGGTTGAAAACAACTTGGTTGCCTGTGTAGTTGACTGTAATAATGAAATAACATTGTTATGAAACATTTTCAAATTTCCTTCCAGTTGGCTTAAAAGCTGTATCTGTTTTCTGAAAAACTGAATATCCATTTCCTTAATGGTCTTCAGGAAAATGACACAATCCAACTACGCTATGCCCGTGGTGCTACTGCTCCTCCAGGGCCCTTCCTTGGTAAGGCATGCCTTCCTCATCACACCTGCTGGCTGCAGGAGGCCTTGTAGGGAGCCCAGATGAGGCAGAGAGCCACTGGTTTTCTTCTGCTTTTCCCAAGCTCCTACCTACATGACACACAGCCTAAGAACTCCATGCCAACTGCTGCTGTCTAGGACACAAGGAGGTCCTGATGCCAAAAACAACTGCCGAGCCACATAGGAGCCCCATCCACAGGAAAGATTTCTATAACTTACTGTCTTTGAAGTTAGTTTTCGAAAGTGTTTGGGCAGGGTGTGACTTAGAGCAAAGTTTATGAAACTACACAATCTACAGACACAAAATCCTACCCTCCTCCAACAGGTCATTTAGGCAGCTGGGAAAATAAACATACTCTTCAAGCCAAAAAAAACCAGACTGTAGGTGAACCCATGGAGGTCTAAATCAGCCAAGAAATCTACAAGAGATGTTAATTCCACAATGCAACTCAAAAGTCCTGTGCCTGGCACTACTGGAAACACAGAAAAGAATAAGCTTTAAAGTAAATACAGCTGGTGCCTGCTCTCAAGAAGCTTCCCATCTAGAGGAGTCAACACCCACGGCTTTCACTGCAGGTGGAATGTGGTGAGACGCCAACAGAGAGCACGAACAACAGCGCTAAGCGGGTGGGTGCCGGGGAAGTCAAGGACCAGCACTAAGGGCACAGCTGCAGCTCAGCCACAGTTTAGCACGGGGAGTTTAAATGGGCTTCATGTGTTCCAGGAGCTAGCTGGGAAGCCAACAGTTAGGCAAATCCCTGGTGCCATCTGGTGGACATCCTTCTTCACTGCAGCACAGTTCTCAGACCTAAGTACAAGGAGTCCGAAACCATTTTCATTTGATTATTTTCTCTCCTCATGGACTCCTGGTTTACAAACAGATTGCAATTTTTAAAAAACAACTCATTGGTCATGTCCATTTGCTGCCAACCAGGGATTCTAAAAAAGGTCATTTAAATTCCAGCCAAAAGTAAAGAAGTTTGATGTTTTAAGAGTCACAGCTTTATCTCAAGGAAATGTACCATTTCCATTAGGTTTTCAAAAACTCTCACAACAGCTACAGGACCTCTAGTACTACTTTTGAGAAACCTCATGGACACAGAGATTCCTACTAAGAACCACAAGGTATGATTCTTCCACCTATAACCTTCTTACAGTATTTCAACAAAGAGGGATAAAATACTATCCCTACATATATGAAAACTTCAGCCACTCACTGTATGTTCTGCTTTGTTCTTAGGAAGTAAACATCTTTAACCTAACAAAAGGACCAGTCCTATTTGGAAATTCAGAAAGCCTACTGTTTCTTCCTTGAATTTAAGACTTTGAAAAAAAAAATTCTAAAATATTTTAGAGCTATCATCTCCTTTATAGACAACTAAATAATAACTTTTTTTTTCTTCCACTTTTGGGAAAACTAGAAGACTTTCAGAAAATGTTTCTAGAAACTTCTAGAGTAGTGAAGCAGAATGGTTTGGTAGGCTCATATTCCAGAGACCTAGTTAAGTCCTGGCTTTGCCACTCAGCTGTAAGTCATATCTACTGGTATCTTTACTGATTCATAAAATCGTTAATAACAATCCCCAGTGCTGCCTATCTCACAGGACAGTTTTGAAGATACAAAGACATGTTAGTCAAAAAAAAGTTTAAATCTGCAACACTTATATAAAAAGCTGTTTTCGTAGTGGATGCCATTTAAAAGATAGGGATGCAGTTGCATTTGCTACAAAAGACGGTTCTGCAGAGGGACTGTGGGGAAAGATGGACTCAAGCAAGATCAGACCAGTTAAAGGAAGACAACAGAGTTTCAGAAGAAAGCAGGTTGATGCCCTAAACAAAGGACTCAAGGACTTAACATAAACAAATCTTTAGTATCAGTAAGTTAGCTACAATCGTTTTCATTTAGGTACAAAAGATTTAGGTACAAAAATGCTTTACAAAGGAAATCCTCGCTGCTGTTAAAATATCAAAAGCACTGAACTCTTGTCAAGATTATAGCAAAGACTGGAAATCAACTGGGAGTGACTAGAAAATACAATACATATGTCAGTCATACGTGACCTGAAGTTAGTTTTTGTACATGCTGCCCTAAGCCTCCTTCCTTCCATGCAAGAGACAGAAATGACAATTTGCTGCCTCCCCAACCACAACTCCACACACACAGAGCTGAGCCTTCATGCTGACTCAGTGACTGAGACTGGCAACAAACAGCCAGGCCAAGTCTGCCATATTTCATGTTAACTGTGTCTCAAATGAAATACTAAGCAGCATCATGAGGAAAATGTATGTACCTGACAGTATCAGATAATATAAGATATTTGGTTACATTCTCATTGCAAGACAAAAAAAAATTTTCCAAAAATAAAACTGTTGAACACATTAAAGGACCATGCCCTTAAAAAGTAATGCCAATCAAGTCAAAGAAAGAAACCATGGTAGTGTGATAAATAAGAATCCAAGCTGAGAGGACAGAGAAGAAAAGTGAGAGCCACAAGGTGCGGGGAAGTCAGTGGGCACGTGGCCAGCCCGGGTTATCCATGAAGCCCCTGCAGGGGCTCGTACGGTAGCACGCACCCCGGGAGACAGCCCCACACGCTGGGGTGCCTGCTCTGGGCAAGGAAGCGGGAGACTGCCAAGTCACAGTAAAACAAGCACCATCTTCTCGAATTTAGGATGGAGGTAAGGAGATACTTAGCCAGTAAAATAATTCGTATTTCAATTAAACCCAATAGATATGGAAATGAAAAGATCTGCTAAAAATAAAAAAAGGAGATTTCAAAAAAAAATTACTCCCTGATCATTTCAAGTGATGCCTCAAGATCCCTGGAGGCATGTTTTCAATTTTCCCCCACTCTAGGAGTTGGTGGAAGTTTGCAAAGTAATGCTGTAGAAAGAAAACAGACTGTTAAGCGCTTCTAACATTACCACCACCACTGAGTTGTGAAATCTGAAGCTCACTTTCTTGTCAGGTCAATTATAATGTTCAGGTCAGAATCTTCAGGTATGTTTCACTTGTCTGGAATCAATCTCTTCTTGAAACGCACACATCAGAATAAGCACATGGATGACCTCAGCTATAATAAAGGGGGTGATTCTGATTAGAGCTGTCACATGACTCACTTCTCATAAAATCACTGCTACTAATCTTCCCTTAGGCTCACATTCACTCAAGTCCTATGATGCTGTGATCCTTTACTACATATTCTAACAGACATTTCTGACTCGCTATAAGGAAATGTCTGTTAGACATTTCCTCTTGGCCCATTTTCGGTTCTTATTTTTGCATGTTAGCAAATATCACTTGTAATTGCTCTCCGTCCACACCATCTTTTACCCCCTGGACAGAGGCTTCTGTACATGAAGAGTATAGCAATGCCTTTACTGGAGATTTCTGAGAGCTTCAAAGAACAATGCTATGAACAACTGGCAATTCTCATGCAAGTAAGAGACTCAAGTTTGCACCTCCCCTCTGACAACTACTAGCTATGTGACTTGAACTTGACCCCTCAAGACCTCAATTTCCTTGCCTATAAAAGAAGATAACCACTACTTTTATGTAAAGGCTGTTTGTGAGGAGTGAATGAGATAGCATGTATAAAGCTATTTACACACAGTGTGGTATATATGGCTCTCAAGAAATGCCAGGTTATTTGCTTCATCTCCTCCAAAGTATACACATGTATGCTTCGTGGCCTAGATAGAAAACTATATCGATTCAGATATACACCAATAGATATGCTAAAGATTTTTAAGTTTAAAATTCCACCTGAAATCAACTCCGATCTGAAAAATAATGTCAAATCTAACAAAAGCTGTATTATTATAAAGAAATCTTTAGTGAAAAACATAAACATATAAAATTAGTTGTCAATTTGATACGATTCCAAGAATGAAGGAAGAACTATGTTTCTCCAGGGACAGAGGTTCCTTTTAACATTCAACTTCACACACACATACATAACACATAAACATAGTTATGGGCTTTCTTTATGACCAGGGTCTATAAATCTCTTTTTCAAAAAACATAAGAATATTGAAGATGGAGAAAAAATAGCCTTCCTAATAGTGAGCCACTACAGGCAATAGAATCTGCATACTTTGTTCTTTGGGTCTCTCTCCACCCACTATAAAAGGCTAAAAATAAATGTGGTGAACACACATGACAAGCAAACAGCAGACCAAGCACTCAAGAATCAACTTGTCATCCAGATCTTGGTTTCTAAATATCAATCCCCATTAAGAGGAATCAGGGCTCCTCAGAGAAATGGCTGATGCCAGAGTCTGGCCAAGATGAGCCTGAAAAATCACGTAACACCAGGAAGTAGGAAGTGCCAAAACAATGAGGAGGATGTGTCAGAAGGACACAGGAGACCGCTTAAAGGGGCTCCCACTGGCCAAATATGGGAAAATTTGAGCATCAAAATGAATACATAGTAAATTGATTAAAAATCACTGAATAAAATAAGAATCCATGAGTTCACATTGATAATAAATAAGGAAAAACTCTTCCTCAGTAGAATGTTAACTAATAAACGTAGAAGGAATAAAAATTAGAAAATCATCATTTCACAATAAATGTAGTAATAACTGATTTAGGCAAGAATCATCAGTGGATTCTAAAACTACCAGGTGAAAATTTGAAGAGAAAAGGAATACTTACGTGGTCTCAAAGTATTTCTACATATTACTAATTTCAAAGGGGAAAATGGTAACTTAGCAGTGAAAAAATCTGGAGCAGGGGTCTCCCACCCCCAGGCCATAGATGGGTGCCAGTCCGTGGCCTGTTAGGAACCGGGCCACATAGCAGGAGGTGAGCAGCGAGCAAGCAAGCAAAGCTTCATCAGCGCTAGCATCACCGCCTCAGCTCCACCTCAGATCATCTGGCATTAGAGTCTCATAGGAGCACTGGTCCCTGGTGCCAAAAAGGTTGGGGACTGCTGATCTAGAAGACACCACCTTAACCAAGTGGTCAAAGTTAATATCAATAACAAGACAAAGTGACATTATGTGCATCCTCATGCACTGAGGAGCACAAGATCACCTCTGTGGCATTGTGCCAGAAACGACTGAATCTAATAATCATGAGGAAACAACAGACAGAGCCAATTTGAAGAACATACTACAAAACAACTGGCTTGTATTCTTCAAAAATGCCAACTGGCATTAAAGACAAAAAGGCTACAGAACTATTTCAGATTAAAGGAGACTAAGGAGACGTGACAATGCAAAATCCTGGATTGCAGCCTGAATTAGTTCTCACCTAATCATTCTTTCCTTGAAATACATTCTTTACTTGCCTTCTGAGACACCACTCTCCCTGATTTTAATCCTATCTCAAAGATTGCTCCTGTCTCCTTTGCTGGATCCTTCTCTTCCTGACCTCTAAACGTCTGAGTTTTCCAGGGTTCAGACCTCAGATCCGTTCTCTCCTATCTATACACTCACTCACACGATCTCATCATAGCTTTAAATACCAGCTATGTGCTGACCACACCCAAACAACCTCTCCTGAGATACAAACTCACAGTCTGACTACTCAGCATCTCCACTGGCACATCAAATAATCTCAAATTTAACAAAACCAAAACACAAACCCTGATTTCTAGCCTCTAAACCTGCTCCTCTCTGGTCTTCATAACTTCAGACTGAAAACCTAGGTGTTACCCTTGATAACATATTATCTCTGATCTCACTTAATACTTAGCCTTGACTCTTTCCTCTTATTCCACAGCTGATCCATTCAGAAGTTCCATCAGTTCTACTTGTAAGGTACATCCTAAAGCAGACCATTTCTACCTCTACCACCACCACCCTACTGAAGTCATTACTATTTCTCATCTAGACTATTCCATTAGGCTTTTCACTGGTTCCACCTATTCTTCTGTTCTTCACATACAGCAGCCAGACTGGGCTTTAAAAATGTAAATCAGAGTATGCCACTATCCTGATCAAAACCTTAAAAGAATGTCCCATCTCAATATAATCCAGACTTCTTCCCATTGCCTCCCTCTATGATTTACCTCCTTCTCCTCAGTGCTCACTCTGCTCTAGTCACACTGGCATTCTTACTGTTCCCTGAACATGCCAAGCTAAATCTCACCCCTGTGCCTTTGCACCTGCTTGAAAACTCTTTATATAGGTTGCTCCCTCACTTCACGTAGGTTTCTGCTCTTCTCACTTCCTCTGAGTGGCCTGTCCTTTCTTTCTTTCCCACCCCACTGTAACTCTTTACCACATTTTATTTTTCTATGTGGAATTTTGTTTATTGTGTATCTCCTCTGCTATAATGTAACCTCCATGTAACATACAGCTAGTTTATTGCCATATTAGAAGCACAAAGAACAGCGCCAGGTACATAGTGGAAGCTTAATAAGTGTCTGTTGAATAAAAGAAATGAAAAGAAGAGGGAGGGAGGAAACAAGTAGTCCAAAATAGAAAAGAAGTCTCGGAGGGCTCCAAGAATAACGTCTTCAAAAAAACATTAACTTTTTTAAAAAGTAGTATGACAAAGTTAAATGATCTGAATTACAAAGTAAAAGCATGTTATTACATTGTTTAAAACAATAATTATAATACACTGCCACCTTGACTTACCACTTGTTTTTTGTTTGTAGTAACATTAATCTCTCAAGTGGCAGACTTAAGGATATAGGATTATATCTATCTCTTTACAAGTTCAAACACACTACTTATGCATTCATAATACTATAAATACTGGTTTTATATTTTCAATAGACCCAGGATTATAAACTCAAAGACCAACAAGGGCTAGATGGGAAATATAAATGGGCGAAATGGACTGGATGAGGGCTATGGTGTACTGAAGAATATGTGCTCAATCTAAGGAGAAAGCCCATATCTATTGGACTTAAATGAAATCTTTCAATTATTAAACATTACCAACTAATTCAAAAATAACAAACAGTGCGAACCAAATAAAATATCTGTGGGCTTATGTGCATTAGGAGGCCTTAGTTTACAACCTCTGGTATACACAAATCTCAGACTAAATTATGGTTAACAAACATAAGTGTAAAGGCTATAAACCTTGATGGTATATAAGTGATAGATCCAGAAGGATTGAATATTACGTAAAAATATTATGTAAAGTTTACCAACAGAAGAACTAAAACTAGGATTCTTACTGTTCCCTGAACGTGACAAGCAGAGACTGGAGCAGTGTGTGAAGTGAAATAAATAAATTTCATACATTTCATAGAGAAAGCATCAACGGAGACTGTTAAAAACTGACAAATCAAAGTTAAGAAATACAGCTTCGCTCCCACTATTTTGCAATATAGAAATAACCACCAGAAGAATAAAACTAGACAGTGGGCTTGGGACAAGAAGCAGGAGACTTTAACTTTTCGTCTTGTATTGTACCATTTGAATTTTATTAACAATGTTTGTTTTAAAGTTTAATGTTTTCATTACTACGCACATATAGTGCCATACCAATAAATTTTTAAAGTTTATATTCAAAGCTCATTAAAAGACTGGCAATTATGGTTTCAATGCCATGAAGGGAAAAAAGTATCAAGATTAAACTATGTTTAATATACATATCCAATTTCACAACTTCTACCATAATATATAATTCGTGAAAAATAGGTTCAAAAGCTTAAAATTAATAGAAAAGCACCTGCTCTCTGAGGTTTTGAGAATGAGAAAGGAGAAAAATAAAAAAGAACCTTAGAAATCACAGGTTTATGGGTACGTGCACCAAAGAACACACAAACACCCTCATCTATATTTCTCTTACTCCAGATTAGCAAGTCCATGACTTTTAAAGCCACAGACTCATAACAGAGATAGAAAGATTGGTGTTTTGGTCATCATTTAATAACAACTACAAGTTATGAATCAAAAGAAAAGCTCGGTCTTTGCGAAGCATGCCTAACCAATAGTTAAGTCTGTGACAAGTCTGTCACCACAAAGTCATTCAAAAAATGCCTTCTGATAACAAAACAAGCTTCTCCTAAATTCAGAAATGTGCAGACTTCTTTAGCAGACTGTTCAACAGAATTTCCTAACTCGTAGGATTATGATTAGGAAGTCATTACTTTTCTCCAAATTTTAAAAGAAAAGATCACAAAAAGAGACAGAGTAAATGGTTGGGGAGTGAAAAATGAAGTGGTAAGTGAATATGAGAGATATAAAAATATCGAGGACTCCAAGAGGAATCAATGATAATAATGTACCATAAACTGAGTGTGACAACTAAGTAACTCTTTGCACCTGAGATCCATAGAAAAACAAAAACAAAGAAAATCTCCCAAAGTGGCCTCGCTATTCCAGGGAATGGTGTAATGGGTAATGTGACAAGTTGGACCACAGCCCATGGAACATAGTGACATATCACATTGATGTACAGTGTGATAACCTGTACCTAGCACCAGGCGTACTAAGTAGGGTCCAAACTTACTAAGTTAATTCAAAGATAAGCTTCTGCCTATCCTTTTCACCTTATACTCTATTTGTTAATGCCTTTGGTCTGGCCACAAAAATCTGTGTTCCAGCCAGGGCCACTGACTATGCCAGCCTCCCAGTGAATGGGGCCACTAGGAATAGTGCAACTTGGAGGCCTTGGCTTGAGCCATAGACAGTGATACTAAAGCATTTCATAAACTATTGGCAAAAGAGCCAAAACCAAGTAGGATATTTTAAAACTGCAAGGGTGACTTAACATTAAGACTCTGTTGATGGTGGGAACATTAAATGGTGCAGCCTTTATGGAAAACGGTATGTCGGCTCCTCAAAATATTAAAACAGAGAACTACCATATGATTCAGATGTGAAATACAGAAAAGGGATAAAAGTAACTAAGAAAGTGGTTTGAGGCATGTCACTTACATTTCCATATATATATTCCTCCCATACGACAGATAATTGAACACTTGCCGAATTAAAGATTTGCCAGTGTGAGCATGAATAGGTCCTAGGAAATTAACAGAGACATGGAAAACTAATGATATAGGGTCAGAGGCCCAGATTCTGAAAGAAAAGACCTAAGATCAATAGGTTCTAAAATAAAAACAAAGAAACAAGGCTATTACTCAAAGTATACTCTTCAGGAAGCTCCTCTTGACTGCCTCACATGTTTCATCACTGTGACACCATGTGGAGAGCTGACAGGTCTCTTGAAATTCTCTTCAAGGCTACTTAAACTTGCTTGAATATCATTCCCTAATAAACTCTTGAGGAGAAGCTACTAAGTCTTTTTAGTGGTTAGTTTTATATATTCCGGTGTAATAAGTATTCTGGCATAGAGACGACAATAAAATGTACATACATATTTATTTGTTTCATGCTGAATTGCAAACTTAGAAGAGCAGCACAAAGCAGATTAATCTACTGTTAAGATTTTGCCCAATTTGCTTTATCTGTTTTTCTTTTCCCTATACCTTTTGAAAATAAGTCACACACACATTGTTCAGGATGTACTTCCTAAAAGCAAAGACATTTACTTGCATAATCACAGTACAATTATCAAAATCAGAAAACTTAACACTGATAAAATTATCCAATCTACAGATCTCAAATGTTGCCAATTGTCCCAACGAAGTTCTTTTTAGCAACTTCTGTTGTTCTGATCTAGGATCCCATCTAAGATCACACAATGCATTTTGTTTTCAAGACTCTTTAGTCTCCATTAATCTGAACAGTTAGCTTCTCAGCCTTTGTCTTTTATGACTCTAACATTGTTTGAAAAGTACAAGTCAGCTGTTTTACAGAATGTCCCTCACCTGGGCTTTGCCTGATATTTCTGCATGATGAGATTCAATGTTATAGTTCTTTTGGCAGAAATACCGCATCAGTGATATTGTATCCTTCTTAGTGCATCACATCAGGAAGGAGTTTATCAGTAAGTTCCATTACTGTCAGTATTAACCTTGATCGCTTGATTAAAGGGGAGTTTCTCCACTATAAAGTTATCATTTCCTATCTATGGCCACGCCACCCTGAATGTGCCACAATCTCGTCTGATCTCGGAAGCTAAGGAGGGTCGGGCCTGGTTAGTACTTGGATGGGAGACTCCCTAGGAATACCAGGTGCTGTAGGCTTTAAAAAAATAAAAAATAAAGTTATCATTTCTTGCTTTGTTATTATTAAGTAATGTGTGGGGAGATTCTTTTAGATATATATCCTATTCCTATTTTATATGTATGTATCTCCTATTAATATGTCCTATTTCTCATAAAACTTTCACTCACCAGGTTTAGCATCCACTCATGATTCTTGTCTGAAATGCATTGCTATGATGACTGCAGAATGATTTTTCTAATTCTTTCATTCTTACAAATTTATTAGTTGACAGTCTATGGCAAGCTTTTCCTTATATGCATGAATCTACTTAATTGTTAGAAGTATGGATTCTTATTTAATTCAATAGGTCTATAACCCATTTTATTTTGACATCATATAGTTCTAGACACAAGTTGGAACACAAGTTAATTCCTATGTCCTTTTGACACGTCCTCACCATCTGAGTACTTCCTTGACTTGTGGCACAAGATGTTCCATTTTGTACCTTCCCTGTACTAGTCCTGGAATCAGCCATTTCTCGAAGTGCTAGGCTTTTTCAGCAGATGGTTTTTTAGAAACCAAGATCCGGTCTCAAGGTGCACTCACTGCTAAAAGCATATCACTGCTTCTAGGCCCTTTCAACAAATGTGTAAGTTATATATATTTTGAAATTATATCCAATTTAAGAAAAACAACATACTTTCCACTATAGCATTTAGCCGACACATATTTAGAAATATCCACACACACAAAAATATTGTTTAATGAAATGCTCTTTATTAACGGTTAATTTTTCCTTTTAAACTTTGTATAAATTTTTTTTTTCTATGAGACAGTAAACTAGTCATATACATCTTTCATTCTATGGAAACAAAAACAAAACTGTGACTTTATCACTTAAGGTTTAGAGGTCAAAGCTAAGAGAACCTATTTTCCAATGTTAAGTAAAGAGGATTTAATCGAAGTTCAAAAATAATTAATATTTGAAAAGTAAGAGAATTCCGGGAGCTTTAAGCCTTTCTTCTACTTATATTACAAAAAATACTAAAATTAAATTAACAAATTGATCAGAGGAGAGAGGTTAATCTACTTAAAATACTAACTCCCTTGCCATTCCTTCGCTCCCATTAGAACCTCTGGATTACTCCGGGGGTGTGAGCACTGTGAACATCTTGGCTACTTTATACCTCACTGCACATTTGATCCAGATAGGCGGATAATAAGCAAGTCAATGAGATAGCATATACTCTAAAGTCATTTTTGTTTTCCTAAATCTGTTTCTCAGGTCATTCAATTTTATCACAGACTCCCTTAAGTAATCATTTAATCTAACCAGCATTTATTAAAAATCTACTTTACTCCTAGAACTGAGCTAGGTGTTCCCTCCAAATATACCCACTCTTTAACTTTACCAGAAAGTCCCTCAATTCATCTTTTTACTTACTCTCTCACCTCTCCTCCCTCATTCCACTTCATTCCCTACCCTGTGTAGATCTCACAGTTTATCAATTCAGCCACCCTCTTGGCAGAATTCTCAATTTTAGACAACAGACATTTAAAGCTCTCACAACACTAATTATACTCTTATGTCTTTACTCTCTTTCCTTCAGTCTATAAAGTTCTCAAATATTCTGCACGGTAAAAAAAATCCTTTTACAAAAATCAAGTGTCTAAAAGAAAACCTTTTCCTCCCATTTATTCAACTCACTCAGTTCCCTACAATCTGGATGTCATCTGAACTTTTCCCTCTTCCTCGCCCAAAAAGTTAATTCACAGTTATTCTTTCTTGTATTTCTCTATTCGTCTTCACTCCAACTGCTTGAGTTCAGGCCCTTGTCTGTTCTCATATGGACTGCTGCAATAATGTCCCAATTCACCTCCTTGCCTGTAACCTTTCCTTCCAACACCCTTTTCTTCACTCACCTCTACATCGTATCGCCAAAATATTCTTTATGAAACCCAAAACAAATCACACATCTCCCACACTTAAAACAAACTTAAGACTTCTCAGCATCTAAAATCTGACATCCAACTCTTCATGAGATACAAAGCCCGCTATTATCTGGCCCCTGTTCTACCTATCATTGCAGAAATCCTCGTCCTCCTTGAGCCACCCAGACTTTTTTGTACCATAAACTCCAGTCTTTATAAACACCACCTAAATCCCAGAATCGTGCTGCTGACCACGAACGCCCTGTGCTCATACTGCTCCATCTTCTGGCATTCCCATGCTCCCTCTGCCCCGACTCAGTTTACTCTTACTCATCAGTCAAGATCTAGCTCGAAAATCTTTTCCTCTGTTAAGTCTTCCCAAACCATACAAATAGGGTTGGTCAGTCCTTTTTAACACCATTTCATCTATGTATTTATCTCTATTACAGCATATTTAATATAATTAACATGTCTGTCACCTTTTCTAAAGTGAGCTTCTTGAAGTCAATGGTTTTAATCCATCATTATATCCTCCACGTCTATCATTCCAACAGGTGTTCAATAAACACTGTTCAATAAATGAAATAAAAAGTAGAAGACAGGATGAAACAATAATCTCATACAAACAGCATATGCCTGAATGTTAAAACATGTCCCTACCTGGTAATTGACCATTTTCTTTCCATCTCTTCCAGTCTGAGGTAAGGTCAAAGGTCCAGATACTATCCAAACATCTTCGAACCTCTCTGTCAGCTCTCGACAGTACATTTCTATTCTGAAAAAACAGAGCAAAAAAAAAAAAAATGTATAATATTCTCACAGACTTAAGTGTAGAAAAGAAGCAAACTATATCAAGTCCCCGGGAAAGATGCCAAGAATATTGAACTAGAGAAATTAATGTAAACAAAGGAATATAGCACAAAACATTATAAGCACATAAGCAATGTTTTTCCCAGTTTACTACACAAAAAAACTAAAAAAAAATCCCACACACTAATACAACTATCCACATTTTCCTGTGTATGCATTCCATGTACATTTTAGAACTAAAATTATTTTGTTTTCTCCCTAATTTTTCTATGCCGTAGTTCTCAAGCTTTTTACAAGAACTATGTATCATTCCAATAAGTTGATGTACCTTTTAACTATTACTATTATGGGTTTATCCTAACGTTTCTTATGTAATGCAACACTGTATTTATTCCTTAGGATAAATTTCAAGGGCCAGAATTACTTTACTGAGTATTTTAATGACCCCGATTATGTGTAAAATATTTTTAATGGGATTATCCCAATTTACTCTATAAAGTCCAAAATATGAAGTGGCAGTTTTGCAACAATCTTTACAACATTGGGATTTATCACTTGAAAAATGTTTTTGCAAATTTACTAGATAAAAATGGCGAAAAGTTTTAATAAGTACTTTCTTATACTGGAGTTAAAAGAGATTTATGAGATAACAATGTATGTCATCATTCCTCATATCCTTATCTAAAAAGTAAACTCAACATTGTATCTTACAGCATACATGCCCAATTACAAGATAAAGTAATCCTCCCAAAAATATATCCCCTAGGAAATATGTTAAATGCTTCCATAGGTATGCAATCAGCCAGAATATGAAAAGGAAACTATAGGACAAACATCCCAGATCTTTAACAAATAATCTGCAAGGAGAAAAAAGAAGGAAATATTATAGATTAAAAGGGACTGAAGAGACATATTACCCAAATCTATGTGTATACCTTGTTTGAATCCTGATTCAAACCAATCAAATGAACGAAAAAAAATTTAAGACAATCAGGGAAATTTGAACACTGATTGTAAAACTGGTAATAAGGAATTACTGTTAAATAGTTGAGAAGCAATAATAGTACTATAGTTATATCTATTTTTCAATTAGTTGACATTCAATATTATTTTACATTAGTTTCAGGTGACTGTAGTTATATTTTAAAAGAATTCTTACTTCTAAAAACATATACTGAAATATTTATGGATAAAATTATTTGACCTGCTTAAAATAATGAGTAGGGAAAAGGGCATGTAGACGAAATAAATGGGGGTCATGACTGATAATTACTGAAGTCTTTTTTAGTGTGCGGGTGCTTTCCTAATTATTTTAAACCACAAAAAAACTGGGGAAAAAGACAACTTGAACACAACCTCAATTGGTGCTAGTTTTAAATGCTTAAAGAGATTCCCTAACAGAACTGATTAAAAGTGTCAGAAACATGCAGATGACCCAGCTGATTTTATATTTAGGGTCTGCCAAAAACTGATTAATGGTTATGTTTAAGTATACCAAAAAATTTTTTAAAAGCTCAGCAACTCTGGAAATATAAGTAGATAAAAATAAGATGTCCTCTGGATATATTAAAAAATATTTATTGTCTTACAATAAGAAATATTTATTGTAATATTTTAAGTAGTTTCTTCCAGAATCTGACTTCTGACCGGTGGCAAGCATGATCAAATTGGCTGTTTTGCAGTCTGTACTGCCAATAGAAAACTGTACTTCCAAATGCAGCAAAGAAAACTAGTCCAAAGTACTTCATTCAAGTACTACCTTCAGTAGAAACAGCTTTTAAAAACAAAGCCAGAAACAGCTGATAAGCTTACTAGTACATTCTCCTGTCATATCATTCATCTCCCACAGAATCGCATTTTAAAAACTGTCACCCCTCACCTGTTCCAATATCCAGCATTATTATCAAAATTCTGAGGCACAATATTAGAAAGGTAAAAGGTTTCAGCCATGGCTTTCTGTGAAAAGAAGAAAAAAATCATAACTTGCCCTGAAATGTCTTCCCCCTTGAGAGAGATGTTACGAAGCAGACACAGAAAACTAGTTCCTTATTCATACATTAGCTCTAGGCAATCACAGCAACTACCTGTTTAGATAAATAAGTCATAGCTATTCCAGGACAGAAAGCTCAATAACGATTATTCAAAATAAGGACAATAACAAAATAACTAGTTTGGTGTCCTAGCTTTCTTTATAATTTACGAAATTCAAACCTATAGTGTAGACTCTTAAGAACTAAAAGTTTCCAATAAAAAGCTAAAGGGTAAATTCTGATTTGAAGCCTCTGGCAGTTTCTCGAAGGTCAACTTTCAGGAATTTTATTTAAGTAGCACGCTACAAACATATTAGTTCAGAAGTGACAGAGAAAAATTCCTTGTTCTGCATCTGGCCACTATGAATTCATTTCACACTACTGACCCACAAACACAAGGCTCCATCATTGTACAGGCATATCTCATTTTACTACATTTCCTTTTACTGCCCTTCACATTTACTGCACTTTACATTTTTTTTACAAACTGAAGGCAAGAGCCTCCACCAGCAAAAAGACTACTTGCTTTATTGCAGTGGTCTAGAATTGAACCCACAATATCTCCGAGGGATGCCTGTATTTTCTTTCATTGATCTAACTGTCCATGCCACTAATAACCTTTGCTTCAAGCAGCGGTTCCTACCCTGGGATGCACACTGGAATAACCTAGGGAACTTTAACAATACAGATGCCCGGGTTCCACCCCCCCAAGTTTCTGATTTAACTGCTCTGGGCTACAGATCTGGGCATCGGGAATTTTAAAAATTTGCTCAGGTGATTATGAGTATCCAAAGTTGAGACCCACTATCTTAATGACGATAATCACCAACAATTCATACAATAAATGTCAATGCCACAAATGACATTTCTCTCCTTGTTTAGCAGAGAAGTTATCCTAAATTAAAGACGACTAATATGATTCATAACTGGGTACTGGATCAAAAAAAAGGCTGTAAAGGACGTAACTGGGACAATTTGGCAATTCTGAAATGTGAAATTGTATACAAGACAATATTATTACACAAGTACACAAAAATACATTTGCACGTTTCTTGGTATAATGATACTCTTGTCATATCTACAAAAATCCTCATTCTTAAAGGATACAATCTCCTGAGCAATCTATTTTAGAATGAAATGTTATGATGTCTGCAATGGTTAAAATTATATATATATAAAATTATATATATAATATATATATATGTATGCATATATATATATTTTATATATATATACGTAAAGTAAATGTATCTAAATGTGTTTGCTGTACTCTTTTCAACTTTTTACAGGTTTGAAATTTTTCAAAATAAAAATGAGTAGCTTTAACATCTATTGGTTTTCCAGTTCCCTTTTACATAGCATTAGTTTTCTTCAACCTGTTTAAAAATGTCTCAGCACCTGAGCCAAAAAATAAAATTAAAGTCAGGAAGAAAAATACAAAATAAAAGTATAGAAATTCTCAAGTTTTAAGGTCTGGCTCCCAGGTTTTTAATCTCCAAGTCCCGTGGTACAATGTTGGCCCTCTATTCCCATCTATTGCCAAAAATATGCCTACAGGTGAAAATTTGTTATTTCCTGCTGGAGCCATGTGTCCTCGTGACCACCCACTTCCAATATAGTCCTTGTTGAGGGCACTGAAGGCAGGAGGGATGTTGGGATCAGGCTTGAATTTACAGTGTTTTCTGTCTGCATCACCTGAAGAAAAACACAAACTGGTTAAGTTTCATTGGACTAATATCCCTCACAATTCTCTAAGCAAGGCAAGCTCGGTGCTGCTGGCTGGTATCTCTCTGAGCAGCTAGTACTTAGTGACTGCATGCATGTCTCAAGTTCCTGGAATAGTTCAGATACTTCATCTGAATTTAGCAAAGACCTGTCTAGGAAAGAATGCTTTTCATACAGTGTAGATACCTCATACATTTTTGTTTCTAGCCTTTCAAGTTAAAGGGAAAAAAAATCCCCTGTATAGTATTTACATGAAAACAACGACCAATCAAATGGCTAAGCTGTTTAGATAAAAAGCTTAGCTACTAAATAAACTCTTACTTTTAAAAAAGATCCCATGTATTCTATTTTGTACGGCTATATTTGACAAGTTTATATGTACTAAAATAATGGATATATATAGACACAAAACAATTTGTTCTGGGCAGGCACAGCCTAGGCGAGGGGGAAAGTGTCTCTGATATCTTGCTTACTGCCTCTTAAGCCATGACAAAACAAATATTTAGGTTATGAGCTCAATACAGAAATTCCTGAAACAAAACATCCGAATATCACATGAGAGAGAAGAAATCTCAATTTTACTTATATTCTGATATCTGTAGATTAGTTTGCCACAGTGAACATCATCAAATCCCAACACTACATTTTACATTATCCTTAGCACAAATCTTGTTAAATTACAAAAACTTTGAGTACAAATGGAATATATTCAGGCTGCTACTCAAAAAAGTGTAAAATGACGATCAATAAAGTTACTGATTCCAATGTTATTTTATTCGGCCAAGAAAAAATTTAAATTATTAGATCTCAAGGTTCAAAGTACCTAGTATCTAGCTTTTTAGAATCACTTCATAAAGAAAAAGTAACTGGCAATACAGAAGAATTATTAGTAAATTCCTCCAAGTGTCATTACCACTGAAACTGCTTCCTTGTATGCCCGGTTATCTCTTGCCTGGTGCTCACTGCCCCTGAAAATTCATTTGTGGGAATTTCTAAAGGCCTAAGATGAAGATCATCTAGAGAAAGGATGTAAATTTACTTCTATAAGGTGTCTGGAGGTATCAGCAGTGGAGGACATTAAATTGGGCTCACAGCTTAAGCTTTCTTGACCTATACTATACAGGCTGCATGGCTTTGAGCAACAAGTCTACATGACAGTTTGTGGTCTCAACTTCTCCAGAATAAGCTTTTTATTTTCCTTTTTGGCCCTTCTCTGCTCAGGATCAAAACAATCTTCCATGTGGTATCCCTGCTATGATAGGCAGTCAAGTTAGTTTTGGTTCGCCCTCCCCCAAAAGTGCAGCTTTCTGGGGTTCCAGATTAATATGGGTAGGGTCTCCTAAAAGACAGTCTAACTTGGGTGAGCCCTAGGTCTTGCCTTCAGTTCCCCTCACCCTGTAAGGCTGCGAAACCAAAGGCAATGTGGCTTTGGTTTGCCAGGACTGCCCTTACCGCTCTAGTTTCTGGCTTTCCCTCAAATATTAGCCTGGCAATTCTCCAATATCATGTTGGCTCCTTTTTTTTTTTTTAGCAATTTTTTTCGATATACATTTTACATACTGCTAATAACATTCCTGTTTTTAGCAAGGAGTCTGAATAACTTAGTCTGTTATTACTAAAAACAAGATGCTTTACACTAAAATCAAGTAAATCACAGGTATATTGCTTCCTGTTTTCAAATATTAATTTGCTCCATTTTACGTCCTCAAAATTACACAGCTCACAGGATTTACAATATGACACTCAGTGGTTTTCTTAAATGCCTCTGAAAGTGATAATTTAATAGCAGGATAAAATCAGTAAAGCCAAAATTCCTTAAATCTTGGGAAAATTTCTGTATATAAAGGAAAGTCATTAGGCTTGAGACTAAATCAAGTTAAGTTTCTCTCAATGTAAATTTATAATTAAGTCTCAACTGCTATGAAATAATTTACACCTACATCAGCTTCCCTCTAGTGGCAAGCACGTTCCAAGCCTCCTGCTATTCTGCTGGTTGGTGAGCATGCTATAAAGGCATGCGCTCATTTAATATCAGTATTTGAATATACATTAAAATAACATGCATTCAAAGCAAAGGAGTTATAATTTGAAGGCCATATAGCACATTAAAAGGCAAATAAAAATATGGGAATAAAGCAACCATGACAAAAGGTAATATCCTTAATATATAAAAGAATTCCTACAAATCAATTCAAAAAAGAATATCCTAACTGAAAATGGTAAACAGTAATTCACAAAGAAAGAATAATTCACAAAATATTAACCTTCACTGGCAACCAATAAATAAATGCAAGTAAAATCAACTATTAAGCTGATAAAGCTCAATAATGCCCATTATTGGTGAGGGTCAGGAGAAACAGGACAAATAGTGACGGTAAAAGTATAAACTGGAATAACCTACCCAGAATCCAGGTTGACATTACATACCAAGATCTGGTCATCTTAATTATAGGAATCTACCAAGACATGAGAACACGTAAACAGACTTACACACCTGCCTATCTCTCCAGCACCATTTCACATCATTTCGCCCTCACATCAGCTCCTCAGACCTTTTAGTTTCCTAAAGGAACAAAACTCTTTACATTGGGGTCTTAAAATATGCAAATGTGCTTTTCTTTCTGCCTGAAATGCTCTTCTACATATCGCATGGCCCACCTAACTCTTCTGCCAAGGTAACCACATTCTCATTCTTATTGAATCTTCACTAATCAAAATCAAAATCAGGTTCTCTTCTTATGATCTCTCATATTCTTTTAATTATACAAACCCAACTTGTAATCACTTTTCCTTCCGAAGACCAACTGTAATTATACATTTATGATTATTTATTTGATAGGTCAACCAAACCCCTCCCCAACTCAAAGTGCCATAAAGGTAGAGACCTTCCACTCTGGTCACTGATCTATCACCTAGGGCTTAGCACAGTGTCAGCACTTAAAACATATTTGTGGAGGTAATGAATGATGTTCACTGCAGCAATATTTACAACAAAGCCTTCAACTTGAATGTTAAGATACAAATCCTCACAGATCGTGAGACGGCTGGGAATGATCTGGGGCTCCCTGGCAGCCAAGCAGTATCCATTTATATAGTAAGCCATACAAACGTCACCATTTCCTAAATGTGCTGTAATGTGAAAAAAGTTAAGATTATCAATTCTTCTTGTTCTTTCATCAATACCTTTACTTCTAATCACCTACCAATTATCTTGTTTTTGGATATATGTTCAAGAACCCATCTAGGCACCCGCTTTGACTGATCATAAGACAAGGCATGATTAGTGTAACACCGAGTCTCTGTTCCAGTTAAAGGAAATCCAAATTGTTCCAAGATAGCCTTTTCTGCAGGACCTAAAAATGAAAAAAAGAAAAATAAAAAGTTAATGACTCTTATTAATAACAGAAAAATTATAAGTAAGAGTAGTAAGACTTATGAAGGATTGGCTCAAAAGTCAAACCAACCAGATTTCATTTTTCCACTTACTTATAACACAAAGAAAAGCGACAGTAGACGAAAAATACTGGTTTTGTCTATAATCAGTCGTATAGTTATGTCAAGATAAGTTGTGGCTATCTCATTAACTTTTAAATATGGAACTGATCTTATTGGTCTTTCATGACAAATTTTCAAAATCTCTCTGTACGAAAGCAACAAAGGAAACAGTCTTGTCATCACTAGTTATTGATATGACTGAATGGGAAAGAGCCTATCTACTCATTGTTTTATGAGTTAATGTGGGGGGGGGGGGAAAAAGCACAGCCTTTTAAAAAAGTTTTAAAAGACCATCATTCGCTGACACTGGTCTCTGATCTGTTACTGAAGCAGAGGTGTGTGCTGCAGTAAGATAACTGGTATTGTTTTTCTTGGTGGGAAAAACCGAGCACGCACTAAACAGAGTTGGTTTCAAAATAATCCCATCTCGACGACTTCTCCAGTCTTTCAACCCACCACAGTACATAGTTCTCTTGCTAAATGCCAAGCATCAGAAGGTAAATCAGCACGTCGGGGAAAATGTGAAAATGAGCATGAGCTCAATTTCTTTGTCAAATATAAGGTACAAATCCTCACAGCTCGTGAGACGGCTGGGAAGAGACCCCTGGTAACTTAAGGATTTATATACTTTGAAGAAGGGCTAGCTAGTATTCTTCATCTGAACGATGATAAAATAAGAACAATTAACTCATCTGCTAAAAACTATATGTAAATTTATTCATTCATCCGTACTTAGTGAACGCCGATTATGTACCAGCTACAGTGCTGTATCTCAGGGAGAGAACAAAACAGACATGGTCCGAGCTCTTACTAAATTAACAATTTAGCGACAGACGCAGACGTTAAAACATACATTTTATGATACATACCCTTGGGGTAGAAAAGTATGAAAATCCCCGCGGGAAGGAGGTGAAGGAGGCAAGCTAGACGCGACGTGGGGGGAGGCTGAGCCTGGAGGCTGCATAGGCCGAAAACCACGGGCCGGGTGAACGGAGAGAACCGTGCGTGGAGGATTACGATTCACGCTCGAGACAGGAGTTCGGCCCCCACAAGCGGTCGGGGAAGGGCGACCCAGCCCGCACACTTACCTTCCGGCTCCCTCACCGCCAACGCTGCCTCGGCGCCCTGACTCCGGAAGAACTGCAAGGCCGTGAGCCCGGCTCCCGCGGCACCCACTACAGCTCCTGCCACGAAGCCTCTCAAAAAATGCCGGGAGCCTCGTAGGCGGGATACAAAACTTTTGGCAGCCATCTTACCCGACGTACCTGCCTTTTTTCCGTAGCGCATGCGCACACCGCGTCCGACGCCTGAAAGCCAATAGCAACCGCGGGACCGAGACGCGCATGCGCAACTTGAGCCTCTCAGGACACCCTTAGACCCGCAGAGCCAGAGCACGCCTTCCCCGCAGAGGGCTTCGCGCGCCCCCTGGTGACAAGCCTGGAGGCCCAAGAGCGTCCCCCTCTATCCCTGGTCCACTTGATCGGGTAATGGGGATAGCATGACGTTTTGAGGGTTCAGTAGTGTGCATATACAGTCCAGAGAAGAAAATACCTGTAGTCTAGTCCCACTTCATAGGTGAGTAAACTGCTCGCGCATGGTTACACTAAGGTCCTCAGAGCCGAGATTTTAACTCAGGTCTGATTCCAAAACCTGTGCTACATTGAATGTCTTCATACCTGGCTTTGAAGTCACAGGGTATACAAATAATGACGTCTAAAACTGGCTCCTAAGAAGTTTCTTGACAAGAGAGGACTCCATGGTGGCTCAGGACCCTGAATCAGAGTGCAGGGGTTTAGATCCCCACGCAAACACTTTGTACTTTGGGTATGTCGCTTCACCTTTCTAGGCTTCTGTTTCTTTTTTAAATGGGACTGATAATAATACCTGTCCCACTAGGGTTTGTGACAATTAAAGGTGATTAACCAGGTTAATGCATTTAAGGAAGAACCTGGAACACGTCACTCCGTAAATATTAGCAATTTTTATTTAATCATCTCTATTTTACCTTGATAGAATATGAAATCCGGATTGCTGAATGCCTGCTGATAATGTTTTACACACTCCTACTCAGTCATCTTCATTTTGCAGCATAATCCCCAGCATTCCATGCAGATTTACTTCACTAATAAACGGGCCATTTCTACAACCAGCTTAAGAAGTGTAGACATTGTTTTGACAGTTTCATAGCTCCATGCCTCTCATGAATGCCTCTCATGAAGTCATTTTGTATAATTCCATCAGTTTCTGACCCTAATTGGTTGAGCTAGATCAACCAGAGTCTTTCCAGGGATTTTGGATCTGGAACTCCCTTTGGGTAGCAAAGCTGTGACATACGAAACTCTGGTACTATCTACAGCCTTGTTTCCTTGCACTAAACCATAGTGGAAGAAATACAGAGCATAGGTTAAGGCCTGCAATGCTGTGCCCCAAGCTTCTAAGGCTCCTTAAGCCCAGATGCATTCTGCTTTGGCTTGACTGACCACTTGTCCCAGGATCCTTCTAGTAAATCTCTGCCCCGTCTCCAATCATTTGCAACCAAGAGTCCTGACAAATGCAACCAGGTAGGTTTCAAAGCTATTTCAGCAGCTTCTACCAGAATTTACTAAATATACACATTTACTCTCTCCAAAGCCCTCCTAAGCGGTGAGCACTGTGCTAAACACTAGAGAGAAAAATAGTGGGTGACTCTTCCTCATCCAGATCCGGCACTTGGAAACAACAGTGAACCCCACACTTGGCCCCAAGAGGTCGAGTCAGAAGGGCTATTTTTGGGGTATGGTACCTCCCTCTGGGCCTGTCTGCCCACTTTTAAAATGGAGTAGACCAGTAGTTTCCAAACTGTAATCCGGGGACTGCTAGTGTTCCATAGGACTTAAGACAAGGGAAGGCAGGTTGAACGGCCTGTCTCACTTGTTCACTTGGACAAGCCTGCTTTTATAAACCAGCTTCTCTGTGTCCAATTTCTTTTAGTGAAAGCATTCCTTTGTTGAAGGCAAAGTTTGGCCAGGTGACCCCTATGAGCCAACCTTCCAGCATTTCCAGCTCCAAGGTCCTCATTCAAAATTAGCCTGCCTTGCTCTCCTCCGTGCTCATTAGGGGCACTCACTAATAAAAGGTGAAATTATTAAATCTGAAAGAGCAAAATAAACCAAAAACTGGACAACTGCTCCCTAAATCAAGGGGCCCTTCATCAAAAATTGTTCCCTAGAGTTCCAAGCAGGTTGTTTAATCCTCATAATAAAGGGTAAATAAGGCATTAACCTCACCAGGATTCAAAGCTGGTGTTTCTCCACTTAACCAAATATTAGTCACGGGCCAAAAAATTCTTTTGTTACTGCAGAAAGCAGTGAGGTGACTTCTTTCCTGTTTTGTTAGGTAGTAGACACCACCATTTTAGTAGCAGAGAACCATGTTTTCATTTCATGAGATTAAGTCAGGAACTCCAAAACATGAGACCTGTCTTGCTGACTCAGATCTGGGGTTGTGCCCCAAAACTGTTATTTTTTAAATGCTCAGCAAGTGACCCTGATAGTTGGCCATGTTTGGGCATAGCAGAGCTTGTATTCTACAGTAGTCCTGAATAGAACTTATTTTCTAGGCTTCTCTGCTCTACTTAACAAAAACTGCTCAGGGTTGTCTGCAAAGTATAAGACTGGGGGGTGGGGGTATGTGTGTGTGGGATCTCGGAGATTTGGAAAACACACCCCGGCCCTAAAGGAACTTACCCAGGACAGTCCATTTAGGAGAAGTCCACAGTCTCTGACTGGGCCCTGGGCTTGTGAAGGGCAGAAATGAAGACCTGTGCTTAGCTCCAGCCCCCGCCCCACAGGACCGTGACCATGAACTTGACCATGAACGACTGCGTGTGGCCCAAGCAGGAACTCAGAGGTACTGTGGTCTGCCCTGTAAGTGGAAGGACACTATTTTATCGATTCTTAATCCCCATAAGAAACCTCAGTCCCCTGCCATGTGATTCAGAGAGACAACAGGGTTTTTATTATTATTATTTTATTTTCATATACAAAAAGATAAAACTTGAAATAGTTCTAGATTTTTCCTCCTATTCTGTTGGGGTGTGGCTGCTTCTTCACACAGGGGGAAAAAACTACATTCACATCGGTTTATTTGAGGACCCAGTGCAGAGTTCAAGCAGCAAAACCCCAACTTGGCAGATCTAATTTCAAACTTGACACTCATTTCTAAAATTACCACAGTAAAAAGGAACAAAGATCCACTGCAAATGAATGAACTATGATACAATGTTCTTTCCAAAATGTCTTCATTTTGCAACTGTAATTACATGGATGTCTGCTTTAGGCCATTTTAGATGTGTGCATGTATATAATATATATATGTTGTATTTTTATATATATATATATGTATATAAATCAGCACACTTTTCAAATCCAGACAGGGTAACAGCAACAAGCTTAACTCTGTATACATATATATTTTTTAAAACATGATACTTTAGTATAACTTTTGTTAATTCAGTAGTACAAGCTATTTCTGTTCTACAAAATTTTTATTTTATAGCTACAAGGGTGAAAAGTGACCTATTACATTTACATCTCACATATCCTGGTATACAAACAGTACTTATTGAATTTGAGCCAAAAACTAGAAGTCTTTAGTTTTAGCACTTGAAGAGCTTCTTCACTTCTACAGCCTTAAATCATATACTAGTCACATTTCCAGAGTTTGCAGTTACTCATCATTTTAAACTGCAAGAAACAGGTGAATCCAAACTTTAATTACAATTTTTATATACAGGTTAGATAACACAGCTCGATAAGACTTCGCTATCATCCTAAATCCAACACACACATTCTCCACTAAGTTAGACAAGTCTTAGGGTTTTCCTTCTTTTCCTTACAAATAATGTACAAATTTAGAAGTAGGTGGTAAAACTGATACATAAGATGGCAAATGAGAAGTGACATTTTGTTGGTTCCAAAATTGGTCCTGCAAATTTTGTACTCTGCTGCGTTCTTTATGCGTGTTACATGCAGAAGCTCTTTTCACAAGAATTTGACATCAAACTCGATGTAAGTTGAATTTACAGTACTGTATAAAGCTATTCAGATTCAAGGACAAATGTGGAAAATATTAACAGGTGAAAAATTCGGCCTTTGACGCTACCATTAAGATATGTTAAATTCATAAGCAGATTCTTTTGTACAGTTGAAAAATGGCATTGTGTGGATTTGTGGCGTGGAATCGAAAGCTAGAAGTATGTTTCTAATCTGCGGTAACCCTCACCCTCAATTCTCAAGTACCACTCAATTTTCTTTGCATTTTTACAGAATTCTAGAAAAAAAAAAAGTGGGTGGGGAGGAGCCGCTGGCATTTTAACAATTCCTCCCCTTACAGGAGGTCTTAACACTTTCAAATGAGGTCTCCTAGGAATCTCTGTATGATCACTGGCTCTCAGATGGCACTTGACAATGACTTGGACACTTTCTGAATCAAAACCCAGATGTTGCCTTATCTTTCCTACTCTCATCTCTGTCATTGCTGGTAAAATTTGGATGAGTGCTTCTCTTATGAAGAAATTATTTGGCTAAACATACATGACGTGTGGCAGTGCTCTGAGAAAACCCCACTTGGGCTAAAGCACTTGCAGGGACTAAAGTCAACAGTCCACTGAACAGGGCAGAGACCAAACATTTCGAGGACTGTCAGGACACAATGGGAACACACTGACCTTGGTGCCCTACCTTCAGCAGGACAGCCCAGGCAGGCAGCCCACACTTAAATGGCTGGGTTACCACTTTTAATCTTGGTCTGCCATCTGTGCCCTAGAGACAAAAATTCAGATGTGGTGACGGCTGGTTAATTAAACTTTCTGAACTGGTAAAAAAGACTCTTTAAAAAATATATATATATTTATTTAAAATACATCAAAATGACAAACAGCCATATCCCGCAAGGCCTAATTTCACAGCAACATATGCTACAGACATCTTCCCAAAATGCACTGTGGCGGATGGTGGGTTTTTAAGCCTGCCATTTAAAGGAATGTTCTACATTTCAGCTTTAGCGACTGGAAATGTGTTACAAAGAGCTCATCTTTGGAACAAATTTGTGTGCAAGACCAGTCAATTGAATCGCTTTGCCCATTCAGACACGAGAATACTGAAAATGGCAGAATTGAAAGAGGAACATAGGAAGCACCGTTCAGATGACACTCTAGACCCATCCCACCACAGTGCTGTGAAGAGCTTGCCAGAAGCCCCTTTTTCAGTCCTTGGGAAGAGTTTTACTTCATAACAAATAAGTGCCCACACTTGGCAGGGTTCCTGCCTGTGTATGTTACAAGCCTGCAGTATCGAGAGGACCCAGATGGTGACACTGTTCAACATGAGGTCTGAGGTAACTGGTTCTTAAAATACCTGGAGCACAGAACTGCATCCAGAAAGTACAGCTGGGAAAAAGGAAAAAGATGGGGTTTGGGGCTAGAAAAGACAAGTAGAAAAAAGCTTACAGCAGTTGCTTTTGAGGGGAGGCAGATGACGCAAACAAAGGCACAACAGAATTACATTCTGAGAGACGGGCTGGAGAGCAGAGAAATGTTCTTTTATGAGGACAGGGAAAGGAACGATGGGTTGGTTCCCGGAGTGCTACTGGATCCGCTGAAACTGAATTTACTCCAAGTATAAAAGGGGTAATGTGTAAAACTTACTCTAAACCAGGCTGAGTAAGAAGCACAGCTGGTTCAAAATGACACATCAGGGATTCTCCTGACACAACTGCCCCGACCAGTACACCTCTAAGCACAGCAGCCTGAAGCCAGCAGGCAGGGTCTGGGGGGCAAGCCTTTAGGTAGGTCTTAGAACTGGCAACTGAGGATACAAAGAATTAGCTTCATTATTCACCCTCCCCCACATCCCCATCAAAAGGTTCACCCAAATAACCATCCACTTTCTACCCCAAAATAAACAGGCTAGCTTGAAGACCGCCTTCCATATTACAGCAGTGGTGGTGGCCTTGGTGGGAGAGCAGGAAACCTGTGTAGGCATCTGAAGATGCCCGCTGGTACGGAGTTCCGAGCTTCCTTGACGCTCCTGCTTGACTCGCTAGATTAAAGTGGAGAGCCAACCTACTCTCATCTCCGAACTGCCCTGACCAGAGGGGACAAAATGTACCTGGTAGCTCTCCCTTTGATTTGATCACTATGTCCACAGACTACCCTGCCTTCTCTCCCCCTTTCCGAATAATTGCTCAACTGGAAATTCTGTCCTGAAAACTGGATAATTTGGTCCTAGATAATTCAGTTTGGTGAATTACTCATATCACCAAATCCTCATTTCAACTGTCTGTAGACTGGTTCTTATTCTAGTCTCAACCCACCCCAATCTGCACCCCCAAAACACCCTTAACACACTACTACATTCTGTGGCAAGAGTTTACAAAGTAATGTTTAACCTCGGAATCTTTTGTTCAAAAGAAATCAAAGGAGGAGGCACAAATGTAAAACACCCTACAGGCTCCTCTTGCCTCTCACCAGGCCCTTCCCCCGCCATCTGCAAGGAGCAGAGCCAAAGCATCACTGACCTATGTAGCCACAATGGAGTTTTGGCCAAACAAGACCCGTAACTGTACTCCAGTCTGCCAGTGTATGTGTATCACGAGAATCCATATGAGCTAAGTACAAGATCCACACCACTCACACTCCAGTGTACATTTATCTTGAAAGGTAAAGCTCATTACTCTGGTTACAAAATCATTCTTATTCAAAATCACTAGACTTTATAAAAATAATCTGTGGTATAAAACAATCTCCACACTGTGCAGAAGAATCTGTCAGGTGATATAACTAAATATATATGTAGAGCTTTAGATTTTTTTAAAGTAAAATTTCAAGTGTCTTATCTCTATTACATAACCTATTCTTTTATTTACAATGCTAACAACATTCCAATGCAAATGTGACTGGGACAGCCTCAGATTGAGCCCTTGCCCAACCCACAGCAGAAATTCACAGGACTCAAGACAGAACTCAACCACTTGCAGAAAACCCATCCTCTCCTGCCTCAAAAGCATTAGCTAATGGGTCATATCTATCATAACTATGAGCTAAAAATGTAAACTCTGAAAATGAATGTGACACTTTTCCACAGACGTCCAGAAGAGCCCACTACAAACATATATATGTCCACTACAAACATATATATGTCCACATTTTTATTTCTTCACAACTGCCCAGGCTGTGAAGAAATAAACATATATTTGTATAACCCACTACAAACATATATATGTCCGCATTTTTATTTCTTCACAACTGCCCAGGCTCCAGACAACCCAGACACTTCTGGAGAAAAAGGGCAGCACAGGGCCGTCTCCATGCACTGGCATCTAGAGATTATGCACTTTCACTCGTGAGGAAAAACCACCTGTGTTATCGCTACAAGCTGCCATAGGAACAAATAAAGTATCACTGGTTTGGGGGACCACTGGATGCACGGACTACCACAATCAAAAGTCCTGCTTCATTCATACCTGGAAGATACCGTCACGAAAATGTAAAAGCTTGGTAAAATGTGAATAGTGGTTAAGTCCTTTAAATTCAAAATCTTGTCCAAACCAAATTTACAAGTAGACGCAAAATGAGTATAAAATATTAAAACTACCCCACTAGATAATTTGGACTATTTGATGATAGCTTATGGGTCTCTTGGACCCACTAGTTGTTTTTAAACTAGTTGACTGAATTATTTGGGGGGGGGGAGGGGGGCAGGTAAAACTTCATTTCTTTTTTCTATAAAACTAAATCATTATCTTAAAAAACTTTTCCAAGCCTTCTGAGGGTTTGGGATACATTCATAGGTGGATTGCTGGTTACAAATCAACTACCAGGAATCTTAAAGAACTATGGGTATAACCCTGAATTCATTAAATGTTTACAAATCTAGACAGAGAAGATAAACTTAACCAACTCAATTATTGGGCCTATTTCTTTACCAAAAAACATTACAGTTCATTAAGACTTAAACTTGTCATTACTTGGCTAAACATGTTAGCTACCGAGTATTTTCTTAGTTCAGCTTTTGTAAACAGCAAAGGAAAACTCATGTCACCCAAGTGAGAAAAGGCCACTGTGCCCTTTCCTTTCTGGCTGCTTACCTTGGATGAGGGGAAGATGAGTGAATTCACTGTGCTTCTTGGAAAGGTATGGTCTAGCGCCCCTGAAATGTGAACCATGTCTGGCCGCCTCTCCAAAGATGAGCCATGAAGAACTCAACAGGCTACTGAAATAGCTGGGACTGACGATCGAACTGAGTTAACTTCTGGAAAATGCTTTCCAATTTAGATACTTCTCTAGTGAGTCAAGTTCTCAGGAACCATGCCTGGCTGTAGGACTTCTATTCTACAAAGTTTTTAGTACCAATCCCTAAAAACTTACATACTTATGCTTACTATATTACTGAAAAACATCAAACCCTTGTATTACCAGTAAGTACTAGCAATTTTACCCAGCTTTCTAAAAAAGGCAAAATTCCATTTGCAAGAGGGCCATCCAGTCCTCCCCCTTGAATGGGACAGCCACCTCACTGCCCTTATGGCTCAGTCTACGGGCCACTGTCTGTAGACTGGTTCTTTCTGATCCACACACAGTACATGGTAGACATTCAATACACAGCTGGGCTTGCCACCAAGGAGACACCATGCACACAGCACGGGCGCGCGGTGCAGGACGGCAGGATAGCAGGGAGTGAGAATGTGGCCAACTGGAGAAGAGGAGACAGCAGAACTGCAAGAGCACGTGCCTTGCTTTCTAAAGCATAACATGACTGACTGGCCATGACAAGAAGGTTAGCCTGGCCCGTAGGGGTAATGGAAGCACTATCTCAATGGCCGGGAGATAAGAGACTCTTCCTTTGGTTGAGAACATGTGAGTGGGGGGCTCGACCCTCCTGAAGATGTTCAAGGCGGGAAAAGGTCCTTGTTCTGTACCCACGCGCCAAGTCGAGATCAGATGAATCCTGAGTGAGAAGCAGCTGGCACATATGGGGAAGCCCCACCCAGGCAGAGCTGAGAACTCTGGGCACCTAATGTGCTAACGGGACAAAGGCCATGCCGAACCACCAAGGCCGATGATGCGCACCGCTTCTCACCGTCATGTCTCCCCTTCTCCTGAGAATGGTCCATCTGCAGCCCTTGGCCTGAGTAACTTACTCTAAAGACACCTGGAAGTGACAATGGTCCCAGGAGAAAACCCAGTTCGTGCCAGCCCCAGGATGTTCTAATGACTATGTCCATGGCCTTCCCTGCCCGTCACCTGCCCCCAATTATTGAGTCTTCTGCAGGACACTGTGATGCAGTAGCTTCTGTCCCCACTTGCTTCCTCCTTCTCTTGCTCATTCCTGGATTTCTCTCGCTAGGGAAGTCTTCCCACAGCGATCATGGATATATTCAGACAGAACACGTTCTCCCACAAAGCCCATCCCACAGCCAGGAGCCTGCTTCAATGACAGCGCCCTAGCAAGGAAGGAGTGAGGGTCCTTGGCCACTTCTCTCCCCTGACTTGGCTGCCCTCCAACAGTAGACAGGGCAGCCTCTCCCATGGGCAGGGAAAATGATGCCAGACTCCTTTCCCACCAGTCTACCATAGAGCTTGGGGAAAGAAAAGAAAAGTAGTAGTTATCTGAGCTCCCCAGAAGTGAATGTCACATGAAATCTTTGTGAAGAAGAGCACAGGCAGAGGCCCTATAACTCCATAAACACAAACCAGGGCTCTAGATGGTTCACTCCCCAAAGAATACGTGACAGCAAACAAACACCTCATCTGTGGCAAAAGATGCACCCAACTCTTAGTGGCAGGCCCTGGAAAGAGATCACCCACCTTCCAGCCAGCAGCACCATCAGAGTCACTGCCTGATGGGTACATTTTACACAGCATGAGCGGAAAAGGCAGCCTGAAGCCCAGAGAGCTGGCACAGACACCCCCCGGGATTCTCCCCTCTACCCAGCCAAACCAAACAGGTACCATCTCTTGACACTACATTCTGATGCCAAGGCACCAAAAAGACGCCACAGCAGCAGCTGAGCAGAGTCAGCAGAGGGAGCTGGCCCAGATGAAAGGCATACTGGCCACCAGGAAGGCCTGCCTGTTCATCCTGCGTCCTGCCACAGCTGAACCCTCCACAGCTAGGCCAAAGCTTGTTCTCATAAGAATCAAGCTGGCACACAAAAGAAAAATCACCCCGAGGAAATCTAAAACCACACAGAGAGGCTGGGGCTTAGTGTTCCACGCTGGCAGGATCGGGGGCTCATCACTCCTGTAGTACATTAGCTACGTTTGTTAGTGGTTTATTGGTTTCTTCTGAGGGTGAAAAGTAGAGATGCCGGCACTGCCTGAGGAGAAAGCTAAAGAAATTAGATATGGCACTTTTCAATAAATATTTTAAAGCTTCTTAAAGAAATAAGTGAGAAAGAAAAGCAACTGCTGTAAGATCTGTTTTGCTGTTAAAAATTATTCCAAGGGAAGAAAAATACCACAGCACAAAATGATTTAAAAAAAAAAAAGTAAACGACAACATAGCTTACCAAAAAAGCAAAAACAAAAAACCTGTCCCTGTAACCATCTTGGCCAGGTCACATTTTGACCCAAGAAGCAAAAACTGAGCTGAAAGAGCGAAGGAAACCCACTTCCCACAGCACCCTGTACCCAAACACACAAAGGGACACAGCCGCGTAGTAGGCCCCCACCGCCACACAGCGTGGGGAGCAGACGGCCCGGGGGTGTGTGCGGCACCCTGAGACCGCAAACTCTAGGGCAGCGGGTGAGAACACTCACTCTGGACCACCACCCTGGCACAGACTGCCCCCAAGTCACAGTGGGGAGCCACAGAGACACTACGGATCCCTTCCACTACCATTGCTGCTAATTTCCTTCAGAAATTAAATCTCAAGTAAAATGACCTCATGCAGGTCTCTAAGGGCCAGTTTTACCAAGTTAAAAAGTGGGGTTACCTGTCATTCTGATCAACCAATCAAACTGAGGAAAACATCTGAACCTCCAAATAACCCAAGAGGAGGCGCCCCTCTCCTGTTCTCACCCAAGTCAACCTCTCCCCATCACCCACCAACTCCCCTGAAGATTAAGAGATCCAGTTCTAAAATAAAATGGTCTAAAGAAACCAGAAGGAAAAGCCTTCACAAACTAGAGTGATGAAGGCCAACTCGGCCCAGACAGCCAACCTACAGCTGACGACAACCACGTACACGGGGGACTCGCCAAACAAAAATGGCATCACTACCGAGAAGACGCACACTTTTTTTTTCTCTATTTCTTTTAAACTTTCTTGTCATAAAAGCCAACTTACATTAAAATATACTTATTACAAGACAACACAACTAATAAAATATATAATAAAACTTACACAAGTAGAAAATTCTGAGGTATTTCTGGTTTGAGGTGGTCTGTGGTCGTGAAGTTTTAATTCATTTACTTTTCAAAATTTAAACTTCGGAAGCCACATAGCAAAGCATGTGTGTATATGTGGATGTGTGTGTTTTTTTAAATTTTGCATGTTTCATAAATTAAAAGAAAATTCAAATGTCGAAACAGCAGCATTAGAAACATTCACTGACTAGAGCAAGGTTATGGCGTAATAAAGGGTCTTTAGAATATGCACCACTTTAAGGGGTCTGGAGAAAGCCATGTTCGTGAGCCACATACAGGGGACAGGAATGTCCCCACACGGGGCAGAGCCAGCGCTGCAGGACTCTCAGAGTCTCCAGAGGGGAAGGCCTCCGTGGGCCACACACAGGACTTCCTCTTGCCCTGGCTGTGCAGGGTGCCCCTGTGGGCACCTCCCTGAACTGCTCCAGGAGGAAGCAACGTATTCCGACTTTTCCTCCGTTAAAGATATTTACAGCATCATGTGTTATGAAGAATGTACTCACTAGACCGTGATTTCTACCCTTACCTAACCTTAAAATAGGGCAGAAAAAAATGTTTTGTCCTATGCCCAAGCCCAAGTTAGTGGAAAAGACTGGTCAGGGCCAGCAGATGGGTCAGAGCCCCACCTGCTTTTCGACTTTCTCCAAACCCCGCCCTTGCCGTTAACACTCAGCCTCCACTCGGTCCTTCCCCTCCATTCCCGGTTACCTGAGAAGTAGCCTCATAGCAAGGATGCTGCTCCGAACGTGCCCGAGTCCAGTGTAGCTCTGCTCCAGACCCCACCCCAGCTCCGTCCTCCCCGCCAACTCCAGCCCAAACCGTCCTCCTCACCCCAGTTTTCCCTCGGTCAGGACAACACCCGTTAATCCGTGAAAGACACATCTGCTGTTCCTTATACTCACTGTCTAAAAAGGGAGGAAACACAACAAAAGGGAGGGGGGAAGGAGGATGAGGGCAGAGAGGAACTGCTCTTTTGAGGAAGGTGTGTTTTTTATGTAACAGTCTTCAAAAGTTCCTCTAGGAAGAGTTTGCAGCATTAAGTTTCCTAAGACAGGAGAGATGGGTTTCTTTGTGTCACAGATTCTGAGATGACAAACAGAGAAAGCGGGAGAAATGAACCCCAAAGGGCAGGAGGTGGCTGAGGCTCTTCAGCATGGCGCTGGTTCCGCATTCACAGCTCAGCACCTCGACGCCGGCTGACGCGCCTGCTGT